>NW_028227261.1:145861741-146496741 GCF_978045245.1 Mus caroli | reverse complement strand
ATGTTAATCATTCTTAAAGGATATAGTGGTTAGTTTCATTGACTCTATCTTGAATGTTCTCCCTTTCTTTTCTGTTTTATCATGGAGGTCTGTAGACCAAAGAGACTATAATTTAGCAAGCAAGAGTTTTCAGAATGGCTTTATTGAACCCCCTAATTTCCTAGGCAATTGAGAGGAGATCAGGAAAGCTTTAATGTGCAGGTGTGACACCAGGCTATAATTGCTGTTATAGGCCACACAAAGGGACACTTTACAAACTCCACACAGGGACAGACTATTCTGCATAAATATTTGACAAATACTCATGTGGGGAGAAGAAGTTAAGAATTTACCTAACCAAAGGCTCACAAGTCCCAGCCAGCTCCAGACTGGCTGAGACCACTTTCTGTACCAAGGTGCAGAAACTTGGGTTGGAGCCTTTTATCCAGCTGTTTATGAAATTCTAATAAGACCTGCTGCCTTGAGTTTAACCACATAAACAAATGCCATAGATAATTTTAGAAATTGTCTGAGGATTTGAAGGAAAATAAGAAAAAGAGCGATGAAAAAAATGACAGGATAGGAATAGAACATCCATATGAGATGTGGAAATTTTAACCAAACAAATTTCAAGTTTGTTTGTTAGATGGCAGTTAGTTAAACCAACTTATTTCCTAACAGATGAGTCTTTTCTACTCCATGAGCCTACTCTGTCTACCTTGTGTAATACAGACATAGTATACAGTGTATTACTGAGCACACTAACAGATGTCTTATAGAGTTTATAGAATCATTTGAAGACTGTTCATTGTGCTCATTTTTACAGGAATGCTGTAAGTTATCTATGTGGTATAGTTTGACTCTTAATGCCACACATGCTCACAGGATGCTTATTCCAGTCACTGAGAAACTTTAGAAGGCAGGTCCTAGGTAATAATAATTGGTAATGAGGGGTGTACATTCGAAGAGTATACTTTTTAAATTTTTTTTATTTATTATTTTCTTTATATACATTTCAAATGCTATCCCAAAAGTTCCCTATACCCTCCCTCTGCCCTGCTCCCCTACCCACCCACTCTCACTTCTTGGCCCTGGCATTCCCCTGTACTGGGGCATATAGAGTTTGCAAGACCAAGGCGCCTCTCTTCCCAATGATGGCTGACTAGGCCATCTTCTGCTACCTATGCAGCTAGAGACACGAGCTCTGGGGTCCTGGTTAGTTCACATTGTTGTTGAAGAGTATACTTTAACTCTTCTTCCTGTCATACTATCTGCTTTCTGCTTCACCATGATGTGAGTGCTCTGTGAAATACACAGCTCCTACCACTTGTGACTTGGCCACAATGATGGACTGAAATTCTCTGAAACTGTATGCCAAAAAATAGATCTTTAAAATAATTAACTAATTAATTAATTTTCCTTCCTTTTGGTGTTTTTTGTGACAGAAGTACATAATAACAAATATAGAGCAAGCTAAGAATACAGGGAAATCATTTATACACTAAACTGCTTGCATCTTAGGAACTCTCATTTATCATTGTGCAAGAATGATCTGAAACAGTAACTTACAATAATGCCTTATGGTCTTCAAAAGGCTGAGGGGAATGTGTTAGTTTGGGTTTTATTGCTGTGAGGAGACACCATGACCAAGGCAACTCTTATAAAGGAATGTATTTAATTGGGGCCAGCTTACAGTTTCAGAGGTTTAGTCCATTCTCATCATGAAAGGAAGTATGTCAGCATGCAGCAGACATGATGCTGAAGGACTCAAGATTTCTACATTTTGATCTGAAGGCAGCCAGGAGAAGACTGTCTTCTGCAGGCAGTCAGAAGGAATGTCTGGATCACACTAGCCAGACATGAACATCTGTATATGAGACCTCAAAGCCCTACCTCCACAGCAAAAAAGGTCACACCTCCTCCAATAAGACCACACCTACTAATAGTGCCAGTTCCCATAGGCCAAGTATATTCAAACCCTCAGAGAAGTCTCTGAGAGAGGGCTCCAGCCTCTTCTTGGAAGACTACTCAAGAGCATCCTTGGTTTTGCCCTTCCAGCTGTGCTAAGTGCCGGGAGTGCTGCACAGATCCAGGAATGTTCCTTCTGGTCTCCTCACTATCACACACCTGAGGAGAGTGTGGCCTTCTGAGACTTATCTCCAAAAACATGGGGACAAAGTTGGAAACGTTGATACCAAGAACAGAGACAAATGTCACACACATAGGATGGGATAAACCTACTTCGCACTTTTTGTTTTGTTTTCTTTTCTTTTCTTTTCTTTTCTTTTGTTTATTTTGTTTTCAAGATAGGGCTTCTCTGTATAGCCCTGGCTGTCCTGGAACTCACTTTGTAGACCAGGCTGACCTCAGAATTAAGAAATCTGCCTGTCTCTGCCTCCCGAGTGCTGGGATTAAAGGCGTGTGCCACCACACCTGACATACTTGGCACTTTTTAAAAATCACTAATAAAATCCAATTTGCTGAGGTGCATATACTACTTTTTTTAAATACAGAAAAATAACAATTTACAAATTTCAATTGATTGTTTCATTTCATCCTTTCCCAAGTTTTTCCTTATTGATAAGGAAGTACTTTAAAAACTGTAATGGTGTTTACATTGATAATTGGGCCAAAGAAATTCAGAATCATGATTATTTCTGGTAATATTGTTCAGTTGAAAGTACTTTGCTATTATGTATGAGGCTGTGAGTCTAGTCCCCAACACCACAAAAATCATTATGATTTTTAATATTATCACTGTGGTGACCCCAATAGATTTATATAATTGCATGATGAACTGTTTGGGAAGAATTAGAAAGTGTGGCCTTTTTAGAGTATATTTGTCCTTTTTAGAGGTTTTACTGGGGGTGGTCTTTGAGATTTCAAAAGCCCATGACAGACCATGTATCTTTTTCCTTCCTTCCTTGCTTCCTTCCTTCCTTCCTTCCTTCCTTCCTTCCTCTCCTTCTTTCTTCCTTTCCTTCTTTATCTATTTCTTTATATATTTCCTTCTCTTCTCTTCTCTTTCTTTCTTTCTTTCTTTCTTTCTTTCTTTCTTTCTTTCTTTCTTTCATTCTTTCTTCCTTTCATTCTTTCTTCCTTTCTTTCTTTCTAACTTTCTTCCTTTCTTCCTTTCTGCCTGTCCATGGATCAAGCTGTAAGCCCTTAGTCCTATGCCTTCCTACCTACTGATATGCTTTCTGCCTTGATAATAGAAAATCTCTGAAATGGTAAGCAAGTCCCCAATTAAATGCTTTCTTTATAAGAGTTGCCTTGGTCATGGTGTCTCTTCACAGCAATAGAGCAATAACTGAGGCAGAAGTTAGTACCAGGAAATGAGGTATTGCTGGGACAGGCCTGACCATGCTGTTGTTTGGAGGAATATGGAAGACTTTTGGGCTTTGGACTAGAAAAGCTATTGAATGCTTTTAGTGAAGGTTAATCGCCATCCTAAAAGAAGCATGGAAGACAGTAGTACTGAGGGCACCTCGGATTGTCATGGCCCAGCTCAAGTGATCTCATAGGGAAAGATTATTATTACCAGCTGCCTTCAAGACAATTCTTGTGATATGTTGGCAGAAAATGTGGTTGCTTTTAGCCCTTGTCCAAAAAGAAATCTGTTTTAGACTAATGTTATATAGGCAGAAGAGATTTCAATCATGCAGTTCTTATGATCACAATGAAAAGATCAAGTAGAAATACAAAACAAGCAAAGTGAAGAGAAATTTTAAAAAAATGTACAATTTGAGGAGAAAAGAAATACCAGGAAATGTGATGTTGGAGCCAAGTTTTGTGCTCACAGAGATAAAGGTTTAAAGACAAGTCTGGTGTTAAGTGTCATACAGGGGATAGTACCCTCATGGCAAGACCCCACCCAGCTAATAATGCAACCTGTGAATCAAAAAGGTCTGATGAAGGCTGGAGAGATGGCTCAGTGGTTAAGAGCACCGTCTGCTCTTCCAGAAGTCCTGAATTCAATTCCTAGCCATGACATGGTGGCTCACAACCATATGTAATGAGATGTGATGCCCTTTTCTGGTGTGTTTGAAGACGGCTACAGTGTACTCACATAACATAAAATAAATAAATCTTTTTAAAAATATAAAAAGTAAAAGGTCTGATGATATTTCTTGGATCTAAACAACAACATAAAGATTAGGAGAACATTCAAAAAGAGGGCCAGAGTTCAACCCATCAAGCAGAAAAATCCTTGTCAGCTTCAGTCATGTCATTCTGGATTTAGAGGTGAGAAGGATAAAGGAAAGGGGTTGTAAGAATTCTACAGTAAAGGAAAGCCACCGAAAACCGGTGCATGGTAGGGAGATCCATGCATGGAGGCCCAGAAAGGCCATTTTATGAAGCTGTAAAGATGAACCCTAAATTGCCTGGGAGACACCAGAACCTTAGGATCCTGGAGAGAAGAGCTGCTAAAAAGAGGGACCAGCTCAAGAAGAAAGAGTGTGTTTCCCTTTCACATGAGTTACTGAGTTGCAGAATTTTCCGTTTTCCCTGCTGGTTTCTTGTCTTGTTTTGGGTGCAGTATTCCTGTGCTCCTTTCCCTCCCTATTGGAATGGGGATGTATATTCTGTGATTATGTATGTTGTGGATGGGCTTGGTGCTGTTTGTATTTTGATGCTAAGTCTGCTTTCCTGCTTTCAGACAAGGAGTGAGTCACTTTCTCAGGTGACTTCCCTTGAACTACTCCCCTAACGAATAAGGGAGTCAATCACTGGGCAAGTAGCAGGGACTTTCAGGTTGGATGAAGGAAGAGAGGAAGCAGGAGAGAGTTGGGCCTTTCGGACAGGAATAGTGTGGGGACAAGTCTGTGTGGGACTGTGATAGGCAGTCTATTTTGGTTGAATGAGGCTTGCTCAGGTGACCCAATAGAAAAATCTACAAGGGGCGGAAAGGCAAGCCATGTTCCTAGAATCAGTTGCCTGTCCATAATTCTGTGACTCAGTCATGCAGACAATGTCCCAAGCTTCTGGCATTCTGACTAGACTCCACCCACACACTTACCTGACTTTAGCCAGGTATGCTCCGCCCCACAGTTACCTGGCAACAGTAAGATAGCCCAGCACACTGTAAGAGGGGCTGCTTGGTCCCTCCTCGGTCTCTTTAGCCCTCACCTTTCTTACTCGTTAGCCCTCCTTTTCTCTCTTTCCCTTGACCCTTCTCTCCACGTGGCCATAGCCAGCCTCTCTCTTTCTACCTTCTCTCTTTCTCTCTGCCTTTCTACAATAAAGCTCCAAAACCATAGACTGTCTCTGATCATCAAGGCCCACCGTTCTAGAGCGATGGGATGGGCTTTCTCCTAACGAGCAGTGTCTAAACTCTTGCCCGAAGGCCATCCTTTGCTCCAGCCACGGACCTGACCAAGGACTCTCACTAGCATGGGAACCATCCAGCACCCCTTCTCCCCCTGCCCTCTCCTCTCTTCTTCCCCGGGCCTGAATGCTGCCCTGGGGCCCCTATTCTGTTCTCAGCTCCTCCACCGTATCCAGCATGGGATGCCAGAGGCTGAGAACCTGTTACCTGGGGCTGCCCCTTGTCCACCACCCACCGTGTGGGGTCAGTGGCTTAACACAGCCAGATGCCCACCCCAGGCCGCATAGAAAGTGTGCGCAGTCCTCCTGCCCAGAGCACCAGAAGTCTGGCAGGATGCGGGTTCTCTCCCACTCCCCTCTTTCCCTCACACCTAGGGCCCAAAGGGGAGCACCCTCATAAAAGCAGGGGGAGGGGGAGGGGAGGGGGAGTTTCCGGAGGTGAAACCAGGAAAAGGGATAACATTTCAAATGTAAATAAATAAAATATCCAATAAAATAAAACAAAAGATGTAAACTTTGATGATGTCTTTCTCAGAATCCCTCTGGAGCCTCCTGCATTTAGGAACTTTCATTACATCATCCAACAAACACGCCACACAAAAATGGAATCTTGTGGTAGATTTGGGATTGTGGCTTATCTAATTATGTGTGATGAGTCTCAATATGTACATTATTTCATATGCTTCTAGATGCAGGAAGTCCGTGTAGCTTTCTGTATTTATTAATAATACTAGGAAATGCTATTTAGCAAGCTAAAATCTTCACTGGAGTATTGTTGCATGTCAAAGCTAGTTTGATTCTCATTGCCACCATAAAAAGAACCAAATACAATAACTATGTCTCCTTAACTGCTCTGGCTATAAACATGACCTGTGCCCTTCTGTACAACTTATTCAACCATATTTAAAGTGCCTTTATTTCAGACTAGACTCCTGCATGCGGCTCCCACAGCCAGACTAAAACAAAAATGAATAAAGTTGTCATGCCAAAGTTCCCCATCACCAAATAGAATGTCACTGCAGGTCCATGAAGAAAAGGGGCAGACCAGTCACAACAAAAGCAGTAGTTTGGATGGCCTTCTACTTTAATCCTGAAACACAAACAGAGATCTTTTGAAGTGACCTGATGTTAAATTATAGATTGTTTCCCTGATTGCCCATCTTTTTGCCCCTACCTTAAGAGGAAAGTGAAGTTGAAATGACCAATCTCTGGAGTTTTACAGATTTTTATTCCAGTGCATTAGCATTAGTGTGTGTGTGTGTGTGTGTGTGTGTGTGTGTGTGTGTGTGTGTGTGAGAGAGAGAGAGAGAGAGAGAGAGAGAGAGAGAGAGAGAGAGAGAGAGAGAGAGAGATGGAGGTGAGATATGTGCCTGTGGAAACCATCAGACACCTTGGAGCTAGAGTTATTAGTGATTGTGAGTGTGACTGTGAGTAGCAAAGTGTGGGTGCTAAGAACTGGACTTGGATCCTCTGGGAGAGCAGCCATGCCCTTTACATGCAATGCCATCTATTGTACCACCACCACCATTGTTATACTTTATTTCTTCCCCCTTCTCCTTCCCCGTCCCCTTCCCCTTCCCCTTCCTCCCTTCCCCTTCCCCTTCCCCTTCCCCTTCCCTTTCCCCTTCCCCTTCCCCTTCTCCCTCCCCCCTCCCCCTCCCTCTACCCCTTCCCTCCCCCTCCCCCTACCCTTCCCCCTCTCCCCCTCCCCCTATCCCTACCTCTTCCCCTTCCCCTCCCCATCCCCTTCCCCCCTTCCCTTTCCTCCCCTTCCCCTTCTTCCCCTTCCTCTTCCTCTCCTTCTTCTTCTTCTCCCCCTCCCCCTCCTCCTTCTTTTCCTCCTTCTTCTTCTCCTTCTTCTTCTTCAAACCTTCTCTATCTATAAAACCTCCCTCTCCTGATACATACACTTCTTACGAAGTGAGGGGGTTTCCAATTCTCGAACCACAAAATAAAGGCATCTATAATCTTTAAACAATTGTAAATTTGCCCTTGAATAGACAAAATTTAATTTAAAACCATGTCTCCTAGTTGATGCCTTGAATTTATTATAGAACCCATGCCAGTCTTTCCATCTCTCATGACCATGTGCTGGACCATCTGTGAAAGGTCTTTTTCTGATCCCCTACCACACATCTTAGCCCTAGTCTTCACTTTTCCCATTCCTAAACCAGGTCTACAAAGCCCACACAACACCTGTTACTTTTACCCAGTCTTCTTTGTTATCCCAGCAGTCTACACAAGCCACTGAGGACATTAGACAATCACAGTGACTCTTTATAAAGTTCTTTTCTTCATGGCTTGCTCAGTCTGTTTTCTTACACAAGGACTACCTGCTCAGGATTTCCCAACCCTTCCACATTGATTTATCAATCAATAAAATGCACCACAGGCTTGCCTACAAGTCAATCTGATGGAGACATTTTCCCAACTGAACTTCCCCTAAAATGACCCTAACTTGTGTCAAGTTGACAAGAAAAGGAAAAAAAGGAAAGATCAACCAGGACACTGCATGTGTGTGTGTGTGTGTGTGTGTGTGTGTGTGTGTGTGTGTGTGTGTGTGTGTGTCTGTGTGTGTGTCTGTGTGTGTGTGTGTGTGTGTGTGTGTGTGTCCACACATTCCACACTATGTAAGTGGAGGTTAGAGGAGAACTGACTTAGTCACTGTTCTCTTGCTGTGAAAAAACACCATGACCAAAGCAGCTCTAATAAAAGAAACATTTAACTGAGGCCTTGCTTACAGTGTCAAGTGTTTAGTCCATTGTCATCGTGGTGGGTAGCCCTGTGATCTGCAGGTAAGTGCTGGAGCAGTAGCTTAGAGCTTCATCATGACCCATAGATTGAGAGAGAAAGACCCTGGTCTTGGCATTGGCTTTTGGGAAACCCCAAAGCCCATCCTCAATGGCAAGGCAACACCTCCTAATTCTTTTAATCCTTTGAAATTATGCTGCTCCCTGGTGACAACACATTCAAATATATGAGCCTATGGAGGCCATTCATATTCAAACCACCACAATTTAAGAGATTCAGTTCTGACTTTCATGTTCATCAGTTTGTCAGCGGGAGCCTTTATCTGCTAAGCCATCTTACCAGCTTGAATATGAATACTTTTAAATACTCATATAATAGTAACTATAACTATTTTACTTTATTAAACATTAAATGTATTTGTATTAATAATAACTTTATAACAGATGCCTGAAGAGGTTTCCTAGTTAACTGCGACTATAAAATGTTTGCTGACCATGTAGTTAAGAAATGAATTTCAAAGACAATATGTTACCAATTAACTTCCCATTGATGGACTTAATCTTCAAATAAAACTCGAAGCTTTTCATTACCTACATAATAGTGACATATCATACATACTTCACTGGCAAAGCCCGGAAGACAGCAGAGTGCCTTGCAGGCAGGATGATACTTGAATAACCCAAACAGTACCCAGGTGCTTCCTCAGAACATGCTGATAATGAAATTCCAGGAGTTTCCAGTGTCCTGCAGAGCAGCTAGCACTCTTACTGATTGCATAAATTACCTAGTGGCCTCTTATGAAAGAAGCCTGGTTTCCTGCAGCTTCCGGCAATGTTGACAACAACCATCTTCAAATATGAAAAAGGTGAACACCCTAGCCTCTGACTGCTCTGGACTCCTTGTTATAGGAATGATTGATGGCAACTCACCAGAAATTATCAAAACCACAAAAATAAAACCATAAACATCACTACTATGAACCCCAGAAGGTTCGTGTATTGAAGGCTTGGTCCCCAAAGCAGCAGTGTTGAAATGGTCAGATTTGGTTCAGAGCAATCAGTCCAATCGGAAGGGTCAGAGCCACTCACTTATGATTGATGGGTTTGTAATTTGATCAAATTGTTGAAAGATAATTAGAAACATTAGAGTCTGGCTGAGTTGGAGGTAATAGATCGCTGGAAGTGACTTTTGAAAGCTATCTTCCTTCCTCTCCATGTCTCTCTCTGTTTCCTGGCTGCTAGGAAGGTGTGTTCCACACACCCTTCCACAATCATGTTCTGTCTCATCCTGATGAAAGACAAGGCAGGCAGGCAGTTATAGACTCAAGCTTTGAACTGAATTATACCTTCTCTTCTCTTAAGTTGTTTCTCGTAGGACATTTGTTCCATCAGTAAACAACATGCTAACACAATTGCTAAGGTCTGAATATTTATGTCTGTGCCTCATGATCATATGTTAAAGTTCTAGCTTCCAAAGTGATGGAGTTGGGAGGTGGAGACTCTGGGGACATAGTTAAGTCATGAGGCTTTATCCATATGGTCTAGAGCCCTTAAAAAGTAGGACAAATGACCAAGTAGTCATAGCCCATGCCTTTAACCCCCTCACTTGGGAGACAGTGGCAGACGGATCTGTGAGTTGGAGGCCAGCCTGGTCTACAGATTGAGTTCTAGGTCAGCCAGGGCTACAGTCAAACTCTATCTTGAAAAAGAAAAAGTATGAAGAATACAGTTTCATCATGCCTTATTCCATGTAAAGGCATACTTACAAGGCACTGTCTATGCACCAGAAACTAAGCCCAACATCAAATCATCACCACTTTAAAGTCTCCATTTTCTTTAATTGTTAAGAATAAATTTCTACATTTATAAACTCCCTAATTTATGGTATCATATTATATAAAAGACACCCAAACAGCCTAGGCTGAGCACTAAGTGCTAATGTCCACTTAATTACTTTCTTTGCAAAGGAAAACTACATGAGACCATTAGGAAGAAAATGGGATGATAATTCAGGAAGAGCTTTTATGATGTTGGGAAAAAGACTATCTAGCAGATGTGTTTACCTCTGCTGACTGTCTTCTTTAACTAAAATGAGAATAGTGGGCCAAAGTTCCTCACACAACAACACCCTTACAAGAGAGGACAAATAAACAGGCTCCTTTTCTAAAAGCCTAGACTTACGACATTCCATAGTGAGCATCTAAATGACTTACACAGCTTTAATTGCCTGCAGTTCAAATATTACATTGGAAATTAATTTTACAAATCAGTGTTTTTAAATGAAAACCAGAAACAATACTAACTACACGTATTTGCTATGTTAAAGCACCGTAACCTAGGCATCTCATAGGAGAAAAAGGTTATTTGGGTTTACAGTTCTAGAAAGAAGTTCGTCATACCAGGCAAGTGTGCCAGCAGATAACAGGCATGGCTGGTAAATACTCAAACGCACAAGACTATGGGGAATGTATCATTCAAGCTACGACACACTATCAAAGAAATTGCGCAGGACCACAAGTACACTTCATACCCTCGTGGCCTGTAGAAGATAGAGTTCCATGTCCTCTTGTTTGAGGCCCCAACAGGTCCACAAAGTTGGGTTCTATACCACAGCTAAGGCTTCAAAATGAAGCTGGCTTCCTATCAAAGAGGACTGACTGTGGCCTTGAGATACAATTTGAGAATGAATCTGTGTTTGACACCAGGTCTGGGACAGGCTCCATGGAGTATGATCTGAGTCTCAAGGACAAAGCTGGGAAGACAAAGGATGGGGTGCTTGTATATCGCCATGAGCTGTGGGAGCCTGGGAAGACTCCTTCGTAGGCTTAGGGAAGTGTGGAGCTAGCAGAGTGGATTGGGATGGACTTCACACACGGGCAAGTCAAGAAGGATGATGACCGAAGTTTTAAAATAAAAATTAAAAAATCAAGGGAACCTTGGAGGTGATAGCGGAGGAAGGTGTTGCTCTCTGTTTCATGGATTCTGGACTCTGAGGCTTGGGTTCCCAGGAAAGCGGCTGATTACTGGGGGCACAGTTGGGTAAAGTCATCCCTGCAGCCAGCCAAGGCTCCAGCCGGTGAGCAGAACCTCTCAGGCATTGATAAATGGCCCCCACGTCAAGAAAGGAAAGTCCCTGTGCTGTGGCTGCAACTACTCATGGCTGCTGTGGCTTTGAGATGCAAAGGGAGTGATTGCCCTGCCTCTGGGAACAGGTCTTAGCTATGATGTGTTTTCATAGCAACCGCAGGGAGACTTAAAGGAAGGGAAGAGGATGTACATATAGAGCTGAGGAGAAACTCCTGTCTGTTTCGCAGGGTGGGGCCTCATTGGAGACAATGGGAATTAAGACAGAAGCTTTCTTTACCTGCCACAGAGCTTCTGCACCCCCTCTTCTGGAATTGTTGGGTTTGTTTTGTAAGACATTGTCTCACTGTGCAGCTCACTGGCTTAGATCTCACTATCCTCTAAGCCTCCTGAATGGGATTAGAGGCATGGTCCTGTCAAACTAGAATATTCTAATACAACAATAAAAAAATCTGTCTTTTAATAATTTTTAAAATATTATTTGTGTGTGCCTGTGTGTGTGTGAGAGAGAGAGGGTGTGTGAGTGTGGTGTGTGTGTGTGTGTGTGTGTGTGTGTGTGTATGTACACCATATATGTGCGAGTGCCTGTCAACACCAGAGAGAGACAGTTGTGAGCTGCCCAGTGTGGGTTCTGAAAACTGAACTTGGGTCCTCTGGAAGAGCAGCAAACATATTAACAGCTGAGCCATCTCTTCTTCCCAAAACTCTTCCTTTTATCCTCATAATATTTCTCCCATCCCCCAACCACCACCACCACCTTCTCTGCTTAACTGGACTTTATGCCACAAGGCAAAGAAAAGCTACATTCTCCCCTCCCCCATACTGGGCTTCATTTTCTCTCTGAGACACACACACACACGATTTCTAATGCAATTAATTCTGTGCCATTTATTTACCTTATCTACATCCAAAAGAATTAACGTTGTTTTAAATGTAAAAATTGAAACAAGGAGAAAATGACTTTGTTGAAGGATCAAGCTTAAAAAATAAAACTGAAGAAGATGAAAATGGAACAGCAAAGGACCCAGGCTGAGAGGCTGTGTGCAGTTGATGAGGTGGCCTGAACGGTCAGCAGTCACTACAACAGGGAATTATAGGTAAAACTCATTCCAACCTCATCTAGGAAACCTGACAAGCACTTTTCTTTTGCATGGGTTGTAAGGAAATTCTATCTTCAGTTCTTTTATTCCTCTTTTTTTACAGGAGAAACAAAAATATGCAGGATATTTGGCATCTTCCATGGGAGAGAAATGCTAGCTTCTCACTTTGAAAAAGTTTCTTTAGTTTAAAAAAGAAATAGATAGATAGATAGGTAGATAGATAGATAGATAGATAGATAGATAGATAGATAGATAGATAGATAGATAGATAGATAGACAGTAGCAATTAGCCCACCCCTTCCCCAATTCCATCAAATGGGTGAACCATAGAGACTTGATGAGGATTTCACAGAGGTGCTCAGGGCTTTCGGCCTTCTGTCTGTTCATCTACCAAATGATCTACAGACAAATCCTGTCAGCTTTCCACCACCTAGCTGCATTTCACCATTTGTCTGTCACTTCCCACTCTACAGGGAACTCTCATGTTTATGTTTAAGGTCTTTAACTGTGTACCTCAGAAGACATTGCTAGAAAAGGCAGAGAGCAGTCCAACTGTGCTTCATTCTTGTAGACTTGTTCTTGTATCTGTCCTGGCGCCAAATTTTCATTTACCTCAAATAGACTCACAGTTAAGTCGGTGACATTTATGATAGAACTAATGAGGCAGCCAGTTAGGATTATGAAACTTTTTATATAACAAATGACTTCAATATCATCTATGGCTTATGGCTTAGGAAAGGGAAGTTGTGTCATTTAATCCAAGCATTGTAGAAATGATCTCAATCTTTGTCCTCCTTTTCTTGCTGTTGCAGGGATAAAACAATGACAAAAAACAACATGAAAGAAAGGGGTCTTTTCAACATATGCTTTGCAGTCCATCCTTGAGTTATTGACAGACATCACAATAGGAGCGTGAAGCAGAGACGATGGAAGAATGCTGCTTGCTAGTTGGCTCCCACTGCCTTGATTAGCTACCTTTCTTATGTAGCCTGGGCCCATCTGCCCAAGGATAGTACTGCCCACATTTAGCTGGGCCCTCCTAGAGCAATTAACAATTAAGAAAATGTTCTTCAAGAGGAAAACTCCTCCATTGCTGGTCGGATTGGAAGCTTGTACAGCCGCTCTGGAAATCAGTCTGGTGGTTCCTCAGAAAATTGGACATAGTACTACTGGAGGATCCAGCAATACCTCTCCTGGGCATATATCCAGAAGATGTCCCAACTGGTAATAAGAACACATGCTCCACTATGTTCATAGCAGCCTTATTTATAATAGCCAGAAGCTGGACAGAACCCAGATGTCCCTCAACAGAGGAATGGCTACAGAAAATGTGGTATATTTTCACAATGGAGTACTACTAAACTATTTTTTTTTTTTTTTGGTTTTTCCAGACAGGGTTTCTCTGTATAGCCCTGGCTGTCCTGGAACTCACTTTGTAGACCAGGCTGGCCTCGAACTCAGAAATCCGCCTGCCTCTGCCTCCCAAGTGCTGGGATTAAAGGCGTGCGCCACCATGCCCGGCACTACTAAACTATTAAAAAGAATGAATTTATGAAATTCCTAGGCAAATGGATGGATCTGGAGGATATCATCCTGAGTGAGGTAACCCAATCACAAAAGAACTCACATGATATGCCCTCACTGATAAGTGGATATTAGTCCAGAAACTTAGACTACCCAAGATACAATTTGCAAAGCACAAGAAAATCAAGAAGAAGGAAGACCAAAGTGTGGATACTTCATTCCACCTTAGAATGGGGAACAAAATACCCATGGAAGGACAAAGTTTGGAGCTGAGACAAAAGGAAGGACCATCCAGAGACTACCCCACCCGGGGGTCCATCCCATAATCAGCCACCAATTGCAGACACTATTGCATATGCCAGCAAGATTTTGCTGAAAGGACCCTGATATAGCTGTTTCTTGTGAGGCTATTCCAGTGTCTGGCAAATACAGAAGTTAATGCTCACAGTCACCTATTGGATGGAACACAGGGCCCCTAATGGAGGAGCTAGAGAAAGGAGCTGAAGGGGTCTGCAACCCTATAGATGGAACAACAATATGAACTAATCAGTACCCCCAGAGCTTGTGTCTCTATTATGTAGTAGTATTATGTAGCTCCATATGTAGTAGAAGATGGCCTAGTTGGCCATCATTGAGAAAAGAGGCCCCTAGGTCTTGCAAACTCTATATGCCCCAGTACAGGAGAACACCAAGGCCAAGAAGTGGGAGTGGGTGAGTAGGGGAGCAGGGCAGGGGGAGGGTACAGGGGACTTTCGGGATAGCATTTGAAATGTAAATGAAGAAAATATCTAATTAAAAAATGGAAAAAAAAAAGAAAGAATATTTTCTTCAACCCCCACCTGCTCAGAGAAGAAGGGGAGGGAAATGAAGGAAGGATTATGGGAGGGGTGCGTGGGAGGGGCTGTGAGCAATATGTAAAGTGAATGTGTAAATAAAAGATTGATTAATTAATTAATTAAAGAAAAAAAGAAAATGTCCTCTGTCAACACACCACTGGCCACCTGGGGAGGCAATTCATCTACTGAGACTTCCTCTTCCTTGATTTGTCTATGTTTCTGACAAGCTGACAAAAACTAAGTATCATAGACTTACTAGTAAAGACACTCGGGAGAGAGACTTTGTTAAGCCTTTTCTCTACACACCCAAAGTGGAGAAACAAATCAACACAAAGCCACCAAAAACCACGTCAATTCACCAGTCTAATGCAGTGCATCAGCGTTTGTACTACAAGAGGGAATGGTGATGGAGGCTAATAACGCAATCGACACTCCATGGAGTCATTTTCAATTAAAAACACTTCAGAGTTACAACTTCCAACACACAGATTGTAGTTAAGAGTCCTTGCCAGAAAGAGAGAGGCCCACGTCAGCCATCACTGCAGCGCAGGCTGGTGGGCAAATCCCCAGGCTTCCAGAGGCTCCTCCTCTGGCATACCCTGTGCTGAAGGGATAACTGACAGGGGAAGCAGAGACCTTTCAACTTGGTTGAACGCTGTGTTAGAATGAGAATTAAGGGAATTTGATTCACACATGACCCCCATCAAATCCCAAACCTCATTTTGCTGATAGAGATCACAGAAAAATGCAAAAAGGTCGAATCTACAGTGTGCTGGTAAAATTTCCATTGCAAGCCGTAGCAAGAGAACAGCTGACATTTGGGGATGTATAGAGGACGTGGCTGGAATGTCAAACGAGAGTCTGACTTCTAGCAAGTATGTAGCAACCAAAAAAAAAAGGCCAGAAAAAAAACCTCACTATTGGAAAATCCTTTGTTTGGATCAGCAATGTGCCCCCACTTGCCTACCCCATTTGGTAAATCAGAAAGAAAATTTTAAAAAACAGGAAGGTCAAGTCCTGACTGCAGAGGCCCAATGTTCCCATAAAGGCCTTAGTTTTAGTCATTGTGCAAAGATAGTATTCAAACATAGTTAATATAGAGATAATGTCATAATAATAAGGAACTCCAAACATCATTTTAAAAAATTAAATCCAATTCCTTTAAATAAGTATGTTCGGGGCAAGGAGCTTCATTTTGCAGTACTTTGTACCTGAAGAGAAACTGCAAATTTGATTTTATATAACTGGGCATAGATGTTCCTTTTGTTTTGTTTTATTTGCAATGCTGGGTTTGAACCTGCAGTCTCATGCATTCTAAGCAGCCTGTGCTCTACTTAAAGCTATACTCCCATCCCCCAAAAGGACCTCATAGTTGTTCTGAGTCCTGCAACACATATAAGACTTGAGAATATAACTTTGCAGGTAAAATCTATTGGGTTTACTCATAATTAGCATGATTCCTGAGAATTAGCTAGAAATATCTGTTTGTTGTACTCCCAACCTTCCTGTGCCATTGAACCAGGGCAAGACCCACTGTTGAGCCCCAGCACTCAAGCGTGTGAGCTGCTTTGAAGACAGGCATTGAATGTACTCAGTGACAATGACAAGACTGTGTCACCTGCTTCTCATACTCAACACAGCTCTGTCTCTAAGGAACAAGGGTCAGGAAATATAGGCAGCTAAATCAGGATGTCCCAGAAATGTAACACAAAAATAGACTTAGCATGATTACCGTAAATAAAACAGGACACTGAGAGCAAAATACTGTGTAGCATTTTTCCAGAAGAATATAAAATTGTGCTTGAGCCTTTAGGACCTTTGTATTACCAACTACTATCATATAAGATCCAACAACTGAGGTAAAAAAAAAAGGGGGTGTGGGATCAGCTTAGAAATAGGAGGTAAGACTTAGGAATAGGAGGTAAGGGCTTCCCCCTTAAACATTGCAGCCTGTAAAAGCATCCTGTTGTGGGTGTAGGTCTCAGCTCAGCTCAGCATTCTTTACTGTGTTATGCTCACAAAACCAGGAAAGTTTGTGTGTAGATGAAGACATGAACTGTAAGCATAACATGGTTGAGCAGATCGTCCTCCAGTGTGAAATTTGAAATGATATAATGCTTTCCTTGCATTGGGATTATTGACATAGAGGTCACACAAGGAACTGACTGTTCTCATCTCTACCTAAGTCTCTTTTGTTTTGGTCTAGTATGTTTATTAACCTCTTGGAGTTGCATAATGGCAGCACACAATACAGCTGAATTATGTTGGGCCGTTTGACCTGCTTCAGCCATTCTAATAGGTGACTGTGATGTCGGAGGTGGGCCAGGTTGATAAACTTTGCCTGAATGGCAATTTACTATTTTTGCTTTGGAGAATTCTCAGTTTCTAAGTTGTGACTTCTGTCCCAAAAAATTCTCCTGTCCTTCTAAACCAACAGTGATCTAGAAACAAGAATCTTGGTGCCTTTAAAAGTTTAGTGTGTGGTTTTCTTTTCTTTCTTCTTTCTTCCTTTCTCTTTCTTTCTTTCTTTCTTTCTTTCTTTCTTTCTTTCTTTCTTTCTTTCTTTCTTTCTTTCTTTCTTTCTTTCTTTCCTTCTTTCAGACAGGCTCTCCTTGTCTAGCTCGTGTAGCTCTGGCTATCCTGAAACTCACTCTGTAGTCCAGGCTGCCTGCAACTCACAAAGATCCACCTGCCCTAGCCTCTCAAATTCTGGGATTAAAGGCATGCACAATCATATCCAGCATTTTTTTAAACTTAAAAAAAAAACAACCAAAAAGAAACTCTGGCTTTTGGAAAGTAGAATTTATGGATAGAATGCTAACTATTATTTGTACATAAATAAAGCCATTTCTTAAGTTTAAAAAAAAATAGTGTTTGTATTTAACCTTTTCATCTCTTCCATGGTCTTTATTTTACTTTTTTTAAATTGAGGAATAATAATTTTATTTTTTATTAAACTAATAAAATATATTTTAAAATATACAACTCAATATTGACATAGTTTTAAGTCATCAAAATAATTTACAATAGTTAAATGCCTCTTAAATATACCTGATATCTTCCAAAACTAAAACTAATATGCACTCAACTAGCTTTTAGATCTATTTGGAACATTAAAAATGATAGAACTAGAAAAAAATCTCTTATGAAGTCCTGCATGAAAGGAAATTGTGAAAAGTTCCTGATTAGACAGAAACTATTCCATCTCCAAGGGAGAGTACTCAGCTTAACTGTGGCTTCACAGAATGAGTTGGGTAGTGTTGCTTTTGTTTGTATTTTCTGGAATAGTTCGAAGAGTACTGGCATTGGGTCTTCTTTGAAGATATGATAACATTCTGTACTAAACCCATCTGGTCCTGGGATGTTTTTGGTTGGGAGACTTTTAATGACTGCTTCTATTCTTTGGGGATTATGGGACTGCTGAGATGGTTTACCTGGTCCTGATTTAACTTTGGTATCTGTCTAGAAAACTGTCCATTTCACCCAGATTTTCCAGTTTTGTTGAATATAGGCTTTCATAGTAGGATCTGATGATTTTTTTTAATTTCCCCAGTTTCTGTTGTTATATCTCCCTTTTCATTTCTGATTTTATTAATTTGGATACTGTCTCTGTGTCTTCTGGTTAGACTGGCTAAGTGTTTATCTATCTTGTTGATTTTCTCAAAGAACCAGCTCCTGGTTTGATTGGCTCTTTATATATATATAAAATGTGTGTGTGTGTGTATGTATATATATATATATATATATATATATATATATATATATATATATGTGTGTGTGTGTGTGTGTGTGTGTGTATGTATATATATATATATATACATATGTACTTTGTACTTTTTTTTGTTTCTACTTGATTGATTTCAGCCCTGAGTATGGATATTTCCTGCCATCTACTCCTCATGAGTGTATTTGCTTCTTTTTGTTCTTGGGCTTTCAGATGTGCTATCAAGCTGCTAGGGTATGCTCTTCCAGTTTCTTTTTGGAGGCACTCAGAGCTATGAGTTTTCCTCTTAGCACTGCTTTCATTGTGTCCCATAACTTTGGGGATGTTTTGCCTTCATTTTCATTGAATTCTAAAAAGTTTTTTATTTCTTTCTTGACCAAGTTATCTTTTTTTTTGATTTTTTTTAAATTTTTAATATTTTTATTACATATTTTCCTCAATTACATTTCCAATGCTATCCCAAAAGTCCCCCATAGCGCCCCCCACTTCCCTACCCACCCATTCCCATTCTTTTGGCCCTGGCATTCCCCTATATTGGGGCATATAAAGTTTGCAAGTCCAATGGGCCTCTCTTTCCATTGATGGCCGACTAGGCCATCTTTCGATACATATGCAGCTAGAGACAAGAGCTCCGGGGTACTGGTTAGTACATCATGTTGTTCCAACAATAGGGTTGCAGATCCCTTTAGCTCCTTGGGTACTTTCTCTAGCTTCTCCATTGGGAGCCCTGTGATACATCCAATAGCTGACTGTGAACATCCACTCCTGTGTTTGCTAGGCCCCGGCATCGTCTCACAAGAGACAGCTATATTTGGGTCCTTTCAGCAAAATCTTGCTAGTGTATGCAATGGTGTCAGCGTTTAGAAGCTGCTTATGGGATGGATCCCTGGATATGGCAGTCTCTAAATGTATTTCACAGATATCTATAGAACATTTCATCCTAAAACAAATGAATATACCTTTTTTGTAGCACCTCATAGTACCTTCTCCAAAATTAACCATTTAATCAGTCACAAAACAGGACTCAACAGATGCAAGAAGATTGAAATAATCCCATGCATCCTATCAGATCACCACAGACTAGGGTTGGTCTTCAATAGCAACAAAAACAACAGAAAGCCCACATACACATGGAAGCTGAACAATGCTCTACTCAAAGATAACTTGGGTCACTTATATATCAGTTTATCTTAAGACTGAAGTCTTTGGCTACCTTCCCAGTGGGTTGCTGGATTGTATGGTAGTTCTTTTCCTAGATAAATTCTATTCCTCTTTTACCATAATAGCTATAATGATTTTATATTCTCATCAATAGTATATTGATGATAGTTCTTGCTCCAAATTCTCCCTAGCGTTTGTTGAACTGGTTGTTCTGTTTTATTGCCAGTAGCCATTCTAACTGGAACAACATGATGCTTTACTGCTATTTTGGTTTGTATTTCCTCAATGAGTAGTAATATTGGCCATCTTTTCACACCCACGTGTTTAATATTTTTAAATTTTGATTGATCAATCATGTGGCAATAGTATATAAACACATATGTTTTCAGGTACCAGGGAGGGGCATCAAGTGACTTCCTCTACTGTCCTGTCCTCTACGTTTTTTGTTTTTTGTTTATTTGTTTGCTTGTTTTTTATTTTGTTTTTGGTTTGGTTTGGTTTGGTTTTGTTTTGTTTTGTTTTGTTAGACAGGATCTTTACTGAACCTGCAGTCTAGCACTTTGGGTAGACAGGCTGGTCCATAAAACCCAGGATTTGCCTGTCTCCGCCAGCCCAGCACTAGTGTTGCAGGCACACATGACCAGGCCCAGCTTTTTCATGAGTAAACTGGACTAAACTCAGGTGCCATAGCACCTACTAAGCCATCTTCCCAATCCCTCTTCCTGATTTAATGTTTCTATTGTATGTATGCGTGCGCATGTGCATTCGACCATGTGTGCCTGCGTGCTCTTATGTGTGTACATGTGTGTACCTGGAGGTCAGAGGACAACTTTCAGAAGTTGGTCCTCTCCATCCACTTTGTTGAGGCATTGTCTCTTTCGTGTTTCTGTCACACTGTGTATCCCAGGTTAAGCGGCCTGTGAACTGTTGGGTCATTCTTCTGTCTCAAACTCCCACCTCATGGCAGGAGCGCTAGAATATCCCTTGCAACTTTTCTACATGGGTTCCCAGTTTGCCTGGCAAGTACTTTTATGTGACTAGCCCTCTTGCCGGCCCCTCTTTTTAAATTTCAATGTGGCTACTAGAATTTTTTTTAGAAATATATGTATGGTTTACTCTATTTGTTACTAGAAATCTGAATCTCGGAATCTTGAGCCAAATAAAACCAAACAAGTTCAAGTCCATGGATCAGTCATATGACTTCAAGCAAGCCACTTGACCTTCCGCGAACCACTTGCCACTCCCCATCTCTGCTTATCCTCTGGGCACCTCGAAAGTTGATTTAGAATGGAGGTTATCAAAGTGAGTTTCACAACAGTAATCTTCAATTCATTTTTACAAATATTTTCAAAGTCATGTCAGCTATGACTATTTTTCTAGTTCACTGCTAGCTGTCATTTTCAATAATTCCGTGATCTATAGCAACTAGAGGTATTTAAGAAAAGCACTTTCTGTCTCTCGTAGTGATTGTTCCCAATCTTTTTGATCTGGTAAATACACACATCAAGGCTTCAAGACCTAGTCACACAATGTTCCCATAATAATTTCATGATTTCCCCAGTCATTATTCTCGGTATAGCTCATCCAGTGTTCCCTTAGTGAAATTTTATTAAATATCACTATGTAGCTGCTATTTTTTAGGCAGAGTAGACAAAGCAGTGAGGAAAATAATACTTTCCCCAGACAGCATAGATATGCATAAAAATATATTATCATGATGCCAGGTGGAGAGAAGGTAATGGATGCAAGGAAACAATAGGAGCTGCTTCTGGGACCAGCTGTGGTTTGCTCTCATCCAGTCAGCCAGCCTGAAGTCCAGCTAGAGAACTGTTTGTTGTTTTTTAACAAAAGTTCATTCATTCAATTTTACCAATAAAGACAAGGGTGCCAGACACTAGGGTGAAAGCCTACTAGCTCAGAGAGGCAGTGAAAGCACCCAGGTGACCTTCCTCGTCAGCCAACTTCCCACCACTAATTACTTCTCCTCACAAAACCTCCTTCCAACTGAATGTCCCTCCCTTCTACTTCCTGTGTGTCTCTCTATCCATCCTACTGACTCCCTCTTACTCTCTATTGTTTTTCTTTAATAATCCTAGGCTCACTTCCTGTCAAGTGGTTGCTTGTTCCACCTCTTCACCTATGGTTGACATTATTTAATCCTGTTTACAATATTCAAACAGAAAGCTCTTAGATTAAAGGTACACACATTTAATCATTGAAGGCTAAGCCATACCACAACTAAAAACATGTTCTTCCAGTAAATAACACAATGTTGGGGCTCACAGTGTGATCAAATATCCTGCAACAGCTGCTGGTTGCCACCAAATGATTCATATCACCATTGTACCCTCGTACTTACCTTTGCATGCTGGTCTTTATTATGGTACATAGGCATCATAGCTGGGTAGGACGATTGCCTGCTTCCTGCCTTTCTGAAGCTTGAATGGCTCCTTCTGGTATCATAAAAGTTAGTCCTAAGAAGGAAGGCTTTCAGGTCAGATCCAGCTCAGGGTGCTCTGGGTTCTGAGTCTGACATGCATGGTGTCTTCAGCAATAAGTGTTTACCTTCCACTTCCTGGGGGCAGCCAAGGGCAACAAGAATAGACTATCATGTTTAGAGGACTCTTGGACAACCCTGGTGAACAGCTCCAAGGAGTGTTTTTGTGCCTGATGTTGGAATTTTTGTCACATAGTCAATGAATTTTGGAGGAAGTATTGTCAGACCAGACAGGTGTATATTTATACACAGACTTATGTGAATCGCAGATATTTTAGTATTTTAGGTAGATAGTTAATAGTATTGTTCCTTATGACCTTTTCTGACATTCTTACTGTTATTTTACTCTCCCCTCTCCTTCTGCTTTTATCTTCCACCCCTGCCTAATCAAAGCCACTTATTTTTCTGGTTTCTCCCCTAAGGCCACTTGGGGCTAGTGAAGTCTTCGACTTTAGAGTAGAGCCCACAACCACCACTTTACCAAACCAGCATAATCCTGAGCTACATTTTAAATATTTGTCCTTATGCTCATGGAATAGTTCAGTCCTCACCGTTATCAAGAAAACTTTTCTTCAATAGTTGAAGGCCATTGCAGAAAACCACAGCCAAATCAAAATGCCGAGTTGTGGAGCTCAGTCCCAACTGCTACATCTACAGGGTCCATTGTGGAGACAGGTCCAAAAGGTTGTAGAAGCCAGAGGAACAGAAAGTTTGCTCTGAGACTATGGCTCCTACAAGTGCCAGAGAAACTACCCCCATGAAGTCTTAAAAACATGGCTGACTAAACATGACCTGAACAATAATGACCCAATAGACAAGCAAACATGAAAAGGGGGAAGTTCACAAGAGCTCAAATATAGACCAAGAACTGCAGGCAATTAATGAAGGCTGAGAGTGGGAGAAATAGTCTTCCCCAGGGAAGGGCACAAAAATTGGTTGCCAAATACTGAATGGTCATAATAAAAATAGATAGATAGATAGATAGATAGATAGATAGATAGATAGATAGATAGATATAGATATAAATATAGATATAAATAATAAAAATAGATAGATAGATAGATCATGTTTTATATATATATATATATATATATATATATATATATATAATCTCACACAAAAGAGGTCATTAATCTGAAAAGAGCAAGGAGTGGTTGTGGAGAGGAAAGGGAAGAAGAGAAATGTTGTAATTATAAATTATAATTTTTTTTAAAAAGTGGGATCAAGAAAGACTTTTAAATGGTATGATCCAGAACAGCTTTTGTGGAAAGCTAACATTTAAGATATCAGCTGGCAGACAGGGGCACAAAAACAAATAGCAAGGAGGTATGCATTCATGCATCCTCACTCCCTCTTCCAGATAGGTAGGAAGCAAGTAGCAGTTTCTGTAGTCTCTGAACCTTGCTGCCTTCCAGAATAAGCTGTGAGAATGCCATACTTTTGGAAGCTCTCTAAATGGCAACTGAATATGAAGATATTTTCCAGTTTTTACCAAAGCAAAAGATTAGGTTGGGGGTGCAGCTCAGTGGTAACATTCACCTAGAATCAATAGCAGCCTGGGTTTGGTCCCAGTGAATCACTTGTTCTGCAAATATCCTTATGTCCTACATATTCTGAAACTCATAAGTAAGGCACTGTAGGTGTGATCTATGCCAAAAAGACTAAAGATATTTTTGCAATTGCAAAAGAAAAAAAAAAGCTGTATTCCAAAAAAGCTGTTGGCCTTTCACTGAAGCACTGACGAGAGAATATAGTTGCTCTGGGTGTTTTGTCAGCTTGACACAAACTTAGATATATCTAATTGAAGACCCAGAAATGAACCCACACACCTATGGTCACTTGATCTTGACAAAGGAGCCAAAACCATCCAGTGGAAAAAAGACAACATTTTCAACAAATGGTGCTGGCTCAACTTGTGGTTATAAAGTAGAAGAATGCGAATTGATACATTCTTATCTCCTTGTACAAAGTTCAAGTCTAAGTGGATCAAGGAACTCCACATAAAACCAGAGACACTAAAGCTTATAGAGGAGAACGTGGGGAAAAGCCTCGAAGTTCCTGAACAGAGCACCAATGGCTTTGCTGTAAGATCGAGAATCGACAAATGGGACCTCATAAAATTGCAAAGCTTCTGTAAGGCAAAAGACACTGTCAATAAGACAAAAAGGCCACCAACAGATTGGGAAAGGATTTTCACCAATCCTAAATCTGATAGGGAACTAATAGCCAATATATACAAAGAGCTCAAGAAGCTGGACTACAGAAATTCAAATAACCCCATTAAAAATTGGGATACAGAGCTAAACAAAGAATTCTCACCTGAGGAATACCAAATGGCTGAGAAGCACTTGAAAAAATGTTAAGCATCCTTAATCATCAGGGAAATGCAAATCAAAACAACCCTGAGATTCCACCTCACACCAGTCAGAATGGCTAAGATCAAAAATTCAGGTGACAGCTGATGCTGGTGAGGATGTGGAGAAAGAGGAACCTTCCTCCACTGTTGGTGGGATTGCAAGCTTGTACAACTACTCTAGAAATCAGTCTGGTGGTTCCTCAGAAAATTGGACATAGTACTACTGGAGGATCCAGCAATACCTCTCCTGGGCATATATCCAGAAGATGTTCCAACTGGTAATAAGGGCACATGCTCCACTATGTTCATAGCAGCCTTATTTATAATAGCCAGAAGCTGGAAAGAACCCAGATGTCCCTCAACAGAGGAATGGATACAGAAAATGTGGTACATTGACACGATGGAGTACTACTCAGCTATTAAAAACAATGAATTTATGAAATTCCTAGGCAAATGGATAGACCTGGAGGGTATCATCCTGAGTGAGATAACCCAATCACAAAAGAACTCACATGATATGCACTCACTGATAAGTGGATATTAGCCCAGAAACTTAAAATACCCAACATACAATTTGCAAAACACATGAAACTCAAGACCAAAGTGTGGATACTTCATCCTCCTTAGAATGGGGAACAAAATACCCGTAGAAAGAGTTAAAGATACCAAGTTTGGAGATGACATGGAAGGAAGGACCATCCAGAGACTGCCCCATCCAGGGACGCATCCCAAATACAACCACCAAACCCAGACAGTATTGCATATGGCAACAAGGTTTTGGTGACAGGACCCTGATATAGCTGTCTCTTGTGAGGCTATGCCAGTGCCTGGCAAATACAGAAGCAGAGGCTCATAGCCATCTACTGCATGGAACACAGGACCCCCAATGGAGGAGCAAGAGAAAGTACCCAAGAAGCTAAAAGGGTCTGCAACCCTATAGGTGGAACAACAATATGAACTAACCAGTACCCCCCACCCAGAGCTGTGTCTCTAGCTGCATATGTAGCAGAAGATGGCCTAGTTGGCCATCATTGGGAGGAGAGGCCCTTGGTCTTGTGAAGATTATATGCCCCAGTACAGGGGAATGCCAGGGCCAAGAAGCAGGAGTGGGTAAGTTGGGGAGCAGGGTCGGGGGAGGACTTTCGGGATAGCATTTGAAATGTAAATGAAGAAAATATCTAATAAAAATAAAAAATTTTTAAAAAGAAAAGGAAGGAAGGAAGGAAGGAAGGAAGGAAAGAAAGAAAGAAAGAAAGAAAGAAAGAAAGAAAGAAAGAAAGAAAGAAAGAAAGAAAGAAAGAAAGAAAGAAAGAAAGAACTATGAAGGGCAAGCCAGGAAGTAGCACTCTTCTGTAACTTCTGCTTCAGTTCCTTCCTCGAGTTCCAGCCCTGATTTCCCTCGGTGATGGACTGTGATATGGAAATGTAAGACAAATCAACCCTTTCTTCCATACATGCTTTTATTCATAAAGTCTTAGTTATAGTTTTAAATAGAACCCTTAGTTAATATAGAAATTGCTACCATATTGCTGTGACAGGAGTGACTGTGTTATTTGGGGGAGGATTATAGTGGCATTGGAACTTTGAGCTGGAAAAAAAAAAACATTGATTGTTTAGAGGTCAGTAGATTATTCTGTGGGAGTTTGGAATATAAGTGTGTTAAGAGATACCAAAAAAGGACTGGTTTGTGAACTTTCAGGACTGTTATGCTGTTATTTTGGACTAAGAAGAATTAAGTGTGATTAACAAGAGACTGAGGAAGAAAGAAAGAAAGAAAGAAAGAAAGAAAGAAAGAAAGAAAGAAAGAAAGAAAGAAAGAGAGAGAGAGAGAGAGAGAGAGAGAGAGGGAGGGAGGGAGGGAGGGAGGGAGGGAGGAAGGAAGGAAGGAAGGAAGGAAGGAAGGAAGGAAGGAAGGAAGGAAGGAAAGAAAGAAAGAAAGAAAGAAAGAAAGAAAGAAAGAAAGAAAGAAAGAAAGAAAGAAAGAAAGAAAGAAAGAGAGAAAGAAAGAAAGAAAGCGAGAGAGAGAGAGAGAGAGAGAGGGGGAGGGAGGGAGGGAGGGAGGGAGGGAGGGAAGGAAGGAAGGAAGGAAGGAAGGAAGGAAGGAAGGAAGGAAGGAAGGAAGAAAGGAAGGAAGGAAGGAAAGAAGGAAAGAAAGAAAGAAAGAAAGAAAGAAAGAAAGAAAGAAAGAAAGAGAGAAAGAGAGAAAGAGAGAAAGAGAGAGAGAGAGAGAGAGGGAGGGAGGGAGGGAGGGAGGGAGGGAAGGAAGGAAGGAAGGAAGGAAGGAAGGAAGGAAGGAAGGAAGGAAGGAAGGAAAGAAAGAAAGAAAGAAAGAAAGAAAGAAAGAAAGAAAGAAAGAAAGAAAGAGGGAGGGAGGGAGGGAGGGAGGGAGGGAGGGAGGGAGGGAGGGGAAAGAAAAGAAAAATCATTAAAGCAAAATCCCCTGGAAACTTCTTCATTTCCTCACGTTCAACCCAATTCCATGAGCCATAGCCCGAGGGGATCAAGGCTACACCTGATGCACGTCACTGAACAAGGTAATATTTAAGAGTTTCCTAAGTAATATTGGTTTTGAAGGAAAGAATAGATCACAGAGAGCAGCTGATGCGTGGCACTGGGAGAGACTGGGAAAGGCCATTCTTAAAGCCTCAAGGGTAGTTGAAGCCCAAGGATTGAAGAGGTCATGGAAAGAAGCTGAGATTTGGCACCATGTGGCAGAATTAATGTCTCCAAGGAGAACCCAAGAGAAGCCAAGGTGAAGGTCAGCCCTGTTCAGTGGACATCAGCATTTCGGAGATGCCACTACCATGAGATGACCACCAAAGACAGCAGTAGCTATGGAGTGGAGCTGGCCTGAGCCTATTAGATGAGCTAGGTGTGATGTAGATGGCAGAGCAGAGAGGTGGAAACATAAAATCCCTTTGGATTCCAGTTAGTTCCAGGTGGCTGACACTGCACACTGATTCTCCTCCCTCTCCTTCTCCCTCCTCCTCCCCCTCCCCCTTCCCCTCTCCCCCTCCTCCTCCCCCTCTTCTCCCTCTAGGTTCCTGCCTTGAACTCCTGCCTTGACTTCCTTCAGTGATGGACTATGATATGAAATGTAAGACAAATAAACGCTTTCTTCCACAGTTGCTTTAGTTTATGGTGTTTTAGCCCAGCAATAGAAGGCCTAACTAAGACAATAGTGTTGTTTGTTTGGGACTGAAACTCTGTAGAGCAACACAGTGGTTAACTGAAATATGAAGGTATTAGCTACAGTACCTGACACATAGCCATCATTGTATTCTTTGAGGGGACCTGCTAGTTTATTCATTATATTTACTAAGAGACAACTCTGCACTGCTCTCTGGATGGGCTGTGGACAGTGCTTTTATGTATCCCCCAATCCAGAGAAAGAGGCAGATATTGACCAAATCACCAGACATCCTATCAATTCATGAGAGCAGGATCTATGATGGTGATGGAAAAGTACAAAAATAGAGCAGGCAGGACAACGTACAAGCAGGATGCTGACCCTTGCTGAGGAGTAGCCTTTGAACTGTGTTCTGCAACATGAGTCAGAGCTAGCTAGACAAGAAAGGTCAGAGTTCAAACAGCAAGACCCAACCTCCAGAGGAGGTTGGGCAAAGGATGTCTGGGACTGCCTGACCACCACACTTAGATAGCAAAGCTTTACTGGTCTTGTCAGCACCTGTGTGTTTCCTTTATCCTCCTGACCAAAAACATGTATTTGAGTCTTCACAACATTCTTCCACCTAGTACTGCTAAATCCAAGAAGGCAAAGTAAGGGAGAAGAAAAGGCAAACTTGTGTATACCTCTGTCTTGGATGTTTACAGGTGAGTCACCTCCAGATGGGAAGAAGGGCTTAGTCTTTAGTTGTCTTTGTAGTTTCCTGGGGTAAGAAGTTGAGATATCTGTTTGTATGGGTTTCTGGATGTATGTAATTCCAGCCTCACTGGTAATCTTCCACAGTGGAATAACACTCGGGTTCCATTTATTGGCTTGTTTTTTCCATTAGTCACAGCTGGGTTTTTTTTTTCCTGTTATTTTTTTCCAAGCAATTAATATATTTATTTATTTTGTCCTGGCAGTCTGGAGCAGCCGGACTTTGGGTACAAAGTCTTATATCAAGCTGTACTAATATTTAGAAAACAAATTGAACTAGATTTACTTTCTTACAAATTCACTCTTGGTCAAATAAACCCATTTGGGGGAGGGAGGTATACACTTTTTTTTTAAAAAAAAGTTTTTGTGCCAACAACAATTAGCACAAGCCAATTGCCCTTCACAGATGTTTGCTCAATTGCTGCCTTCTCTCAGAACATGGCCAGGAAGATGAAAAGGTCCAGCTCAGAGTTTGGCTAATTGAGAAAGGTTGCAGAGACATGACCTCCAAAAACACATCCCAGAGTTCTGTCAGAAGACAAGGGAAGGTGAATTTTCCAATTCCTTTTGACCTTAGCTGGGAGGACTAAGTTCCCAAACAAGCCAGACTCCAGGATTCAGACACTCTAATGTGAACCACAAACCCTAAACCCACACTGAATATAGCTGAGGACCGAAGAGCTAAATTGTATATTTATAGGCCTTTTTCAAAAATAACGAACACTCGTCCTGTGTGGTGCTGCCAACAAGATCTTTCTCAGTGTGCCGCTCTCTCTTTTACAACGCTGCCTAAGTAAGCCTGCCAGCCAGACCTCTGTAGTCCATTCCAAGATGATTCTGAGAACAGCAGCACAAAGCTTTAGGAAGTTGGAGTTGTACGATTTGTAAAGAACCCTTCTTTGGCTGTCAGCAGGAATTCACAGAAATACTAATGGCTGTCTATGGGTGGCCACTGGGGGTTGGGGGGAAGACACATTTTTTTAACACTTTTTTTCTAATGATGAAGACTAAATCCAGGAATACATATTCTACATATAAATGGGTATATAAAGTGATTCGGCTGATTGGCTCTGACATAACTTTAAAGTTTACTTCCTTAATTGGGTTAAACCTCTCCACACTGGGAACTCTGGATCATAGGTTTTCTAATAACTTTATTATATAAATAGTACAAAAGTGAATAGCAACCCAGTTTTTGTCTTCAGTTTCATATGGTCTAATTTAGTTGACTTTAACTTGGTAAACTGTGACTATGTGTCAGTTTAGATTCAAGGTTAACATCAGTTAGTTGTGTGAGCCCAATCCCAAGTCCTTGCCTACATAGCATCTGCACAGGAAACTGTAGATTGCCCAAGGTCACACAGAGAGCCATGTCTTCCAAAAGTCTTACTCCAAATAACTTCTCCCTGGAGCGCCAAACTGATATTCATTAGCAACAATCGACACCTCTTGGGTGCCTCTTGGAAATCTAGTGTTGAACAGTCCTTTTAACAACACGTCCTAGCCGGGTGTGGTGGTGCACGCCTTTAATCCTGGAACTCGGGAGGCAGAGACAGGTGGATTTCTGAGTTCGAGGCCAGCCTGGTCTACAGAGTGAGTTCCAGGACAGCCAGAGCTATACAGAGAAACCCTGTCTCGAAAAACCAAAAACAAACAAACAAACAAACAAACAAACAAAAAACTCATCCTTACGATACTCCTGCAAGGTGAATGTTGTTATCAGGATATACTGCCTCATTTATTTGTGGATCTCATCTCCATTTTTATATGGAGATTAGAAGTCTACAGTGTGTGGCCCTCTATCACTGAAAGGCTAAGCTAAGAGAAAAGAAAGCCATTGCTGAGTACAGACAGTCCTCAAAAAGTCACTTTCAGCATATCCTATTGCATATGGACACCCACAAACTCACCCAGGAGAGTGTCCTCTCTGTGCAGACGATGGGAGGCTTGAGATTAGCATGAACTTTGGCCTAGCCTGAGAGCCTCAGGTCCCAATGCCATTTCCATAAGCATGTGCCATGTATAGCTCAAATCTCTCATGACCTTTATCCATTCCTCCTGATGAAACAGCCCTACCTCTCACCTGGACTCTCATGGCCACCTCCTACTGGTCTCCCCTCAACCACCCGTAAGTTACTGTCATGGTAACCCTCAAAAGCTTCTAAATCTAAGTTGGATCATCTCACACTTCTCTTCATGGCTCCATGAAGACTTTCTGAAGGCAGCATGTCTCTGCATCCTTCAGAAACCCATGGTCACTGAACCCAGTTCCTGCAACAGCTTCTCCTGATTCCTCTCCAGTCTCACTTGTCTCTTAGGTGTCTCTGTATCTCCTAGGTAAATGCTCACTCCTAACCTTAGCATTTGGCTCATACCTCTAGACTACCCAGACATGTCTAAGCCCCGTCATCTAGGTTTCTTCCAATATCACCTTTACAGTAATGCATATCCTGGACCAATATGCAGACTACAAACCTCCATCTCTCTTTGCCTCACACATAGATGCCATTGTCACCATAATTGGACTGATTTTTTCTCTCCAGAATATTATTATACTTTAACATGCAGATTATAATTCAACATGTGCATAAAACTATGTATTCCTGCGAAAAGATGTAGGAGCTTTAATATCGATTACCTATGAAAGGGTCTTTATTTGGAAAGAGTGTCTTTAATATGATAAACATTTAAGATTAGGTCCTTTGAAGTAAATTTTAATCCAATATGACTAGAAGGACAGACACACACACACACATACACACACACACACAAAGTGTGTATGATTACCATACGATGATAAAGGCAAAACTCAAGGAGATACTTCTACGAGCAAAGGAACCCAAAAGCTACTAGCAAAGTGCCAGAAGTTGGAAGAAGGCACAGAGTAAGGACCCCCTACACTGCCTTTGTAATAAGCCAACCTGCCCAAGCCCTGACCTTGGACTTCCAGCCTCCAGAAGCATAGGACAATAAATTATGTTATCTACTCCACCTAGTTGTGGTACTTTATCACAGCAGTCTCAGCAAAACAAAAGCATATTCTGTATCTATTGCTTCACCTGAGTTTTGTTTTTGTGTTTATTTGGGGGGTTGGGGGACTCTAAGTTAACTCAATCTCCTGCCCTGAGAGTTCTGCTTAAGTATAAATTCACTTATTTGTTATTACTATTCTATCTCCAGCATTTAATATTTTATTTGCCGAACGAATCAATAACTGTGCCCTTTTCCTCCCATCTTTTCCTCAAGACAATGTCCTCTCAGCTTTCTTCAGTACTTGGATGCCTTCTTGCTAGCATCTTTTCCTCTGCCTGGGATGCCCACCTGCTCTTCTCTCTTAGCATCCTCTTGTAACTTAAGTCATCCCTCAGTCTCCTGTCCCCACCCTCATCTGTTTCATTATGTGACATGCTTTTGCTGCCTGTACATGGTGACTTTCTTGATCACTGGGCAGGATCTGATACAGATCCTGCCCAGTGTCCAGCACACCAGAGGGGCTTGATTAGTGTTTGCTAGATTGAATTAAATCTGTCTCCTGCCGAGTTTGCTCCTGTTGCCCTTCCCTAGGCTTCTACTCACAGCAGGATACAAGAGGATTAGAAGGGGCTTTGTGGAGCAGAACTCAGATTAGAGTTTTGGGCTGCACCTCTCTGCAAATGCTTTGTCTCTGTGCAATCTCAGGAGAGTTTCTTAAACTGAAACCAGCACATCAATGTTGTACTGTCCAAACCACCCAACTAAGGCCTACAAAACATTAGCGAGAATTCACACCTACTTCTTCATATAAATCCAAGTCACTAGCTTGCATTCCAGTGAATGACCCCATTTTTGCCCCAGTTCTTAACAGTGGGGGGGGGGGGGGAGGACAAACTTTTTTTTCTAACCAGCTCTTACTAAAGATGTGCCTGAGCCAGCTCCAGAAGTGAAAGGTGTATTTGGAGCCAATGATGTCACTCACCTTTTTGGAATAACCACATGGGTGTGGTCTGAGACACACACACACACACACACACACACACACACACACGAACCTCTAACTGAATTGAACCAAAATGCTACGCAGGCCTGTTAAAGTGCCACACTCTTGCTCCTCAGGAGATTTTCTACTTCCTGGAGTCTGCTTCCTAAGACTCATTAAACCCATCTTGTGAACTCTCCTACAGAACAAAGTAGGTCCTACAAAGGTACCAACTGTCACATCTCTTCTCTGTGTCTATCCTCATCAAGCTAGCTACAAATTTATATTTTTAAAAAGTCACTTATTTACTAGGTTGTAATGAAGTGTCCACCAAGCTGAATTCAGAGGGATCAGTATGTCACCAGCTCAGACTTTTTAGGAGCCCATTCAGTGCTAAGGACTGAGCCTGCAGAAGGACCTTCTTGTTCTGATGTTGTGATACGAAGTAGAAAACATCAGCCTGTATTCCCTGTATGACTGCCACACCGCACACTCCAGGATAATGACTCAAGACCTTTCTTCGGACTTTTACTTTAGCCATGCCATTGGCTCCTGGCAGGATCATGGATGATGCTTTCATCATTAATGGAATACTGACCCCCCCCCAATTCCTTCAGATGCTACTAAGAATACAAGTTCACTACAAGGCACAGACCCTTATCCATGTGGTTCCTAACATTTTGTGGTCACTGTCACCTTTCGAGTGAAATCAGAATTGTTCAAAGTAGCATGACCTTAGACCATCAGCTCTCAAATCAAAGCAAAATGGTCCATATTCCATGCACTTTTTCACATGAGGTTTCATGAAAGTGCAAAATTCTAAAACTCCTCTACAGCTGAGCCATCAAACTTTCTATGAAGGCCAGATGGCAATATTTTAGGCTTTGTGGACCAAGGGATCAAATAAACTATACTGTGTAGGTGTTTACATAATAAACCAAAAGTTAATTCACACAAATTCTAATTGACAAAAAACAAACAAACAAAAATGCTAATAATTTAGTACGATTTTGGAGGGGAAGACAGATCTACTATTGAATGAAATTTTGGGGGAGGAGTAAATTATTTCACTTTGTTATGATCTGAAATTAGTATTTCCCATGATCGATGTACAGCAGGCATGTGTTTAGAACTCCTTAGCCTGGAAGCCTTAGCAGCTGCAAACAGGACTCCACCCCATTGCCAACCTCTGCTCTGGAGAGTAGATCTGGACTATTTTAAAGCGCTCCCATCTGGACTGAGCATTGAACTCTGCATAACAGGCTGCCCATACTCTGGACACCAGGGCAAGAAATGAGGACAGAGACTGGGAACCCAGAAGGCAGTAGGTACTCCTGGTGCACATTGCTGAAGCAGGTCTGGCTGACTGCTGAATTGGGGCCACATTCCGGCTGTTCAGTGCTGCAACCAGGAACACTCCATAGAGTAAATTCTATTAACCTACATTCTATGACCTATATATAAAGCCCTCTCGGTAATCAGCAAGATTAGCTCTGCATATGAAAAGAACCCTTTACTTGGTGTTTAAAAAAATGAATATGTGAAAGAATAAAGCATTTAATAGATAAAATTATTTTCTTAGTCTGTAGTTATCTTGCAATCAATAATTCCAGGAATTAAACACATACACAATCTTGAAAATTTAAGAGAGCTGACAATCACAGTAAACTGGTCAAGAGGCAGTGTTTGGCAGACATGATCATGTGGGAATGTTACTGTTGTCTCCATGTTTTTCTTTTCCCTTAAACTGTTCCTCACAGTAACAGCCTCAGAAAAATGCAATTCTGTAGAACACCCTTAGGTCTGTGTGGGGAAAGCTTAGGCCACTAAGAAGTACCAGAAATGCATTTCACTCACTGTTGGCTCAAACCCATCATTTCATTTCAGTAATGGCTAAATAAATAAATAAGTCAACTCCCTTGTCTAAACGGGAGTTACAAGTTGTACAGCAAACTTGAGACAAGTTCGCCACCTGGTGGATATTCTTAGGCGTTAATACAATTAAAAATGGAAGGCAGGTGTGGCGAGCTGGAGACAGAGCACTGGGAGGTTTGTGTTTAGGTGACATCACATCGGATGGTCCTTTCCTAATTTCTCTTCTCCTCATCATGCCTCTTTTTGCCTATCTTAGGTCAGGTTTTCCAGATAGAGCTGCAAAGCATGTGTGTACAGGAGGTGAGTGATTCCAAGAAGGGGACCTATGGGGGAGGGGGAGGTATGAGCATCCAGTAAAATGTATTGAACAATGGCATGGTTTCAGTATGACCCACCTGCTTCAAGTAACCTCCAGAAGCCATAGAACTGTGTCAGTGCTGGTCCTGAGTATTCACCCACAGTACATCATCCTGGATAAGTGTCCCATATATACCTTCGATGGCACATGACCGCCCTGTCTGTAGAAGTAGCATCCAGCTCTGGAGTGGCCAGAGATGAGGCTGGCTGGTTCCTCTGGATAAGCCAGACTACTTCTCATGTGTTTCATCCATCATGAATGGCAGATGCTTCCATTTTCTAATATGACGAGCAAAGACATTCAAGGCCAGTAGCATTCCCCTGTTCCTGCTTGTTCATGGTGGGTCCAGCTTTCTCCTTGCAGGGCTCCAACCAGCCAGCCAAGCCACCTGATCCTGCTTGTGAATCTACACACTACCCACCTCATAGGCCAAGTGCACAAGTAGATACATCCATCATTCAGCTTCATTGCTAGAATTCCCTTATCTGTTGAGGGGCTTGCATCTTATTCCAGGCTAGCTCATCTATAAACTAAGCTAAGCATACCTCCTCTGCTCTCTGTTCACAAAACCTCCTCCCAGAGAAGCAACCTCTGGTGTGAGCAAGCAAAGAGACCAGTGCTCTTGCAATGGATGAATGGCTCCACCTCTGAGATCCAACTGTTAGTACCACAAACTGAGTTTAATACTAAGACTCTAACTAGAGATAATGAAATGGGGGAGAAGGAAAATGGGATACCGATAGGAAAATCTTGATAGGAGGAAATAACCACACAGGGAGTAGCCTTGGGTACAGATCCCAATAAAGGAAACAAAGGAAGAAGGAACAAATGCTCACAGCATCTTCCTCCGGCTTCCCATTCATCTTGCTTCCTGCCTCTCCACTCCTCACACCCCCTGCAACTGGAGCATCAAGCACTGGGATGGCACAAAACCCAGTTCTCCCTTGATCATATCACTTATTTATGTGACTTTCAGCATCTTCTCTGTGCTAGTAAATCTCAGATTTACATGCCTGGCCCATGTCTCCCAGTCCTCCAGACTTACCTATCTGATGGCCCAATTAGTGCCTAAATCTAGATGGCCTATGGCTGCCACACAGCTAAGGACAACTGCCCTATCTCTGTACAGAACAATTCTAATTTTCCCCATTGTTCAAACTAAAATGTGGAGTCAGAGTTGACTCTTTCTGTCCCACCCATAAGCAATTCCTCCAAGCCAAATCTTTTAGACGTGACCATAACCACTTCTCATCCCTGCTGTGACAGCCACTGCAGTCAAAGCTACCATGCACACCCACCCCTGTCTGGCTAGGTTCCCTTGACTCTGCCACTGCCTAGTCCGTCTTTCATACTCTGGTTGGCTGCTGCTAAGTGACAGTCAGGTGGAGTCACTTTTCAACTTGTACCTATCTAGTGGCATCTCTACAGTTTCTCTAGAGTAGAAATCTGTCACTTCCTGAATTGACAATGCCATCCCGGACCTGACCTCTGATCCTAAGAAATGCAGCAAGCCCATCGCCCTGGCCTTCCCTACTTCCTGGGACTCTCTGCTCCAGGAGCCTGGAGATGCCGTCCTCAGCTCTTACAGATCTGCCACCCTTTCAGACATGCCTTCTAACTCCAAACTGAGGAGGACAAAAAAAAGGGGGCCTTCTTGTTCCTCTGGTGATTGTTTAAATGGTAGTCCCACAAAATATATCCATATTCTACCCCTAAAAGAGATCGAAGCGGTCACCATTGAAATGTAGTCTGCATCTGGAGTGATCCTCAGTAGAATGCTGTTGGGGAAGATGCAACCTTTTATAAGATGAGACCTCATGGGAGGTCTTTAGTTTACTGGGAAGACCTTGAAATGACATCATGTACTCTCATTCTCTTCTTTTCCTTATCTGTTGCTTCATGGTCATAAGGTTTTGCTCTTGCATGCACTTCCTTTGTGATACCTCATTATAAGCCTAATACCTTCAGGGTCATCCAAACATGGATGAACCAAACAACCCTTTTCTTTTCATAAGTTGATTGTCTCTGATATTTATTATAGCTACAGAAAGCCAATTAACACCTTTGATGTCCCAGTTCAGCCCTAAAATCAACAACAATATATGTAGAAGAAATACAGAGGCCTGGTGATTCGGGCCTATAATGACCTGTGCCTTAGTTAGGGTTTTACTGCTGTGAACAGACACCATGGCCAAGGCAACTCTTGTAAGAAGAATATTTAATTGAGGCTGGTTTACAGGTTCAGAGGTTCATTCCATTATCATCAAGGCAGAAGCATGGCAGCATTCAGGCAGGCATAGCACAGGCAGAGCTGTGAGTTCTACATCTTCATCCAAAGACTGCTAGCAGAAGACTGGCTCCCAGACAGCTAAGACAAGGGTATTAAAGCCCACACCCACAAGGCCACACCTCCCACCAGTGCCTGGGTCAAGCACATACAAACCATCGCAACCTTTTCAGCCCCGCATTCTGAGACAGAATTGCAACTTGAAGGGCTACCTGAGCTGTACATTGAATTCAAAGCCAACATGGGCAATTTATGTCATAAACAAGAAATAACAAAAGGCCTGACACCTAGCATGCACAGGGCCCTAATTTCAATGCCCCTATCCAGAGGTGGTTCAGGGTAAGGAGAAGAAAGAACATGCTCACAAGGGTTAAAAAAAAAAAAAAGTCTTCAGATAAGCAAGTCCCTTGTATAAATGTGATAATGTTTGTATATAGCTCAACAGACCCTCCTAAGTGGTCAGTCAAGTCTGTTCTCGCTCCACGACAGGGCACAACCTCTTGGGGAGGCAGAACGTGGGGAGTTTGTCTGCACTGCTTCCTCCAGGGGGATCCTGGACTGTAGGGAAGCAATGAGGCACCACTCCAGGGGTGGGAAAGCACAGTCTGAGACATGGGAAAGGCAGAGCTGGTTCAGGGGTCTCCTGGCCTGCGGTGAGGCTGGGGCTGTGGGGTTCTCTAACTCTGGGACATCTGGAAGCCACCGAGAGTCACGGAAGAGCAGAGAACAGAGTCGACAGCCCACGGGCTGGGGACTGCGTGTAGGCTGAAGGAAAAGTTCTGGCTTGTCCCGTGGGTAATTGTCCTTAGCTTGGAGGAGGCAGGTTATGGCTGGGAGCACAGAGAGACCTTCTATAGGAGATTAGACTGCAGCTCTGTAGGCAAATAACCTCCCCATGGCAGATCTTGATGAAAAGATGCAGTCCATGGTTCTAAACAGTTTATTGTCATGGCGGAAAATGGATGCATAAAACTATACCCCACTTCACAGGGTGGGCCTGAGATTAAATATTTTTTTCCAGGGGGGAATGTCTGGGAAGGAAAGCTTATTGGCTAATCCCTCTGGGCCTCTAGGTACCTCATTAGCATGGGAGAACTCTGTTTTGAGCCTACGTGACCATAGGACACATTTCTTTGATGTGAGGAGCATGGCACATGTCAGGAGTCTGGCAGGGAGCTGGGAGTTGCCTAAGCCTCAGGTATGTGCCCACCAAGTCTCTGGGTCTTGACCTGCTCTATTTTACCAAACTTCCTGGCATGGGTTTAAGTCCCACATCCGTGTACTTTAAATCACATCTAGATGACTCAAAACCTACTAGTAATACAATGTAAGTCTAAGTGTTATGTAAATAGCTGTCACACTCCATCACTTAAGGGATAATAACAAGAAAGCCATTATCTTGTTATCACAGGTGTAATTCTTTAGAACACTCTGGGCTGTGGCTGGTAAGCTCCATAGATACAGAGGGGTCATGTGGGAGACTGATGCTATCTCCTTCCAGCTCTGGACCTCCATCTTTCCTCCATCTCTTTCTGCACCCTATTTAAAACACTCCCACTCCCAAGAATGTGTTCACAGTAACTCATAGCATGTTAGAAACACTTCGCTTGCCTTTTGGAAAAAAAAAATGTAATCACCATAGTTCATAGGCCCTAGAGGTGAAATAGATTGTACCTTTTTGCACATCTATTTGAAGTCTTTATGACATCTTTTGAATGATAGAGGATCAGTAGGAGAGACACAGCGGATTGGCATGTTTTGTTTACTTTTGCATGGCCTCTGAGGTCTTGGTGATATCCGTGCAGAAGTCGAAGGGTCAGGTTATTAACATCTGACTGTAGCGCTCACTCATGGAGAAGGATTGAGTTAGCACTGCAAGAGGCAGTGGATGACAGTCCTTAGCTGGGCTCACTTAGCCTTGTGTCATTGATGAACAGCAGAGGGCAGTGTCACCGGGAAGCTTCCAGATCAACTCCAACGTATTTTTAACACAATAAATCTTTAAGTCCTCTGAATGAATGAATGAATGAATGAGCAAATATTAGTTTTTTGGATGAAATCTGCATTTAGTATTTTTGTTATGGACATCAAGTGGTTAAAAAAAACCATACTTCCTTACAATATCTGGTATAATATGTCTCAGCACTCTAATATAATAAAGTCAGTTTCAACTCTCTCAACTTTAAGGATTCATTTTAATTCTGAAGTTAAAACAAACCAGAATATATGACTTATTTTACTGTGGTTTTCAGCACGAGTGTCATGTGGCTCATGCATACTCCACACAGCTTTACTTCTTCGGTCATTGCTAAGGTCTCCTTCCTAACAAGTGTGTTTTCCTTTACTTAAATGAAATGTCTAAGACACATCTGAAAAGGAAAGTGACTTCTGAGGTCTCAAAGCACTTACAGTTAGAATTTCTCAAAGTAGCATGCGGCCTCAGCCAGTCAAGGGAAGCCAGCAAACACATATGCCCTTACAATACATTACTTACCTACCACATGTTTACATTAAACTTTGCTTGTCAGATCACATTGTAAAAACAGATTATCGTCATCATCATCATCATCATCATCATCGATGTACGTGCTCTCATATAGAAATGTAAGTATTCTAACTTCATGGCTTTGACCCACTAGAAAGTAAGATATTGAGTGAGCAGATCAACAGTTGCTGAACAGGGTTTTATCAAGGCATTAAAAAAGGTTTCCTCATAGGTCTACAATACAGGCCCACCCTCCTACCCTCAGGGAGACCAGGACCCAGGAAGCTGGGCTCTATTCCTTCTGGGCATTTGCCAAACCACACTAATTCATACAGTCAAACTAGAGGGTGACAATTCATGCATTATCTCTTCAAAGGCATTTGTATTGCTTAAGACTGGACATCTAGTTGGCAGGATGCTACTACCCCTGGTCTATTAGTAGGCAGAGAGCAGATATCCATGGCAAATGTCTCAGTTGTTACTTGAATGCTTTGTTGACAGAAGAATAGGGCTCACCACCTGGAAGGCTAGAAATCAGAGACTAATTTGAAAAAAAAGAGAGTGGGGTGACCACAAGGTGTCTAAACTCCGTTCCGGTTCAAATGTGGGTTTCAAAGTCAAGCTTAAAGTTATCTAAAAAAATCAATCTCCAGGGAGCCACTTACTAAATTTAAAATTTGTGCCATGGGATAAGTTTCAAATTTCTCTAAACTCCAACTTGCTCATTTGTAAACAGGAATAATATACCAGTAGTGACAAGATTAGGATTTGGGAAAATGCCGCCCAGATTGCAGCACAAGGCATGGAATACCTTGCCCCATACACAGGAGTTGTCATCATTTCACTTCATAAGTTGAGACTGATTAGCTCTGCAGTCATAATATCTTTAACTAGAAGGGACACTCGGGATCTCCCAGCCAACTACGACTTTTTAGCATCCAGCCAAGCAGGGTAAATGTGTAGGGCCCAGGACTTCTTCCAAGATACTCAGTGTTGGACAGAAAGCTTCCATTAGGACCATTGCCAATGAAAGTGAGGATGGAAAACAGTCCATGTGTATCAAAATATGAACTAATTTTTTTCTTGCATGATTGGATTTCTGAGTGCTGGTTGCCCTCCTGGAAACTCCCTTTGAAGGTGACACCTTCTTAAAGACACTTTGAAAACGAGCTCCCTCCAAAATCTCTTACAGAGCACAGCTGTTAAAATCCAGTAGCCAGGTAGATATGAGCAATTTCTTTCCAACGTAACTAATAAATGAGAGGCTGCTCTCGAAGCCTCAGCTAGCGTCACTTAAGCCTGGGAAGTGCACGGTGACACTCAGCTGGCGCCTGGCACTGGTGGAGATATCACTGAAGTACTGAAGGCCATGCCAGGAGTCACAACTGTGCCACCTGCATTCTGGCTGGGAATCACAAGCCTGCCAGAAAAAGTCAAACAAGCCTGGTTTGTCCTTTTCCTGATCCTGGAGGCTAAAGGACACTGTTAACTATCTGCTCCACCTCCCATCTGCAGCTCAACCTTGCTCACAGAGTCACTGTCCTCCCTAAGACCCACATGGTCCCCTTGCCAAGTGGTGCCAATCAAGAGCACCTGCCTTCCCAACTCGATTATTAAGGACTTTAATGGATTCTGTTTTCCCAGGGTGCTTCCATATCCTTGAGAGGACATTGACGCCCCATGGAAGGAAACAAACATTGTCATCACTGACCTTGGAGTCAAGAGAGATACCTTTTCAGGTTTATGGACTAATAAATGGTGCCATCTAACCTTCATGTTATGCTTCCATCAAGAACATAAAAAATAAACACATGAAAACAGACAGCTTTCTAGCGAGCATTTCTGATCAAAGTTGCTTTCTCTGAAGGCAGTGACCTCTGTGTAGCTGGTTCCAATAAGGAGCTACTCTCTGGTCTCTGTATGGATAGACAGAACTGACCTCAGAACCTCCGTTCATTGCACAGTCCTCCTTGGGCCAACAAGCCTCTCATTGTAAGGCATGCTGGGTTCCAGTGGATGTCAAAAGCCCCATTCTATCCTGGGTGGCTCGTTCACATAAAGGGTACCCACACATGCTCTGCTGCAGACAGGGACAGACCTAGCTCTGCAGATGTCCCTGCCACTTCCCTGTCACTTTCACCCACCACAAAAACTTGGATCTCTTTCCGGAGACTTGCACAAAGCTCGATTCAGACTCTGCCTGTAACTGGTGCACACTTGGCCTGCAGATGGACAGAGATGGAGAAGAAGGAGTCCCAGTGTTTCCCGACACTTGCCTGGGAAAGCTTGGGAATTCCTGGCTTCTTTACCAGCTTCAGCTCTGGCTTGGGGGGAAAAAAGCAGCAAGCCAGAAAGTTGCCAATGGTTTCATTCAGTCCATGAGACTAGGTTATTGCAAGTCTGTGTGTAAGAGACCAGCAATTCACAAAAGTCAGGAAATCCAGGAAAACCATTCCCACACCCACTGAGGCGTCCCACACATAGGTGACCCTTGTCCCTGCCTGGGCTCTGGGCTCTGAGCTGTGTCCTTGGCAGAGCCTTGGTGGAAGCAATGCTGGGTATGTCAGTCAGGAACTGGGCTAAAGGAAAAAAATGACCACTGTGTTCATTACACTACAATCTAACTCTTACTAATCAGTTATTTTAAATTTGGTCATAGGCACTGAGAAGTACACAAATGGTTAGTGAAGTACTTGATAAAATATTTACAACACAGATAAACCTCTGTAATCAGTATTTTGTCATGGAGCTTGGCAATGCCAGCACTCAGAAGCCGTGGGCATACTCTCGCCCTTCCCTATTATAATAACAAAGGCTGGTCATAGAAATTGGCAAGGGAATATAATGAAGCCAACATAAGAAGAGATATGATAACACATAAAAATGTCTCCTGGAGGTGGATGGCATGGCATGTATGTGTCATTTCATCACTGGAGAAGCTGGGGCGGGGGACTGCAAGGGTGAGGTCAGCTTGGGCTCCATAAAGCAACCCCATCTCTAATAAGGAAAGAGGGTTGGGGGGAAAAGAAGAGGAGGAGGGGGAGGAAGAGGAATAAGGAAGGAAGGAAAGAACAGAGGGAAGACAAAAAGAGGAACAGGAAGGACAGAGATGGGCAACAAAGAAAGGAAAGAAGGGAGAGAGGAAAAGAAAGGAGGGAGGGGGAAGTCTGAGGGTATATGCTACCTTGACAGACCGTGTTCAGTTGCTGTCCCTAGAACTGGAGAGCAATGCATAGGACACAGGTTGCGACACAGGGTGTGAGTCCTCTGGAGAGTACACAGATGCTATTTCCAGAAATAGGTGTGCAGTTCTGACATCCTTTCTTGCAGGCAGATGCCTCTGGAAGAGGAAACACACTTCATAGACATTCTGCCCTGCCAAGCAGGTTAGCATGGGACCACACCAAACCTCTGAGTGTGAAGGTCTGGAATTCCTGGTGCTATACAGCTATTTTCTCAGATTTGAAACATTCCATCTTGGATGGAAGCTAGTGAAGACTCAGGAAGTTCTAAATGGAAGTGGAACAGATCATCCTGCAGAGAAACTCCTTAAACAAACAACTCAGTAGCTGCAGGAAGTCCTGGAAGCAGGTTCCTGCCTTCCTAAACACATATAGACAGTGTGGATGTCTCGGGCGGGACTCTGAGCTGCCTGGGAAAGGCAGAGATGTGCACAGAGCTGGTCAGAGTCAATCAAAGGCTCTGCTGCCCCAGACTGACACAGATCTGTTCTTTCAGTCTGGGCCTCCTTGTGGGTCTGGCACATTCCCATCTTCACACAGCTAGTTTTGCACATTCTGCAAAGCGTATGTGTGGAGAAAGTTCACATAAAACACAGGGACAGAGTAAAAAGTGGTAGGAATAGAGAACTAAGCAACTAGAGATGTAAAGTGAACAAAGATGTTCCTTAACATGGAAAGGCAGTGTGGGGAAGTTTGATTGAGAAAAGTGTGCCAATAATGTCACTGACAGTGCATTAGGCTTGTGTGTCAGAAGAGCCCCAAAGCTGACACAAAATGCTGGCGACCACAGAACTCAAACACATGATTAGAGGCATCTCACTTGGCAAGACACTTCACAGAAAAGTCAGCCATGATGTCCACCAATATAGCTGGATTAAATGTTACTCAGATCAATTTACCCCAGGATGTTCCCATGTAGTGTCTATTATGGTCTCATTGTTTAAATAATGCCCTGGGGTAGCATTCTAGAAAGTACAAATTAAGAACAATTCTATTTCCAAATTTGAGGCATAGTCAACAAAGTGCAAAGTCTAGACTCTAAAAGTTAACAGATCATGAGATGAGAAACTAAGAAACTTGTTCAAGATTCAACCTCAGATGGTAGAGTCCCAGAGTCCAGACACTCAAGAAACTGGGGCAGGAAGATAAATAAGAGCGTGCCACACCGGAAATGAGAAGGGGGAGGGGAGGGGAGGGAAGGGGAAGGAAGGGGAGGGGACAAGACAAGACAAGACAAGACAAGACAAAAGGGGAAGAAAGGAAGGAGAGAGGAAAGAAGGGAGGGAGAACTAAGGATAGATTCCAACTAATGAATTGTGGTACACTGGACCAGGGATTCAATTCCTAGCACCCATCTGATGGTTCACACCCATCTGATGGTTCACAACCATCTGTAACTCCAGCTCCAAAATGTCTCATGCCCCCTTCTGACCTCAACAGCCACTGCATGCACATAATGCCCATACATACGTGTAGGCAAAATGCCCATACCTATAAAAATATTTTAAAATTGCCAAAGAATAAATAAAAGTCATAGATATTTTTAAAGGCCACATTGAGATATCTGGGGTACAAAAAAAAAGTGCTACATTTGTTACAGTCAGCATCACGCAAGCTTCCCCAGGACTGACGCTGCAAAACACCATGGGAAAGTGGAGACACTCAGAAGCCAAACAGCATAGCACCTGAGGTCGGGCTAAGACCTGCTCTCCACCGTAGTACACGAAGCATCAAGCAATAGCCGCACACCTTGACTGCCCTTCATCTGAGGACATCAAGATCCTGCCAACCAATACTTACTGCCACTCTGGTGCACCAAGCACCTCAAAAGCTCTGTGCACGTGACCAACAGTGTTCACATATGAGAAGCCCAAGGTGCCATGCTTGCTAAAGGTCACATAGCTGAATGGGATGAAAAACGGATCCGTTGTTTTACTCCAGTGTCTTCCTCCACCGTTTCTGTGAAAGGTGAGATGTGTCAAACCCATGGTCATATTTAACTAGTGTCCATGTCATGAAGTGCTCAGTGGAGTTTGGCTTAATTACCTCACCCTCTGCCAAGAATGGTCCCTGCAGACACATAGAGGAACTGGATCCTCAGTCCCCAGGGCTAAGCTTTCTTTGTTCACTAAATCTTTTGCAGAGTTGTATCAAATCATGTATTCTATAAACTAAGCATCAGGGGTTTGGGAAAAGGAAAAGCAGGCTCACATAGTGAAGTTTTTTTTTTTTTTAATGTAACAATTGATAAAGTTTTATGTAGCTTTATGCCGCTAGACTTGGCTGCAAGATTCAGTTAGGAAGTGGACCGCAGTCCTCCTAACGCTGTGACCCTTTTTCTGTTCCTCATGTTGTGGTGATGCCCAATCATAAAATTATTTTCATCATTATTTCATAACTATAATTTTGCCACTGTTATGAATTGCAAATATCTGTGTTTTCCAATGGTCTTAGGTGACCCCTGTGAAAGGGTCACTTAACCCCACAAAGGGATCATAATCCATAGGTTGCCACAAACTGAACACTGCTGAGTTAGAGACTATGTTTGTACCCCTAGTACAGTGCTGGCCTTACATGCACAAGCCCTGGGCTTCCTCCCAATGTACCCACAAGAGAAAGATCCATTTTGATTGTGAACATTTTTTTCAGACTATTTGGATTCCCTGCACAGGACAGCACAGAAGGTGAGGGAAAGATGTTTGTCTGGTCCAGGTGTGCACGCTTGGCCTTCCTTCCAGAAATCATTCTCAAGTATCTTGTCTAGTTAAAGATATTGGATGCTGTTCAGACAAGCCACTCTTACATCTTCTAGGATGCTTAGCTACTTGCGGAGTATGACCTTTCATGGGGTGAACATGCTCGGAGTTAATTCTGAGTGGGAAGTCATCTTGCTATGCTCCCCACACCTGCTAAATTCAAAGGAAGACTAGGTTCATTTCCTAGGTAAAAGTGCCACAGACTGATGGCTTAAGCAACAGACTATGGGGGGTTTATTCCAAACCTTGGAGGTTGGAAGTCAGAAATCCAAATGCCTGCAGCATTAGGGTTTGTAAGCCTCTCTCCTTGGTGTGCAGGTGCATGCATCTTCTGTCTTCACCCATCCCTCTTGTTTCTGCATCCAAATTTCTTCTCCTTATAAGGACATCTGCCACACAGGTTTAGGGCCTATTCTAATAGTCTCATTTTCATTTAATTGCCAGCTTAAAGACCTTCTCTCTAAATATAGCCACAAATTCAGGCGACTCAGGGTTAGAACTACAACCCATGAACCAGGGATGAGGATGGATAGTTCAGCCCATAAACAGAAATCTAGAGAGCAAATAAAGACACCATACAAATGAGTCTTCAATTCTAGGAGTGAACATTCCTTGAAAACCTGCTACTCACAGACATCCAGTGACTAATTCCCAGTGCAGCCAGCCCCTCTCTCTCCATCAGCCTTCCTGGGAACTCGTCCACCAGTATTACCATCTGGACAAAGTTTCCATAAACTTCTTGGATTTGGCTGACCAGCTATGGCTTCCCTACCCAGACAGCTCAGCGTGATCATCATGTCGATTTAGCATTCAGCATGACCATCTTCAAGATGTACCCAGCATGGCCATCTTCCCTGTAACTCTCAGACTCAGCCATACAAGATATGAATGCATAATGTGCTGGCATCGTTGCTGTCTTCAACACTCAGCCAATGTGTCTGAGCTACTTGGAAAGATCCATCCTCTTAACAGCTGATATGATTCTCATATTTTGTTTACTCCAAACATGGACTCTTGCCTCATAGAGAGCAGCATTCCAAGAACATATTTAAAATGTCTGACATAGTGTACCCAGCAGACAAAGTGTTTCAGTGTACTTACAGAGGGTTGGAAGAGCCATAACTCACACATAAAGATCTGTGGCCTCTCCCAGACCACCCTGTCTCATGCTTCACTTCTGACTTGAAAGCCAGAGGCCTCTGACCTAAAGTTCAAATTGACTTGAAGAGACTTCAGGCTTCTATTTTTGGTTTTCATGCAAGGAAATACAAATTTAAATATATCAGGGCTGAAAGGATGCTCAGTGGACAAGAGTCCACATGCATGAAGACTTCAGTCTGGATCTTCCAGCACCCACATAAAAAGCCCTGAGCGTCTCAGGCACCTGTAACGCAAGTGCCAGCTGGGAGAAGTGCCTTATGGCTTGCTCAAACCCAGCAAGCTCTAGGTTCCATGAGACACTCAGTATTAAGAGACTAAAGAAGAAAAATAGAAGACATTAATGTCATCCTCTGGCCTCTACACGTTCATGCATGGATGCACTCATCTGTTCACACACACATACACACACACACAAAGCTATATACATATATGTACACATGCATGTGTATACATGTGCCTGCAAATGTTGCATTATTTCCCCCTCTGATCTATATAAAAAGTAAAGTTTACTGGAAGATAAAATAAATCCTGATTAAAAGTCAAAACATATTAAACAGAAACACTTTTAATCATTTACTGTCAAAAACAACTTAAAGTCATTGGATCTGTTATTTGTACTCTTCCTCACATATTTATGCTGGTTTCCAGATAAAATGGGGGTGTCTCATGGTAAAAACATTTATCTCAGGTCCCTAGAGACTATAGAGATCTATGATTTTATTGCACTGGATCTTTTCCTCCTGATTCTTGTAGTTTTAGATATCTGTCCTGCATGTAAGACTGTAATTATAGACTAAATTAGATGTAGGGAAACAAATGAGCACCAGGGGGCAGCATAGACCTGATCCTGCACTGGATCTTGTACAGGTCCAAAGCGACTCTATTGAAGACATGTCCGAATCTGAAAGAACTCAAGAGTCCCTACCCAGAAGCCCCCGGTAGCAAATTCGTGACCTTTCTATACGGTGCTGGGTGGGAATTCCAACTTTCTGGCTGAATCCTATCTGAGTTCTTATTGGTGTGGGGGGGAGTAACCCCAGATAACAGTGCAGAGAGAAGTACCCTCGTGACGAGATCTGAATTCAAGTTCCCAAGTCCCGGGTGTTTTTGCGGGGGCAGAAGGCAGAGAGACATGACTGCACAAAGTGGGGCCAGGGAGCCATCCGGACCCCAGCCTTGGTCAGGAGACAGCAAAGGGGAGATTAAACCTTAGGAAGCACAAAAGAATGCAAGCTAACATGTTGCACCTTATGTTAAGATTTCTCTCTCCAAAACTTCATGATTAGAAGAGAAGGAAATGTGAGAGATCAGCAAATGAGACAAAGTAGCTGAGGCCTGCTTTGTAGCCTGGAACCGAGTCATAACTGGAACCCAGAAGTATGGTATCACAGAGAACTTAGCCAGCCTCACTCTCTGTGGGACAGGCAGCCTCCTAGTTTATCAGGTACCCGTGTGATTTGTTCTGTCAAGCTGTAGGATGAATGGAGCAAAGGAGTGTGGCTTGGGACGGAGGCTGGGGCAGCAGTGCCCACTCAGCTCCTGGCTGCCCCTGCGGTTCCCACACACCGGCTTGCATTCATCCCTGTGATTGATGCTCCTGGAGCAGCCTGGAAACTCTGCCTGTGAGCTAATTATTATGGGGGACTGACCTGCGTCCGCTGGTCAGGAGTGAGTAAGGCGAGGGGTAGGTGAGAGCTGGCTATTCACAAGAGGGCAGTCTTTGATGCGAACGAAGCGGAAAGTTTGGCCGAAACTCAACACCTCTCAGAAGTAGAGATTAGTCAAAAGGAAGAAAGGAGAAGGCATTGTGGAAGTCTTCAAGGAGGAGACAAAGATGCCTGTGTTTTGTATCCCTCAGCTGCCTCAAGAAAATGTCCATTGGTTTTCTTTCCACTCCTTTTTACATTTTAAGTGGAATCTAGTGAATGTGTCTTTTCAGAGTTCCCAATTCTGCCGTTTCCACTACACCTCATGTTGCCATGTTAATGAAGCGTCATCTTTCCAGAGAGTGTGGGAACAAAACCTATTAGATGACCTCTCAGAACAAACAGAGTCCTGCAAATATTTCCCTGAATTAAACCCTCTACCCCACAGTCTATTTCCTTTTTAAAATGCCAGTTTGCCAACTACTTCAAACCAACAAACAGGGCTTTCCTTCACCCTCAAGCCAGAGGGCCCCTGTGGTGCCCCACACTCTATGGGAATTCCTGGTGAGCAGGCATGAAGGCAGCTACCCTCAGGGTTTAGTAGCAGCTCTGGCGCCCAGGATGCAGGACATCAGCCTTGTATCCTGCAGTCACAAGAATGAGAGTGTACAAAGGTGTGGAATGACCTTGCAGATTACCTTGTCCAGGCCCTCAGGGCACAGATGAAAACAGAGCCTGGGATGGAGAGGCAAACAGGTGCCACATAGGGTGCTGCAGGCAGAACAGGAGACCCCAGAATCAAGGACAACTGGGCAAAAGCCATATTCCCCACCCCTGTCCTAAAGGAACTGAATGGACATTTCTAGAGGCAGGATTTGGGAACATGTATTAAAATAGCACAGTACATCATTTCTCCAAAAATGCTCACTTCACAGAAGAACTAGCCCCAGGAGGAGGAGAGGCTCGGAGCCGAGTTTGAATCCCAGATCTGCCCTTTGACAAACTGGTGCCTCTGAACTCTGTTTCCTTGGCTGGCCCTGAGAAGATGTGAGTACCTCACTGTATGTAGATATTCTTAAACCCTGGGAGCTAGCATGCTCTCTGCCACCTGGAGGTGGGAAGTCAGCAAGGCTGCTAGAGTTGAGTCCTAGAACCTCCGGCTGTGAACTGGGTGAGCTTGGACACACCATTGGTCCTCCACAAAATCTCCACCCAAAAGTGCAGGCGATATTCCCTTCTGCCAAGAGTGGTTATAAAGATAATATCACACACACTATAAAATCGAGGAATAGCGCAACCACCCTGGGGCTTTGCAAAAGGCAGAATCAAAGGCAAGAGATTAGTTCCATGGAGAACAAGAGCTCTAAGCAGGTAAATCTCACAGATATTAGTTGCCGCAAAAACAAAGGAAGGTGGTGGCCTGAAAGAGCCCCAAATCCAATGTCACTAGTCACAGATAGAGCCATTGTGGGGTACGGTAATTAATACTGCACTGAAGAAATAGCTGCGTCTGCCTGTGGGGATGCCACAGGAGACAGGTGGGAAAGAGAAAGGCCCTGCCTTCCCTTTACCCCACTCTCCAGTCTCCTGCCAGGGATTCTTCTGCCCACGGGAGGAGAAGTCAGAAGATGCAGTTGTAGAGTGACGAGGGACAGAGCAGATGCTGGACCTGAGCAGGTGCCACACGCACATGCACACGCGCACACACTTACACACTCTCAAGCACAGAGGAAGGAGTTTGTCAGTGCCTTTCATTGTAGTTGTTAGCAAACAATGGCAGCCCCAGTGGGCTCTTTACAAGAAAGGTGAGCTGGCTTCATTATTAAAGTCATGTGTATTACAAAGAGACAGCATTTTTCTGGGAAGTGGCCACCACACAGAACACTCTGAGGCGGTGAGTAATACATCATTTCACAAGAAACTGTGGTGCCGGGAAGGCAGAGACCTGAAGGTACTCTGTGCATTTATATGTGCTAAACAAGTGCTGGGTGTGTTTGTGTGATCAAATAGGATGCTGTCACAAAGGTAACGGACTGACTCACTACATTGTGCTCATTAGCTTGGGGATGTTTGTTGGTTTGGGGCTTTTGGTTTTTGTTTGGGGGTTTTGTTGTTGTTATTGTCTGTCAGACTGACACAAACTAGGGTGATTCAGGAAGAGAGAACCTTGGCTGATTAATTGCCTCCATCAGATTGATAACTATAGGCAAGTTATCAAATAATGATATAGAGAGACGTGCCCAGCCCACTGTGGGTGTACTAATTATGGCCAGGCGGTCCTGAGTTGTATGAGAAAGCAAGCTGGGCAAGCCATGAAGAGCAAGGCCGTAAGCAAGCCAGTAGGCACTGCTCCATGGTCTCTACCTAAGCTTCCGCCTACAGGTTCCTGCCTTGCGTTCCGGCTCTGACTTCCATCCCTGATGGACTGTCAACTGTAAGATGAAATACACCTTTTCCTCCTTGGCTCACTTTGGTCAGTGTTTTACCACAACACTAGAAAGCAAATGAATAAATCATGTAAGTAAGTATAACTACTGTGTGGTGTGTGTGTGAGTGTGTGTGTGTGTGAGTGTGTGTGTGTGTGTGTGTGTGTAGGCATGTGTGTAGTGTGAGCATATGTGTATGTGTTTGTGCATGTGTGTATGTGTGTGTGTATGTGTGTGTGTGTATGTGTGTGTGTATGTGTGTGTGTGTATGTATGTGTGTATGTGCATGTGTGTATGTGTGTGTGCATGTGTGTATGTGTGTGTGCATGTGTGTATGTGTATGTGCATGGATATGTGTGAGGTGTGTGTGGTGTGTGTGGTGTGTGTGTGTGTGTGGTGTGTAGTGTAAACATGTGCTTGCCAGTGTGCCTCCTATGCAAGTGCTTGTGGAGGACACAGTTTGGTGTTAAGTATGTCCCTCTATCGCTCTCTACATTGTTTTCTGAGTGAGGGTAGCAGGACTATCTCAGACCCACCACCTCTTGAGTAATGGCATGGAAACATATTACTTATGACAATGTAAGCAATATAGTTGGGTACCTCCTGACTAACTCATCTAACTTAATTTATTTTAGTCCACGTCTGCCACGTGGTCTATTACCTCTCACTCAGTCTGGGTCCCTTGCCTGCTTCCTCCCATAGCCCATCCCTGCTTGAAAGTCCTGCCTGTCCTCTTTTGCCTCAACTATAGGCTGTCAGATCTTTATTAAGCCAATCAGAAGGTGAAAGTCATGTGTGTTTACAAAATACTAAGGTGGGCGATAATCCATAAAAATAACCAAAGTCCACATAGTACTCATCTCTCTGCTGGTACAGAAATCAGCATTTGAATTATGCAAAGACAAACTTTACAGAATGCACAAAAAGATTTGTGCACAGAAAATGCACAAAAATACCCTCCCTGAACCTGGAGCTGCCATTTTGAATAGGCTGGTTGTCCAGGAACTACCTGAGATCCACATGCTTCCCACACACATGCTAAGTGCTGGAGTTACAGGCACACTCGTCTGGCTTCTATGTGGTGCTAGGAATCTGAACTCAGGTCCCCATATTTGCCCAATGAGCCATCTGCCCCGATCCTAATTACTTTTTTTTCCTACTAACTTTTCAAATTCATCATTTGCTTTTCAGGAATTTAGATCAAGTCCAATCTGAGTCAATGTTGCCAAGTTTCTGAGCTCAGTACCACTAAAAGGATGCTCCAGCAAACATGTGTGAGAACCACCATGATGGCAATGTTTTCCCTAAAAAAGCCTATGTGTTTTCACAAGCTTTGTCTTTTTTTCTATCTCCGCTCATGAGGGTGATTAAACTAGTCGCTTCATAATAATATAACATGTATACTCTGACAATAATACATATTATTAAAAGCCTATTATTTCACCATTTCATTGTGCCCTTTCATTATCATTTAATTTATCCTGTAAGAAGATAATTTTTCCAGCTGCAGCATTTGGTAAGTTTCACAAGTTCTGATGACAAAAAAATGACATTGTTGGGGGCATAAAAATTTATGCACAATTAGCTACATTTGTTATCATTATGCTGAAAAGCTACTTCTACTCTTTTTACTTTTCCTATTTGTTTATTTTGTTCACTATTCTAAATCACTATGATAAGTGTTGTGACATAGTCTGAAAAGGGTTCTTTTAAGGTAAGTATTTTAGAGTATTTAACTTTTCCCTTTAAGAGCTACATTATATCCTCGGGCATATTTTATATAATGATTTAATCAGGAGTGTCCTAGACATGACCAAACTGCTAATGTGCTCTGGAGTGTCATCAATCATACAGCAGCTGGCAGAGCTGATGAGCCAGGCATGCGGCCAGCGCCAGGCCCAGGCAAGGGGACAACCAGTGTGGCCCGAGAGGCAGAAGCACTGCATCTGGAACCCTACAGGGACTCAGCAGAGCTGCAGCAGCAGGAGCTGGCCGAGCACACAGATGGGTCCCAGTCCTTTGCTTCTGCTCAGGAGACCTCACGTGGAACTCTACCAAAGGAAGAAATGGTCCTCAGGTTTGCAAAACACTGGCCAAGAAAAAAAAGAAAAAAGAAAAGAAAAAGAAAAAAAAAAGATGCAGGCCAAGTCTGAATCAGAAAAACCCCAAGCGGAGAAGTGATGGGGATGAAAAGCTTTGGGGGGTGCTCAGAGAGACCCATACCCATCTTATTAGTTGCTTTTATCATTGCTGTGGCCAAATACCCAATAAAAAAATGAGTTTAAGGTGGGGGGCTGGGTTGGCTAGGGCTTATAGCTCCAGGGACATACGTCCAAGGGCAGGGTCAGAAGGGCATGGCAGCATAAGCAACAGCTGGGCTTGTCATGATGCATCAGAAGGTTGTCTGACACCAGAGGACAAGCAGGAAATGGGGCTGGGCTACAAATCCTTAAGGCCTGCCCTAGTGACCCACTTCCTCCTAAAGGTTCTACAACTTTCCCAAAAATGTGTGTTTGAGAGAAAACGCTCAAACACACAAGCCTATAGGGACATTTTGCATTCAAAGCACAACCCCTAGTTTTCTCTGAGCTACATACAGTTAGAGCTGACATGAAAGGACAACCCACACATACCCAAGACCTTGAAGAGTTAAACCCTTGAGTCTGCACCTGGGCCGGAAGCCTAATTGTCTGGCTCCTGCAAGAAGCTGTTGACATGGTTTCAGAAACACCTAAGATGCCAGTTAAGGGGCCTGGGAGCTGCTTCAGGAAGACCATGAAGAGCACGTGGCTACAATAAGGAAGCAGGTAGTCTGACCCACATTGTTGGATCCAGTCAGAACCAAGTTGGTTGAATTTGAAGTTCCTGCCAATGTCAGACAGAGTAAACTTAAAGACCTCAAAAGGTGTGGTGTCTCTCGACAGTCTGATGGAAGGAGGAGGCAGCAGAGCCCATAGACACAGTACACACTGAAACCATCTCTATTCGACCACTCACTTCATTTGCTCTGAGCCAGAGTCACTGGGGAAACTCCGAGCTACAATGTTCAGTCCCTTGGGGAAGCTGCTGGGAGAAATTATGTGCTGTAATGACCAGAATCTCAGCCAAAAGGATTGTTAGGATTTTATCACAAAGTAAGTTACTTTGATTTCTATGTCAATCTCAATGTCTTAGCTGATGGGAGTCTGCTCCAAAGAAATGGATTTGCACTATGTATGCTCAAGTGTTTTTATATGTTCAAAACCCCAAGCCAGAGTGACTGATCTGGGACAGTGGAGATTCTCCTGAGGGTATATGTCATTCTCTGTGCCATGCAAGCATTGGTGGAGCCAGCCTTCCTTGGTAAGACTTCACTGTGGCCACATGCCATCTCTTAAACAAATAACAGTATTGAGTGGCATGTGCCAACTCACTTCAAATGCCCCACATTGTTAAACAGCGTGCAACCTAGAAAACTGGAACAAATGGTTGTCTCGGGCCAGTTCTGTGCTACAGGAAAGAATTTGGGGTGTTTGAACTGCTACAAATACAGTCAATTCATTGAGCAGCAGACTGTGCAGCTCTGGCAAAGCTCAGATCCTTGCAACATATTCACTTTTCTATGCAACTCTGGCAACAAACAGTGTCTTCTGGGTCCCACTGCAATACATCTGAAATGTCACCATTTCTTAATAACTTAAAACTCTGTGCACCACAATTCAGAAAGCATTCTGGTCGTCATCAAAGACCCAACAGCAGGTGATGGCATTTGAAGAATCAAGAAACAGAACACATTAAAAATGAAGGGCCAAACTCTTTGAAAGATTCTGGTTTCTCTGAAGTAACTTTCAAAGTTAAAATATAATTACAATTGGAAAGATACTTGAAGAACACATGGACATGAAGTGTCAACAAAACACTTTATTAGAAAGTATTCAGGGGCAGATCTGAAGAGTTATCTCAACAGTTAAGAGCACTGGCTGTACTTCCGGAGGATCTAAGTTCAAATCCCAGCATCCACAGGACAGCTGACAACCATCTGCAATCCAGATCCAAGTGATCTGACACCCTCATACAGACATACATGAAGGCAAAACAGTAATGAACATAAAATAAAAGTAACTCCTTGAAAACATAAAGAAAGAAGAGGAACATGTCCTTGGGCTGGGGAGATAGCTCAATGAGTAGAGTGTTTTCGTTGCAAGCACCAGGATATGATTCTGATCCCTGGCACTCATGGAAAAAGCCAGATGTGGTGATGTATGCTTGGAATGTAAGCATTGGTAGAAACCTAAAGATCCCTGACTGGCAAGGATCAGGGAACAAGCCTGCCTCCAAAAACAAAGTGTACAGCACCTGAAGAATGACATTTGAAGTTGATCTCTGACCTGTACACCTGCATCTGCAAACACAAACACACACACACACACACACACACACACACACTTTTAAATTGTGATCATTTTCCACAGCTAGTGAGACGTGATTGACATTTCTACACTTGATCTTGACCAAAAGGCTAAGCAGTGAATAGGCCTTCTGTCATAATGCCAGGCAACCACCACTGCCAGTAAGTCACACAGCCCAGGCAGAGGGGAATCACCAACACTACAATGATCAGTGCTACTAAGCTGTAGTGCTTGGTAGGTTGAATATAGTAAATGCCCTCTTGGCTTATGATAGTCATAACTGATGATGCTTTTTCTGAATGTAACCCACCATAAATAAAGAAGCCTCTGTGTTACTGATGATCATTAGATTATTACTATTATATAGTATAGCCTTAGTCAAAATAATAACACAAAATTAAAAATCCCATCCTTGATGTTTCTACATTTTTGCCAAGACATAATTTGTTTAAATAAACAGCAAATTCTCAAGAATATCTGAGTTCAAGGAACATAAATTGTGCACCTTTGTGTAGCAAGCAGCAAGTAGCCTGCCTTGATGGAGCTTTCAAGATAGGCATAACAGAGAGAATCACACAACTGTGCCACCAACAGACCTGCAGAAGCACTGTCTACCAAGCAACCCATAGCTACTACACTTTCCTAAGATCCAGAAAGGTCAAAAGAAATCAAAGAACAGAATATACCCAACAACACTCGTCCAGATATCAACATTTAGAATCATCTCAATCATCATAACTTTAGATTCCTAGACCAGCACAAAAACACAACCATTAACAGATAAGATAACTGCTCTTATCTTTATTCAGGAACCATACTGAGAAATGCACCACAGCTACAGCATGAAGCAAGAACTTCAAAATAACTAGTATGAATATGTTCAAAGCTCTTAAAGAGGATATGAATAAATACCTTAATAAAATCTGTAAGAAACAAACAATGGAATAAGGTACTAAAAACAGTTTAGGGCATGAAAGTAGAATAAAACCACCAAAGAAAACCCAAGCTGAAAGAAAACCAGAAATGAAATATTTACAAACACAAGCAGGAACCCCACCAACAGAATACAAGAGATGAAAAAAGGAATCTCAGGTGTTAAAGGCAAGATAAATGCTATGTATAGCTCAGTCAAAGAAAATGATAAAATAATCCTGGCATAAAACATCCAGGAAACCTGGGACACTATGAAAAGATCAAATCTATGAATACTAGGAATAGAAGAAGAGAGAGAGAGAGAAAGAGAGAGAGAGAGAGAGAGAGAGAGAAGTAAACAAGTGACCTATAAAGGTGGTGGCACATGCCTTTAATCCCATCACTTGGGAGGCAGAGTCAGCCAGATTTCTGAGTTCAAGGCCAGCCTGGTCTACAAAGTGAGTTCCAGGACAGCCAGGGCTATACAGAGAAACACTGTCTCGAAAAAAAAAAAAACAGACCTAGACCAATTAAAATAATATCTAACTTCTCAATGGAGACTCAGAAAGACAGAAGGAGCTGGGAAGATGTTCTCCAAACCCTGAGAAACCACAGATGTGAGCCCAGACTACTATACCCAGCAAAACTATCAATCATAGTAGATGAAGAAAGGAAAACATTCCACACCACAATAGCACCAAACTTAAGCAGTATCTATCTTTATCAATCAAGCACTATACAAGGCACTAGAATTGAATTTTCAGTCTGAAGAGGTTAATTACACTCAAGAAACCAAGAAATAAATAATCCTAGACAAGCAAATCAAAATAAGGGGGAAAACTCACACTGTAACACAAAAATAACAGAAACCAATAAACATTGTTCCATGAGCACTCTCAACAGTCTCAATTCCCATCCCCAAAAGGCACAGACTAATGGACTGTATTTGAAAGCAAGATCCATCCTTCTGGTGTATCTAAGAAATACACCTTATATCAATGATAGACATCATCTCAGGATAAAAGAATGGGAAAAGAGATCCTATGAAAATGGACCTAAAAAGCAAGCCAATTGTAGCCACTTTAATATCTGACAAAACAGATAGTCCAAATGTAAACAGAAGCGATAAGGAAAGACACTACATACTCAACAAAGAAAACAATCCTCTGAGGTGAGATCACCATCTTGTATCCCGGGTCTCTCAGAGACCAGTCTGTGCAGGACAGCATGTGGGTCACAGAAGCAACAGAGCTTCTTGGACAGGGTCCCTTTGGGCCTTCATCTTCAGCCAGGAGGCAGAGCTGAGCTCCAGACCTCTGTGCACCTTCCCTGCAACAGGAGAGCTTGCCTGCAGAGAGAGCTCTGACCACTGGGACTCAGAAGAGAGTTGGACTCCCAGGAGTGCTGACAGAGGCTAACAGAATCACAAGAGGAACAAGCTCCAGCCAGAGACAACCAGATGGAAAAATGCAAATGTAAGAATCTTATTAACAGAAACCAAGACCACTCAGCATCATCAGAACCCAGTACTCCCACCAGAGTGAGTCCTGGATACCCCAACACACCCAAAAAGCAAGATTCAGATTTCAAATCATAACTCGTGATGCTGGTAGAGGATTTTAAGAAGGGCATTAAAAACTCACTTGAAGAAATAAAGGAGAACACTGATAAACAGGTACAAGTACTTAAAGAGGAAGCACAAAAATCCCTTAAAGAATTACAGGAAAACACAACTAAACAGGTGATGGAATTGAACAAAACCATCCAAGATCTAAAAATGGAAGTAGAAACAATAAAGAAAACCCAAAGGGAGACAACTCTGCAACCCCATAGGAGGAACAACAATATGAACTAACCCATACCCCCCCCCCAGAACTTGTATCTCTAGTTGCATATGTAGCAGAGGATGACCTAGTCTGCCATCAATGGGATGAGAGGCCCTTGGTCTTGTGAAGATTATATGCCCCAGTATAGGGGAATGCCAGTGCCAGGAAGTGGGAGTGAGTGGGTTGGGGAGCAGGGCAGGAAAGGGGGAGGATATAGGGGACTTTCAGGATAGCATTTGAAATGTAAATGAAGAAAATATATAATACAAAAAAGAAAACAATCCTCCAAGAGAGACATTGTGATTCGTAATGTTTAATGTCTATTCACCAAACAAAAAGACAATCAAGTTCATAAAAGAAATATTAAATCACAAATTGACCCTCACACACTAATAGTGGGAGAGTCCAGTACCCCACTCTCACCAATAGACAGGTCATCCAGACAAAGCTTAACAAAAATGCTGGTAGCTGACTTATGAACCAAGTGGACTTAAGGGATATTTACAAGACATTTCATCCAAACACAAAGGAATATTCCATTTTCTCAGCAGTTCAATTTCCTCCAAAATTAACCACATACTTGGACACAAAGCATCAATGGGTACAAAGAGATTGAAATAACACCTGCATCCTATCTGTCTATCATGGATTAAAGCTGGATATCAACAACAAAAAGAATGCAAACTCAGGGAAACAGTCATGTCAGGACAGAAGTTAAGAATGAAATTAAAACCTTTTTTAGATCTGAATGAAAATCAAAACACAGCATACCCAAACTTATAAGGCACAATGCAAGGTGGTTCTAAGAGGCAAGTTCATAGCACTAAATGTCTATATAAAAAATAGAGAGATCTCATATTAGTAACTCATTGACAAAACTGTTAGCTCTAATAAAAAAGAAGAAATAATACTCCAAAATAGTAGACAGCAAGAGCTAACCAAACTCAGAGTTGAAATCAATAAAATAGAAACAAACAACAAAACAAACAAACCAAAAAAATGACAAAGAATCAATGAAACAAAGAGTTGGTTCTTTGAGAAAATCAGTAAGATTTATAAACCCTTTGCCAAATTAATTAAAAGATAGAGAGAGAAGATACAGAATAATAAAATTAGGGATAAAACAGGATCATCTCAACACACTGAGGAAATTAAAATAATAGTAAGGATATAGTTTTAAAACCTGCATTCACTCTACTAAACTGGAAAACACAAAAGAAAAGGATGAAGTCCTTGATATATATCACCTATCAAAGCTAAATTAAGAACAGTTAAATTAAAAGCAGCAATTAAAAGCCACCCTCCCCAACCAAAATAGCCCAGGGCAAGATAAATTCTGAAAAAAAAATTCTACCAGAATTTCAAAGAATTAACTTCAACACTTCTAAAATTATTCTACAAAATGGAAACTGACATAATATTGCCTAATTCTTTTTACAAGGCCACAATTGTCCTGATACCTAAACCACACAAAGACTCAGTGGAAAAAAAAAAAATAGAATTCCAGACCACTATTCATTATGAGCAAGGCTACAAAAATTCTCATTAAAATGCTTACAAACTAATCCAAGAACACATGAAAAAGATCATCCACCATGATCAAGTAGGCTTCATCCAGAAATGCAGGGGTGGCTCAATAAATGTAATTCACTGTCTAAACAAAGTGAAAGACAAAAAAAAAAAAAAATGATCAAATGATCATCTCATTAGACGGAGAAAGGACCTTTGACAAAATTCAGCATCCCTTTTTGATAAAAGTCTCAGAGAGATTAGGGACATAGGACATAGTTCAATTAAATAAAGGCAGTTTACAGCAAACCATAGCCAACAGCAGCCTAAATGGAGAGAAACTCAGGCATTTTCATTAAAATCACTAACAAGACAAGGCTTTGCACTTTCTCTTTAGGTCTCAATATAGTACCCCAAGTCTTACCTAAAGCAAGAAGACACCTGAGGGAAGTCAAGGGGACACAAAAGGTAAAGGAAGAAGCCACAGCATCTTAATTTGCAGATAATATGATTGTATATATAAATGACCCTAAAGCCTCCACCAAGAAACTCCTACAGCTGATTAACACTTCCAGCAAAGTAGGTGAATACAAAAATCAGTAGCCTCTCTATACACAAACAGCAAACAGATTGTGAAAGAAATCAAGTAAACAATACCTTTACAATTACCTAAAAAAAAAAAAAAAAAAAAAAACAGGTACCTAGGAAGAACTCTGATTAGCAAGTGAAAAACTTGTATAATAAAATGTCAAGACATTGAGAAAAGAAATTGAAGGAAATACCAGAAGATGGGAAGATCCTCCATGCTCATGGATCAATAGGATCTACATAGTGAAAACAGCCAGCCTACCAAAAACGATATACAGACTCAATGTAATACCTATCAAAATCCTAATACAGTTCTTCACAGAAATTGAAAGGACAATTCTTGTTTCATATGGAATTACAAAAACCAAAACAGGATAGCTAAAACAATTCTGGATAACAATAACTGCTGGAGGTATGACTTTAATCTCATAAACTTTAATCTCAAATTGTACCATAGAGCTACATTAATAAAAACAACATGATATTGGCATAAAAACAGGTGTGCTATTCAATGAAAATAAATTTAAGCCCCAGATATAACTCCACAATCTATACACTCTCTTTTTGACAAAGAAGACAGAAATAAACACCCGGTTGGGGGGAGCACCTTTAAGAAATGGTGCTGATCAAACTGGGTGGCTGCATGTAGAAGACTCCAAATACATCAATATTTATCACCCTGCACAAAACTCAACTCCAAATGGACTTTTCAACAAAAGCCCGGGTGTCCTGAATCTGATATAAGAGAAAGCAGAGAATGGCATAGGAAACGCTTTTCTGAACAAGACACCAATAGTACAGGCACTAAGAACAACAATTAATAACCAAATAGGACCTCAGGAAACTGAAACATTTCTGTATGGCAGAGGGCATTATCATTGGAACAAAGTGTCAGGCTACAGATTGGGGAAAGATTTTTACTAATTACACATCCAATATATCTAAAAATATATAGTAAAAAAACTGGACATCAATGCAAATCAAAACTACTTTGATATTTCATCTTACACCAGTCAGCATGGTCAAGATCAATAAGACAAATGACAGCTCATGGTGGCCAGGGATGGTAAGAAAACACTCCTCCATCGCTAGTGGGAGGGAAAACTTGTACAGCCACTATGGAAATCAGTGTGGTCGTTCCTCAGGAAGCTGGGAATAGGTCTACCTCAGGATCCAGATATACCACTCTTGGGGGTGAACCCAAGGACTCTACATCCTACCCCAAAGATACTTGCTCACCCATGTTCTCTGCTACTACTTCTAATAGCCAGTAATCTAAAACAGACTAGACTCCCATCAACAAATGAATGGATAGTGAAAATGTGGTACATTTATACAATAGACTATCACACGGCTGTTAAAAAAAAAAAAAACAATGAAATTCATGGGAAAATGGATAGATCTCGAAACAAAAATCATCCTGCGTGAAGGAACCCAGACCCTAATAAGTCAAAAGTCTCTTCTACGCAGATGTTAGCTTTTAAGCCTTTGCTAAACATGTTATCTAAACCACAGAGGGTAAGAATGGCGTAAAAAGCTAGGGAAAAGGGGAGGATCTCTCAAGGGAAATAAAATATAACATGTAATTATGGAGAGGCAGTGGAGGAAGCCTGGAACAGGGGCATTAAACACAGAGGGAAGGGAAGAGGAAGGAGATGGAAGGAGGAAGGTGAGGGGCAGCTAACACTGAGGGCCATTTGAGTGGTCATATGGAAACCTACTATAGTAAAACCTTCTTAAAATATATACATATATGATAGAAATATAAATGAAATCACCAAATAATGGGGGTTACAAAGCCCCAGCTAGAAATCTAGCTACCAAGCAAAACCTTGGAGTCCCAGGAATAGGTTACATCTAATTGACTACTTGGCCAAAGGGGCCCCATGCAAACCCTCAAACTCAGGCTGTTGTCAAGGGTATAGGTTGCTTTCCACAAGCTGGTGGTAAGGCCTTTATGATGCATATTTTTGGTTGTCAACTTGACTACATCTGGAATTAACTAAAAGCCAAGTGGCTGGGTCTCTGTGTGAGGGACTTTTTTCTTAGTTAAATCCTTTGAAGTGGAAAGACCAGATCTCTTTTTTTTTTTTTTTTTTTTTTTTGGTTTTCCGAGACAGGGTTTCTCTGTGTAGCCCTGGCTGTCCTGGAACTCACTTTGTAGACCAGGCTGGCCTCGAACTCAGAAATCCACCTGCCTCTGCCTCCCGAGTGCTGGGATTAAAGGCGTGGTGGACCACACCCGGCTAGACCAGATCTTTTGAGGTGGGAATTTCCACCTTTAATCTGGGCCATACCATCTGCTGGCACCCTATATAAAGGGCATAGAAAAAGGAAGATTGCTCTCTTTGCCCTTCCCCCTCCTCTGGCAAGTCTATTTCTTTACTGGCATTAAAGCCTGCTCCTTTGGGATTCTGGTGTGTACTAAACACCAGATGAGACATCCAGCCTTATGAACTGAACAACTACTGGATATTTGGGCCTTCTGTTGTTATACAGCCATTGTTGGACTAGCTGGACCACAGCCTGTAAGCCATTCTAATAAACCTCCTCCAAGTTCTGTTCTTGATCCATACATTTTCCTACAACCCCTGGTTAATACATCCCTATTGCTGAAGACAACACATATCTCATTGAACACTGAGCATTTAAACCGGTGCCTAACTAGTGCTTTATCCCCTCCTGACTAGTGCATGGTTCTGGAAGGTACTCTGCATACTACCAGAGCAGAAAGATAAATATCAACACTACTACAAACCCTTCGAACTACAATGGTGCCCTGCCTGCATGATCCACTGATCCAGTAGTAACACAAACATTGTGGTAGTAACTAACCACTCTCTGACTGGGTTTAAGGCCCACTCTGTGACATGAAACCCATGCCTGACACTGTTCACGTGGCTAAGAATATGAGTCTAAATAGGCCACGGACTTAGGGGAAACCCAAACACTATTGTTATGGTAAAGGAACATAGCAATCAAATTATTCCTAAGGACACTCTGCCACAGTCACAGATTAGTGCCTCACTCAGCCATCACCAGAGAAGCTTCCCCCTGCAGAAGACACAAAAACATACAGAGACCACAAGAAGACAGTATGCAGAAAGTGAGAGACCTTAGAACACTCGGCTCTAAAAAGGATGTCTTCATCAAACCGAAGAGGAGGTGGAAAGATTGTAAGAGCCAGAGAGAATGGATGACACAAGAAAACAGAGGCTAGCAGACACAATAGGAGTGACACACATGTGAACTCACAGTAAGTGTGTCAGCATGCACAGGACCTGCATAGATCCATTCCAGAGAGGCTCTTGTGTTGAGACAGGGAAGACATGAGCTCTCATCCCCAACTGAGAAGCTATCTACAATTATCAGCTACTCGCCAAGGAAAACTTGTTTCTCAAAGGGAGTCTCACTGTGTATACCAACCTCATTTAGGGGCAGGCCCCATGCCCAGAAGAAGATGGCCAACACAAAAAGAACTCAAAGGCAGTTCTGGGGATTTTTTTTTGTGTGTGTGTGTGTGTCATATTATTTTGTTTGAACAAGTTTTACCTTATCATTCTTCAGTTTATATGTCATGGTTTCCTTTTTGTGTGTTCTTATGGTGTGTGTGTGTGTGTGTGTATGTTACTCAAATTCTTTGCTCTCTCTCTCTCTCTCTCTCTCTCTCTCTCTCTCTCTCTCTCTCTCTCGGTCAGTTTGTTTATTTTTATTCTTGTCTTTTTTTCTTAAGAGAAAAAGGTGTGGAGTTGGATGGGGGGTAGGGAGCCGGGGAGGGGACAAAGGAGGGGAGGGGGAACTGATCAGAACATAATTGTGTGAAATTTTCTTTCAATTAAAAACATGGTGTATTAGAAGTGAGAGTCCATGAAGAAAAGGGTCAGAATATAAAGAAAGGAAGAAAAGAAAGAAGAAAATTTTTGTGAAAGAGAAAACTGAGAGAAAGCTTTAGAAATCCATGAAAGAAGTAAAGCAAAACCAAGAGAACAAACAGAAACAGAGAAGCAAGCCAAACGCGGATTTCACCTACCAAGCCTTCCCTGGGTGGAAGGGGGCGGGGGGGGGGGGGGGTGATCCCAAAACCAGATAATGGCTAAGCCAGATAATGGTTAAGCAGTGCTGCCTTCCAAACAAACACATGGCCCTCAGCAGTCTGAAATTCAGTAGGAAGTTGCAGCTAAAGAGGGATTCCCTCATAAGATGGAGTCACACAGGAGGCAAATCCCATTTTGCCACATAGCATAATTGACTTGGAGGGTGGCAGCTGGGTGCCTTCCAGAAACAGAATCTATTGCTAACCACTAAACTACCCTAGGGACTTGAGGTGTACATCTTCAGGAAGGGAAAACTCTGGAAAGCCCAGCGTGGCAATTTCGTGAAGGGCCACACTATGAGCAGAGGTGCAGGCAGCAGGAGGTTGGCTCAAACTGGGTGATATACATAAGGAAAGTCCTCAATGGCCTATGGCTGGAATAGATCTAATCAACTGAGAGTTGGCCTGGCATTGGATAGCACTGAGCCTGAAGCCACTGGGTGGATCAAATTCTGGAGGAACCTATTTGTCACTCACTACTGTGTGGCATTGAAGTTTTAGAGGTATACAGGATACCATGGTATCACAGTGGCCTCTCTTAGGCAGGGGGATTGTTAAACAGGAAGCCTCAAAAGCACAAGGGCAGCCCATACATCTGCACTGATCTCACTACTGTGCTTGCTTCCTGTCCCACACTACCAGAGCACATGAGAGACAACCTCAAGCTGAAACAATGCCCCAGAAGCTACAATATGGGGAGTCCTGGAAGCATGGGACTCAGCTCATGCCTCAGAATGCAAAGTGAGGCCAGCAGAGGCCTCAGATACACACGGGGGGGGGGGGGGGGGGGAGAGGGGGAGGGAGAGGGCTGTAAAGACCACTCAGGCAGACATCACTTGCCTGAAACAGACTCAGTAGCAGCAGGCTCTCACCCAACTCTATACTATTAACAGGGGCTTCTCCAGTCTGAAGTCCTGGAAGAAGCTGGTCCAATAGCTCCTTTTTCTTCTTTCTTTTATCGTATGAGCCCCCCCCCCATTTTTCAACACTTTTAGAGGATGTTTTACTGTATTTTTCATCATTCTTTTTTATTTGTTATCCCCCTTCCCATATTTGTCTAATCCTACCCACCCCACCCCCAACACATACAACCAATTTGGAGGCTATGGGTTTTGTTTTCCTTTTCCTTGATTTCTTTTTAAATCTTTTCCTACAGAGTGATTTCATCCTTATGACTGCCCTACATCTAGTATTTTGAGTATGTCTTCCTAGCTTTCTTTAAGATATCTGTATGTTTTATTTCTTACTCCCTCTGTGGTATAGTACTCAGCAGAGAAGACTGTTTGGACCTGGGCTTACCTGATAGAAAGCCAGCCAGTGACTACCCTAGATGTTCAGAGTCCCGGTGTAGCACTGAGCCTGTCTCTGGGTGAGCTTTTAAGCACAAACACCATATCCTGGGTTGACACACTTCAATTACCAAGAACAGTTAGCCAGAAGCAGAACTTACAGAAGCCCAAAAGCAAGGTGACTACATTTAGAGGCTTTCCCAAAACTGTGGGATTTGATGGATCAGGGCTTTGGCAGGTGGTGCTGTCTGTGTGCTGAGCTTTGCAACCTGAATGGCACTTCCATCATGGAGTCAGTTGTATTCATGTCTGGGGGGCTCCATTTTGAGACTTTCACCTCTGTGCAAGGTTGATCTTGGTAATAAACTCAGAGGACCCGAAAAGACTGAAGAAACAAGGCAAGCAGGTTGATTATTAGACCACCAGCTCATTGTGACCATATTTATAACATTCTATTTCCATAGGGAAATTAGAATTTCATCATAGTGGAATAGAAATTCATTGAAAAGTAGTGCCTCATTTTTGTCCCATGCTAACTACAGAATGGATGGGTATGGGTGAGTCAGTGGTGGAGCCCTCCTCTGATATGTCTGAGGACCTGGGTTCAATGAGCAGCTAGAAGAAAAGGGTGGGGCTTGGTGGCCAGATTAGACATTTTGGTTCTGTATAGCACAGGATTTAATCTAACTCTTAAGTGACCTCTGAGTGACAGCCAGCTTCAGACCTAGAGCTCTGTAGCCTGGATGTTCCTCAGGAAGCTGGACCATCAATCCAGAATGGTTGTTGATGAGATACATAGGTGACAGTGTGGTTGACAGAGATCCACAGCCCCAACCAGCTACATGAGGAGAAAGAAACAGCAGATGCCTCCAGGACTGTGCAGGGCAGATAGAAGCCCTCATTTCTTGCATCAGAAGGTGTTCAATTGTTCAAGGCTGTGAAGCGAAAGAAGACATTTGGACGGGAAGACTACCTAATCAAAACCTGTCTGTACATCAGCAATCAAAGCACACGAGATCTTTAAATGCACAATTCCAACATTAAAACAGTTTAGCAGGAAATAGTTTTACACACAATGTTTATACCTTCACTTAAAAAGATCACACAAGTTTCCTGCCACCCTGTGGAGCAAAACAGAACAATTTAGCAGGAAACATAGGTTTGCACACACAGTGTTTTTAACTTTGTTTATAGAGATCACACAAGTTTTCTGCCATACTCAGGAGCAAACTGATGGTGAGCACATCTGGACAGTGACCAGGCATTCTTCACTTACTCCTGCCTCGGTTGGTCTCTGCAGTGGGTGGACATGTGAATGAAGTCCTCTCAAGACTAGCCTTTCCTTGAGATACATTCCTGAGAGACTCATTCCTTCTAAAGAGGGATGGAGAGGAGTTTGAATAAGTCGTCATGAAACTGAGGAATGATGACATATAGACACTGTAGTATTAAGAACTGACCTTTCCTGAGTTCAATGTTCTGAGGCAGGGGTGCAGGGGTAGAGTGCACATGGGGTCTGAGGCTGGGGTGTAGCTTAGAGGCAGAGCGTTTCTCTGGTATGCTCAAGGCCTTGAGTCTGTTCCATCACCTTTTCCCTGACTAGAAAAGAAAAAGCCAAAATGAACTGAGTGAGCATTTGTAAAATTACACTAAAAAATTAAAATTTGAACTGTTTTAAAACATTGCCTAGCTGGGGTTTGTGGCACACGCTTTTAATCCCGGCACTTGGGAAGCAGAGGCAGGTGGATCTCTGTGCATATGAGGCCAGCCTGGTCTCCAGAGCAAGTTTCAGGCTTGCTAGGGCTACACAGTAAGATCCTATCTCAAAAGCAAAAACATGCAACCAATCATATACACACTGCCTATAAGTATTACATAATTATATATAATTTTGAAATTTAACTACAGGTATGTATGAACCTTCAAAATTACATTTATTTTCTTCCTCTGAGCAATGACGATGCTTCTGCTGAATCCAATCAGTTATGTTGAGGTCCAGGGTCACTTTGGTCATGTTGGTAGACATTGACTCGCTAAATCCTTACGCCGTACTGTTTTCCCCACACACTATGAGCAGTTGGTGCAATGTGTGATTTGCTAGAGAACTGCTTGCAAATGAGGTCTATAGAATTCAGATCTCTCAGACATCTGTGAGCCTTCTGCTACTGCTATAGCTAAAGTATATTGTGTAGATTTGAAATATATTCAGAGAACCAAGTCTGCAGGATTTCAACGTCTGTCACTGTGCTGCTCAGTATGTCACATAGATATGTTTTTTGTTGCTCCTTTCAGGAAACATTTTAATGCCCCCTATGTTATCAATCGAATGACACCCTGCCCATCTGTTCTTGTTTCTCTTGAGTGTAAGTCCCCCGCTATGTTGCCAGGACAACAGTACCTACTATGACATCACATCACGCAGGGTGGTTACTCCTTCACTATATGTCCAATATCAAATGCAATGCTGTAGCTGGATCTCACACTCTGGCTGTTCATCCTTCAGTTTAGGGTATATTCTTCAGGAGACACCTGCCTCATAGGAATCCTGAGCCAGCACTCATTTCTAGGTGGCATCTTCCCACTCTGTCCTCAGCCAATAGCTTATTCCCACATGTAAGAAGAAACTACTTCATCCCGTGCTAGCCTACTAAATCTACCACAAAGCATCAAGAAGTGTGGGTCCCAGGAAAATACCAGCGTATATATTTCCAGGTTTTAAAAGGAAGAAGGAGCCAAGCATGGTCACATGAACCTGTAATCCCAGCACTCAGGAGGCAGAGGCAGGAAGAGCATATTAAATCCATAGCCAACATGGGCTTCAAAGAAAAACCTTGCCACAAAAAAGTAATTAATTAAGATGAAATTGGCGGGGGAGGATATGATGGATCAGTGGGTAAAGGCACTTGCCACCAGGCTCAATTACCTGAGTTAAATCTCCAAAACCCAAAGGATGGAAGGAGAGAATCAACTCCCTTGAGACAGCCTCAGATCTCTCTGCATGCACTATGGCATGTGCATGCACACACTCAGACACAAGTGTGCAAATAAATTGTCAAACAAAAAAGTTTCGATGGGAGCAACACTTCTCTTAGCCAGACTTGTTTCCTGAGACCTGCCACGTTAAGCATCTCTCTACACATGTTTGGCAGAAGAAGGGGACCATAGAGAGTGGGAGATGACAAAAGAGGGTAATGGTTGGTAAACATGATCAAAAGAATTACAAGCATGTGTGATTATGCATCACGTGAAATGTCATGATGAAACCCATCATTATATAATTAATACATTTGTGAAATTTTTCAAAAGGAAAATCTTCCTACTTTTCAAGTGTTATTTCAATGCTACATCCATAATTGAGAGAAGAATTGTGCCTCAGTGGTCTGCCCTGGACAGCTTACAGACACCAAGGAGCAACGTCCATGCTTTGCTCCAGCTCCTCCCATGGGAGAAGTGGAAAATGGGGCCGTCTGACCTCTTTGCTCCAATTTCAAGTCAGTGGAGGGAGGCCTGCTGAGCTGAAGGCTGCTGACTCCTATGTGTGACCCTCTGAAACATCAGAGAAGGGGAGCCGTGTGCAAAAAAATGGCAAGAGCCAGAGGACAAAGAAGTTTGCTGTGACAAACTTCTCTCTATGACAGGGATGCTGTACTTGTGAAATCGTAACAACATGGCTGCCTAAGACCTGAACAGGGATAAAAATCAATAGGCATACCAATGGAAATGAAAATTTCACAGGGCGCCACACCTAGATGAAGAGCTTCAAATAACTGTAGTCTTCCCTAAGGGCAAGCCTACTAACTGGTTATTCAATACCAGATGCGCAGCCCTAAAAATGTATACATACAAGCAACAGACGAGGGACTCAGCATTTGTGTGTTTACTTATTCATGTGCATATGTATACATATGTGTATTAACAATAATAGTTAAAGAAAAGGGGGGCCATGAATTGTAGACAGGGGGAACATGAAAGAAGACGGAAGGTGAAATGGTATATTGTATTTTAATTAAGAACAAAACAAATTAAGTTGTAATAAATTAAAAAAATAAATGGCCCTCTGAAAATAAATTGAGAAAAAGACTCTTGTAAAGTAGCAATGGTGACTTTCAACACTCCTGACCCTTCCCAATGGCCCATGTCTTGACGGGAGGTGTGTGGAGAGTGCAGACTCTTAGGCAACGCTGCAAAGAACAATTAAATAATTGGAAAACAAAACCTTCAGGGAAGGGTTAAAGGAAAGGAGCTATTTTGCCCGGAGAAGAGAAGGCTGAGCGATGACCTAATTATGGGCTTCAAGTACATGAAGAATTAATCTACAGCAGATGGTGACCAGCTGTTTTCAATTCCCATTGAATACAGTACAAGAGAAAATTGGCTTAGAGAGTAATAGAAAGGATTTGAGATAGATAAAAGAAGGAATTTACTGGGTTTTGAGGGTCACAGAGGTTAAGAGGAGATAGGCTCTGCTGCTTAGAAAGGTGAAAGCCACTCCTTCGCTGAGGTTTCCTGGCATGGATAGGTTTGTTCAACTGCACTAAGGGAGAAAGAGGTTGTTCTGTTATGGAGAAGGCTAGTCTGGGTGTGTGACTGGCTGCTTTCTACACCTGAGTCTTTCTTTTCCTCACTTGGACTCGTACGGTTTATTTTTCACGAGTCATTCTCATCTCACTCAGCGGCATTCGCCAGGTGATCGATGTCCGCTGAACAGAATGGAAGAAAACAGCAGAGGGGGAGAGGTTCCACTTCCCACCTTCCCAGTGGCTTTTCTGCTGAGGACCCTCTCCCCTCTCGATTCCAGACACCTTTTCAATCGTAGATTGACCTGAAATGTCGCTGTCCTCACCAGCAGGGGAGTGTGTGTCCTAGAGAGGTATGGAGAGAACTACAGAAGCACCGGTCAAGAAGCTTGAAAACATACACACACCTAGCCCTTCCACCCAGGGATTTGTTAGTAGAACATCTTTCAACTCCAGTCTGTAACATTATAATCATCCCCTGAAAACTGAGAGTGCCTTTCTATTGGACTCCAAAACTCAATGGTAAACAAATATCAGATTGCTCACCAAATGGTAGCACAAATATGTTCATATGCACAGAACCATAAGTATTTCACCAGTGAACATGATTGCTTCCACTTTTATATTTTATTTTATTTTTTATTTTTAGCACTTTTGGACCATTCAACGAGTTCTAGAATCCTCCAAAAAGCTGCTACGGAAGGACAGAAATCCCGCTTCTGGCCTAACAGACAAGAACTCATAATTCCCTGCCTCAGTTTCACAGCAATAGGTGGGGTGTAGGTCGATAAAAGCGAGCAGGGCCAGAGTGAGCGGGGCCGGAGTGAGGAGGAAAAAAAAAAAAAAAGAAAGAATAAGAGACTACAGGTCCCACCGCCTATCTTAACCGGGCACAGAAGGGCGAGAGACCTGGAGTTCCACATAAGACTGGCAGAAGGGATGGGCAGGAAAGCCCTCAGGTGGTGCAGGTTTATACTGAGCATGCGCAGTTTGGGAGGCGGAGCAAAGAGAATCACAAGGTCAAGGCTAGCCCAGGCCACATAGAAAAACCCTGTCTCAAAAGCAAACAACAAAACGGGATGGAGTTGTCTTCTGGGTGACAGGAACCCATCAAATGGCCAGGGGTGAGAACCATTGACTGACATAAGTCACAGGTAGCAAATAAGATGTGCCAAAGTCAGAAAGACACCAAGCAAAAAGGGAGTCTCACGGCAAGGAGCTCCAGGGCCAAGGATGTCACTAATTAGTGCGGTGAATGAGTGGGTTATGTAAGGTCTCACTAGACAAAGCAACAAAATTGGTTGCAAATGACAGCAGGTGCTGACAGTTCAGTGATTGCTGTAAATCAAAAGTCTTCTCACTCAGTGAGGAGCAAGTGGAGGGCCACAGGTCTGTCCCTCACCTCCACCGAATAATGACATCACTGGCCAGCTGTTTCACTACCTGAAAAGGCTTTTCATTAAAATCACAACTTAGGACTGAGCACTGCACCTTATTTGTAAGGGGAAAACGGCAAAGACGAGGTGACAACGGCCGCTTAATTATCCCACAGTGAGCTGCAGGAGAACAAGACATTGATTTTCCTCCTCCTGTAAAATGGAGATGGTAGAGAGACTCAGATCCTGAATCAAGGCCAGCCTAGGCAAGTCCAGGAACACAGGTACCTATAAACTGAACGTTCCTGTGTTTTATCGCACCTGCTAAGTACGGACAATGGTCAGAAGGGGAAGAGGTTCAAATCTGCGAAGGCTTAGCCGTCTCACGGGAGGTAGTAACTGAACATACATACTCTTCAAATGGGATCAAACCCTCAGACAAACCCAAACCATGGCCCCTTCTCTCAGAGAGGCTGAGGTGGCTGGCTTTCATGTCAACTTGTCACAATTAGAATTAGCTGAGTAGCAAGTCTCAGGTGAGAAAATCTGATTCTGGAAGACCCAGCCCCATTGTCCCCAGCCCACTCTGGTAGCAGTCAGGATAAAAACAAGCCCTGGCAGGAGGAAGACTACTCACCTTTTGTGCACCTGGCTCTGCTTCTTCCCTTGGGGTATTCAGGCCAGAATGAGAGGAGCGAAGCTTGTCCAGACTGGGGAGTTCACTGGTGAGTGCTTCCAGGAGAGAGCCTTCTCCAAGAGGTGTTTTCAGTGATGAATGTAAAACAGCAGCTCTCTTTATCTGGGGGTAGATGAAGGCTCTATAAACCTTGGGGGCAGGTAGACATTTTCAGGAGAGTGTACATAAGTGGCGGGATGCTTTGTATGCATGAAGAAGGGTCCCAGGTGTTAAAATCTGTAATTTGGCTCCAGTGACTTCCTTAAGAAGGATGGAGGGGAGAATTGTGGGGTTATGTGCCCTGGGGACATGCAGACTGAAAATAGGCAGGGAGCGAGCCTTATTCCTGATGGTGTCAAGGTGAGAGTTTTGGTCCCAAAATGAGATTTTCAGGATTTGGACACTAGACCTCTTTTGTTCCAGGCCCATTCTTCTTGGTCATATTTTCCCCCCACAACCTTTTGCCTACCCAGCCTTCCCTCTTGTTGCTGAGATGATGTGCTCTGTTGCTGCGGTGGCTCCCTCCCTGAGACCTGAGCCAATGTTTTCTGGCTCTCATTGTTGACTGAGGACCAGTGACTCTCTGGGAACCACCTAACTTTACACACACACACACACACACACACACACACACACACACACAAGAGCGCACACATGCACATATTGTGTTCCCCTGATCAATACATAGGCCTTCAGTATCTGATGACAGAGAACTGAACAGGCTAAGCTAGAAGCACATAGCTACATCCTCCTGTGCTTCCATAAAGCCCTGGTTCTCAGGGGCTGCGGGGTACCTTCCCTTCAAAGGAGATTAAAAAACTTTTTTTGGTTTTGGTTTTGGTTTTTGGTTTTTGTTTTGTTTTGTTTTTTGTTTTTTTAGCAACACCATTTCTTTTTTATTGGATATTTTATTTACTTACATTTCAGATGTTATTCCCTTTCCCAGTTTCCCCTCCTGAAAGCCCCTATCCCATCCTCCCTCCCCCTGCTTCTTTGAGGGTTCTCCCCCACCCACCCACTTCTGCCTCCCTGCCCTGGCATTTCCCCACACTTCGAAACACCATTTCAAAGCGCAGAGTCTAAATCCCCTCTGTCAGAGGGGCCAGAATCAGATGCATGCCTGATTGTGTAAATGAATTGTGTCTTAAAGGAAAATTGGAAGCTGATCACCTGGACTGTGATCAGACATCACGATTCAGGCTCCAGCATCTGCACCTCTGTGCGGTGTAACTGATCACCAGTTAGTCACCGTCAGGTTTTCTATCGTACTTTATAAAATGTGCATAAGAGTAACTATCCCTCTTTATTTAAATTTTCCCCACTTTTTTTATTAGATATTTTCTTTATTTACGTTTCAAATGCTATCTCCTTTCCTAGTTTCCTCTCGTAAAGTCCCCTATAACCTTCCCCCATCCTGCTCCCCAACCCACCCACTCCCGCTGAGATCTCTTACATGGGTCTCTCAGCCAGATAGCCTAGAGTGCTGCTGGTGCCTCCTTTGGCCATGTGGAGCTTAACTGCTATTTTAAGGGTAGAAAAGGAGCCACTATACAACTAATTCAACAATGGAATGTCAGACAGTAGGAAGTACTCAGACAGCTATGTAGGAAGACTGGGAGAATGACCTGGGCTGTGACTATTTAAAGTAGGAGGATGCTGCTGAAACCTACTCCATAGAGTAAACACTCAAATAATGTTCTCATAAGTGAGACACCATGGGGAAACTGGTGGGAAGGAGCAGCATACAGAGTCTGGGTCCGAAGTGTATTTGGCAAACTGTAGGAACCTAGGAGCTAGAGCCTGGTGAACAAGGGCAGAATGATATCCGGTAAGGAGTGGGGACACTTAGCAAGGAGTTGACTGTGCAGGACCTGATGAGCCACAATAGATACTAAGTTTGACATTTCATGTGACAGAAACTCACCAGAAATTTTTGAACAGTGAGTGACCGTGTGTGTGTGTGTGTGTGTCTGTGTGTGTGTTTGTGTCTGTGTGTGTCTGTGTGTGCATTTCTGTGTGTGTCTGTGTGTGCATTTCTGTGTGTGTCTGTGTGTGCATTTCTGTGTGTGTGTTGCTTGAGATTAAACCTAGGATAAGTTCAACTTGATTTATATCCTCAGGCCTGTTTGACTGCTGCCCCAACCCCAGTTATAAAACAGTAAGTATCTCACTAAGTTGCCCAGTCACGACTTGAGTTCAATAGGTGGCACAGTCAATCCTTGAACTTAGCATCCTCCTGCCTCAGCCTCCCAAGTACCTTGGATTATAGGCCTGAACCACCAACCACAGCTGCTGGTGATGGAGAAAGTAAACATCTCGCTACCACAGTGGAGGTCCAAACTGCTGTATGTCACAGCATGATAGCTCCCCTCAAACAAGACAGGAATCAGACTCTGAACCATCAAGTGAATAGAAAAGTGGTCCAGGCATCACAAAGACAACGCAAGCTGGGAACGCGGAGATATAATAAACGGAAGCCATGTAGCCCGACAGCAGGTGTCCAGCTTGTGAGTCTAAGTGGATCGTGACATTATTTATTCATCAAGGTAAGAAACCCAGAGGGCAGAGCTGCTTTGAGGCAGAGTGTGCTGTTCCCTTGGGTCATATTAAATACACCCAGAAGGGAACTAATGATTCATGCTTGCAGTTCAGGTGATTGCCTCTGTGGAAGACACAGATGTGAGAACTTCAGTGCAGAATGGTAGCTGCAAGAGCAATGGTTTACCAAGGAGGGCAAAGTGAGAGGGAAGGAAGTGCTGATCCTGGATGCCAGAGAAACAGGAGGGACTACAAGTAGGTAAGGGAAATGAGAGGGACCAGATGCCACGTTTGTGTCTGGAACCGCACATGTGGGAAGCCAGACCAATTGTCATTGCTACAGTTAGTGAAACTGAAACCCTGTCTAGAAGAACAAGAGTAGAGAGCAAGGAAGAGATGATGAATCAGAAAAAGAAGTCACCAGAGAAAGGCAAGGCCAGACTGCGCGGTGGCAGCAAACGCTGTGATGATCGAGGCTCCTGTGAGTCGGCCATGGTCCCCTGGATTTCTCATAACGTGCTGTGCACCTGTCTGAACTCCCTTCTGGACTGCTAAGTGCCAGGAATTCAGGCATTGAATCTTGTGATCATCACTGACTACCTAGGCCCCAAAAGTATGTCTGACTTTCAACGGTACTAAATAGACATATGCTCAGTTACACAATGGATGAGTTACAAAATAGACAGCATTTGTGATCCTTGCACACAAAGTGTGTGCGATGGAATGGAGTCACCAAGGCTGCTATTTACAGTTAGCTAAACAAAAAAGGAGGAAATAAAGAAAGCAGGTATACAGCTCTCTTCAGAGAAGAACAATGATATTCTAGTGTTTATGCTGCGGTATTATTTCATTATTATTATTTGTCTCTCTCATACACTTTCTGGGAGAGACATATGGTCTCTATATGTGTAGATCAGGCTTGTCTCAAAATTGACAGCCTCCTGCCTCTTCATCCCGTGTGCCCCCTTTGCCCTCTCTTCCTTTCTTAAAGGTGGATGAACTCATTCACTCAGCCCATTAAGTCTGGGGTATTATTGTTTGGAGTTTATCACAAGTGAAGGGCGAGGAACAAAAGCCAAGCCAAGAGATCCACGGGACAATGCCCAGAAGAGTTCAAGTATTGACCTTCAACTGTCCTCTCATAAAAGACCATTATCTTCCCCTGGCTGCAGTGTGTGACAGCATGCAGCACATTTACCTCCAAGGAGGCTCAGCAGAGCCACTGGTGCTGGTATGTAGAGGGACTCAATCTGCTCGTGTGGCTTCCTTACCAGTGCTCAGGCTACCTTTTGTCCCTAGGAACAAAGATGCTGTGCCAATGACAAAAGCCCTCATCGTGAATGTTAGATCCCCAAATCAAATTTCCCAGCTCATCATCCAGGATATTCAGAGGGCCCATGGATTTTATCCAAGCAGAGGTAGTCAAAGGTCAGACATTTCTTGGATATATCCACTACATCCAGAATATTATGTTGCTGAAGTGTGGAATAAGATAAGTCGGAAGCTTGGAAAAGGCAACATTTATTATATTTAACAAAGTTGGTATGATTAGAGAAAATAGTGTAGTTAATATAGGAAACAAAAGAATGAAAAATAAAACTCACTGAACAATCATGGAAAGCAACCGGCTGGTACGGTTGGCAGTGGGCAGAAAGGTTGCCATATGCCCAAGACTGCTGCTCTAGCCAAGTGCTTCTTCATATACAGCCAGTGCATGGAAAATTGAATTGTCATAAGTAAACTATGATCCAATGGCATTCCACTGCAGTGCTGGTGTGACATGAAGTGGCTTGCACAACAAGATCCCTCCTACCACACAAGAACATGAGAACATATCCCTATACATAGGGTATGGTGTACTGTTGTAGATGTCAAGTTTGCTAACATACGTGACTCTCCCCCATCATAACAACACACACCGAGTAAGATCAACAAACATTTCTTGCTGTCCAAGAGTAATGAATCATTCTAGGCTTTGATTACACAGATGAAAATTATAGGATAGCTACCATCAAAAGACAAAATCACAGCAATTTACCAAACAGATCTAAATTGGTGTTATTTGGCATTCAAGAAGCAGGCAATACTTTGTCCCATAAAATAAATGTTCTAATGAGCTGAGAGGAGGAGGTTGGTTTCATAGACAGACACATGCTGAGGAAAGCAGAAACATAACAAAAGAGAATTTGACACTTCAACTTCCTTTCCTTGTAAGGTGGGAGTATAGAGATTGACAGTCGCCTTGGCTACCATCTAGCCCCTCCCCCGCCCCGCCTAGCTTTTTGTGTAGGAAGATGAAAGCAGAGGCTTGTGGGCATTTAGCATGACCTCTCTCCTGACCTCTCAGAAGGTTGGTCAGGTGGCCACTTAGCTTCAGTTTGCTGACTTGGCACTTCAACTGGACTGACTGACTTTGGTTTTCGTTCTGCTGTCAGAGTGCAGAAGCATCCATTGCATAAATCTCTACATCTAACTTGCTCCCAGTCAGGCTAGGAAGACAGCACATTAAAGCGAAACTTGAGATTTTATAATGAAAGCACAAGGTTTGATTTAAAAAAAAAAATTGTTTCTATAGAATCAGGCATATTCAGCAAGATTAGGAAGAGAGTCCACTCTGGTGTCACTTGGCTGCAGACCCACCCCACTTTCTGAAGCAAGTAGCAGGTCTCAGGGATGCAGCATGAGTTTACTCAGTGATTACCTGAGTGAATCAAAACAAATCATTTGAGCTAGTATCACCATATACCTAAAGCTAGCCTCAAACTTGAAATCCTCCTGCTTCTGCCCCATGAATTTCAGGATTATAAGCATGTGATTTGGATATGAATGAAATATTTGAAAGCAACTTGAATATATACATATATCCAAAACACAAGTAGCAAAAACATGTAATTAAAATGTGGCAACATGGTCTGAGTTAGAATCTGATTCATCCTTCCCCACTGGAGAGTGTCAAGGCTCTTGGGTAGGTATGGCCTAGACTGATGTGTGCAGCTGTGGTTACAGAGGCCTAGACTGATGTGTGCAGCTGTGGTTACAGAGGCCTAGACTGATGTGTGCAGCTGTGGTTACACAGAGCCCTAGGCTGATGTGTGCAGCTGTGGTTACACAGAGGCCTAGACTGATGTGTGCAGCTGTGGTTACAGAGGCCTAGACTGATGTGTGCAGCTGTGGTTACAGAGGCCTAGGCTGATGTGTGCAGCTGTGGTTACAGAGGCCTAGGCTGATGTGTGCAGCTGTGGTTACACAGAGGCCTAGGCTGATGTGTGCAGCTGTGGTTACACAGAGGCCTAGACTGATATGTGCAGCTTTGGTTACAGAGGCCTAGGCTGATGTGTGCAGCTGTGGTTATACAGAGGCCTAGGCTAATGTGTGCAGCTGTGGTTACAGAGGCCTAGACTGATGTGTGCAGCTGTGGTTACACAGAGGCCTAGGCTGATGTGTGCAGCTGTGGTTACACAGAGGCCTAGACTGATGTGTGCAGCTGTGGTTATACAGAGGCCTAGGCTAATGTGTGCAGCTTTGGTTACAGAGGCCTAGGCTGATGTGTGCAGCTGTGGTTACACAGAGGCCTAGGCTGATGTGTGCAGCTGTGGTTACAGAGGCCTAGGCTGATGTGTGCAGCTGTGGTTACACAGAGCCCTAGGCTGATGTGTGCAGCTGTGGTTACACAGAGGCCTAGACTGATGTGTGCAGCTTTGGTTACAGAGGCCTAGGCTGATGTGTGCAGCTGTGGTTACACAGAGGCCTAGGCTGATGTGTGCAGCTGTGGTTACAGAGGCCTAGGTTGATGTGTGCAGCTGTGGTTACACAGAGGCCTAGGCTGATGTGTGCAGCTGTGGTTATACAGAGGCCTAGACTGATGTGTGCAGCTGTGGTTACAGAGGCCTAGACTGATGTGTGCAGCTTTGGTTATACAGAGGCCTAGGCTGATGTGTGCAGCTGTGGTTACACAGAGGCCTAGGCTGATGTGTGCAGCTGTGGTTACACAGAGGCCTAGACTGATGTGTGCAGCTTTGGTTACAGAGGCCTAGGCTGATGTGTGCAGCTGTGGTTACACAGAGGCCTAGACTGATGTGTGCAGCTGTGGTTACAGAGGCCTAGACTGATGTGTGCAGCTGTGGTTACACAGAGGCCTAGGCTGATGTGTGCAGCTGTGGTTACACAGAGGCCTAGACTGATGTGTGCAGCTGTGGTTACAGAGGCCTAGACTGATGTGTGCAGCTGTGGTTACACAGAGCCCTAGGCTGATGTGTGCAGCTGTGGTTACACAGAGGCCTAGGCTAATGTGTGCAGCTGTGGTTACAGAGGCCTAGACTGATGTGTGCAGCTGTGGTTACAGAGGCCTAGGCTGATGTGTGCAGCTGTGGTTACACAGAGGCCTAGGCTAATGTGTGCAGCTGTGGTTACAGAGGCCTAGACTGATGTGTGCAGCTGTGGTTACACAGAGCCCTAGGCTGATGTGTGCAGCTGTGGTTACACAGAGGCCTAGACTGATGTGTGCAGCTTTGGTTACAGAGGCCTAGGCTGATGTGTGCAGCTGTGGTTACACAGAGGCCTAGGCTAATGTGTGCAGCTGTGGTTACAGAGGCCTAGACTGATGTGTGCAGCTGTGGTTACACAGAGCCCTAGGCTGGTGCATGCATATGTCCTCCGTTCACATCATGTTCTTCCATCCTGTAACTCACAACTGAGTTATGTACTACATCACCATTTCTGCACTTTTAACTGTCCAAATTTACACTGTGCAACAGATACTAGACCTAAAACTTCTCTCAAATAAGACTTTAAAGAGGCTCTTATGCCTGTGGGTATCTCAGAAATGTTTTATGTAATCGAGATAAGAGATTGTATCAGGTACTATACTTTTAAAATATGAAATTAAGTATTTTCAGGTTTGATATAGCCTAAGAGGCTGTTCCGTATATGCAAAACTGGTTCTATGTGGCTGTGTTAGGTACTCTAAAGTTGGAGAGTAAGAGATTCAAGGACAGGCTTGGCCCAGAGACTAAGTTTAGTAACAAGAAAACAATATTTGTATATATTTCATATAAAATAGTGTATATATATATTATATTCATACATTGCATGTGACATATGAAAAATAAACTTTCATGTGTGTATATATATATTCATATATATATATATATATGTATATATATATTTCAGCAGAGTACCTGTCTGCTAGCCTTACATTCTGCCTCAGATGAAGATTAGAGATGAAGGTGAGAAAGGATGCCATTCCGACGAAACCAGAAAACAGCCACAAATAAATAAAACCCACATAGTCTTTCTTCATGCTAAGTAAAAAAATAACCAAATTGTAAGGTAGGATGGCCTTTCCTCCACGAGCAAAGACCACACATGCTTTTGCTCTAGGGGACCAAGCCTGTATGCACATGGGAGGCAGCCAGCAGAGGGAGCTGCTGAGAGGAGAACTCAGAAGTGTGGCAATCTCTGATGCCATGAATCAGGAAAAGCCAAATTCAAACAATCTTTCTAGCTTCTGGATTCTTTTACACTGTCCCCAGAGCGAGTAATTGTTTGGATGACAAAGCAAAGCAAAAATAAATGCTGTGGCCTAAAATACCTATATTCCAATCTCTCCATGTAATTCTGAATATACTCTTCAAATTAGCAGAAACCACGGATAAACAAAACCTGGGCAACAGAGTGGTATTAGTTAATCTTGCACTGCCGAGATCAAATTCTTGACAAAAAAACAATTGTTTGAAGGGAAGATTTGTTTCAGTTTACAGTTTCGGAGATGTCAGTCCATAGCAGAGGGGAGGGAATGTCAGAATACAACAGGTCATGGCGTGGCAGCCAGAAAGCAGATCAAAGGAGTGAAAAAGGACGAAGGGGCAAAATACCACCAAACACCTATCCCAGTGGCACACTCCCTCCACTGGGTCTCACTTCCTAAAGTGTCCATGACCTGCCACCGTAGCCAAACTGCAGACGGTCAGATACTGACGGAGACTAGTCTTTGATGGACATTTCATACTCAGACCATGACAGTGGCTAAACATCCTCACTACATTCCCAATTCCATAATAGAGATCACACTGAATCTAACGGGGAAAAGAAGCTTTCTGAAGCATCTATGTTTTCCCTTACAGTCTTGTGGAACATGATACCTGGTACACAGGAGTTACTGAGACATGCTGGAAAACACAAGCCAGCATCAAGGGCAAATGCAGGAAGCAGAAGCAGGCCCACAGTGAGAAGTTTCAGAGTGAATGCACACAACTTTAAAATAACTGTCTTAAATGTGTTGAAGAATCAAAAGTAAATCACAGACAACATAAGGCAAGTTTTAATTATTTTTTAAGAGGCAGAGGCATGAGTGTGTACACATGGAAGTCAGAAAAAAATTTGCCAGAGTCACTTCTTTCCTTCTATCCTGTGGGTTTGGAAGCTCAATGTGAAGTCACCAACTTTGGCAGCAACATCCTTACTTGGTAGGCCATCTCACTAGCCCAAAACTCATGAATTCACCAAGTATACCTGCAAGGTTCCCAAGTTTCTCTGAAAAATACCTTCTCTCTGAAGTTGTAGAGGTCACCAGCCACCTAGTCATTCAGTCTTAAGGACTCTCCCAAAGGTTCCAGCCATGCAATGTGACTAAAAATCCTTAGGAACTCTGGAGAAGTGATTGCCTTTCTTCATGAACATCTCTCTACAGAGGGAATGCCCAGCTTTCATTTGACTCCCATAAACTCTGAAACTCAAAACAAAACAGATTCTCCTAATTGAATTCCAGTCAATGTAAACAGGACTTCTCAGTCCTTACCTTAACAGCAAGCAGTTTCTAGCGTCAATGACAAAAGAACTTCTGAGGAGGTGAACTGAGGTTAAACCGAGTTAATTGGAGGCAAGCTAAGAGAACTGATATTGGAGGAAGTATTTTTATTAATCCAAGAAAAATATGTGGACATCCCATGCAGTACTCTTGCTCTTAAATGTATATATTTTCATTTGTGGAGAAACTGTACAAGGCAGCTGTGTTCATCATTCTACGACCCCTAGTTGGTCATCTTCCTTGAAGACTCCATATCCCAATCCATCCTAGAGGACCCACTGCACTCAGAGTAATTGGTAAGACCCACCTCACCCCCAACCCCCGTGCCCTGAGTCCTAGAGCTGCTGCTGGGAGCCTGGTGGACTCAGGACCCATCACCCACCAAAACCCGAGCCCTCCTAAACACCTCTCCCCTTTCTTCCATCCTTCCCACCCCTTCTGCCTGGTCCTTGCTGCTGGGGTGGACCCCTATTTGGTCTGTTCCTGTAAAGATTCCATATCCCAACCCATCCTAGAGGACTTGCTGCACTCAGAGCACTTGAGAACCCACTGCACTCAGAGCAGTTGAGAAGTTGAGAACCCTCTGCACACAGGGCAGTTGAGAATCTGCTGCACTCAAAGCAGTTGGAAGACCCAACAGTCTGTTGAATCTGTTGAAGACCCAAAAGTCTGAAGGTTTCCCAGGAGATCTACTGCAGCCAGGCAACAGATCAGCAGCTTCTCTGCCAATGTGAAGAGCCCCCAGGTGGAATATCCCACAGGGATCTGATACAGACAGGGCCTCAAGCCTACCAGAAGACCTGAAGCAACTCACGGAAAAAAAGAGACAGACTCCATATAGTCACCTAGATCAAGAAACACTAGGGATATCCAGATGGCAAAAGACAAGCGTAAGACCATATGCAACAGAAGCCAATATATGTGGGCATCATCAGAGCCCAGTTTTCCCACTACAACAAGTCCTGAATACACCAACACACCTGAAAATCAGGAATCTATCCTAAAATCCTATCTCATGAAGATAATAGTCTTTTAAGGAGAATATCAATAACTCACTGAAAGAAATACAGGAAAACACAGGCAAACAGGTGAAGGAATTGAATAAAGCAACCTAAGACCTAAAAGTGGAAGTAGAAACAATAAAGAAAACACAAATCAAGACAAACCTGGAAATGGAAAACCTAGGAAAGTGGTCAGGAATTACAGATGTAAGTATTGCTAACAGAATACAAGAGATAGAAGAGAGAATTTCAGGTGTAGAAGACACAGTAGAAGAGATTGACACAACTGTCAACGAAAATTCAAAACAAAAAACTTCTAACCCAAAGCATCCAGAAAATTCAGGACATAAAGAAAAGACCAAATCTAAGAATAATTGGAATACAGGAGAATGAAGGTTCCCAGCTCACAGGAGCTGAAAATGTCTTCAACAAATCACAGAAGAAAACTTCTCCAACCTAAAGAAAAAAATGGACATAAAGGTACAAGAAGCATATAGAACATCAAATAAATGGGACCAGAAAAGAAAATGTTCTCATCACATAATTATCAAAACAGTAAATGCAAAGAGCAAAGAAAGAATATTAAAAGCTGCAAGGGGAAAAGGCCAAGTAAAATACAAAGCTAGACCTATCAGAATTACACCAGACTTCTCAACAGAGACTATGAAAGCCAGAAGATCCCAAGCAGAGGTCATGCAGACTCTAAGAGAACACAAATGCAAGCCCAGGCTACTATACTCAGCAAAACTCTCAATCAACATAGATGGAGAAAACAAAACATTCTAGGACAAAACCAAATTCAAACAGTATCTATCTACCAACCCAGCCCTACAGAGGATCCTGAACGAAAACTCCAACACAAGGAAGATACCTGCACCAAAGAAAGGACAAGATACTAAGCATCTGACAACAAAGTCAAAAGTAGAGAGCCGGGGCTGGAGAAATGGCTCAGCAGTTAAGAGCACTGACTGCTCTTCCAGAGGTCCTGAGTTCAATTCCCAGCAACCACATGATGGCTCACAGCCATCTGTAATGGGGTCCGATGCACTCTTCTGGTGTGTGTCTGATGAAAGCTACAATGTACTCATATAAGTAAAAATAATAAATCTTTTATAAAAAAAAAAGTAGAAAGCCACAAGCACATAAAACCACCTACAAAAACAAACATATCAGGAGCTAACAGTCATCTCTCTTTAATATCTCTAACTATTAATGGATTCAACTCACCTATAAAAAGACAAAAGCTAACAGACTGGATATGCAAATAAGATCCAGAAGTTTGCTGCATACAAGAAACACAACTCAACAACAAAGACAAGCACCATCTCAGAGTAAAAGGATGGAAAAAGGTCTTCCAAGCAAATGGTCCCAGGAAACAAGCAGGAGTTGCCATCCTAATATCCAACAAAGTAGACTTTCAAGCAAAAGTTATCAAGCATGATGAAGAAGGACACTTCATATTTATCAAGGGGAAAATCCACCAAGAGAAAGTCTCAATTATGAACATTTAAACCCCAAATGCAAGAGCTCCCAAATTCATAAAAGAAACTTTACTAAAACTCAAAACACACTTTGAACTCCATGCTGAGAGATTTCAACACTCCACTCTCACCAATGGACAGATCATTGAAACAGAAACTAAACAAAGACACAGTGAAACTAAGAGAGGTTATGAACCAACTGGATTTAACAAATATCTATAGAACATTTCACCCTAAAACATGGTACCATGGTGCCTTCTTCTAAGCACATCATGGTACCTTCTCCAAAATCAACCATATAATTGGTCACAAAACAACCCTCAACAAATACAAGAAGATTGAAATAATACCATGCGTTCTATCAGATCACCATGGCCTTAGGTTGGTCTTCCATAACAGCAAAAACCACAGAAAGCCCACGTACATGTAGAAACTGAAAAACTCTTTAGTCAGTGATAACTTGGTCAAGGAAGAAATAAAGAAAGAAATTAAAGGCTTCCTGGAATTTAATGAAAATGTTGACACAGCATACTCAAACCTATGGGACACAATGAAAGCAATGCTAAGAGGAAAGTTAGTAGCACTATGTGCCCGGGTAAAGAAACTGGAAAGATCATACACTAACAACTTAACAGCACACCTGAGAGCTCTAGAACAAAAAGAAGCAAACTCACACAAGAGGAGTAGAAGGCAGGAAATAGTCAAATTCAGGGCAGAGACCAACCAAGTAGAAACAAAGAAAACAATACAAAGAATCAGCAAAACCAAAAGCTGGTTCTTTGAAAGAATCAACAAGATAGATAAGCCCCTAGCCAAACTAACTAAAGGGCAAGTGGTAGTATCCAAATTAATAAAATCAGAAATGAAAAGGGAGACATGACAACAGAAACAGAGGAAATTCAAAAAAATCATCAGATCCTACTAAAAAAGCCTATAACTCAACAAAACTGGAAAATCTAGATGAAATGGATAGTTTTCTAGAAAGATGTCACATACCAAAGTTAAATAAAGAGCAAGTAAACTATCTAAACAGGTCTATATCACACAAGGAAATAGAAGAAGTCATTAAAAACCTCCCAAGCAAAAAAAAAGAAAGAAAAAAAAAAAACACACAGGGCCAGATGGATTTAGTGCAGAATTCTACCAGACCTTCAAAGAAGACCTGATACCAATTTTCCCAAACTGTTCCATAAAATAGAAACAGAAAGGACACTACCAGACTCATTCTATGAAGCCACAATTTACTCTGATACTTGAACCACATAAGGACCCAACAAAAAAGAGAAATTCAGACCAATCTAGCTTGTGAATATTGATGCAAAAATACTCAATAACATTCTTGCAAACCAAATCCAAGAACACATCAAAACCATCATTCATTAAGATCAAGTAGGCTTCATCCCAGGGATCCAGGGTTGGTTTAATATATGAAAATATATTAAGGTAATCCACTATATAAACAAACTCAAAGGAAAAAAATCACATGATCATCTCCTTAGATGCTGAAAAAGCATTTGACAAAATACAACACCCCTTCATGTTAAAAGAATTGGGGAGATAAGGTATTAAAGGCCCATATATAATCATAATAAAAGCAATTTTCAAGACATCCAGGCACCTTCCCCGCCAGAGGAGAGGTGTCCAGCCGGTAGGGCTCTGCCGGAGCAGGTGGGGGAGCCATTTTGGGTCCCAGATCCCTCAGAGACTAGTCTGCGCAGGTGAGAGTGCAGACTACAAAAGCTACTCAGCTTCTGGGACAGGCCCTGTTCAAGGCCTTCATCTTCAGTCAGGAGGCAGGTCTGAACACCAGATATCTGTGCACCTTCACTGGAAGAAAAGAGCTTGCCTGCAGAGACTGCTCTGACCACTGAGACTCAAGAGAGATCTAGACTCCCAGGTCTGTTGACAGAGGCTAACAGAATCACAGGAGGAACAAGCTCCAACCAGAGACAACTATAACAACTAACTACAGAGATTACCAGATGGCAAAAAGCAAACATAAGAATCTTGCTAACAGAAACCAAGACCACTCACCATCATCAGAACCCAGCACTCGCACCTCAGCCAGTCCTGAATGCCCAAACACACCCAAAAATCAAGAATAAGATTTAAAATCATATCTCATGATGCTGATAGAGAACATCAAGAAGGGCTTTAATAACTGACTTAAAGAAATACAGGAGAACACTGCAAAAGAGGTAGAAGTCCTTAAAGAAATACAGGAAACCACAACCAAACAGGTGATGGAATTGAACAAAACCATCCAAGACCTAAAAAAGGAAGTAGGAACAATAAAAAAACCCAAAGTGAGACAACGCTGGAGATAGAAACCCTAGGAAAGAAATCTGGAACCATAGTTGAGAGCATCAGCAACAGAATACAAGAGATAGAAGAGAGAATCTCAGATGCAGAAGATTCCATAGAGAACATGGGCAAAACAATCAAGAAAAGGCAAAATTCAAAAAGATCCTAACTCAAAACATCCAGGAAATACAGGACACAATGAGAAGACCAAACCTACGGATAATAGGAGTAGATGAGAATGAAGAGTTTCAACTTAAAGAGCCAGAAAAGATCTTCAACAAAATTATAGAAGAAAACTTCCCAAACCTAAAGAAATAGATGCTCATGAACATACCAGAAGCCTACAGAACTCCAAGTAGACTGGACCAGAAGAGAATTCCTCCCAACACATAATGATCAGAACAACAAAGAACTAAATATAGAATATTAAAAACAATAATGGGAAAAGGTCAAGTAACATATAGAGGTAGGCCTATTAGAATTACACCAGACTTCTCACCAGAGACTATGAAAGCCAGAAGATCCTGGACAGATGTTATGCAGACCCTAAGAGAACACAAATGCCAGGCCAGGTTACGATACCCAGCAAAACTTTCAATTACCATAGATGGAGAAACCAAAGTATTCCATGATAAAACCAAATTCACACAATATCTTTCCACGAATCCAGCCCTTCAAAGGATAATAAAGGGAAAACACTAGCACAAGGTCGGAAATGACACCTAGAAAAAGCAAGAAAGTAATCTTTTAACAAACCTAAAAGAAGCCAGCTGCAAGAACAGAATCCCAACTTTAACAACAAAAATAACAGGAAGCAACAATTACTTTTCTTTAATTTCTCTTAACATCAATGGACTTAACTCACCAATAAAAAGACATAGACTAATAGACTAGCTACATATACAGGACCCAACATTTTGGTGCTTACAGGAAACCACCTCAAGGAAAAGGACAGACACTACCTCAGAGTGAAAGGCTGGAAAACAATTTTCCAAGCAAATGGTCTGAAGAAACAAGCTGGAGTAGCCATTCTAATATCGAATAAAATTGACTTCCAACCCAAAGTCATCAAAAAAGACAAGGAGGGGCACTTCATACTCATCAAATCTACCAAGATGAACTCTCAATTCTGAATATCTATGCTCCAAATACAAGGGCAGCCACATTCATTAAAGAAACTTTAGTAAAGCTCAAAACACACATTGTACCTCACACAATAATAGTGGGAGACTTCAACACCCAACTCTCACCAATGGACAGATCCTGGAAACAGAAACTAAACAGAGACACATGGGCACTAACAGAAGTTATGAAACATATGGATTTAATTGATATCTACAGAACATTTTCTCCTAACAAAAAGCATATACCTTCTTCTCAGCGCCACATGGTACCTCCTCCAAAATTGACCATATAATTGGTCACAAAAGAGGCCTCAACAGATACAAAAATATTGAAATTATACCATGCATCCTATCAGATCACCATGGACTAAGGCTGATCTTCAATAACAACATAAATAATAGAAAGCCAACATTCACGTGGAAACTGAACAACACTCTACTCAATGATTCCTTGGTCAAGGATGAAATAAAGAAAGAAATTAAAGACATTTTAGAGTTTAATGAAAATAAAGTCACAACATACCCAAACTTATGGGACACAATGAAGGCAGACCTAAGAAGAAAACTCATAGCCCTGAGTGCCTCCAAAAAGAAACTAGAGAGAGCATACACTAGCAGCCTGACAGCACACCTAGAAGCTCTAGAACAAAAGGAAGCAAATTCACCCAAGAGGAGTAGATGGCAGGAAATAATCAAACTCAGGGCTGAAATCAACCAAGTGGAAACAAAAAGAAATATTCAAAGAATCAACCAAAGCAGGAGCTGATTCTTTGAGAAAATCAACAAGATAGATAAACCCTTAGCCAGACTAACTAGAGGGCACAGGGACAGTATCCTAATTAACAAAATCAAAAATGAAAAAGGAGACATAACAGGAGAACCTGAGGAAATCCAAAACATCATAAGATCCTACTACAAAAGGCTATACTCAATAAAACTAGAAAACCTGAATGAAATGGAAAACTTCCTAGACAGATACCAGATACCAAAGTTAAATCAGGATCAGATTAGCGATCTAAACAGTCCCATTTCCCCTAAAGAAATAGAAGCAGTCATCAATAGTCTCCCAACCAAAAAAAAAAAAAAAAAAAAGCCCAGGACCAGATGGGTTTAGTGCAGAGTTCTATCAGACCTTCAAAGAAGATCTAATTCCAGTTCTTCAAAAACTATTCCACAAAAAAGAAACAGAAGATACTCTACCCAATTCATTCTATGAAGCCACAATTACTCTGATACCTAAACCACACAAAGATCCAACAAAGAAAGAGAACTTCAGACCAATTTCCCTTATGAATATCGATGCAAAAATACTCAATAAAATTCTCACTAACCAAATCCAAGAACACATCAAAACGATCATCCATCATGACCAAGTAGGCTTCAATCCAGGGAAGCAGGGATGGTTTAATATACGGATATCAATCAGCATAATCCACTATATAAACAAACTCAAAGACAAAAACCATATGATAATCTCGTTAGATGAGGAGAAATCATTTGACAAAATCCAAAACCCATTCATGATAAAAGTCTTGGAAAGATCAGGAATTCAAGGCCCATACCTAAACATGATAGAAGCAACCTACAACAAACTAGTAGCCAACATCAAAGTAAATGGTGAGAAGCTGGAAGCAATCCCACTAAAATCAGGGACTAGACAAGGCTGCCCACTTTCTCCCTACCTATTCAACATTGTACTTGAAGTCCTAGCCAGAGCAATTCGACAACAAAAGGAGAAAAAGGGGATACAAATTGGAAAGAAAGAAGTCAAAATATCACTTATTGCAGATGATATGATAGTATATATAAATGACCCTAAAAATTCCACCAGAGAACCCCTAAACATGATCAACAGCTTCAGTGAAGTAGCTGGATATAAAATTAACTCAAACAAGTCAATGGCCTTTCTCTACACAAAGAATAAACAGGCTGAGAGAGAAATTAGGGAAACAACACCCTTCTCAATAGTCAAAATAATATAAAATAGCTTGGCTTGACTCTAACTAAGGAAGTGAAAGATCTGTATGATAAGAACTTCAAGTCTCTGAAGAAAGAAATTAAAGAAGATCTCAGAAGATGGAAAGATCTCCCATGCTCATGGATTGCCGGATTAATATAATAAAAATGGCTATCTTGCCAATAGCAATCTACAGATTCAATGAAATCCCCATCAAAATTTCAACTCAATTCTTCAACGAATTAGAAAGGGCAATCTATAAATTCATCTGGAATAACAAAAAAACCTAGGATAGCAAAAACTCTTCTCAATGATGATAAAAACCTCTGGTGGAATCACCATGCCTGACCTAAAGCTGTACTACAGAGCAATTGTGATAAAAACTGCATGGTACAGGTATAGCGACAGACAAGTAGACCAATAGAATAGAATTGAAGACCCAGAAATGAACCCACACACCTATGGTCACTTGATCTTTGACAAGGGAGCTAAAAACATCCAGTGGAAAAAAGACAGCATTTTCAACAAATGGTGCTGGCACAAGTGGCGGTTAACATGTAGAAGAATGTGAATTGATCCATTCCTATCTCCTTGTACTGTCAAATCTAAGTGGATCAAGGAACTCCACATAAAACCAGAGACAGTGAAACTTATAGAGGGGAAAAGTCTTGAAGATAAGGGCACAGGGGAAAAATTCCTGAATAGAACAGCAATGGCTTGTGCTGTAAGATCAAGAATCGACAAATGGGACCTCATAAATTGTAAAGCTTCTGTAAGGCAAAAGACACCGCCAATAAGACAAAAAGGCCACCAACAGATTGGGAAAGGATCTTTACCTATCCTAAATCAGATAGGGGACTAATATCCAATATATATAAAGAACTCAAGAAGGTGGACTCCAGAAAATCAAATAACCCCATTAAAATATGGGGCTCAGAGCTAAACAAAGAATTCTCACCTGAGAAATACCGAATGGCTGAGAAACAACTGAAAAAATGTTCAGCATCCTTAATCATCAGGGAAATGCAAATCAAAACAACCCTGAGATTCCACCTCACACCAGTCAGAATGGCTAAGATCAAAAATTCAGGTGACAGCAGATGCTGGCGAGGATGTGGAGAAAGAGGAACACTCCTCCATTGTTGGTGGGATTGCAAGCTTGTACAACCACTCTGGAAATCAGTCTGGCGGTTCCTCAGAAAATTGGACATAGTACTACCGGAGGATCCAGCAATACCTCTCCTGGGCATATATCCAGAAGATGCCCCAACCGGTAAGAAGGACACATGCTCCACTATGTTCATAGCAGCCCTATTTATAATAGCCGGAAGCTGGAAAGAACCCAGATGTCCCTCAACAGAGGAATGGATACAGAAATTATGGTACATTTACACAATGGAGTACTACTCAGCTATTAAAAAGAGTGAATTTATGAAATTCCTAGCCAAATGGATGGACCTGGAGGGCATCATCTTGAGTGAAGTAACACAATCACAAAAGAACTCACACAATATGTATTCATTGATAAGTGGATATTAGCCCAAAACTTAGGATACCCAAGATATAAGATACAATTTGCTAAACGCATGAAACTCAAGAAGAATGAAGACCAAAGTGTGGACACTGTGCACCTTCTTAGAATTGGGAACAAAACACCCAGGGAAGGAGCTACAGAGACAAAGTTCGTAGCTGTGATGAAAGGATGGTCCATTTAGAGACTGCTGTATCCAGGGATCCGTCCCATAATCAGCTTCTAAACGCTGACACCATTGCATACACTAGCAAGATCTTGCTGAAAGGACCCAAATATAGCTGTCTCTTGTGAGACGATGCCGGGGCCTAGCAAACACAGGAGTGGATGTTCACAGTCAGCTATTGGATGTATCACAGGGCTCCCAATGGAGAAGCTAGAGAAAGTACCCAAGGAGCTAAAGGGATCTGCAACCCTATTGTTGGAACAACATGATGTACTAACCGGAACCCTGGAGCTCTTGTCTCTAGCTGCATATGTATCGAAAGATGGCCTAGTCGGCCATCAATGGAAAGAGAGGCCCATTGGACTTGCAAACTTTATATGCCCCAATATAGGGGAATGCCAGGGCCAAAAGAATGGGAATGGGTGGGTAGGGAAGTGGGGGGCGCTATGGGGGACTTTTGGGATAGTATTGGAAATGTAATTGAGGAAATTATGTAATAAAAATATTTAAAAAAAAAATAAAAAAAATAAAAAGCCAAAAAAAAAAAAAAAAAAAAAAAAAAAAACATTGAATAAAGAATATGTTGGTCTGTGTTTCCTGCTGGGTCAGGGAGGGAGAGAAGAAACAGAGGGAGGGAGGGAGGGAGGGAGGAAGGGAGGAAGGGAGAGACAGAGAGAGAGACAGAGAGAGAGACAGAGAGAGAGAGACAGAGAGAGAGACAGAGAGAGAGAGGATGGGGGAGAGAGAAGAGAGAGAGAGAGAAGAGAGAGGGAGAGACTGATTTTGCTTTAGGATAAGCAAGTAAATCTTAAAATGTGTGACATGAATTTTTCTCTGGTGATTACCAGCTATAGTCTCTGTAATTTCTCTTACCCCTCTCTTCCTACACCAAGTAAAGGATCTCTCAAGGGCAGAATTCAAATTTCAGGGCCTTCTTACGAGCAACATTCATTAGCTTAAGTCAGTTTGGCATAGCTTAAAAACATGGCATAGCTAGGATTTCACTGGTAGAATTTATGAAGTATTTTACAATAATGAGAAGTTACATTTTCTACTATTTGGGCATGATTTAAAATTTCCTTTGCTTGTGATTTTTTTTTTTGTCTGAAAGATTAAAAGTCATTGTCATGAATTATATTACAAAATGGATAAGAAAGCTCCAGGTATTTGAGGAATGTCTTTAAAAATAAAGCACTGTTTATGTCTTAAAAAAAAAAAAAAAAAAAAAAATTCAGGTGACAGCAGATGCTGGCGAGGATGTGGAGAAAGAGGAACAACTCCTCTATTGCTGGTGGGATTGCAAGCTTGTACAACCACTCTGGAAATCAGTCTGGCGTTTCCTCAGAAAACTGGATATAGTACTACCGGATGATCCAGCAATAACTCTCCTGGGCATATATCCAGAAGATGTTCCAACTGGTAAGAAGGACACATGCTCCACTATGTTCATAGCAGCCTTATTTATAATAGCCAGAAGCTGGAAAGAACCCAGATGTCACTCAACAGAGGAATGAATACAGAAAATGTGGTACATTTACACAATGGAGTACTATTCAGCTATTAAAAAGAATGAATTTATGAAATTCCTAGGCAAATGGATGGACCTGGAGGGCATCATCCTGAGTGAGGTAATCCAATCACAAAAGAACTCACATGATATGTACTCACTGATAAGTGGATATTAGCTCAGAAACTTAGAATCCAAGATACAAGATACAATTTCTAAAACACATGAAGCTCAAGAAGAACGAAGACCAAAATGTGGTCACTTTGCCCCTTCTTAGAATTGGGAACAAAACACCCATGGAAAGAGTTAAAGAGACAAAGTTTGGAGCTGAGATGAAAGGATGGACCATCTAGAGACTGCCATACCTGGGGATCCATCCCATAATCAGCCTCCAAAAGCTGACACCATTGCATACACTAGCAAGATTTTGCTGAAAGGATCCAGATATAGCTGTCTCTTGTGAGGCTATGCCGGGGTCTAGCAAACACAGGAGTGGATGCTCTTAGTCAGCTATTGGATGGACCACAGGGCCCCCAATGGAGGAATTACCCAAGGAGCTAAAGGGGTCTGCAACCCTATAGGTGGAACAACATTATGAACTAACCAGTTCCCCCCAGAGCTCATGTCTCTAGTTGCATATGTATCAGAAGATGGCCTAGTTGGCCATCATTGGAAAGAGAGGCCCATTGGTCTTGCAAACTTTATATGCCTCAGTACAGGGTAACGCCAGGGCCAAGAGGTGGGAGTGGGGGGGGGGGGCGTAGGGGAGTGGGGGGAGGGTATGGGGGACTTTTGGGATAGCACTGGAAATGTAAATGAAGAAAATAACTCATTAAAAAATTAAATTAAATTTTAATTAAAAAAATAAAACTTCTCAGATCACAGAAATAAAGATGTGGCATGGAGTACGATTTAGTACTGTTCCTTTTGGATTTGACCTCTGGGATCTTTTGACATGTCTCAATATCTCCACGTGATTCTAATCATTCAGCCTTAATTGACTTTACTCCTAATTAAGCTTCTTAGGTCACTTGGTTGGTATCTTAAGGCAGAGTTTTACTGTATAGCCCAAGCTAGCTTCTTACTCAAAATCCTCCAGCCTCACCCTCCCAAATGCTGAGATTACGGGCGTGCACCACCACACCTGCCTCTAGTTAAGCGATAAACATTGTGATTCTATTGTGTAAGTGTCCTAAGCCTCTGGTCACTCTGTGCCCTGAGCTATGTACTTGAACTCTGCACCTCAGTTTTCTCATTTATAGATGAGGAGTTGTCATAGGATTACATTACTCACATTATAAGACACTTAGATTAGTGCCTGGCACAAGGTAAATGCTTCAGTGGTGGCAGGAAGACAGCTGAGCTCTGCCAAAAGTATCCCTCAGAATCTGCCCACTCTGGCCATGGGGCACCTACACTCTAGCAGAACTGGTTACTTAACCATGCCACAGAAAGTAATCTGAGGATGAGTCAGAACAGGGAAAGAAAGCAAGTATTTTAAGTGAACACAAAATACATTACACTTCTGGTTTACACAGGGGCATTCAGAGAAGATCTGCTTAAGGAAAAGATTGAGCATAACCACCGAGAGATGGATGTAGGCTTCTTCAAAGACAGTCAGACTCAGGAGACTTTACAATGGGTGTGTGTGTGTGTGTGTGTGTATCACAGTGGTCTGCTGTGTGCACAGGGGATTGGTAAATTACATGGTTCAAAAGATATAACTTAGAACAAACTTTAAAGATTATACATACTTATAAAATTAGCTAAAGCTTAAAACTAAGCAGCAAATATATGTGATGGTTTATCTGTTCCCCTTATCTTAAATAATTTCCTTTGTTAAATGAACCTATAATGCATTCCTTTGAGGGGCATCGTTTCTGAGAGGTGTCCTAACACAGTTAAACTCAGGGCTATAAATGTTCTGGTCCTACTTAAATAGTGTTGTTTTGAACATCCTTGTCTGAGAGAGACATCTTCAGGGAAAGGAAGATTGAGAACTGTCTTTGCAAGCAACTTCTGCTTTATCAATTGAAGACGATTGACTCTCAGTAAACAGGAAACAAGCTGCATCCCAGGGTGTCCACCCTAGTCTCCCTATCTTTCTAGGCTGCCTCAGTTTCACTGCTGTGACTCTTGACCCTTTAATTTTAAGGTTTGATAATGGTCAAGTATCTGTTTTCTGAACCTTCTTTAGAGTGATCAGGGATGGAGAAACTGACTGTCAGGGACCATCTCAGCCTATCTGTTCAAGAAGGAGCTTGAGTGTCTGAGCACCAGGGATGCTCTTTTGATGAGAACCAGAATAGGTGTGATCATAAATGAAAAAGGAATTCAGACTACTTTTATTTGAGTGCTCATATTTTTTATTATTTTATGTGTATGGGTGTTTGCCTGCATGACTATCTGTGTTCCATGAGTGCAGTGCCTGAGGACACCAGAATAGCACTCAGATGCCCTGGAAATGGAGTTGCAGACAGCTGTGAGCCAACATGTGGGTGCTGGAAATCAAAGCTGGGTTATCTGCAATGATAGCCTATGGTCTTAACCACAAAGCCATCTCTCCAGGCCCCTTGAGTACCCAGTTATTCATAAGACAACTTGAATAGAATCCCTTTGAGGAAAACTTCACCATATATGTGTATCACAAACTACATATTCAAACATATGGGGCATAGAGAAATGTAGGTCCATATGCTAAGATGATATAACCTTTAAATTGAAACCTTATTTATAAGGAAAAGTAATAGAGTAAAACAAATCTACTAAAAATCCAAATGTATGACAGAATAAAATAAATTAATAGCATGCGTTTGTTCTTAAGTAAATCAGTTGTACTTTAAGATATTCCTTGGGGGAACTTATTTTCATGGATCCATGACAGTTTGATAAATAACTCCCATATGTCTGCAGCTTAGTTAGGATTTAAATGTGATAGCAAATCTAAATAATCCATTAAGTCAAATAAATAAAATTAAACTGAATAATCAATTTTCCTGGGGTGGGGGGGAAGGGAAAGAAATCCATATAATTACAGAGAAGCAAACACCTCCATATTATAGTCTCACATACAAGTACATATGTGAAATAAAACTGTCAAATCACAGACACAGACTAACAGCTAGACAAACAGACAATCACATGAAATCAATAATTGTTATAAATACAGGCAAACAAAAAACTAAAAGAACACCAAACATGATTATATTAAATCCAACTATACTCTTAGATATTTAAGACAAATTGGGTTTGTTTGTTTGTTTGTTTGTTTGTTTCAAATCTACTTTTATTTATTTACTCTCCATTAGTTTAAATCCGGGATGGGTACAGCATCACACAGATTCTGTGTCCAATGGCCTTTGCAGGAAGGTTGCTTCGGAATTTGGCACGAACCATACCACTGTTTCCATGGGCCTAAGTTACTTTTCCCCGGATCACTCTGGGTTTGTTTGCTTTGCTTCCGGGAGTCACTGTATTGTTTTTTGCTTTATACACATAAGCACATCTCTTGCCTAAGTAGAACTCCGTTTCATCTCGGGCATAAACTCCTTCGATTTTAAGAAGAGCCGTGTGCTCTCTTTGGTTCCGGAGACCTCGCTTGTAGCCAGCAAAAATGGTCTTGCACCACAGCCTTCCAGACATACTTGCTGTTAGAAGTTCTGTTCCCAGCAGACCTCCATAGGCACCAAGATGGCAGAAAGAGCGACAAATTGGGTTTTTGCTTTGTTTTTTAATTTATACAGAGTTCTCTGTGCTTGTAGTACCTACAAGAAAAGAGTAGAGGGAGAGGAGGTAAAACTTGGAATATTCAGCCTACTCAAGGGTTCTCCTGCAAGGACGCTGGCAAACTCACCTTGTCCTCACTCCCCTCAAAGGAAAATCTTGGGATACTTATACAGTTCCCATTCTGGCCTAGACCTCACCTGTCCAAGGCTGTCATTTATTTGGCATTGGGTCTTCCTCTGACTTGGGTTGCTAGTGTTTTCTAAGCATCCCTGGAAACTTTCTGCATGGACTTACAGTGTCTCTTTATCACAGTTCTGAAGATAGAGCCAAGTAGGAAGAGCAGCTATGCAAATGACAACCCAAGGACTTGAAATTCGCTTATTTGGGCTTCTTTGGATTTGTTTTGTCTCTGAAACTAGGTTTCACTAGGCAGCTGTGGTGGCTTGAATAAGAATGCTCTTCATAGGCTCATATTTAAATGATTGGTCACCAGGAAGTGACACTATTTGAAAGAATTAGGAAGTGTGACCTCATAGGAAGTAGTATGTCATTGAGATTGAATTTGGAGCTTCCAAAAACCCATTCTAGATCTCTATCTTCCTGCTGCCTGTGGATCCAGATGTAGAACTCTCAACTACTTCTCCAGCACCATGTCTGCCTTTGTGTTGACATGTTCCATGCCATGGTCAGAATGTACTAAACCTCTGAAACTGTAAGCCAGTCCCAATTAAATATTTTCCTTTATAAGAGCTTCTGCAATCATGGTGTCTCTTCACAGTAGTAGAACACTGACTAAGACAGTAGCCTTGACAGGAACCTTCCTATGTAGACCAGGCTGGCCTCAAACTCTGAGAGATCCTCTGGCCTTTGCCTACATACACATAAACCAAAAGAAGAAAGGGACTGGAGAGATGGCTCAGTCAGTAAGAGCACTAGCTGCTCATCCAGTGGACCAGGCTTCAATTTCCAGCACCCACATGACAGCTAAGAACTGTTTGTCATTCTAGTTCCAGGGTATTTGACATCTTCTTCTGACATCTGACCTCTTTGGACACCAGTCAAGCATGTGGTGCACATAAATGCACATGCAGGACAAGCATTCATACACATAAAATTACACACACACACACTCATATGTATATATGTATATATGCATATATGTATGTATGTATGATATATGTGTATATATATGGATGGATGGATGGATGGATGGATGGATGGATGGATGGATGGATGGAAAAGACGGTTCAAAACAAAGTAGAGCTTTGGGAATCCATAAAGATGCTGACATAACCATAAAAAAGTGCCAAGAAAAGACAAACAATTCACAGAAAAGGTGAGCCAACTGGAGCTCTGGCCACTTGGCCATTGGTCAGGGAGGGAGGGAGAAGTGGAAGGAAAGGACAGAAGTTCCACTCAAAAAGAAAGCCAAGGCCACAGCATACCCAAATACCACTGGGAGAGAGCTGGTTTCCCAGGAGTGCTGACATTCCTCTGAGCACAGGTAAGACCACAACTTCAGCTCCAAGGGACCAGCCCAGAACTCTCAGGACATAGGAAAAGAGGAGCAGCCTAGGACAAGAACCTTCCAGTTTCTGTCTGGAACTGGAGCTGATCCTGTGGCACAGCTCTCCATACCCAAATACCGCCAGGAAACAGCTGGTCTCCCAGGAGTGCCAACATACCTGTGAACACAGGTAAGACCACCACTCCTACTCAAATTCCTGGCCCAAGAGGAACCTGCCAGAGTCATTAGGATACAGGAACCAAGGATCAGCTGGGGACAGGATCCTTCTGGTTTCTATCTGCACCCAGGACCTGACCCTGTGTCACAGTTCTCCATAACCATATTCCTCCAAAAGAGAACTGGTCTCCCAGGAGTATAACAAACAGGTTTGCAGGAGGGAAAAACCACAGTCAGAGACAGTAAGACCAGTTAACAACAGAGATAACCAGATGGCAAGAGGCAATGGCAAGAACATAAGCAACAGAAACCAAGCCTACTTGGCATCATCAGAACCTAGTTCTCCCATCACAGTGAGCCCTGGATACCCCAACACACCAGAAAAGCAAGACTCTGATTTAAAGTCACATCTCATGATGATGATAGAGGACTTTAAGAAAGACATAAATAACTCCCTTAAAGAAAAACAGGAGAACATGGGTAAACAGGTAGAAGCCCTTAAAGAGGAAACAAAAAATTCTCTTAAAGAATTACAGGAAAACTCAATCAAATAGGCAAAGGAAATGAACAAAACAATCCAGGATCTAAAAATGGAAATAGAAACAATAAAGAATTCACACAGAAAGAAACCCTGAAGTTAGAATACCTAAGAGAGAATAAGACTCATAGATGCAATATGAACTAACCAGTACCCCCAGAGCTCCTTGGAACTATACCATCAATCAGAGAAAACACATGGTGGAACTTGTAGCAGAGAATGGCCTAGTCGGTCATCAATGGGAGGAGAGGCCCTTGGTCCTGTGAAGGTTCTATGCCCCAGTATAGGGGAATGCCAGGACCAGGAATGACAATGGGTGGGTTGGGGAGCATAGAGAGGGGGTAGGGGATAGGGGATTTTCAGAGGGGAAACTAGGAAAGGGGATAATATTTGAAATGTAATTAAAGAAAATATCTAATAAATTTTTAAATTAAAAAAGAATAGATGCAAGCATCACCAACAGAATACAAGAGATGAAAGAGAGAATCTCAGGGGCAGAAGATTCCATAGAAAACATTGACACAACAGTCAAAAGAAAAGAAAAATGCAAAAAAACTCCTAACACAAAACATCCAGGACAAAATGAGAAGACCAAACCTAAGGATAACCTAACCTAAGGATAGGTATAGAAGGGAGTGAAGATTCCCAACTTAAAGGGCCAGTAAATATCTTCAACAAAATTATAGAAGAAAAGTTCCCTAACCTAAAGAAAAAGATTCCCATAAACATACAAGAAGCCTAAAGAACTCCAAATAGATGGGACTAGAAAAGAAATTCTTACTGTCACATAATAGTCAAAACAACAAATGCACATAAGAAAGAGAGAATATTAAAAGCAGTTAGGGGAAAAGGCCATAAAAAGTAACATATGAAGGCAGACCTATCAGAATTACACCAGAATTTTCAACAGAGACTATAAAAGCTAGAAGATCCTGGGTAGATGTCATATAGACTGTAAAGAAAACACAAATGTCAGCCCAGACTACTAAACCCAGCAAAACTTTCCATTACCATAGATGGAGAAACCAAGATATTCCATGACAAAAGGAAATTTACACAATATCTTTCCATAAATCCAGCTCTACAAAAGAAAACTGAAGGAAAACACCAACACAAGGAGGGAAACTATACCCTAGAAAAAGCAAGAAAGTAATCTTTCAACAAACCCAAAGATGATAGCCACACAAACATAAAAATAACATAGAAAATAACAGAAAGCAACAATCACTTTTCCTTAATATCTCTTAACATCAGTGGATCAATTCCCCCCCAAAAGACATAGATTAACACACTGGATACGTGACTACGACCCAGCATTTCCTGCATACAGGAAAAGCACCTCAGTGACAAAGGCAGACACTACCTCGAGTAAAGGGCTGGGAAACAAGTTTCCAAGAAAATGGTTCCAAGAAACAAGCTAGAGTAGCCATTCTAATATCAAATAAAATCAACTCTCAGCCAAAAGTTATCAAAAAAGATGAGGAAGGACACTTCCTACTGGTCAAAGGAAAAATCTACCAAGATGAGCTCTCAATTCTGAACATCTATGCTCCAAATGCAATAGCACCCAGATTCATAAAAAAAATTTTACTAAAGCTCAAAGCACACACTTCACTTCACACAATAATAGTGGGAGACTTCAACACCCCACTCTCATCAATGGACAGATCATGGAAACACAAACTAATCATAAACACAGTGAAACTAACAGAAGTTATGGACCAAATGGATTTAACAGTTATATATAGGACATTTCATCTTAAAACAAAAGAATATATCTTCTTCTCAACACCTCATGGTACCTTCTCCAAAACTGACCATACAATCGGTCACAAAACATGCCTCAAAAGATATAAGAAGATTCAAATAATCTCATGCACCCTATCAGATCACCACAGACTAAGGCTGGTCTTCAATAAAAACAAACAAACGAACAAACAAACAAACAAAAGACCAGAAAGCCCACATACACAAGGAAGCTGAACCATACTCTACTCAGTGATAACTTGGTCAAGGAAGGATAAAGGAAGAAATTAAAAGCTTTTTAGAATTTAATGAAAATAAAGACACATCATACCAAAACTTATGGGACACAATGAAAACAGTGGTAAAAGGAAAACTCATAGCTCTGAGTGTCTCCAAAAAGAAACTGGAGAGAGCATTTAACAGCACACCTGAAAGCTCTAGAACGAAAAGAAGCAAATACACTCAAGAGGAGTAGAAGGCAGGAAATAATCAAACTCAGGGCTGAAATCAACCAAATAGAAACAAAAAATCAACAAAACCAGGAGCTGGTTCTTTGAGAAAATCAGCAAGATACATAAACTCTTAGCTAGACTAACCAGAGGGCACAGAGACAGTATCCAAATTAACAAAATCAGACATGAAAGGGGAGATATAACAACAGAAATTGAGGAAATTCAAAAAATCATCAGACCCTACTACAAAAGGCTATACTCAACAAAACTGGAAAACCTGGATGAAATAGACAATTTTCTAGACAGATACCAAATACCAAAGTTAAATCATGATCAGAGCCCATTCATATCCCAGTGTTCCTTGTACTAACTTCCTTTCTGACTCTTTCTGGATGCTCAAGGTGTCGAAGTGAGGATAAAATGGGTTGTCCGGAGCAAAATTCCGGATTTCCCTGGGTCTTCCGGTCGGAGCTGTGATCAACTGTGCGAACAACATAGGAGCCAAAAACTTGTATATCATCTCTGTGAAGGGAATCAAGGGACAGCTGAACAGACTTCCTGCTGCTGGGACATGGTGATGGCCACAGTTAAGAAAGGCAAACCAGAATTAAGGAAAAAGGTACCTCCAGCAGTGGTAATTTGACAACGAAAGTCCTATCGAAGAAAAGATGGGATGTTTCTTTATTTTGAAGATAACGCAGGGGTCATAGTAAACAATTGTTGTATGTTGGCCTGCGGCTTACAAGGACCGGGTACACCAGGGAGGCAGACTGGGGCTGAAAGAGACTTAGACGGCGAGAGGTTAATGGAGCCAAGACAAGATTCTGCTCAAGGCTCTCAGTTTACTAAGAGAGTGTGCTTATAAAAGGGGGGAAGGCCCATCCCCCGCCAGTCCATTCTTGGTGTCTGGAGTCAGCCTGTAGGTGATGTGCAGAATAGGATGTTCCTCCAGAATGTATCAGGGGCTTCTCAGCAGCTCCACCTTAAGTAATTTCCTTCTCACTGGCAGCAAGGTCAAAGTCTGGATCAGCCTATTTCAGGGCTGAGGGAGGCTACAATTCTTCCCTGATTATATAATAAAAATAGCCGGACCGAGGCATAAAATTTATTTATGCTCCATAGTCCTGCCTGGGAATTATGGTGGCTGGTGGCTGTGCCTGCCTTAAGATCTCAGATCTTCTTGAACCATCCAATTCCATCATAGGAAGCTACATACAGCTAGTTTGTGTAATATTTCACACAAACATGGCTCTGTGGTGTATTATCTACAGCCACCGCCTTTTGACATGTACCCCTGTCTTAGATTGGTATGATTCCACATCTGGTTGCCCCATTATTAACTAACCGGCCCTCATAGCACACTTTATTCCCAAATCAGACCAAAACCACAATATGTACTTAGAATTCTTCTTGATAAAAATTAATAACTGCCACCTACCTGTTGGAGGTGAGGTTTTAATCTGCTGTACTCAGGCTGAAGGGCATTTCTGGCCTGTTTGAGAAACAAAGGTGGGACAGTGAAAAGCAACAATATAAAAGCTTCTTTGTGGAAGCCCAGGTCCTTTATTCAGTTGCAAATTAGCAACATCAAGCTCAGGCTCTGGCCTCCAGGTGTGGGGGAGTTGGCTCTTAGAATTAGCAAAAAGGCCAGAGATTCTCTGGAAGTGGAGGCTGTGCTCCAAATTAACTTTGCTAGGTAATTAAGATTTTTATAATCTTCAATAGGAATCTCTAATATTGGAATTATTACTAGACCAGTGCAAGATTGAGTTAGAATAACTGGTCACATTGAAGGAAAAACAAAAATCATTATAATTCTTTCTTATGACTAATCTTTCTAAGTCAGATTCCACAGTCTTTGATATTCTTTTTACCATAAGGTTAAAAAGTTTAAAGCAAGGCAGCTTCACTTGTCCAAACTGGAAAAATGGCAAGCAAGGATGGGTCAAAAACATGTACCCAATTCATCTTCCTAGTTACTACAGTCAGAGCACTGAGCGAACTCACCTGTCTTGTCACATGAATTAGCCATCATGCTTCTGCAGCGCTCTGTGGAGAGAACCTATGCTTTTCCCTTTCCTAATAAGGTACCTGTTCAGGATCAAGCCATATGCCAATAAGTAGATCCTTTTAAGATATTATAAGGCATTTATTAAGTTCTTTGACATCTAAATTTCAAAATTCTAAAATAAAAGTATGATTTAAATAATGTGCACAGGAATGCGCTAAAAATATGCACGGGGATATAATTTCCCCCTTCTTTGACCTTTAAGAAGCTAAAGTTTTAAAGTTCCACAATACCTTGTCTTTGAGAATTAATAATTTGTTGACAAAACATCTCAAATACCTGACTGTTATAGTCAGTTTTAATGTAACATGAGCCGGGACTAACAGCACTTTCAATTGTTTCTCTTAAAGAGCAGTTGTAACTAGAAAACTTGAAAAGTTATTAATAGTCACATGTGCATAATTTATTTATTTATTTATTTATTAATCAGAAATAGGAGCATTTATTTGTAGCAATTTATTAAGTATAAGTCCTCAAGAATTAACACTATTATGTGGAAACAAGTCGTAACTGAGGACACTAATAGCAAAGAATTTTTTATAATTTGATATGCACAATTTCTAAGAATATTAAAATATTATCTTAAACCATAACTGTTTTGAATATATAAAGAACGAGATTATATATCCAATCTATCTTATATGTAGGACCTATAGACTGCCTGAAATATAAATCCAGCATGACATTTTTTTAAGATGTCCAGGCAATCCAGAACAATTTATTAAATGTCCAAAAACAGCCTTCTTAAAAGGACAGCATTTCCCTTATGAGTTGTATATACATAAGCAATTGCAAATTTGAGAATTAATAGCATCTGAGGGATGAACAATCTTAAGAAATTGTGAGCTCTGAGATATAATATTGACTATTAATATACAAATTAAGGTTTGATTGTTCAGTGTTTTAAAACACCATCCACAGCACACAACTAAATTATCTGTGCTAAAGCAGGGGGACGCTCAAAAGAATAAACGTGTGATCTAATTCACACCTACTTATTTCCCATAGAGGGGTTGTTTTTAAACACAGTAACTGGGATGCATGCATGCATCAAAGCTGATAGATGGTTTTTTGCCTGGAGGGTTCTCTGCAATTGTGATTAATGTGTTTAGCAATTGACAAAGTGATTGTTATTTTATAATTACAGCTAGAAAAATTAAAATTCTCTGATTGGTCTAAGTATAGCCGCTTCATTTGGTTTTTTTTACTGGTCTTAGAGGTGTAATATGCTCTCTGATGTTGCAGAAGCAGTAGTTAGGAACTGTGTACCGTGTACCATGATTAATGCAGGACATTCAAGATATTCTCCAAGGAGAAGACTACAAGGAGATCGCCCTGGAGCCTATTGGGAAGTAAATTTTACTGATGTAAAGCCAGCTATGTATGGTAATAAGTATCTTTTAGTTTTTATAGATACCTTTTAGGATGGGTGGAGGCCTACCCAACAAAAAAAGAAACTGCCAATGTTGTGGTTAAGAAAATCCTAGAAGAAATTTTTCCACGCTTTGGAATATCTAAGGTAATAGGGTCTGACAACAGACCTGCCTTTGTTGCCCAGGTAAGTCAGGGACTGGCCAGTCAACTGGGGATTGATTAGAAATTACATTGTGCTTATAGACCCCAGAGTTCAGAACAGGTAGAAAGGAAGGATAGAACTCTAAAAGACACCTTGACTAAATTGACCTTAGAGACTGGCGGGAATGACTGGTCAGCCCTCCTTCCAGTTGCCTTGTTCTGCGTTAGAAACACACCGGGAAAATTTAAGCTTACTTCACATGAAATCCTGTAAGGGGGGGGTGGGCTCCCCCGATCACTGAAGTAGGGAGAGTGTTAGATTCTCTAGAATTTAACCCTGGTCCTTCATTGTTTACATGCATGAAAGTCCTAGAAATGGTCAGAAACACCGCCTGGGAGCAGCTCAAGGAGGCCTACGAACCAGGAGATTTGATGGTACCACATCAGTTCCAGGTGGGCGATGCAGTTCTCGTCAGACGACATCAAGCTGGGAGTCTAGAACCTCGTTGGAAAAGCCCTTACATTGTGCTACTGACCACCCCTACTGCTGTCAAAATAGAAGGTATCTCTGCTTGGATTCATGCCTCTCACGTAAAGTGAGCTCCTGAAGAACTTCAAGATGAATGGGAATTGGAAAGGACTGATAATCCTCTTAAGTTGCGCCTACATCATAGGCGCCATCCTGAAAAAGAAGAATGACAACCCACACCAGCCTATGACTCTCACTTGGCAAGTGTTATCCCAATCAGGGCAAATACTATTTGCCACCTCAAAATTAGAACCTCCAGGGGCATGGTGGCCAACCCTGTATTTTTGCCTCCACCAAATCATTCCTGTGGCCAGGAGTACTCCCCCTAATGAGGTCCGAAACTATGGGTTCTATAGCTGCCCCAAGCACCTTAAGAGTTCCTGGTGTGGGGGGCCTAGGTGGTACTTTTGCAGTCAATGCAGTCAATGGAGTTGTGTTACCTCAAATGATGGAGATTGGAAATGGGCCGTTGAGCCCTCTGGGGATGGATTAGAGTTTTCTTTTCAAAATAAAGGGCCAGGCAAACATGCAGTAATGGGGCTATACAGAAAGCAGAAATGCAAGTCTACAGACTTAGATCATGTGAAACTGCAGTTCACAGGAAAAAATTATGCCCTTGCCCAATGGATTGGAGGCATGACCTGGGGAGTCGTGTTCTTCAATTATAGTAGTAGACCTGGATCATTGCTCCATGTCCGTCTAAACATCGAAAGTCCTCCAGTCCTACCAGTAGGCCCTAATAAGGTGCTCCCTGAGCCGAACTGACCCTTCTCCCAAGGCCAGCCCCGACCTCACCCCCTACCCAAAAGACTCCCCAAATATCTTCCCCACAGAAAAACTTTTTGAGTCCTGTTCTTTACTCTATAGCCCCAGAGCAAGTTGGGCCACCAACTACCCGACAAAGACTGTTTGGCCTCCTCCAAGGAGCTTTTTCTGTGTTAAATGGTACCAATCCCAATGCCACCAAGTCTTATTGGCTGTGCCTAACATCTGGAACTTCCAATGGCAGTAATGGGGGATGGCAGTAATGGGAACTTATAATAATACCACCAGTCATGATCACTGCAGTTGGGGACCTAGCCACACACTCACTGAAGTGTCTGGCACAGGCACATACATAGGAAAAGTGCCTCTGAGTCATCAACATTTGTGTAATGTTACCTATATAAGAGCCCCTGGACCAAATTGACTTATTATTTGTCACCTGGTCCCAATAAGTGTTGGGCTTGCAGCACTGGATTGACCGCTTGTGTATTGACATCAGTGTTTAACAACACTAGAGACTATTGCATCCTAGTGCAGTTAGTGCACAGAGTCATTTACCATCCTTTAGAAACTTTTGTTGATGAGTTTGATAGACATCCGACTTGCCTTCACAGGGAGCCTATGACTATGACTTTGGCTGTGCTCATAGGGGTAGGAGGAATAGTGGCAGGAATTGGAACTAGAGCTGCAGCCCTAAATAAGGTTCCCCGCTATTATAGCCAGTCAAGAGAAGCAATGGACACCGATATCACGGCCCTAGAACAGTCTATCACTAAGTTAAAAGAATCTTTAACATCCCTGTCAGAGGTAGATCTTCATAATCGTAGGGGGTTAGACCTGCTTTTCCTTAAAGAAGGAGGGTTGTGTGCTGCCTTAAAAGAAGAATGTTGCTTTTATGTAGACCATTCTGGAGTCACAGAAGACTCCATGAGCAAGTTAAAAGACAGACTAGAAAAGAGAAAATGAGACTGAGAAGCACAGACCGGATGGTTTGAAGGACTTTTTAATAAATCCCCTTGGTTAACCACCCTCATTTCTACTCTGATGGGCCCTCTAATAATTTTGCTCTTGCTGCTGATGTGTGGCCCACTAATTCTTAATAAACTGATGACCTTTGTTAGAGAGAGGATTGGTGCCATCCAGCTGTTAGTATTAAGACAACAATACCAGCCTCTGCAGAACCTTGAAGAAGAGATTGCAGTTTCGTTCTAAGATTAGAACTAGTAACTAGAAGAAGTGGGGAATGAAAGATCCTGACAGAATGTAAAAGGTCACAGAAGCCCTGAAAATGGCAAAATAGATTTCACTGTTAATAGAACTAGCTTCACCGATTTAGAAAAATAGAGGTGCACAATGCTCTGGCTTCTCCTCGAACCTGTGTGTCTGCCAATGTTCTGACCAGGTGTGTGCCCATTGCTGCACCTCACTGTCAGGTGTTTGTGATATTGGTTGCTATATTGGTTGCTGGGAAAGAGTCAGAAAATCTCCCCAGCAACCATAGTCAGGGCCAATCCAGAGCTGCTGCGCCTTCATTAGACTCCTTCCTTACTTCCCTCCCATATCCATTTCTTGAGGAATCGATCATTTTAGAATAGATGTTGTTTGGATCTGGAAATCCCCTACTTCCCCCCTTCTCCTTTCCCCCTTAAGGACCTATAAAAACTGAAACCCCTTTTCCCTCAGAGTCGACTCCTCTACCCCTGCGTGGAACATGAGTCGTGCCCAGAGTTCTGGCTTTCCCCAATAAAGCCTCGTGTGGTTTGCATCAAGCTTGATCTCTCGTGAGTTCTTGAGGGTCTGCTATTATCCCGAGGCCTGAGTGAGGGGCTCCTCTGGGAGTCTTTCAGGTGATGTGGAGAATAGGATGTTCCTCCGGAATATATCAAGTGCTTCTCAGCAGGTAGCAGTGTCTTGGAGAGAGCAGTGGCAGGTGGCAGAACAAAAGAGCCATCTAGGTTGGAAGGCTCCACCTTAGGTAATTTCCTTCTCAGTGGCAGCAAGGTCAAAGTCTGGATCAGCCTACTTCCGGGCTGAGGGAGGCTACAAACAATAAAGGAGAAATGAAAGGTTCTGCTATCACAGGTCCAGTAGCAAAGGAGTGTGCAGACTTGTGGCCCAGGATTGCATCCAATGTAGGCAGCATTGCATGATTCTCCCGTGTATTTGTAAAATATATTCATTAAAGAGTCTTTGCTCTGAGAACTGGTCTTTTTGACACCTTTTCCAATATCAGCTTTGCAGAAGGAAACTTCTAAATTTCAGCTCAGGGCATGACCTTGCAAAACTTCACTTTCCAGGTTAAGTAAGGGTTATCTTTAGGGACTGTCCAGATGGATCAGCTATGACGATTCATTGGCTATTCTAGAAGACAGAAGGATCATGTCTCAATGCCCACGTGGTGGCTGTAACTTCAAAAAAACCAAGCAAACAAAAAAACAAAACAATGCCTTCTTTCAGGTCTCTGCTGGGACCAGGTACACGTGGTATACAAATAAATATGCGAGCAAAACATGCACGTATGATAAATTATCTTTGTGTTTTGGGTCCCTAAAATAGAGTGGTGTGTTTATCATCAAATAAATAAATAAAAAATCATTATCAGATAAACCATCTAAACAGTCCCATAACCCCTAAAGAAATAGAAGCAGTCATAAAAGTTTCCCAACCAAAACAAGGCCAGGACCAGATGAGTTTAGTGCAGAATTCTATCAGTCCTTCAAAAAAGACATAATACCAATACTCTCCAAACTATTCTACAAAATAGAAATAGAAGGAACACTACCCCATTTGTTCTATTAAGCCACAGTTACACTGATACCAAAACCTCACAAAGACCCATCAAAGAAAGAGAACTTTAGACCAATTTCCCTTATGAATATAAATGCAAAAATACTCAATAAAAGTCTTGGGAATCTAATCCAAGAACGCATCAAAATGATCATCCTCCACGATCAAGTAGGCTTCATCCCAGGAATGCAGGGATGGTTCAATATATGAAAATCCATCAAAATATTCCACTACATAAACAAATTCTAAGAAAAAAACCCACATGATCATTTCATTAAATGCTGAAAAAGCATTTGACAAAATTCAACATCCTTTCATGTTAAAAGTCTTGGTAAGATCAGGAATTCAAGTCTCATACCTAAACATAGTAAAAGCAATATACAGTAAACCAGTAGCCAACCTCAAACTAAATGGAAAGAAATTTGAAGGAATCCCACTAAAATCAGAGACTAGACAAGGCTGCCCTCTCTCTCCCTCTCTATTCAATATAGTGTAAGAACCCAAAACTGGGGAGACCTCAGCTCAAGTCCCGGAATGAGCTGGTTGGCACCCCAATGACTCAAGAGAAAACCACACCTGATGCAAACTGCAAGAGGCTTTATTGTCAGCTAGCTGAGGACGAACTCCTTGCGTCACACAAGGCAGGGGAGTTCAACCCCGAGCGGTAACAGTAGAGGGCTTTTAACAGCTAGCTGAGAAATTGGGAGGAGTTGGGAGGAGTTGGGAAGAGTTGGGAGGGGTTGGGAGGAGAGTTGGGAGGAGTTGGGCTACAGCTCTTCTCTGGCGGGTGTCCTTGGTAAAATTACAAGGCACAAGGAGTGGGGAGTGAGTTATAGCTCTTCTTTGTGAAATTTTATCTCTGTGTCCTTGGCACAGGGAGCCAGGCAAGTGCCTGTCTAGGTCTTTTTACAATTATCGCATCTCTGGTTGTAAGGTATAGAAACAAAAAGGCTTTTTGCTGGCTATAGAGAACAAAGAGCTTCTTTCTGGCTGTATTTTTAGAGATCAGGGAAAACAAGCTTGGGGAACATCCAGGGGCTTTACCTTTCATGGAGAAATGCTTTAAGTCGGGATCTCACAATAGTACTTGAAGTTCTAGCTAGAGCAATTAAACAACAAAAGGAGGTCAAAGGGATACAAATTAGAAAGGAAGAAGTTAAAATATTACTATTTGCAGATGATATGATAGTATACTTAAGTGACCCCAAAAACTCCACCAGAGAACTCCCACAGCTGATAAACAACCTCAGCAAAGTGACCATATGTAAAATTAACTCGAATCAGTAGCCTTCCTATTCTCAAAGGATAAATGGGTTGAGAAAGAAATTAGGAAAATGACACCCTTCACAATAGTCAGAAACAATATAAAATATCTTGGTGTGACTCTAACTAAACAAGGAAAGATCTGTACGACAAGAACTTCATGTCTCTGAAGAAAGAAATCCAAGAAGACCTCATAAGATAGAAATATCTCCCATGCTCATGGATTGGCCATCTATAGAATCAATGCAATCCCCATCAAAATTCCAATTTAATTCTTCACTATGCTCTTCCAGAACCTGGATTCGATTCCCAGTACTCACATACTGCTTCACAACCATCTGTAACTCCAGCTCCAGGGGCTCTGATGCCCTCTTCTGGCTTCTCCAAGCACTAAGTGTGTATATGGTACACAGACATCCATGTAGGAAAACACCCATACACATAACTAACATAAAATACTTCTAGAATCAATATATCAACAATATATTTTGAAAGGGACAATAGTAAAACATACAAAGAAAAGCACATTAGAATAAAACCAGACTACCTCTCATCAGCAGTCCTCAAGGCCTGGAAAAGATGGGATATACTTTTTTTTGAGCCCTGAAAATGAGTAACTTCCTAATAAGATTGCAATAAACCCGTCTTACTGGTGAGAAATGAGGATATTGTATTCAAGCCCAGCACTGCCAGTCATAGCACTGGACTGGGTAGTTTTATTGTCTACTTGACACAAGCTAAAGTCATGTGAGAAGAGGAAGCCTCAATTAGTAAAATGCCCCCCTATGATAGAGCTGTAGGCAAGCCTGTAGGACATTCTCTTAATTAGTGATAGGGAAGGGCCCAGCCTAATGTAGGTACTGCTGTCCCTGGGCTGGTTGTCCTAGGTTCTATAAGAAAGTAGGCCCGTAAGCAGCATCCCTCCATGCCCTCTGCATCAGCTCCTGCCTCCAGGTTCCTGCCCTACTTGTGTTTCTGCCCTAACTTCCTTCTATGATGAATGGTGCTGTACAAGTATAAACCAAATAAACCCCTGTCCTCCTCAACTTGCTTTTTGGTCATGGTGTTCTATCACAGCAATAGAAACCCTAACTAAGACAGCTACAGATGATGCTTAAGGAGTAACATACAGAATGAAGGAAGACCGATAATCTCAACCCTGAGACCAGAGGAGAGAACAAACTTCATGAGAGGTCTAAATTAACAAAGGAGAGTGAGGAAAGAACTCATTGTGTCTAGAATAAGAAATCAGCAAACCCAAACATAACTAAGGAAGAAAGCAAAGAACAAATAATGATTCAACACCTTGGAAAACAGCCAACAGAACTACAGGAATTACTAAACATCCCTTAATGATACCCCTAATACGCTGAGCATTGTGACACAGCCTTTAATAACAATACCTGGGAGACAGAGGCAGCTGGATCCCTAAGAGTTCTGAATCAGCCTGGTCTGTGTAGTGAGTCTATGTAGTGAGTTCCAGGCCAGACAAGGCTACATAGCAAAACCTTTTCTCAAAAGCAAAAAATGACAACAAAAAACCTTAAATGAACATGGCCTCTATCCATCTATAAATAGATTCAGACTAGCTTAGTAGGCTAAAAGTCAATTTAACTATTTATTGTCTTGGAAAAACACACTTCACCAACAAAGACATTCACAAACATAGAGTCAAGAGAGTCATAACATATTGGCCATACCAAGCCAATGGAAGCTGAAACAGCAGATTGGTATGGCCAATATGTTATTTGATAAAGTAGATTTCAAACCAAATTTAGTTAAGAGAAACAAAGAAGCAATGCACAGTACTAAAGTGAATGACTCATCAGGGTGGTATAACAACTGTGAGGCAGAGAAGATGACTTAGCAGGTAAAATTGCAGGACAAGCATGAGGACCTGGATCTCCAGTACACATATATAAAGCCTGGCATGACCATGCCTGTGCCTTTTACCATTGTTATTGGGGAATAGAAAAGGGATTTGAGGGTTGCTGGGCCTGGCCGTCCACCTGCTCAGCTCTCAGTTCAATGAGAGACCATGTCTCCAGGGAATAAAGCAGAGAGTAAAAAGAAGACACCTGCCATCCACTGTGGATTACACATATACAACAGTGCATCTGTACACATATGTATGTATACTATAGGCACACACACACATGTGTGTGCACTTATACACACATGCACATGCACACAAAATTATACACACAGAGACACACACACACACAGGGGCAGAGGCAAAAGAAATACAACACTTGAGAGTATATATGTACAAAATTCTTGGGCTCCCAATCTGATAAAATAAACACTAATGGCTATAAAAAATCAGATAGATCATGACACAATAACAAGTGATCGCAATACCCAACTCTCACGTTTAGATATAACATCTGAATAAAAAAGATGAAACTTAAAAGTTAAAAACTATAGCAAATGTCAAATGGATTTTAACAGACAACCACAGGATATTCATTCAACTGATATAGAAGACATTCTTTGATCAGGACATGAAACTGCCTCTAAAACAAATGACATGCTGGACTACAAAGCAAGTATTAACAAATACAAAAGAGTCAAAATAATGTAATTTTTAATCAGGTCATAGTGGAATAAACCAGAAGTTGATTGCAAGAGGAAGTATAGAAACTGTACAAATAATTAGAAACAGAAAAAATATACTTTGGAATGACCCAGTGGGTCACTGAAGAAATCCGGAAGGAATAGAATTAAAAGAGAAATGTATAAGAACTGTGGGGAATAACTAAGAACCTTCTAAGAGGCAAGTTCATGGGCCTAAGTACATATCCTTAAAACCCACATTCAGATAAATAACCTAATGATGAACCTCAACGTCCTAAAAGCCCAACAAAAAGACCAAAACAAACAAAAACAATAACAAAACACAAGAATACATCATGTTCAAAACCAGAAATATAGATAAAATTAGGGTTGAATGTATAAAATGGACTCTACAAGAACAATACAAAGAAGCAATAAAACAAAGACTTGAATCTTTGAAGAAAAACTAAACAAATCCCTAGGCTAACAAAAAGAAAGTGAGAAAATTATCAAATTTGCAAATTTGAGATGAAGAAAGTGAAAGTTACAACAGATTTCAGTGGAACCCAAAGGGTTTTTAGGAAATACCTTTGAAAACACATTCCAAAACAACAGGAGAGAAGGCAGGAATGCATGAGTTCCATGACTATATGAACTTCTGAAATTAATTCAAGAACACAGAACCGGAAGTGAGATTAAAATAATAATAAAACTCTCCCTACCAAAAAAAAAAAAAAAAAGCCCAGAACTGAACAGGTTTGTTGCAACATCTGTCAAAGCCTTCAGGAGTAAAGGGGAGAGAACACTACTAAATTCACTTGACTAAGTCAGTGTGCTCTGGTACCAAAACTAGATGACACAATCACCTTATGGTAGAAGCCCTGAGGAAATTAGAGAGAGGAGGAATATTCCTCACCCTAGTAAGGACGCACTCATATCCAACATAGTATGAAGTAGAGAGAAACGGAAAAGCATTTGCTCTAAACCTAGAAAAGAAGTAAGCATTTTCTCATCCAACACAAAGTTCAAGGTCACAGCTGGAGCATTAAAACCAGAACTGGTTCTTTGAGAAGAAACAAGACAAACACTTAAGCCAGTTAACTCAAAGAAGAAGGAAACTCAAATTAATAAAACTAGAAACAAAGGGGGGCTTTATAACAGTAACCAGAAAATCAGAAATACTTTAAAAACCTATATTTTTATATATTTATATAAAAATTGGAAAATATTTTTAAATGGATAACTTCCTGGGTTCACGGAGCAAAGTATAATTAGAGAAAGACGGAGATTCTTGACCCTTGGCCAGCAGGAAATGCAACCTAGATATCAAGGTGAAGGGCTTTCTCCCCTTACCACATCTCCCTTAAATATTCTTTCTATTCTAATTCAACTGCACAATACAAGGGGTCTTACATGCCTGTAATCTTGGCACTGGGGGTGAGGGGTATCATAGGAGGATCACTGTATGTTTGGGGCCAGTCTGAGCTACTGTAAAGATTAAGCTGTATCCTGCTCTACATTTCTCTAGATTGCGCAAACAGTGGCTTTCTAGCTGTTAACCTGGGTAAGTCCATTTTATAAGCATCGGTTGGCTCCACTTTGAAAGCAAATATTGAGGCGTAATGACTTTACATCTTCCTTGTGCATGTAGATACCTGTCCAGCATGAACCATGATACACACCTGGAAAACAATGTGCTCATCACGCAAGTAAGAAGGCACAACCTGTGTTCCTATGCAGTAAACTGGAAATACATGAACTCGTGGTCATATTAAAACCACTGGATTTCTGAGTTCGAGGGCAGTCTGGTCTACAAAGTGAGTTCCAGGACAGCCAGGGCTATACAGAGAAACCCTGTCTCGAAAAACAAACAAAAACAAAAACAAAAACAAAACAAAAACCATACCAGAGAGACCAGTTCATGGGAACTTATGGGCAGAAACAGCTCAACAGCCTCACAGAGACCCCCATAATCAAGAACCTAACACCACCATGGCAACAATAATGGCAGCCACACCAACCTGTTCTTAACTATTCAGTACAAATGTCAAGGGACCAACAGGCAAGGTACTCTCAACTGTCACACAAACTTGAGCTCAGCATGGTTCAAATGCTTAACGCAGTGCACTTGAGTTACCATACTTCCATCTGCCTGTCTGTTCACTCTTACAGACCAATTCACACCTCTCTCAAGTGGTCCAGCATCGCCTAGCCCAACACTTGACTCTATGGGTGACCAACCCAGCTCAGTCAGTCAACGGATTCTCCAGGGAGGGAGCGAGGATTAAAGAGAAAAAAATGATTAGACAACACTATAAAATGACTCCAGCCAGTACTGAGGCTGAAGCGGGTTGATTTTTTTCAGTCTGCTTTTATACCATTTTAAGGATATGCAAATAATAAGCTCAGTTTTAGGTCAAGGAGCAAACAAGGCAATAAAACAAGTCCCATGTTCACTGTTTCTAGGGACTTATCAGGATGTCCAAGATAAAAAGAATGACACACATTCATTCCTCTGCTGAGTTTACCTTGAGCTGTATTAGCCCAAATATAAACATTCATTTTTTTCTTAATTTTTAATTGGTTATTTGATTTATTTACATTTCAAATGTTATCCACCTTCCCAGTTTTCACTGCAAAAACTTCCTATCCCACCCCTTCCCACCTGCTTCTATGAGGGTGCTCCCCCACCCACCCACTCCCACCTCATCACACTAGCATTCCCCTACACTAGAGCATTGAGTCTTCACAGGACCAAGGGCCTCCCCTCCCATGGATGCCAGATAAGGCCAGCCCCTGCTACATATGCAGCTGATGCCACCGGTTCCTCTATGTATATTCTTTGGTTGATGGTTTAGTCCCTGGGAGCTCTGGGGGGGGGGGTGGTCTGGTTGGTTCCTCTTCAGCTCCTTCAGTCCTTCCCCTAACTCCCCCATTGGGGTCCCCATGCTCAGTCCCATGGTTGGCTGTGAGCATCCACATCTGTATCAGTAAGACTCTGGCAGAGCCTCTCAGAAGACATCCATATCAGGCTCCTGTCAGCAAGCACTTCTTGGCATCAGCAATAGTAACTGATAGCTGCATATAGGATGGATGCCCAAGTGGGGCAGTCTCTGGATGGCCTTTCCTTCAGTCTCTGCTCCACTCTTTGTCTCTGTACTCCCTTTAGACAGGAGCAATTCTGGGTTAAAATTTTGAGAAGGGTGGGTGGCCACATCCCTCAACCAGATGCCATGCCGAACTTCTATAGGTTCTCTCTCTTTCCTTTGTTGGGTATTTCAGCTAATATCATTCCCATTAGGTCCTGGGAGCCTTTTACTTTCCTGGCATCTGGGACTTTCTGTTGGCTACCCCCAGTTCCCCATTCCCCCATTGTTACACACCTCTGTTCAATTTCCTGACCCTTTGTACATCTCCCTTGTCTCTGCCTGATTCTGCCCCCTTTTTGTTTACTTTCCCCCTCCTCTCTTCCTCCCAAGTCCCTCCCACGCTCTGCCTCCTGTCATTATTTTGTTCCCCCTTCTAATTAGGAATGAAGCACCCATAGTTTGGTCTTTCTTCTTCTTGTACTTCATGTGGTCTGTTAAGTTGTATCATGGATATTCTGAGCTTTTATCTTAATATCCACTTATCAGTGAGTACATGTGTGTTCTTTTGTGACTGTGTTACCTCACCTCAATATTTCCTAGTTCCATCCATTTGACTGCGAATTCCATGAAGTCATTGTTTTTAATGGCTGAGTAGTACTTCGTTGTGTAAATGTACCACATTTTCTGTATCCATTCCTCTGTTGAGGGACATCTAGGTTCTTTCCAGCTTCTGGCTATTATAAATAAGGCTGCTATGAACATAGTGGAGCATGTGTCCTTTTTATATGTTGGAAAGAGGGAATGGATTTTATTTCCTCCCAATATTCAGTGCTAGAACATATTCTCCAAGCAACTCCACCGCTTGTGGCTAATTAACTCTCCTGTCTCTGTCTTTCTGTGCGTGTGTGTGCATGTGTGTGTGTGTGCATGTGTGTGTGTGTGTGTCTCCCACTCCCTTCCACCCTCCACTCCTCCCCACCCCCATTCAAGGTGGCCCCAAACTCTCTATGAATGTAAGATAACCTTGAACTTTGCTCTACCTCCCATGAGTCAGGGATGCAGGCTCTTAACCAACTGAATTCCATCCTCTTGGGGACTCTGTCAGCAAAAGGTATTTTTCTTCTTTTCCTTAGTTCCCATGAGTATCAGAAGGAAGTTCTCAACTCAGCTCTTTTGGATCTCTTAGTAACTTTACGCTTAACTTTTTCCTTATGTTTTTATTCTTATTTCCTTTGCAAACAAGTTAAGTAGCCACTATGTTTTGAACTGCATGAAATATCAACAAACTTTGGCAGAAAACATGGTTGGACTTCTAACTCATGCTCTAAGAACTGTATCAAGTATTGGTGTTTGGGACCTGCCAGGCTGTCAATCTTCCTTTTGCAAAGACAGCGTTTCCAACCATCCTTCTGGGTCTCAGTGTCTGAGTGAAAGTCACAGGGCTCAGGTGCACTGACTCCATTCTCTTAGTGAGGAATGGAGCCTGGCCCAGTCAACACAAAATCAAAGCATCATAATCCCCAAGTTGCCAATCGATTGGGTAACAGAAATACAGGGAGTCTCATTGAAGTCATAAGGTTAGATTTGGAAGGTCCAATAAATTAATGAGAAAATAACACCTCCACCATACCTCACTCATACTTTAAATATTTATTCCCCAGATGGCTAGTCCTGCTATTTCAGAAGATTGTGGAACCTTTAGTTGGGGCTGTGCAGGACTTGGCAACCATGAACTGTAAAGTAGGATGTTAACTAAGGGTAAGGGCGGCACTCATGCACATACAAGGTTCTGTTTGATCCCTAATACCACAGGGAGGAGGGGGGATGATTACTGCATAGTCTCACTATGTGACACAGTTCCTACGCACTGTTCTGAGAAGCCTACAAATTGGGATTTGTATTTTCTGGGTGTTTTGTGCACAAAGTCTTTGCTTTCTGTTTTCTTTTTCTCTTCCCTGTTTTGGCTTGTTTGTTTGAGACAGTCTCAGGTGCCCATGGCTGACTTTGAATGTCTCTGATCCTCCTGCCTTTACCTCCCTTGGGCTAAATGTCCTTTTGCTGACTCTCCCGGGCTCTAACAGCCTAAGAAACAAAACTGAACATTTATAATTTTACCAGGTTTTTTTAAAAAAAAAGATTTTATAGGTTTATTATTGTTTGTTCCTAAAGTACAGTGGCTTGTATTTTAATTTCAGAATTAGTATTAACTAATCCCACACCCCCAGGAAAGTTACACTGCTTTAATATTCTGTGACTGATGGGGAGGAGAGATGGCTCAATGATTAAGAGTACTTGGTATTTTACTAAGGGTCCTGAGTTTAATTCCCAGCACACACATGGAAACTCACAATATAACAGAACTGGAGGCCCTCTTATTTGTGCAAATGGTTATGTAGTCAAAGCACCCAGATACATAAAATAAATAAATCCTTTAAGAGAAAAAAAGATTTTATGATATGATTGAAAAGTAAAAGCTACTATGACTCCTCTTTCACAAGATTAAATGAATGAATGTACCCAGAGCACTTAGAACAATGCTCAGTATATAGTAACTACTCAATAAATGGTTACTAAACATCTGTTGATTAACCTGAGGGTGTCAACACATACTTACAATCCTATCACTCAAGAGTCTGAGATAGGAAGCCTAGGTATTCTAGACAAGCTTGAGATATATGACAAGAGTCTGTGTCAGAAATAAAATTTCATGAGTCTGGAGAGATGGCTTAATGGTTAAGAGCACTGGCTGCTCTTCAAGAGGTCCTGAGTTCAATTCCCAGCAAAAACATGGTAGTTCACAACCATCTGTAATGGATGCCCTCTTATGGTGAGCCTGAAGACAGACCACTTGAATACATCAACTAAATAAATAAATCTCTAAATAAATAAATCTCTAAATAAATAAATAAATAAATATTCATTTAAAAACAAGTGTTAGCAAACTCAACATTGGCTTAAGGAAATGATAACAATTTCATACATGTGAGAAACTACCAGCCTAGCTAGCTTCAGGGGCTGTAACCATACCCGTGGCACTAGGTGTCTCCCTTCTCCTTAGCGTAGTAGTTCAGTCTCAGGCAGACTTTTCTTCATTGGCTCAGCAGCTGCAAGCTCACTTTCTATAACAGAGTGAGAATGTTCATGGTTTGTCTTCCTCACCGCTCAAAGCAAAATCTTGGGTAGGAGTCCTATCAGGCCTCCTTGGCTTACATTCCCATACCCCAAGTCCATCAGTGTGGCCACTGTGGTGATGTGAATGAGACTGGCCCCCATAGGCTCACACCTTTGAATGCTTGGTGGAACTGCTTGGAAAGGATTAGAAGGTGTGACATTTTGGAGTAGGTATGACTTTGAGGGAACACATGTGTCACTGAGGATGAGCTTTAAGGCTTCAAAACCCACACGATGCCAGGTTTCTGTCATCCCCCTCCACCTCTGCCTGCTAGTACAAATCGGGATGTAAAGCTCTCAGCTCTGACTCCAGCACCATGCCTGCTTGCCATCACAATGATCATGGACTTATCCTATAAACAAGCAATTCTCAATCTGTAGGTCACAACCCTTTGAGGGTCAAACAACCCTTTCATAGAGGGTTGCCTAAGACTACCAGAAAACACAGATTGCTATATTACAATTCATAACAGTAGAAAATTACAGTTATGAAGTAGCAATGAAAATAATCGTATGATTGGGAGTCATCACCACATGAGGAACTGTATTAAAGGAAAGTGGAGAACCACTGCTCTAAACTGTAAGCAAGCTCTCAATTTAATGCTTTCTTTTATAAAAGTTGTCTTGGTCATGTTGTCTCTTTACAGCCAAAGAACAGTAACTAAGATAGCCAGAGAAAATGAATACAGTGCTGTGGTTAGCTAGCCCTAACCCTAACAAATGAATGCCTATGAAGTCCAGAAAAGGTGTTGAATACCTTCAAGCTGGAATTACAGGATGATTTAAGTTCTAGGAACAGAACTCGGGTCCTCTTCAGGAACAGAACATGCTCTTGACTATTGAGCCCTTTCTCCAGTCCCATGATTTGGTTCTTAAATGGCCCCCAAAAGCTTGTATGTTGAAGGCTTGATCTCAAGTGTAACCATCTTCACAAGTGGAGCTTGGAAAAAATTAGGGTCTTAGGGCTCTGACCCTGGATTCATCACTTACAGGGCTACTGGGAGGTGGTGGAAACTTTAGGATGTGGGGCCTAATTAAAGAAAATTGGTACTTGTACATGTGCCCTTGAAGAACATACTTTCCTTTATCTCTCCTCCCCTTCTCTGCATCAGGATGCCATCATGTACACAACTTTATACTTCTGTATCTTTGCCCCATAGTGCTCTGTGTCAGGGCTAAAAAAATAAAAAATAAAAGTAAAAATAAAAAAATAAAAAAAAAACAGAGCCCAGTGACTATGGATGGAAATCTTGGACTATGGATAAATCTTTCCTTCTGTAAAGCTGATTTGCCCAAGTATTTTGTCATAGCAATGAAAGCTTTCTAATAAATACGGTGAGTACCTTTTTCTTGAGAAATATCATGAGATCAAGGATTTGCTTATCTCCACTCGATGGTGCTTCCTTATGTATGGAGTATACAGCTTGGTGCTGAGGCTGATGTGGGTTAAGTCATCTGGGTCCTTATCACTATGAGAAGGATATTTGTTATACTACATAGTGAGAAGGAATCAGACTGAGACTAGAGAAATCAGGATGCTCTACTGTCCTCCGTGTCCCAGCAGACACCTACCACTGTCATGGCAGAGCTTTAGAGAACCACTCTGAGATGGTATGGGAACTAATAAGGGGGCCCAGGGGAAGAGAGGGATGAAAGACCCACATCCCACCAGAGTTCCACCTATGCTCTGGTCAAATGAACGTGGGAGGGCTGCCACACACTTTCCACTCAGCCCCGGGTGGGCATCCAAGTCTCTGACCCACTCTTCGGGGGGTGGACAAGGGGCAGCCCAACCTGGGAGTCCCAGGGCCACACCCGGTAGCCCCAGGATTATGGGAGAGAGGGAAAATGGAATAAAGGTTCCCACACCAGTGAGAGTGAGCACAGTGGATCTTGATGAGCAGAGACTGTCTATGGTTTTAGAGCTTTACTATAGAAAGGCAGGGAGAAAGAGAGAAGGTAGAAAAGAGAGAGGGGGAAGGCTAGAGAGAAAGAGAGAGTAAGAGGCAGAGAGTGAGAGGAGAGGAGAAGACAGAGAGAGGAGTGAGAGAAGTGAGAGGTAAGAGAACAAAGGAATGAGAGAAGTGAGAGAGGAGAGAAGACAAAGAAAGGAGTGAGAGGGTGAGAGTGAGGAGTAAGAGAGAGATGAGGAGGGGCCTAACAGCCCCTTTTATGATCTTTACTGCTGCTAGGTAATTGGGGAGGAGTTTAGCCTAAAGGTCAGAAGCTTAGGACATTGCCTACCCTATGTGACTTCTAGCCATGCTTCTCTTGTGGGGGCTGTGGAGGGTGGTAACTGAGGCAGGAGGCAGAGTTCCAGGAGCATGAGGGAACGCCTACTGTGTCATGTAGGTGAATTATCACCCTTCTGGGGTTCAGACCTCAGCTCAACTGGAGACCAGCCTGTCTGTGCATAGCCCAATGCCCCACAAGATGGGAGTGTGATCTTGGGAAAGATGAATGTCCTTCACTGAAGCCAGTCTAAAAAGACTGACCGTATCCACAGGGAGGTTGGAGTATACATCTCTCATTACTTATGAGGATTTGGGCCGCACACAAGAGACTATCGCACAGAAGAGACTAGCACTGGAGCACATGGGTAATGTTGGGATAACAAGGCTTTCTCCTAGGCTTCCAAAATGTAGAGAGTATAGCCCTTTAAACAATAAATGTATAATATTTTCCTCATGCAGTAAAATGATTCAGTGAAATTACAAGACTTTGGAGGATGGAGGGATAATTTTGTTTTGAGATACCTTCTCACATTGTATCCCAAGCTGGCCTGGAACTTACTATGTAGCCCAAACTGGCTTAGAACTCACTATGTAGCCCAAGCTGGCCTAGAACACACTATGTAGTCCAAGGTGGTCTAGAACTCACTATCCTGCTTCAGCATCCCCACTCAGGGGTGATAAGCATGAGCCACCAACTCCCAGATAAATTACAATGATGATTAAGGACCTCCCCCCCCCCCCCCGGCTGGGGCTCTACCTGAAGGCAGGCTCTGCAGCTGTCTCCTGTGGGAATTCTGAGTCAGTCATGGATGGCATCTGTCAGGAAGCAGGGCAAATTTCAAGGAGATTAAAACACCCTGAGAGTGCCTACAATCTGGAGGTATTTATGATTCCTGAGGTTGAAGTAATAGCAGACCCTAAGGGATTATGGGTAGAGCCTTGTCGTGCTGGCAGCTTGTCTCTGCTGATTAATAGGATGTTTCGACAGAGAAGGAGCTTAATCTTTTCCACACTGGCCTGGTACCCATAACTCACCTTCTGGTTTTAATAAGAAAGTCAGGCACCTTGGCAGGGCAGGGTGAAGGTGAGACAGCGCTTCCCCTAGCTCAGTATTGGAACAGACAGACCAGGATAAAACTAAGAATGTTCGCTCTCACCTTCCAGGCTGGTCATGACTCATCATTTCCACAGGCTTGCAAGGAAAGATCACTGAGCATAAGAAAACAGCAAAAGTAAGCAGACCTTAAAGGAAATAAACCATAGGAGGACACAGTGAAGGACAACACCACAAAATGACTATATTCAGAGCTGTGCTTCATCAGTGAGGAGCTCTGAAGACTCACAGTGAATAATTCCAAAGGCCCGGGGTCCAGGCATTAATCTGTGGATGGGACAGTGTTAGGGCATTGATTGAATATCAGAGGTGATATGTGATTCACAGGCCTGTGAGTCTGCAGCTCCACCAATGTCTACAATGTACTATTGCTTTTCAAACTAAGTAGGTTTTATTTACTGATTGCTGGGGCTCTTGGGTTGCAGGCCCAGGACTGAATCTAGAGCCTGATTTGTGCTGTGTGCATGTTCTGCTACAGATGTGCACTCCTTCCGAGCCCTACCTTTTATTTCACTTTTGTGTGTGAGAGCATACATGTTTGTGTGTATACCTAGGTGTGCTGGTAGGTGAGGATATGTGTGCACATATGCTCATGGAGGCGAGAGGTTCGAGGTTGGGTGTCTTCCTCAATCACACTCTACTTCTCTCACTGAGCTTGCCAGTTACTGTTAAGAAACCCTGGAGGTCTCCCTGTCCCCAGACTCCCAGCAGCTAGGTTTACTGGAAGGAAAGGGGGGGGAAGAAGAAGGGTAATGGAACAGAATGGGAAGGGAAGGGAGGGGAGAGGAGGAGAGGGAAGGGATTGTGTCAGTAAGATACATACATATATACATACATACATACATACATACATACATACATACATACGATTTGTTAGAGTGTCTTACAGGCTGTGGTTCAGCATATACAGCAATGGCTGTCTACCAATGGAAAATCCAAGAATTCAGTAGTTGCTCAGTCCAAGAGAGCTGAATGTCTCAGCTGGTCTTCAGTATATGCCAGAATCCCCAAAAAGTAGGCTCTAATGCCAGTGAAGGAATGAATTTAATAGCAAGAGAGAGCAAGCAGGCAAAGAAGGCAGGCTTCCTTCTTCCATCGCCTCTACATTGGCTACCAGTAGAAAGTTAGAGTTAGGTCTTTGTGGTGGTTTGGATACACTTGGCACATGAGAAGTGGCATTGTTAGGAGTCGTGGCCTTGTTAGAGGAAGTAAGCCATCCACAATTAAATGTTTGTCTTATATAAGAGTTGCCTTGGTCATGGTGTTCCTTTACAGCAATGAACCCTGAGACAGTCTTCCCACCCCAAAAGATCCAGATTAAAAGGGAGTCTTCCCATTTCAAATGATTTAATTGAGAAAAAGGTTTTCACAGATAGACTCAACCACTTGGGTTTTAGTTAATTCCAGATATAGTCAAGAATAACCAGGGAAGGGAATAAGGAGGGAAACTGGAGAGGAGAAGAGGGGAATAGACGTAGCAGAGTTAAAGTAAACTGAGTCTGAAATTCTTGTCAAACCAAAGGTCTGTCCTAAGTAACCCTAGCTCAGAAACCCAAGAGCCGCCAGGGTTTCTTGTTCTCTATCAACCCCAGGCATAACCCTCACTACTCCTGTAGGAGGGGTATGGGTGAGGGAAGTGGAGGTTGGGGTGTGTGTACAAAAGAAAACGTCTCACCTTCCCAGGTATAAGGGAATCAAAGTTTCTTGGACCTGCACCAGTCACCAGAAGCTAAGGTCAGGTCTAGCCCTGGGGGGCACCACTCCCTGACTTCTCTCTAAGCTGGGTTCTCTTCCACCCTTCCAGATTTGTGGGGAAGGGGTCTGTACAACTGCCACGGCATGAGCACTCTCAGCCTCTCACAAACATCCAAAGCTTTTGATATCAACACAGCATGACTAGTATCCTAAATTTAATTCTGACAACAAGAAAGCTTTGACAGGGCTGGGGACAGCCTCTGTACACCCTGCCTGCCCATTTTATCATTAGTTGCTGGAACTTTTGACACATCATCTGCAGTGAGTCCCAAGGCCACCTGTACTACCAGAGGCAAACTAGTGACTCACTAGAGTTCAATTAATACGTGAGAGTTTTAATGAGAACTAACCACAGGTAACTGAACTCCTAAACAATTATCTTTCCACTGTAGTTAATTCATTTACTTATTCACGTACAAATGTACGTCTATATTCTCTGTCAGACTCTATGCTCTAGAAAAATTATTCCCAATCTTGTAAAGAATTGTACCCTTTGTTTCAACATAAATAAAACACAATATGGTGTTTCAGATGCCAGGGTCAAAGCATGTGGAGAAATCCTGGTTCTCTCTGGGAATTTCAGAAAATGCTCGGTACCAGAGGTGACTTTAAAGCCAAGCAAGGGACTAGCCAGATGGTTCAGCAGCTAAATGATTGCAGACTTGGTACATTATAGCTCACAGACATCTGTCTGTGCTACCAGAGTTGTTAAGCCCTCTTCTGGCCTCCTCAAGCACCAGACACACACATGGTACACATACATACACACAAGCACACAAACATTCCTCACATAAAATAAAATTAATGTTTTTTAAAAAGACAAGTGAATGATGACTATTTAGGGAGAGGATGATAAAGGACAGTAAACAAGAACAGGTTTTTAGTGATGTGCCAGGCAGTTTGGGGGTGAGTGAGTGGGGGTCAGGGTAGGGGAACCTCAAACTCTGACTTGATGGAGGTCAAATGGAAAAAATAATCACAAAGCAAAAGCAAGGTGACAGACTGGAGGAAAAGATGCCTATGTCCTGCCAGAAGTATAAGCAATGTGGTGGCAAGTGGTTTACTATGATCACACCATTTGACCAACTAAGCAGACTTCTAGAAGGTTATCCCAAGAAAATGAGAACATGCATACATACATACATACATACATACATATGACAAGATTTAGTTATAAGCTGTCCACCTGAGTATGAATTTTAAAATAAAACAAGATTTAAAATAAATAAGAGGAAGAAACGACTTAAGATAAATGAAATGGCACATCCTAGGAAATGCAAAATACAAGAGGCTGAGGCAAAGAAACAGAAACTTGTGCCATAGATAACAAGACCCTGTCTTATTCGGCATGTGGTGGCTCATGGCTCTAATGCCAGCACTTGTGCAACTGAGGCAGAAAGATGGGTACAAGTGTGAGACTAGATTGGGTGATATTGAGTTTTAGGTCAGCTTGACCTCACCTCAAAAGAATTAAAAAGGAAAACGAATGTACAGTCGCAGGTTATCAGGCTGTCAATTGTGTTCCATCCTGGGAATTTTCTATCATGCTGAGGAAAGCTGAGATTTGGGACTCATATTTATGTGGATTCTTTCAATACTCTGGGAGGGGCCCTTCCAAGTTCATATAAGTAATTTTATAGTCTGTTCTTAAAAAGACTTCCCCCAAAGGGGGAATATATCTTTATGACTTCACAAACTCCAACCCTTTTCCCCAAAGTCTATTTATCATTAAAATGTATTTATTTATTTGTTTGTTTGTTTGTTTAATTTTGGGTTTTTTTTTTTTCAAGACAAGGTTTCTCTGTGTAGCCCTGGCTGTCCTGGAACTCCCTCTGTAGATAAGTCTGGCCTTGAACTCAGAAATCTGCCTGCCTCTGCCTCCCAAGTGCTGGGATTAAAGGGGTGTGCTACCACTGCCCAGCTAAATTTATATTTTAAAATATTCAATATTCCTGGTGGTGGCACATACCCTTAATCTCAAAGGCAAAGGCAGGAGGATCTCTGTGAGTTCAAAGCCAGCCTGGTATACAGAGTGAGCTCCAGGACAACCAGCATCATTACGCAAAGAAACCCTGTTTTCTAAGAAACCCTGTCTTAAAAAGCAAACATGCAAGCAAATCATATTAAGACAGGTACTCACCATGGATGGAGGGATGCCCACGTGGCCCCACCCCTGAGTGTGACTTCTCATGGGTACTCATGCTCTCATGGCTGATCCTATACCCACGTGCATACAGACAACACTAGCTGGGTGCAGGGAGTTATTAAGAGGGGAAAAGAGGATATAAAGTTGGAAAGGGGTAGTGGTTTGAAGGAAAATGGCCCCCATAAACCCATAGGGAGTGAGACTATTAGGAGGTGTGTCCCCATGAAGGTGGGCTTTAGGGTCTCAGATGTCCAAGCCATGATCAGCATGGCTGTCCCTTCCTGCTGCCTGTGGATCCACATAAAGAACTCTCAGCTACCTCTGCAGCACCATGTCTGCCTGTGTGTTGCCAAGGTGATAATGGACTAGACCCCTGAACTGTAAACCAGCATAATTAAACATTTTCCTTACTAAGAGCTGTCATGGTCTTGGTGCCTTTGCACAGCAATAGAAACCCAAACTAAGACGGAGGGAGATGTGGGAGTGTCTTTGAGAGACTGTAGGGGAAAGATGGGGCTAATATAGTCAAAATGCATTGTATATGTATATGAAATTCTCAAATAGATTAATAATTTGAATTATTTGAATTAAGAATAAATAAAAATGAGCAAGGCAATTGCCACTACCACAATCTGCCCAAAAAAAAAAACAAAAAACCCAAGCAGCTCATGACAGGAAAGACACCGCTGGCACAGGAAAACACAAGTAAAAGCACCATGTGATGCCACATCCACCTACCAGAGGTTAACCTTGCTTGCTTTTACTAATATATAGTAAATGTCTATAGTAGTTTTATATTGACATTTTAGGCATGTATATAATGTTTTTTTACGTGTATTTTTTATGTGTGCAAGTGTGTGTTAGTGTGCATATGTGTATGAGGGTACACATACGTGCCAGCGTGCGTGCACGCCAGAGGTTAGCCTTTGGGATTGCTCTTTGTGAGAAGGTCTCCTACTAGGACCTGGGGCTCACTAAGTAGGCAGGCCAGCCTGCCCCAGGGACCTTCCTGTCTCCCTTGCTCACCTGCCATTGTAAGTCCACATTCCCATGTCCAAGGGTGCTGGAAACTGAATGCTGGCTTTCGACATGCATGCTGAAGATCGAACCCAGGTTTTCACGCTTGCATGGCAAGAATTTTCATGTCTTTTTAAATTGAATGTAATGTTTTGGTGATCGAGTAAGTTAAAGTAGGGTTACGTACAGGAGGGAGCATGTACAACTTACCAGTGGCTACATCCATCCTTTTCTTCCTTCCCCAGCAGCCATTGACTGCCTATAGGTCCTCACGAAGCCCTTCCTGCTAGCAATCTTTAACTGCCTATAAGTCTTCAGGAAGGGACCCTTGTGAGTCCTTCCCCTGTCGGTAACTGAAGGGTGATGGTCTTGATCTTGTGCAGGTCTTAGCAGGTAACCATAGATTCTGAAAGTTCAAAAGTGTAATGGCTACATCACAACCAGAAAGTAGCATTCCAGAACACTCCTCTCTCTGCCATGGAGCTTTCCAAGCCTTAGAGGGGATGGTATATCCATCCATCCCATCTAGAGCTGAGCACCCCACCGTCACTTATTCTGAGCACACTGACCGGTGAGTCTCTGTGCAGTAACTACCACTCACTAACAAAAGCTCCTCCAACCACTGCTGACAGTGCTGTCCTGTGTATACAAGCATAAATATTTAAAAGGCAATTTGATGGCGTATTATATCCAAATAACAGCAGTAGAATCTCAAGTAAGGTCTATAACATCCAACCACAGGCTTTTCACTGGGTTTCTAGTACCAGATGTGAATTCATGCCTGTGGAGTGGGCCTCAAATTCAATACAAAAGCAGTTGGTTTTTTCCCAAAAATAACCGTCATGCAACTATGGTACTGGTGGGCACATGTTGCCTGGAAGGTGGGTAGTCTGGCATGCAGAAGCCACAGCTGAGTCAGACTGTTGATGACAATTCTCCCCCAGAAGCCTGCACAGCCCCTTCTAGCACTGTCAAAGATAGCCAGCAGGAAGGAAGCTTCCAGCTTAATCTCAGCTTGGTTCTGTATTCTATACCCAAAGCATGTGGCTCCACCAAGTGGGTCTTAGACTCTACTGCTGGTGGACACCAACAGCAATGGCCTGTGTTGCTTGGGAAACCTTGAGGGCTTCCCTAACCAAGTAGTCCATAAAATGGTTCTCTCTCTCTCTCTCTCTCTCTCTCTCTCTCTCTCTCTCTCTCTCTCTCTCTCTCTCTCTCTCTCTCTTTCTCTCAAAGGTTTCTCTATATAGCCCTGGTTGTCCTGGAACTTGTGTACACCATGTTGGCCTCAAACTCATAGACATCAACCTGCCTCTTCTCCTGAATGTTCCAATTAAAGGCAAGCACTCTTCGCTAGTTAATATTTTTAATATTTTTAATACTGATGGAAATGTAGAGCAAATTAAGCTGTTCTATACTATTGGAGGGGATGCAAAATATTAGCATGCTTTGAGAAAAACAGTTAACAACTTCTTATGAAAAGTATGTTGGTACAAAAGCCTTGCATAAATATTTATAGCCACTTTATTTATGATCTCCTCAAACTGGAAACAACTCAACTGTTATGTTAATGAATAAATAATGTATGGTATGTCTACACAAAAGAATACTACACTGTGATAAGTAAAACTGAGCTACCAATACACCCAACAACATTGCTGATTGGACATACATACATACTACATATGACAGGAGGCTGAAATATAAGAGAAATGACAAGACTTTGAGGCTAGCTTGGCCTCAATAGTTCCAGGCCAGTCTGGACTCCAAATGTGAATCTTCATCTCAGAGAGCATAATTGACACTGTAGAAAAATGCTGAATGGAATGAAACCGTGGCTATACTATCCAGCTTTCTCCACAGGAACAAAGACAATATGAAGTACATGTATGAGTGTATATATGTATATGCATACACATGTATGAGCATTTATCCCACTGACTCACATGGTTGATCTTTGACCGTGTGATGAGTAGAGAGCCAGAAATACTGGTAGCTCCTCAGTCCAAAAGGCAGAAAGCCTCAGGACAAGAGGACTCAGGGTTAAGTGTCAAGCCATGGGGAAAAGCAAGAAAGCTCTCTCATGAGCAAGTGGTGTGTGATTTGTTGAAAGGTGTGCAGAGCATCCACTGCCCACAGGCAACTCAAGATGTGCTCACTCCGCAAGAGTGGAGCTTGGTTGGTGGTTTAGACCCTGGGAGCTCTGGAAGTACTGGTTGGTTCATATTGTTGCTCCTTCTATGAAGCTGCAAACCTCTTCAGCTCCTTGGGTTCTTTCTCTACTCCTCCATTGGTGACCCTGCACTCAGTCCAACAGTTGGCTGAGAGCATCCACCTCTGTATTTGTCAGGCACTGGCAGAGTCTCTCAGGAGACAGCTATATCAGGCTCCTGTCAGCAAGCAGTTCTTGACATCCACAATAGTGTCTGGGTTTGGTGACTGCAAATGGGATGGATCCCCAGGTGGGGCAGTTTCTGGATGTCCTTTCCTTCAGTCTCTGCTCCACACTTTGTCTCTGTATCTCCTCCAAAGAGTACACATGGAGGGATCCATGGCTCCAGCTGCATATATAGCAGAGGATGACCTTGTTGAACATCAATAGGAGGAGCCCCCCTTGGTCCTGAGAAGGCCCGATGCCTCCAGTGTAGGGGAATGCCAGGACAGAGAAGCAGGAGTGGGTGGTGTGATGGTTTGTATATCCTTGGACCAGGGAGTGGCACCATCTGAAGGTGTAGCCTTGTTGGAATAGGTGTGACCTGGTTGGAATGGGTGTGTCACTGTGGGTGTGGGTATAAGATCCTCACCCTAGTTGCCTGGAAGTCAGTCTTCCACTAGCAGCCTTTGGATGAAGACAGAACTCTCAACTCCTCCTGCTCATGCCTGCCTGGATACTGCCATGCTCCCACCTTGATGATAATAGACTGAACCTCTGAACCTGTAAGCCAGCCCCAATTAAACGTTGCTTTTTATAAGACTTGCCTTGGTCATGTTGTCTGTTCACAGCAGTAAAACCGTAACTAAGACAGGTGGGTTGGTGAGCAGGGGCAGGAGGCAGGGGATAGGGGGTTTTCAGAGGGAAAACCAGGAAAGAGGATAACATTTGAAATGTAAATAAAGAAAATATCTAATATAAAATAAAAGAATAAATAAATAATTTTTTAAAAAGAGTGGCGCTTGCACATCTGGCTTCCCACTGCTGCTATTTGTTCTGCCTGGGCCCACAGCCTATGCAGCCTATCAGTGGGTGGCACTGCCCCTGTACAGGGCAGGTCCTTCACCTACACATGCTGTCTCCCATATGTCAGCAACCTGGAAACACCCTGACAGGCAAATGCACAAGTGCACTTTCCTGCTTTAAGGGACATATCTCAGTTCAACCAAAGTGACAATCAGAATTAACCATCCCAGCAGACACGGATTCAAATATGACAGAGCCAGACTCACGGACCTCCACTGAGAATCCCAGTATGTGAGACACGGACCTCCACTGAGAATCCCAGCATGGGAGAGAATAAGGCAGGAGGACTTCAGTGAGTCTAAAGTTGCCCCGAACTACATAGTCTAGATAGATAAATAAATAAATAAATAATAAACAAACAAACAGAGCTAGTTTTGTTACTTTTCTCACTACTATCACAAAATACATAAGAGGACCAATTTATGGTTTCTTTGGCTCAGTTTTACAGTGAGAAGATGACAGAATGGCTCCTGGCAAAGGAAGTGTGTGATGGAACTCTTCATATCAGATGAGATACTGAGAAAAGAATCAGTGCCTGACCATGACCTTCAAAGATGTACCCTGGTGATACAGTTCTGCCTGGTCCAAGGCCTGAAAATTCCACAACTTTTCAAAACAGCACTCTCAGCTGGGGGCGGGGGGGGGGGGGCAAGTGTTCAAACACGTGAGCTTGTCAGAAACACTTCACTTCAAACCAGTACAAAGTAATCTATAGTTGTTTTTACAAACCGTCTTAGAGTTACTGTTAATCTGATGGAACACCATGACTAAAAGAAATTGGTGAGGAAATAATTTATTTGGCTTACACTTCCACAGCACTGTTTGCTATTGTAGGGAGTCAGGGGAAGAACCGCAAGACAGGAGCTGATGCAGAGGCCATGGAGGAGTACTGATAATTGCCTTGCTCAACCTGCTTTCTTACAGAACCCAGTTCCACCAGCCCAGAGGTACCTCCATCAACAATGACTTGGCCCTCCCACATTAATCACTAATTAAGAAAATGTTCTACAGACTTGCCTGCAACCTGATCCTGTGAAAGCATTTTCTCAACTGAGATTCCCTCCTCTCAGATGGCTTTAGTTGGTATAAACTTGACATAAAACTAGCCAGCACACAAACCAAGCCTTTTATGCACAGAGATAAGAAATGATTGCATTAATACAGGAATGAAAACATATACCAACATGCCAGCTGAATAGTTTTTAAAGTATTAGGTGATAGGCGAGCGTGGTGGTTTGAATGAGAAACAGTCCCCAACAGGCTCATATGTTTGCATTCTTAGACCCTAGTTGGTAGCACTGTTTGGGAAGGATTAGGAGGTGTGGCCTTGTTGGAGGAGGTGTGTCACTTGGGACGGGCTTTGAGGTTTAAAAACCCACTCCAGACCCAATCTTTCCCTGCCTCTAACTGTAGATCGGGATGTAAACTCTTAGTTACTGCTCCAGTGCCATGCCTGCCTGATACCATGCTGCCTGGTATGTTGGTCATGGACTCAACTTCTGAAACTGTAAGCAAGCCCCCAATTAACTTTTATTAAGTTGCTTCATATCTCTTCATAGTAATAGGAAAGTAAATATGACAGTGAATTCTAACATTATCTTTTCAATCATTTGTATTCTTTTTCTTTTCTTTTTTTTTTTTTTTTTTTTTTTGTTGTTCATTTTAAGACGGGGTCTCAGATATGTCAGGCCAGCCTTGAAGCCATCCTGTCAATGTTTCATATCTCTCCTTGTACTACTCAAGTGCTAAAACTAGGTGTGTGCGAACACACCCAGATAAACTTGGTTTAATAAGTATTTATCTTATAAAAGTTTAAAATGGATGTTGATTGATAGTGACAAAGTTGAAAGTTCTTTGTTTTGTATTTCATTTGGCTTGGGTGCTAGAGACGAATACAGGGCTTTATGTATGCTAAGCATATCCTCTGCTTTTGAACTGTGCTTTAACCCCAAACTGAAGCCTTTTAAAGAGACATCAATCACTCACTCAGAATATAGCCCAGATCCTAGTATACATGAAGCCCTGAGCTTGAGCCACAACACTACACACAAAGAGAGAGACAGACAGACAGACAGTGAGAGAGAGACAGAGAGAGAGACAGAGAGAGACAGTAAGAGAATGCCCAAAGATAAAAACAGAATACAAGACATAGAAGGAAAAACAAACACTTAGAGTGTATCCAGTATAAGCTGTGACGATTGGTATTATACTCCAGCTCCAAGGACAGGATATTTAAAGCATATATTCCACAACCAAGAATGTAGCTCAGGCTGTAGCACCTACAAGGCTGTTGCTTACATTCTAAAACAACAACTACAACAGATAGAAAGTAGGAAGAGAAAAAGCAAACACTTAAGAGTATAAAAGCATGCGTGAGGTAGAATAGATGATGGACAGATTGTCATCCTCATAGGATCAGGGTCACCATAGATTCAAGGCTCTGGGCGTGTCTGTGAAGGAGTTTCGAGGTCAGGTTAACTGTGATAGGAAGACCCACTCTGAATGTGTTCTTTGGGACTCAGCTACTTTTAAAGTTACTAGCCGGAGGATGAATCAAGGACAGAGCAGGGCTTTGTTTGTGGTTTTAGAGCCTTTTCCTTTAAGAAAAAGTGAGGCCCCTGGCCCTGCGCAGGTGCTGACACAGCACTCCTTCAGAACAGCGCTGGAACTGCAGGGGGCTGGACATTCAGGGCGGCTTTTCATCGAAGCTGCTTCTTTCAAAGCCTGGTGATCCCACTCCAGCTTTTGCTCACTTTTTCCTTGGCGCTCACCCACGCATTCAGGGCTTACTCATCACAACCACTTCCTGGACACCCCTGCTCCAAACCTCTGCTCCTTCCTGGCCCTCTGGAATGTTCTCTTACCCCTCCCTCGCCTGTCAGGATCATGTTGACACACCCATTGCATTGCCCCAACTCTCTCCAGGGCTAACTTTAGCACCGTAGGGTTCTTCACATTTCCGGAGCACGGAGTATGGAACCGACTGACCTTGGCATCAGACTGAGAGAGCCAAATCAAGGTATATTGATGAACTAGGACACTATACAATGTGTCATTTCTAGATTAGCCCCAGATACAAATAATTACAGAAAAGAAAGCACATTCATTCTTCCTAATACATAAATCCTCCTACCAACACCACCTAGCTTCCGTTTAAATATAACAGATGTAGATTTCTATATTTTTGTTTGTTTGTTTTTCACATCAGCAGGTCTTTGTAATCAATATCTGCTTTTCAGTCTACAGGGACAACTATTAGCTTGATTCTATTCTTGAATGTCATGTGAATACGTTGAGGAGGATCTGATCAGACCCAAGTTGATCATTATGATAATGAACTATGCTTCATACAGCCGAATGACCTAGAAGTCACTAGACAGCAAAAGTGATGGTAAATGTTTAAGTGTTTGTGTGTGCCTTGCTCCTGGAGCCAATCTGCTTTTCCATAATTTTGGATCCTTTTGCATTCTGTGACATGTTGATACCGGCTGGGTGGAAACCAGGGCCGCCCAGGACTCAACATAAAGAAGAACTGATCGGGCTGGTGAGATGGCTCAGTGGGTAAGAGCACCCGACTGCTCTTCCGAAGGTCCAGAGTTCAAATCCCAGCAACCACATGTGGCTCACAACCATCCGTAACAAGATCTGGCGCCCTCTTCTGGAGTGTCTGAAGACAGCTACAGTGTACTTACATATAATAAATAAATCTTTTAAAAAAAAAAAAAAAAAAAGAAGAACTGATCAACTTTACTGCAGAATTTATAGCTCTGAGCATGGGTGAGTGGGAGCCAGAAAGAAGCACAAAGCCTGTCTGTCAGCCTCCCGCAGGCATTGTGAAGGGTCCTTGGCTTTGTGAGGTCAGAGGGGTAGAGTAGCCTTAGGAAGTCAGGGGATCGCCAGGTTCATGATGGTGACTGACATCATGGGAACGGGATGTTATTGCAAAAGAATAAGGGGAGGCAAATGCAGAAGGTATATACGTAGCAGGGAAAGGAAGAGCCCATCTGTCTTAGCCCATTTTGTGTGACTATAAGTGCATATCACAGAACAGGCAAACGAACAAAGAACAGAACTGTATCTCTCAACAGTCCAACAGCTAATGTTTGCACCTCCTGAGTGCTTTGTTGCTGTGTCCTCAAGGGGTCCAGAGGACAGGCAAAGGGCAAGCTCTTCATTCAGCGCACAGCAAAGGACAGTGAACCAACCCAGCCAGCACTTCTTACACAGAAGAGCTTTTCTCAAAGCTCTATGACCACACGTGAGATCATAGTTTGGGGACCCGAGTAGGCAGCTCAAACAAGCACACTCAGCTGAGAAACTTATTTCCAAACTATTTTAAACAGTAATGCTTGGATGGTGACTTATACTCCATTTCATTTCTACTCCAAGTAAAGCCCATCACATCAGCTGGGTGTAGAGTTCAAGTCTGACACTAACTGTGCAGAGCAGGCAGCGAGACCTTACAGGTTCAGGGCCAAGTCCTCTACAAGACGGCCATCACCTCATACAGTCAGGCTTCCCCAGGACATCCTCGATTCTCACTGCCTTAGTAAACCCAGGCGCTCCATAACATCCTCAGGTCTGATCGTTTGCTAGAGCATGGTATTTACACTAACATTTTATTATAAAGAATGCACATAGCTGTATGTGATGCTTAATTATAAACCCACAGGAAGATTGAGAAAGGGGGATTCAAGCTCAACTTGTGTTACATGGCCTCTCTCTCTCTCTCTCTCTCTCTCTCTCTCTCTCTCTCTCTCTTTCTCCCCCTCCCCCCTCCCCTCTCTCCTCTCCCCTCCTCCCTCTCCATCTGTAAGACCAATGAGATGGCACAGTAAATAAAGACACTTGTTGCTAAGCCTGACCTGAGTTTCATCTCTGGAATCACATGGTGGAAGGAAAAACCCAACTCCTACAAGCTGTTCTCTTCTACCACCAAGGCATGTGTGCCCACATACATGTACATACACTTAATACAATTTTAAAGGGAAATGAACATGCTTAGAACACCTGAAATCCAGAAAAGAACATGGAAAAGCACCCTTTCAGCACATTACTGTGGTTTCATTATGAAACTGATAACTGATTAAGTCCATAACCATGATTGATTCCTACCTCTGACTCCTCTCCCTGCAGTGAAAGTGCACCCCCGTCTCCTCACACCTGCAACTTTCCCCGAAGAAACAATAGTGTTAGCTAATACTGGCCAGAGTAGTTTTGCACTAGTCCCTGTCACACACAATAAAGAGTCACATCTCTTGTAGATTTCTCAGCCACACGGTCACCCTCAAAGCATGTAGGTTGCATTTTAAGTTTGGTCTAGTTAGGGTTACTATCGCTGAGATGAAACACCACGATGAAGACAAGTTGGGGAGGAAAAGACTTATTTGGTTTACACTTTCATATACATATATATGTATATATAGAATATATACATAAATATACATGTATACATATATACATAAAGTGTATACAAGTATATAATTTATTTTTATTTTATATTTATTGGTTATTTTGCCAGCGAGTCTGCCTGTGCGAAGGTGTCAGAAGCCCTGGAATTATAATCACAGACAGCCATGAACTGTTATGTGGGTGCTGGGAATTGAACCAGGTCTTCTGGAAGAACAGCCAGTACTCTTAATTGTTGAGCCATCTCTACAGGCTGTGTGTGTGTGATAAAATATAGATACAAATACAAATAAATTATATATATTATGTTTATAATTTATTTTCATCTTATGTTCATTGGTATCTTATACTTTCACTGCACTGTTCATCATCAGAGGAAGTCAGCACAGGACCTCAGACAGGTCAGGAACCTGGAACAGGAGCTGATGCAGAGGCCATGGAGGGTGCTGTTTACTGGCTTGTTCCCCATGGCTTTCTCAACATTGTTTTTTTTTAATAGACCCCAGGATCACCAGCCCAGGGATGGAACCACCCACAGTGGACTTGGCCTTCCCCCTATCAATCATCAATTAAGGAAATGCCCTACAGACCTGCTTACAAATTGATCTTAAGGGAGGCATTTTCTCAAATGAAGTTGCCTCCATTCAGCTAACTCTTAGTTTGTGTCAAGTTGACACAAAACTAGCCAGGGTAAGATTCTATTCTACAGTGAACAAAGGAGGGAGGAAGGGGAAAATGAGGGAGGAAAGGAGGGAGAAGTAATGAAGGAAAAAGAGAATGAAAGGGGTGACAGAGGAAGGAAAGAAGGTATAAAGTTTTGATCAGCTTTAATGGCCCCTGATAGACCATGCCTCCTAGCATTTTGCCTTTTGACAATCCAGAGAATTTGGCCATACAGCCAACTCTCACCACTTATAGTCTATAAACAAATATAAGCAGAAATTTGATGAGTTTGTGTGTTTGTACTTTTGGAATGCCATTTTTAGAATGAGCTGCCATGCTGTGGGGAAGCCCAACAACCAGGTGCAGGTCCCTGTGAAGACTAACCTGACAGCAATGGCCGACAACCCAGAGAGCTCCCAGCAGGTAGCCAACACCATAGACCGGTCTTATAATCGGACTATCTTAGCACACCAGCCAACACCAAAAGACAAGAGCCACATGACCAACCATGAGAATCATAAGAAACAATATCCCAGTGGTATAAAACACCAACAAATAACACAGACACAAGACTATGAGAGCAGAAGCCTAAGGAACATTCCAGAAGCTGCTTGTCTAGAGAGGTAAGAAGCCTCGTTTCCCATGGGCATCAAGAAAAGTCATATGGCCTAAGTGAAACATATAGCAAGGCAAACACAAGTACACATACATATGCATTTATTTCCTATAGTAATAGTATATTTAAGGAGGAATTGAAAGCCCAGGGCTAAAACTGCTATGTCTATTTTTCTTCCTAATATAGACTTGCTGTTGTGAGCCATCTGTGCCATGAAGTCATTGTGCTCAGACCATCTGTAATGTTCCTGATCTAATGGATTAAATGATGGCTCATGCTCTCATTATAAGATTTAACATCTCCAAAAACATTTGTTGCAAATGGCAAGATACTGATCACTCTACAGTGCATAAAGCAGCTCCACCTAAGTGACTCTCCTTAAGAGCAGGAAGAAAAGGAACAACAGGCCCTCAGCCCCTTCTACAGACCTGGGTCTTTTACACTTCCTTATCCATTCATCCTCCTGGTCATCTCATGAGCAGGTTCATTACTCCACTTCTTTTAGTCAAGAAATAACATTTTCAAGGTTTGTTAACTTCCCCGAGGCAAAAAAAAAAAAAAGACAGAACCAAGATTTATACTCCAGGCTCCCTTCTTCAAAATGTGAAATCTCTGTGGTAGCTCCTGCTGGCTACCTTCCCTGAAGACTTCTTCTGTTCTTCCCTCTCTGTTCAGATTCCCCCGTGCAGCCAGCGGGCTACCTTCTAGAATGGGTCTTATCTACGGAGTGTTTCTTAGCAACAGGTTCCATTGACGTTTGAGGCTGCTCAGTTCTTCCCTCTTCAGGCACATCCCATGCACTTTGATATATTTAGCATCTCTGAACTCAGCTGTAATCATTCCGCCAGCCCCAGACACCCAGTCATCCCTGCACACCGGGGTTTTGTTTTAGGGTGCCTTGATCCCAGGGTGTAAGCCAACCATCAGAAAGAGTGGTTCAGGGTGGGGGGGTGGGGGGTTTTGTGCAGGAAGCTGAGCACTCTGGTAGAGCACATGGTAGGAGGTGAAAGAACACCTCCTCGCCCTGGGGGAGGTCAACAGCAACCTGCAAATGAAATACTAGAAGCAAGCAGAGCCTCTCAGAAAGGCAGCTCAGATGCAGCCATCATTCACCCATCCCTGAGGAATTTTTAGGTGGAAAACCCAGCAATTGACCATTATTGTTGAAGTAATGAAAGTGAATAGTAGATTCCCAGTGTTGACTTTCAATTTTTTTTAATTATTATTATTTACTTTTTACTTATTCACTTTACACTCTCCCTCACCTGCCCTCCCCCTGGGCTCCTCCTCCCACAATCCTCTCCCCTTCTCCCCTCCTTTTCAATTGTTACAGGTAAATATCTTACCTGATACCATCCCGTTTATGGCCCTTAAGCCTGCCCTGGGGATGTAGCTCAGTTGATAAGTCACTTACTTGCCTAGCATTCCTGAATTCCTGGGCTCAGTCCCCAAAACCACATAAAACCAGGCATGGCACACAGGAGAAGGGGCAGTTCAAGGTCATTCTTTGCTACATAGCTAGTTGGATGCTAGGCTATGCTATGAGGCTGTTTCAAAAAAAAAAAAAGTAAGGGGTGTGGCTCAAGCCCTAAAGTCTTTCTGCCTGGAGATCACCCTCATTTGAGTCACTGGCTTCATGGTGCAGAAAGTAGCCAGGGATTTCTGCTTCTCTCAGGTGCTCCACCCAGCTGCTTCTGGTGACTACCACACAAGGGGAAAGCTACACATCCTCGCCTAACTGGCCCTGCCACTCCAACACACACACACAAACACACACACTCACACACACAACATATTGATATAGTAACCACACTTAGTCACAGTGTGACTCCATGAGATTTGTAACTGCTTGCTTTTGCTTAAAAACTTTTTAAAATTCATCTTTACTTCTGTATATGTGTGTGCTTTGTTTGCCTGCATGTGTGCCATATGCACGAAGTACCTGCAGAATCCAGAACTGGGTGTCAAATCCCTGGAACTTATGTGACAGATGCTCAAGAGCGACCTGATGTGAGTGCTGGGATCTGAGCCTGGTTCTCTGAAGAGCAACCAGTGCTCATAACTAATGCTCCACCCCCTTTTGCACTTTGTGAGTTTTTGGTGGCGGTTTGTTTGTTTGTTTGTTTGTTTGTTTGTTTTGAATCCTGGTGGTAGGCTAGCCTCAAACTGTTTTCCTGCCTCTGCCTTCTGAGTGCTGCGATTACAAACACCTGGCTGTACCCACCCTTCCCCAGTCTCTCTCTCCCCAGCTTGGGGTGTCCCAGCCTGGGATCTATAGATAAAAATGTTTGTACTTTCACAATCTCACAGCTTTCTGAACTTTGTTTGGTTGTTTGGGGTGGGGGTTGTGTATGTTTTTGTTTGCTTTGATAGTTCCTATCAACTTGCTAGAATCAGGTGGTAAGGGAGTCTCAGTGGGGCGCTGACTAGATTAGGTTGGCCTACAGGCATGCCTGTGAGAGACTTTCTTAATTGGGCTAAGGAGGTGGGAAGAGCCACCCTCAATGGGAGCAGCAGCACTTTATGGGCCTGGCCTTGACTAAATGGACCAGCTTTGACTAAATCATCCAGCGCTGACAACCACAGCCCTCAGCCTGTAAACTGGAGATGCGGCATCCTAGCAGGCTCAGGCTTCTGCTACCTGGATAATGATGAACTGCATCCTGAACCTGGAAAGTAAAAGAAGCCTTTCTCCCTTGGATTGCTTTTGTTGGATTGCTTTTGTTCAGGGAAAGTGAGCTAAGACATTGTGTTGTTGTTGTTTGTTGTTGTTGTTTTGGAGTGTGTGTGTGTGTTTGTACACACTCACACATGGGCCTTCTGTCTTACTCCCCTTTTCTACACACATCCCTTCTAGTCCAAGTAGACTACATGGACTACTATGCATGCCATCTTGGCCCTGCCACTGCCAGCCTCTCCCTTTGGCCTCTCCTTTGGCAGCATAGGCCACCCTCCCTCGGGCTTACACTGGCATGGCCACCCTCCCTCGGGCTAACACTGACAAACCTTTCTCTAAGATGCTCCCTGTTGTTCTCTATAGCTGACTTCCATCAAAGTGACACCTTTGAAGGTGTCACTTTTCAAGTTTGCAGCCCTTCCAATCCATCCTTCAACACCCTCATATCATCGACACCTCTGAGCTCTATAAAAAAACGCATAGCAGTGTTTACCAGTTATCTCTGAATGATAAACCTGTCTGGATTTTGACCATCACGGTGTCCCTGTCTTCTCTATACTAAATGTATTAACCAGTAATTAGCCTCCTCAAAAAATAATTTTTTTCAAGGCTGGACAGATGTTTTAGTAGTCTAAAAACACTGGCTGCTCTTCCTAAAGACCTATGTTCAATACCCAACACCCACGTGTGAAAGACCCCCATTTCAGGGAGACCCTCACTCAATTCCCAGGATGAGCCAATGCCCCAATACCGTTCTTGATGCAATATTGCATGAGGTTTATTCGGGAATCAGCATGCTGAGGCCGAGCTCGTAACCCGCACAGGGGCAGAGGGGATTGACCCGCAGCCGTTGCAGTTGAGGGTTTTTAAAGAATAAACCGCAAAGTGAGAGGAGGATAAGACCACCAAGAATGGAAAAGCTGAGTAAACATCGTAAGAATAGGGATGGTGAATTACAGCTCATCTCTCACGGAAAGGTTACAGGCTATCTTTGGCAAACGTTCTTGGTCCCTTACACTATGGGTCAGGCGCCTGGGTGGGTCACCCAGTGGTCATCGTTCTCTCAGGCTGAAGGCAAAAGAACAAAGAACTCCATGCTGGGCTTCGTTTCTAGGGGTCTAAGAAACACATTGAGTTGGGATCTGTATTAGTTAGGGTTTTACTGCTGTGAACAGACACCATGACCAGGGCAAGTCTTATAAAAAACAACATTTAATTGGGGCTGGCTTACAGGTTCAGAGGTTCAGTCCATTATCATCAAGGTGGGAACATGGCAGTATCCAGGCAGGCATGGCACAGGAGGAGCTGAGAGTTCTATGTCTTCATCCAAAGGCTGCTAGTGGAAGACTGACTTCCAGGCAACTAGGGTGAGGATTTTATACCCACACCCACAGTGACACACCCATTCCAACCAGGTCACACCTATTCCAACAAGGCCACATCTTCAGATGGTGCCACTCCCTGGTCCAAGGATATACAAACCATCACAGGATCTTACAGTGGCAGCTCACAAAGTCTGTAACTCCAGTTCTAGGGAATCAAATGCTCTTTTCTGTCCTCTCACTATGGCCTGGGCTGTGTAGTGAATTACAGACTGACATGCATCGTTAAAAAAACAAACATTCTGTCACATCTTGTAGAAGGCTACATAAAAAGTATAGGAGTTGGCCCTTGATTCTCAACAGAAGAAGCTAAAAATCAGCCGGGCGTGGTGGCGCATGCCTTTAATCCCAGCACTTGGGAGGCAGAGGCAGGCAGATCTCTGAGTTCGAGGCCAGCCTGGTCTACAGAGTGAGTTCCAGGAAAGCCAGGGCTACACAGAGAAACCCTGCCTCGTAAAACAAAACAAAACAAAATCAAAATGGAGTCCTTCCTCCTAACTGTGCACAGAACAAAATTGAAACTAAGTTGTTTATCTGAATTTCTGAGATATCCCAACTAGACAGAGAGAAAGCAGCCAAATTTCCCAAACAACCCAGTTTCTGCAGTAGTTATAAGGAAGTTCTCACCACTGTAATCCTGATACAAAAAGTAACCTGAAATGGTAGACAGCTGCTTTTCTTTTTCTTTTTTAATCTCTGTAAAGAAATAGCTAAAATGGACACTCGACTCTGGCAGGAATAGGCTACTGTTTTGACTTGTTTCCTAGCTAACAGTGGCTTTGAACTCGGACTCTCTTGCCATTACCTCCCAAGGGTTAGGATGACACGCATGGACCACCATGCCCAAATCAAGCTCTGTAAAGCCACTCCTTTCTGTTTCCTCACTAGAAGGCTTACTGCATGGAATATGGAGTAACATGTTACCCGATTCTGCGATCAGAAAGAAAGCCAATGGATCTCTTTTAGCCAACCCGTTAGAACTTTGTCCTTTAACAATAAGCTCTGCCTAGTCAGAGTCTAGGAACCACATGGATGGGGGTGGGGTAATCTAACCTTTCTTTAGCCCTAACTGAAGGTCAGCTGTGGAAGTTAACATAGAAGTCAGCAGAGTCACTTATGTAACGTTTTTAGTAAATTAAAAAAAAAAAAAAAAAGTGAAGTCTGATTTGATGGTACCCAAGTACCATCCCAAAGGGAAGCTGTGTGGATGGAGTTCAAGGTCGGCTTCAGTTACTCAGTTTGAGACAAGTTTGGGCAAAAAACAAAAAAAACAAAAAAAAAAAAAAAAAACAAAAAAAACAAAGCAAGACACAAAAAAGGTGAAGCCCGGAGGGTTATGCAGTAAGGCTGCTTACCCAGGTTGTTTGTAGTGACTCACAAGACTATAAAAAACAACAACAGACAAAAGCCACTGGCTTGCATGGAGGCCACAGAAGCTTGTAGGAAAAGGAATTTTGAAAAAACACATCTGCCCAGCAACTGTCTATTCAACCTCCAACCAACACCACCCTTGTTACTGATCACATGACCAAAGATTATTATTGTTTCAAAATATCTGATGTATGCGTCCTCATTTTTATTTTTAAAAACCTCCCTTGGGAGTGGCTATAGCTCAGTGGTACAGCCCTTGCCTGGTATATGCAAGGCCCTGGGGTGGATCCCTAGAAGGGCAAGTGGAGTGGATAAGGATTCTAAGAAGCAACACATACGGTATACTGATAACATTTGCAGCTAGGATGTTTTGGTAATTTCAATATAACCGGCATCGGATTCCTCATGTTTTATTTTGCACATCAGTTGCTTTGATAAGGCAGCAGATGCTTTCCCAGGTTGCTAAAAAGTCTGTTGTTACAAAGGAAAAAATAACCCAAGCACTCAGGTAATAGTACCAGGAGAATCAAGAATTCAAGGCCAGCCTAGACTACATACAATGGGAAGGGAGGGGAATGGAGACAGGGAGGGGGAATGGAGAGAGAATCCTTTGTACTGCATCACTATTAATAAAAATTCTGTTATCCTATTATCTTAGGCAAGAAATAGAGAGGTGGGAGTTCTGGCTCAGAGAGAGGAATTCTGGGATAGAATCAAGCACAGGGGGCCCTAAGGATGAGAGGCTTGAAACCTGAGCAGAGTTAACTGGCCGTGTGGCTTACTTAGGACAGGATAAATGAATTATTAGTTATGAGCTAGTAAAGGAACATGCCTAGCTATATGCCCTAGGTATATATTTGAGTCTCAGAGTCATTACTCTGGGAGCTTGGGGCCAGGAGGGAAAGCACAGCATACAGAAAACACTATTAACAGGGGAAGAAGGAGGAGAAGGAGAGGGGAAGGGAAGGAAAGAAAGGGGAAAGAAGAAAAAAGGAAGGAAGAGAGCATGAGATAAAATAAAATAAGATGTTGCTGAATGTTTCTTTCTGGTGATTTGAACCCAGAGCCAGGAGAATGCTTAGCATATGTTCTACACCAAGTCCCACTGCCAATTAAAGAAAATCGGGCCGAAGAGATGGCTTAGAAGTTAAGGGCATTTACTGATCTCTCGGAAGACTGAGGATCACTTCCTAACTCCCACATGATGATTCACACCGTCTGTAGTAACTCCAGTTACAGGGAACCAGTGCCTTTTTCTGACCTCTGTGAACACACATGTGGTAAACATCCATACATTCAGACAAAATACTCATACAAAAAATAAATACATCTTTTGAAAAATTTAAAGAGAAAGTACCTTATATTGTTTCTCAGTCTAGTTATTTGCGTTGAGAAGCACCTTGCCAGATAGCCCAGATACCCTTGACCTCTCCATCCTCCTGCCTCAGCATGATGAACGATGCAGTTAGCAGCTTGCACCACCACACCTACCTCTGCAGTCCAATTTTGAAGCACTGCCTCTCCTATTTGGGGTGTCAAGGAAATATGTAACTAACAATATAGCCTTTGGATTTCATTTCATTTATTTATTGGTTTGGTGTCCGTGTGTGTGCTGGATTACAACAAGTGCCACAGTGCATGTGTGGAAACCAACTTACTGGAATCGGTTTTCTTCACCAAGTGAATCTGGGTGGTTGAATGAAGGTGGTCAGACTTAGCCACAAGCCCCTGTACCTGCAGTGCAAGCTTACCGTCCCTAGTCATTAGATTTTATAATAAGGATTTATCTATTAGCTTGGCAGTATGCTGTCCTCTGACCATTAGTCTTAAAAGCCATCCGGTGGAAATTCCAAACATACATGACATGTTCACTGAGAGGTCCCACCACAGAGGTCTTGAACATCCGTCTTGTGACTGTGACACTGTTTCTATATCTCATGTTAAGAAACTGAGGCACAGATGGACTGCATTGTGTGGCTAAGTCATATAGTCAGTAATCAATTAAACTGGGTGCTTTACAGACTGTAAAACTAAAGATCCAGACTGGAATCCATACCAGAACTTGATGGTAATTTAAATTTGCCAATATCTGAAATGACTACCCTTCAGAGGCTCTCTGTCCCTCAAAACCTTAAAAAATTGAAGTTATCAAGTGATTTTTGCAATTGATATGGACAGGCTTGGGGCATAACTCAGTGGTGTGGCATTTACCTCACACGAACGAAGCCCTAGTTTTCAACCTTAGAATGGCAAATAAATAATAAATAATTTGCATTAATTACTAAGCTCAATTCAGGAGCCCTTCCACCCATCAACTATTCAGTATTAGGTAAAACCATTGAGTCAAAAGTACAAGTTTTTTCAAAGGCCAAAAAGGAACAGGATGTGGTCAGGGTAGGTAAAGTCAGAGAGCCAGTAAACCAGTTCAAGGCCAGAAGCTTCCTAGACTTCCTACCATGAAAATGTCATTGCCAAAGGAAAGCAGTTGAGTTGAGCATGGTTGGAGCTGGCCTGCCATCCCAGCATTCACAAGGTGGAAATGTGAGGATCAGAGCCCAGGGCTAACCTAGGCTACGAGTGTCATTTCAATGCCAGTATGGAACTTGCAAAGAAAAAGGAGAGCGCAAAGGAGCTTGTAGTGTTTTGACTGACAATGTACCCCAGAGGCTCATCCCCAGTTGGTGAACTATTTGAGGATTAGCAAGTGTGGCCTTGTTGGAGGAGATGTGTCACCCGGGGTGGACTCCGAGGTCTCAAAGGTTCTCATCAGGCTCAATTTCTCGCACTGTGACTGCTGCCTATACATCAGGATGTAAAGCTCTCAGCTACTTCTCCAGCACCATGCCTGTTTGCCTGCTGCCGTGCTCCCCACCATGAGGATAATGTTCTAAACCTATGAAGACAGAAACAAGCCCCCAGTTAAATGGTTTCTTTATCTACAATTTGCCTTGGTTATGTATGGTTGAAGTGGAAACTTAAGGATTCTTTGGAAAGTCGTTTGAACGGTGTTTTGCTGGGGCAAACACAGGAAGGAACATTTTGTTAGGACACAGCTATACAGGTAGGCAGACTTGTGAAGCAGACCCCAGGAGAGGGGATGTTCTGCTAAAGCACGCATGTGAAAGGATATGTGATGATAGATTCTTTGCTGAGGACACCCATGTATTGGTCTGCCTTATATTGCATAGTTGAGCTGCATTTGCTGGGACACCATAGAGAGAAACCAAAAAACTTCCGGTGGTGTGCTGCCGCTTCCAAGGACTCGGGCTGGTTGGATGCACATGATGAGGGAAGACATATGGAGGACATATGAGGTTTGGAGGTTTAAATAGGACTCTGCAGAATGCTGGGAACAGAGCTTGGCTTGCTGGTACAGCTAGCTGTGCAATGCTTGTGGGTCTCACTCTCATCGTTGCTAGCCTTTACTTCCCTGTGAGAGGCACAGCTGAGAACTGCTCCTGGTGTTTCTGCTGGTCCCTCCTGCTGACTCGAGCAGGCTGAGGCCTGGCTGTCTCTGCTAGGTCATGTCACCGCTATTGCTAACCCAACTCTTACAAGCTGGACTGCTTGGTGTATCTGAGAAGGTCTCAGAATCAACTTTCTGAGACCGATGTACCACATGTACCAGCCTGAGCATCCAGAAACTCAATACATCCCTTCTTTGTGAACATAAACCACACATCATTTCCTTGTAGTGGACAAGTGTGGTTTTGGTATTTGTTATGTGCTGGTAACTTCTAAATTTGTCTGTGGAGGTTGGAGCTGTCATTAGACCTACAGATCCAGCATCCCATCCTGTCACTCACTAGCTGTGACAACACAAGAAATGATTTAATTTCTTCAGAAGATGGGACCTCAGCTGAAGAACTGCCTTCATAAGACTGGCTATGGCCATGTCTGTGAAGCACTTTCTTCATTGCTAAGTGATAGAGAAGGGCCCTAGGCAGGTGGATCTGGACTGTATAAGAAAGGCACCTGAGAAGGCCAGGAAAAGAGTTCTGTTGGTTTTGGCCTCAAGGTTCTGCTCAGGTTCCTGCTATGGCTTTCCTAGGTGATGGGTAACAACTGGCAAACTGATTTTTAAGCTATGTCTCTTGCTGTCAGCCAGATTCTTGTGGCTGGAAAAATAAACTTAGTTGGCCCTTCATATCCCTGGTCTCAGTATCTGTGGACCAATAGTATTTGGGAAAAGAAAAATAAAAAAGGTGTGGGAAGCAGGTGTGGCCGCATGGGCCAAGATGGCCCCCTGGCCCATTGCCAGGCCCCGTGAAACCCACATGTTTACTGCCTTGCCCGAATATGCACAGTGAAACTGCATCCGTAAGCTGCCTGCCAAGTTAGATTATTCCTCATGATCCGGATCTGTCAGCCTATCTGTGACGGACCTGCAAGATTCTGTGCCTGGAGCATGTGTGATTCTGATTGGATGAGGTGGTGTGGAGTGAGATGAGGTCAGTTGCTGCTACTGTATAAATATAGCCCTTGCCCTAAGTAGAAAGAGTTGTAAGTGAAAAGAGCTGTAAGTAAAACAGCTGCAAAGTTAAGGAAGTTAACTTAAGTTAGTTAAGTTAAGTAAAAGGCTGCAAGTTAAGGAAGCTGCTGCATGAACCCGACTTGGTGTCTATGTCATTCTTGTCTCTGCTGGTCGGAGACTGCGGCAAGCGGAGACTGCAACAAAAAGGTACATCTGCATCAAATGAATAGACTTTTTCTTGTCTTTATTCTGTAAATAATATATCATGGTGTCTTAGTCACTGTCTTAATGCTGGGAAGAGACACTACAACCAAGGCAACCCTTATAAAAGAAGGCATTTAATTGGGAGCTTGCTTACACTTTTAGAGGTTTGGTCTACTATCAGCATGGCAAGGGAGCATGATGGCCTGCAAGATTCTGGAGCAGCAGCTAAGAACTACATCCTGATCTGTAGACAGGCAGAGAAAGAGAGAGGGAGAGGGGAAGAAAGAGAAGGAGACAGACAGACAGACAGACAGACAGACAAATAGACAAATTAAGCCTGTCATGGGCTTTTGAAAACTCAAAGCCCACCCCTAGTGACACACTTCTTCCAACAAGGCCATCCTTCTAATCTTTTAGTCCCGCGTTGGTTTGCCAAATGTTGTGTCCGGCCAGCAGATCACAGCCTGGGTTCTAGCCTGGAAAGGCATTTTGGAAACCTGGAAGAGAAGAGGGGCTAGGCGGCAAGAGAAAGAAATGTAGCTAAGACAGTATTCTGATCAAAGCTCAATTTTACTATTTCCAGACACTCAGTTATAAAGGAAGGGGGAGGGAACCCAATTTCCCACCAAACAATCTCGGGGTCTAGTAGCAGGACGAACACGTGTGTGCCTCCAAGCAGCAAAGCGGCAGGGTCCAGCAGTGGGCGTGGCAGGACGAATGAGCAGGAAGCTCCACCCTTGAGCAAGCAGGTTCAAGCAGGTGGGGGAAGGGAAACCACACCTATCCAAACAAATGAGCTTATGGGGGCCATTTTTATTTAAACCACTGCACATGGCAACTATTTATGTAGAACGAATGATAAGTATTAAAGATAATATAAAGTAGACACAAGGATATGTAGGCTTAGATTTTTCAAATGCTACTTTAATAAGGGTTCTTAACACTTCAACCTCCCTTTAGCCCACTATCCACCAGAGGTAAGGGAGGAAGATGTCTGATAGGACAAGGGGAACATGAACCTGTTTAGAAGTAGTTCCTTGGGACAATTCCAATCTTCACTGTCCGAAGTCCAGTCCACTAGCAAAGCACCAAACAAGAATCAGCAACAGTGGCTAGATGGAGAAGAAACTGAGAGACTCTGTCAATAGGCACAAGTCCACTGAAGCAGCAAGAAGCAGTTGGACCACCACCAAAAGCTCTCTGGAGCATTTCTCTCATGAAGTCACAACAAACAAAGATCGGAGAAGAAAGCAAGGCAAACCAATGTCAGAGCATCCTCAGTGAAGACTAGCAAGGGGGACCAATGCCAGAGCATCATCCACTCTTTCCAGACATCACATGTTCTCTCAAGTGTCCCCTTCAGCAAAATATCACATGCCCTTTCACTAGGCAGTTTCCAGAAAAAACACCATGTATCTGTTCTAAGCAAAACATTCTTTCATAAGATAGCTTCCAGAAAAAAATCACATGGCACAACTGAGTCTCCAATCAAACCAGAAATTCCCACTTCAAAATTGTACATAGGATATATACACATTCTATGCTGTGTTATAAACAAGATTTGAGTGCCTATAAAATTTGGGTATCCCTGAGGGTCCTGGGGCCAAATCCCCATCCATACCACCTATATCTGGATATAGCCACATCTTTGTATGTGATGGGTCCCATCTCCTGTTATTCTCACTGTTTCAACATCAAATAAGGTACAGTTCTAAACTGCAAGTACTTTCATAATCAGTTGACCTTAGATTAAGGAAATTATCTTGAGTCAGCCAAACCTAATCAGTTAAGTCCTTGAAAAAGTCTGCACCCTTTGTTGGACAAGGTGGCAAGTGCCTGTATTTGGGAGATGGAGGGAAAAGGAAAATGAATTTAAGGTCAAGGCTAAGCTAGGCCCTAGCTCAAGCCATAGCACAAGGCAAGTCTGGGCAACTGGAGATACCGTATCTAAAAGACAACCCTAAGGGAGGGAAGGAAGAAAATGGGAGAAAAGAAAGAGGGAGGGAAGGAGGGAAGGAGGGAGGAAGGAAGGAGGGAGGAAGGGAGAAAGATGAGAAAGAAAATGTTAGGGCATGTACATGTGGTGATAGATCCTCACCTAATGTGGTGTTGTGTGAACCAGCACATGGGGTCAGAGTTTCCGGAAATAATTTTTATACTGAATAACTAAATATAATCTACAGATCTAAATGTATCCACAATTTAACCTTTCCTTGGTATCAGTAAACACCTGTACACATAAGCACATGAGGAGTGACAGGTGTTAGGATGGGCTGGCAAGACGGCTCATCAGAAACAGGCACTTGCTGCCAAGTCCTATGATCTGAGTTCAAGTCCTAGATCCTGTGGCATATGCATATCCCACATATAACCCATCAGTAGCAGAATAAAAAATAAGCTAGAATGAAGAGGCAGACAAAACTAAGTGAAGTATCTCAGGGTTTTTCCTATTTTTATTTAAAATATTGTCAGTGAGGGGCTGGAGAGACAGCTCAGCAGTTAAAACCATGTACTGCTCCTGTAGAGGACCTGACTTCAGCTTCCAGTGCCCACACTGGACAGCTCGGAGTCACCTGTCACTTCTCTATGTCTTCGGGCTCATAATGGTTAGGAACCAAGACGACTCTCAAGTGCCCCTGCATCTGGTGTTAATGCCTCCACCTGCATTGTCCCAGGGCTGATCTATGGGAACAACTGGACACAGAATTAATAGCATGTTTTGAAGCTAGACATAAGACAATATTGAGAGTTTATTTTGTTCTGTCTCAGATTGCACACTTTGGAAGAATCTGGTGCCTTGCCATGAGAACACTCATTTGGTTGTAAGGAGAGAGTCACCTGGCAAAGAACTGAGACCTTTGCCAACAGCCATTACCATCCCATTGCCCTGGCTGAGGAATGAAATGCCACCCAATGGTTCCTTAAAACAGAACTCCCAGCAAAATTAGTCTTAGATTTCTGTTTTGGATTTTATTTTGTTTGTTGTTTTTTTTTTTTTTTACAAGATGGGGTGTCTTGTAGCCCAGGGTAGCCTAAAACTCACTATGAGCTGGGGATGGCCCAAAACTCCCAATTCTTGCACCATTGCTTCCCAAGTTGTAGGAATAGATGGGCATAGCACCAGCATAGATTCTTGATGCACAAAAATTATGTGGAAACCCCCAAAACTTTCTTGTCTAGGGTTATGCTTTACTTTTTCATAATTTTTTCATTTTTAGTTCCTTTTTGGGGGTGGGGCAGGGTCTGGCTGCATTGCTGTAGCTGCCCTAGTATTATGAAGCCCAGGGTTGCCTTGAACTCACAATGACCTGTCTCAGCCTCACAGATATTGGGATCAAAGGTATATATCACCATATTTAGTGTTCTTAAGAAATAACTTCTAGATATTTTAAATTAAGAAATGAGTGAAGATCGAAGACAGACCTGGTAGCAAATGTCCATGATCCTAGAATTCAGAACAGAGCAGCAGGTGGACTACAAGTTTGAGGTTAGCCTCACCTACTATAGCTAGGAGGGAGTGGGGGAGAAGAGAGGGAGGTAGGTAGCAGGGGAGAGAGGAGGGAACAGTAATGATTCTTGGTACATATTTAAAATATTATGTGAATACAGACTAATTAAAATTTTTACCAACATGTTTTAATTTATCTATTTCTTATGTGAGTGATTGCATGTGCATTCCACAGTTCACATATGGAGGTCAGAGGACAAGTTGGAGAAGTGCCTGATTTTGACCAAAGTACAAGGATTTTCGCCTCTGCCATGGTCATTTTCCTCTCGTTCCATATGTTGAGAATTGGGAGGAGACTGTTTGAAGCAGAGAGAATATACAGCAAAGGGAGGATAGAGAAGAGTGTTAACCTGTGATGCCACAGGTCACTTCTCCCAGGGACAGAGCTTGCTTCTCATTGTCCTGAGAATAGAGACAGGGCAGGTCCCTCCTTACACTTGACAATCTTTAAAGAGAAAAGAAAATACATTGGAATGTGTAGGAGGTATGTTCTTCACATGCTGCATCCTAAATCCTAATCTTCCAAATCAAGGAATGTGTAAAGTTTAACACCAAACACAGAATGTACTCGAGACAAAGTCGGGGTGGGTGGCTGAGGAAGACAGCTCAGTAGTGGAGCACGTACTTAGCATGGATGGGGCGATGCTTCAATCCTTGGCACCAAATCCTAATGATGACAACAGTTTCAAAATAGGAAAGCAAGCGATTGGGAAGCCTCGGAGGTCTTAAGTCGGCTGACACCAACTTACAAGGCATAAAATAAACTTTTTCGCATGTTACAAGGTTCTGTAGAATAGGCTGGGGTAGAGCTTATTTCATAAAGTGCCACACAGTCATGAGGACCCATAGTCAATCTTTACCACCTGTGTAAAAAGTGGTGTAATCATAATCCCAGAGCTAGGGAGGTAGACCGGAAGATTTCTGTAGCTCCCTGCCACCTAGTCTACCTGAAAAAACTGAGCTTAAGGACCCAGTGAGAGACCCTGCCTCACAGAAAGAAACAAGGTGGATGACACCTGAAGACATCTGGGGGTTGAAGTTGATTTCTGGCCTCCATATGCACACACACACACACACACACACACACACACACACACACTACAATCAACCAATCAATCAAATACAAAGGTTCTGTACCAGTTAGTGGTGTTGCTGCTGTTGTTTTAAAGAATCTCTTAACTATGTGACCCAGCTTAAAAATTGAGTCTCCTACTTCAGCTGAGAGCTCTGGAAGAATTGGATCTTTTAATACAGTCAGATACACCGTAGAGAATCATACATGTGAAATATAGTATTCATATTTTCTCCTAGCGGTAATGTGCTTTTTAGAGTCTGTGAGTCCATCTGCAGTAATTCTAGGATGTGAGCAGCCAGACTGTCTCTGCTGAACAGATGGAAGATTTGAAGAGGAGTGTTTCAAGGTCAATTAGTCACTGGGATAAAAACAGACTCATTTTAGGTCTCCCCGAATCCAACAGTGGACCACCTCCTGACAGCTTCTTTCAGAGTTGCAGGGAGGCAGGGAGAGCTAATGTTATCCTGATTTTTACCTGCTTTTAAGATTTTACTAATTATTATTTCAAATATTTATGAAGTGCTGTCTTATGAAAAATGAGATTACTATTACTCCAGTCATTAATTGTTCCTCTGACCCATGCACTTATATCCTTCCCTAGAGCTTCTAGCTTACACGTAAAAGAAAGTTTCTTATTTATCTAAACACACTGCTGACTAAGGATGTCAACTTGCCACTTCTGATTTTGGAGCCTAGGGTTGTAGCTCAGTGGTAGAGACCTTGCTTACATGTGCAAAGCCGTGGGTTCAATACCCAGTTCAAACCCCAGCAGGGCAAAACAAAATCAACCAACCAAATATATATTCGTATGTATTTTGAAGGATGAGCAGAATGGAGCGGTAGACAGAAAAGTGGTTTCAATGGGTTATGCAAAGAGAAGTGTGGTGGTCGGACTGAGAATGGTCCCCTTAGGCTCCTATGTTTGAATACTTGGTACCCAGTGGATAGAATGGTTTGGGAAGGGTTAGGAGGTGTGGCCTTGTTGGAGGAGGTGTGTCACTGGGATCAGGCTTTGAGGTTTAAAAAAAAAAGTCCAGTTAACTCTCTTTCTTTGCCTTGTGACTACTGTCTCAAGATATAAGCTCTCAGTTACCACTCCAGTCCCATAACTGCCTAGCTGCTGCCATGCTCCCTGCCATGATGGTCATGAACTAAATCCTCGGACCTGAAAGCAAGCCCCTAGTAAACTATTTCTTGGATAAGTTGCCTTTGTCATGGTGTCTCTTCCCAGCAGTAGAACAGTAACTAAGATAAGAAATGAATCAGAGAATATTAAGAATGTTGTCCCCACTATTCTGGAAAGGGCGAATGAGCAAAATAGCAAAGCAGAGAAAAGGGGCTGATGCCCTTGGAGGACTATGTAAGGCAGCCAGTGTAGAAACTAACAGCCTGAAGACGCTCTGTCTGGACAACCCACTCCCACTTCCCAGGACATAGTGCAGGTCTCTAAGATGGCACAACTCCTCTCCTGTAGCCTTTAGTAGCCACTGCTACTCATGCTCTGTGCAGTGAGACCCTGATGTCCTCCAAGGATGGCCCCTTGGTGGGCTCATTTCACACCTACCTACAGTTCTTTGAGAAAAGTAAGAAGGAACACAGCTGTGAGGTTGGCTTCAGTGTTGAATATTGGTTGCTCTGCGTGTGTGCTCCTCATTGCAGAGTTTATATAGTTTGGTGTTGATGGAACCCAGATGTAGTTTTTAGGAATATATACCCAAGCTTGTCAATAGATACAGTGGTAAAGTATTTTTGAAGCTCATTCTTCCTCCAGAATTGGTACTGAACTTATCAAGTATTAGCTAGAAAATCATTTCTATAGGTTACATAGAAATGGCTGGAAGAGGCCATTTCACATGGCTCTTGATTATTTCTGGCTCATAGTCTTCTGAAAGAATGCATCCCATAAAATTGTACAAATGCAAATATGTACACTATGTTTTCATAGCATTTCAGAAGACAGGGTAAGAAAAAAATTATAGTCTTCTATATTTCTTCCTAGTCTGCATTCCTCCCTCCTTTCTCAGAATCCTGAGGGTATTCAAAATCAGAGGAAAATTTGGGGTTGGGACCCGAAATACAAAATTCTTACATAGTATTATACTTTTAAATGTTAAAGAGAACTTGAACAAGGAGTTATTTAAAAAAAACATAGTCATAATAGTCCTTAAATCTCACAGTTTCCAACCATCAAGCCACCAGATATGGTGTAAAACTGAGAGAAGAGATGACTGGGGTCATTCCTAAGAGCACAGAAGTAGTTGAAAATCAAATTCAATGGAAAATTCCAGAAGGTCTACTAACACTTAGTCTGGGGATTTTAATTGAAAAAAATGCATTTGGGTTTTAGAGGCTAAATAAAATGTCTTAAATGACATGTATTTATCTCCCCATTACAAGAAAATTTAAGGTAACATATATGATTGGAGAAAATAAAACAAAGTGTTATAAATGACAGAAAAGAGAAACATAGAGGGAAGGCTGCCTCCCACTTTGAGCCTGGGGTCTTGCTGTGTCGCCCACACTGGCCTCCAATCCATGCTTGCTCCCCAGTCAGTGCTGGAACTACAGATGGGTACCCCACTCAGCAGCTCCAGGACTGGCTTCAAACATGAACTGATACAGTGGTTAGACTTTTATTTCCCTAAAGTAATTTCTAGAGAGTATACAGTACTTAAGAATTTTATATCTTTATTTTTAAAAACCAAGGCTCAGCAGTTATGAAATCTTGCTGGTTTTCCAGAGAGGACTCAAGTTTGGCTTCCATGTCCTGCATCAGGAAGCTCACGACATTCTGAAACTTCAGCTCCTATGAGCCCTCAAACACATGATATATAGACACATACATATATATATAAATAAAAATAATAACATAAATCTTTAAAATTCTTACTGTGCTTGGGATGGAACCTCGGGGCTCTAGTCCTTCCGGGACAGTACTGCAATACTGAGCAGCATCCTTAAGCTTTATTTTTTTTATAATGTGTACAATATTTAAATTTTTTTCTTCTATACGTTGATTCTTACTTTTCAGTTTGTGTTTTGTGTGTCCGCATGTGCATGTGTGTCCCAGCGCATGTGCATCTGAGTCGGGAGTCAGAGGTCAGCACTGGCTATCTTCGTCACTGGCTCTTTACCTAGGGTTTTGAGGCACAGTCTCTCCGTGAATCTGGAACTTACTAATTCAGCTGTACTCCCTGATCTGTAGGATCCACCTGTGTCCACCTCTCCAGTGAGGGGCATCCACACTTAAGCCCTCATGCTTGCGCAGTAAGCTTTCTACTGAGCCTTATCTCCAGCCAATACACTGATTCTGCAAAGCACCTACCACCCACATTTCCCACAGAAATCATCTGAGGCTCAGAGGAAGATTTGAAAATCAAGTGCTTGGACTGGTGAGACCACTCAGCAGATAGACACCTGCTACCAGGCTTGGCAGTCTGCATTTGACCTCTGGGACCCAAGTGTTTTGGGAGGGTCCAATTCCAAGAAGTTGTATGCTGGCCTGGTAGAGGGCCATAGCACACACATGCCCACTCTCTTGGATGTACACAACAATCAGGTCCCCACTCACACTTGATCGTACTGCTGTGGTGCAGTGGCCTCTGCAATCTTTGCGCACTAAAAGAGAACAGCCCCGAACAGGAACAGGAACCTGGGACACCTGTATAGCCCTGGTATCTTCACGGGGGTGGGGGGGGGGGGAGGGTTACTACCTTAACTGGTACATTTACATCTGGAGATTGGACAGACATACAGCCAAGCACATTCCAATGTAAAGCAGCCCTCCTAAATGACCAACTTCAGCCTTGTACAGATCCATACACTGAGAGGCAAGAACAATTTGTCACAACCATCCAATCAGGACAGAGTGAAGACCAGAAGCCAGGTCTCCTAAGCTCTTTATACCCTAGCGCTGTGTGTATGTGGCTGTGAGTTTTTTTCTGTGTACCTCTTTCCCTTCATAATTTCCCTTGTGTCTCCTGTATAAAGTTCTGTATGTGTATATCTCGGCACACAAGGCCCTGCATGGCCTGGCACAGCTTCTCTGGCTAGCTGTCTGCTCTAGGGAATGTTCTTGATTACAAAGGAGGCTCCTACAGTCTAGAGAGCTGTCCTTCGGGAGCTGAGATAGTACAGACCACACTCTGAGAGTAGGGACCCGAGTTTCTGAACAGACACCCAGAAAAGATGACCTGAGTGAAGTCCCTTAGGGAGGAAGGGCAAAACAGCCTCGAGCCTGAAGCACCTGGGGAAGATCCGAAAGACCAGTGGACCCCATTTTTTTCAGTTGCTTTTCACATCAAGTTCCTGAGCCTTTAGCAAACCACCTCCCTAGTAATGAAGAAAAACCTAGTGAGGTCCTGCTTGTCAGCTGTGCAAATGAAGTAGCAACCAACTTCAGTCATCCTAGCATGGTACCATCAACTATAATCACAGAATGGCTGATTCCCAAGGGAAGGGATGACAGTCAGCAGGAGGCTGGCCACGAAAGCCACAAAAGCCCACTCATTCCTCCTCCAGCAACAGAAGAGAGTTTGAAGCATTAAATCAGCTTCCTTACACAACTCTTAAGTTTCCTGAACAGATCCACGAACATCATTCTGCTATATTCTCTCTGTCTCTGTCTCTCTCACTCTGTGTGTGTGTCTCCTTCTGTTGTGGTTTCCAGAGAATGAACTCAAAACAGGCTTGCATGGCAAGTGCTTTTATCTGTACATTTTGGGGACACACTTTTTTGAGACAGGGTCTCATGCTTGACCCCTCAGTGTTGTAAAGAATGACCCAGAATTCCTGATCCTCCTGCCTCTATCTATCTCCCAAGTGCTGAGATTATAACATGGCTGACTTGTAGTAACCTTTGTCCTTTTGATAGCCACTTTCTTGTAAGTGGGCTCTCTAGAAAACTGTTTCAGCTAGTAAACTAACTCTGTCCTCCACCTTCTTTAAAACCTGGGCTTTTAAAGAACTGGGTTTGCCTCTAGTTGGCAGCACTGGCAATATATACAGAATATATTCAAAGGCAAAAAGTACCTTCAAACTGCATGCACACCCATCTGCTTTTTACTAATTCCATCATGTAATACCAGGTATTTCCTTTCATGTTGCTTCTGCATTTATTTCAGTTTTTCGTACAATACATACACAAAACATGATTAAGCCATATATTGTACACATTACACCTATACACAACATAGCACTTAGAATCCTGGCCTGATAAACAGCATGCAAATGTATATTTACTTCAATACTTATACAGTTGGGTTTTTTTTTTTACATCTTTTTAAGAGCGACATAACAGCATTATAGGGACACACACACACACACACAAAGGGCGGCGACTGAACCTAGTGGGCTCCGTCTCCTCGCGACTCCCGTAGCCCTGGCCTGGTAGGCGGGGCTCCGGGGTAGGCGGGACTCCGACCGGAGGGCGCGGCCGCGGCTCCTCCCCTCTCCTCGGGCGGCGCTGGCGGCGGCAGCACTTCCGGGTCGGCGCGGAGGCGGGGCGGAGGCGCCGCGGCTGTTATTGTTCCGTAGGGCTGGGCCGCTGTGCTCCGCGCTCGGCGCTGTCAGTTCGTCCCGCTGCCCCTCGGCCTTTGCTGCTGGCTCTGACGGCGGCCGACGGCGGGCGGGGCCCGGGTTCGCGGCCGAGCGGCGCCGGTGAGGGCGCGGAGGAGGCGCACAGCGGGAGGAGGAGCCGTGAGCCTGGCACGGAGCGGCCGCGGCCATGGCGTACGCCTATCTCTTCAAGTACATCATCATCGGCGACACAGGTGAGGCCGGCGGCGGGCCGGGGGCGACCAGGGCGGGCAGGCGGGGCAAACGGCGGCGGCGGTGGCGGCGGGCGGCGCGGGTCGGGGGCGCGGCGCCTCCCTTCCTCCCATCCTCCCTCGGTCCCCTGGCCGCCGCTCCATTTCCGCAGTGCTGGCGCTGGTGACGTGGGCGCTGCGAGCGGCCGCGGCCTGCCTGGGCCTTCCTTCCCTGCTCCGCCCGGGCCCGCTGCAGCCAGGCCCGCGGCAGCCGTTTGCCACTTCCCGGAGAGTGTGACAGCAGCACGGCTGTCCCCCGGGGCCCCCGCCTCGACTGTCTCCGCGGCCCGGGGAGGGAGAGGGAAGCCGAGCGAATTGGAGCGTGACAGGCCCCGGTCCCGATTTTTCTCCCTGGTCCCACCTCCCCGACCTGCACGCTTCCGTCTAGGCCCTGGCAAGGCGCACCCTGAAGTGGGACAGCCTTTTGGGGAGGAAAAAAAAAATTAAAAAAGGAAAAAAAAACTAATTTTTTTGGAAACATCCTCAATCTCCAAGTCCGAATAAGTGAGATCACATGACTCGATGGCAGGGCAATTCTTCTCGGGGTCATTAAAGCACCGTTGAGCTCTGGCGACTTTTGCCACGTGTATGCTGGCATTATTTGACTTGATAGTAATGCAAGGCAGGTCAGTGGGCTGGGTGTGAGCATACTGTGAATATGCGGACTTACTACTGATTTTTTTCTTTTTTTCGGTTTTGTCAAGTCCAGGATCACAACTGCTAATTTTCAGGTGACCTCGTGTACATTTGTAGCAAAAAAGAAAGAAAGAAAGAAAGAAAGAAAGAAAGAAAGAAAAAGTTCCCACTTAAAAATAGCATTCTAATAAGTTTCTGAAGCAAATAAGCAAGCAGTTCATGAAATACTTTGAATACCTGCGATTTGGGCCATATTTCGAATCTAATAATAAACGTAAAGCTTGTTTAGGTGTTAAAACTATTAATACACTAGAGTCTGATTTCAGTGGTGAGTGTTGCACAACCTGGACCCCTTACACAACTTTGTAAATGTAGAAGCATCTTGAGGTTGCCCTATGATGTAGCAGGTTCTATAAGTAATTCTGGAAGTATGTTGATTGCTACCTAACACAAACTTCCTGCAGTTAATACAGCTTTTCAGCCGTGTGTGTGTTTGTGTGTGTAAGGAAACCGGATGGTTTTCTATGCAAGGTACTGGATAAAGCCATATTTTGTAAACTGGAAAAGTGGTATCTAAAATAAAAGCACTGAGTTATAAAAAAAAAAAAGTAAAATTGGAGATGTCAGACTAACTACAGTGTGCCTGAGTTTGTGAAACAGGAATAACTGACCACTTGGTTGTCCCAGCAGCAGCAAAATTTAGATTGAGAATTTGCAGGGTATCTTGTTTTTATTAGTATTTAGTAATGTGCAGGGAATACTGGGAGGACTAATACTAACTAGCTGACGCTCTGTTCTCAGGAAATGGTCCCCATCCGTAAACAGTCCCTGTGGTTTGAAGGGAAGACAGTCCTTTGTTGGCATTCTGGTCTGACCTAGTTCTGGCCTTTGACTGCTTGGCACTGGGCTGTAGCTAGCACTTGGTCCACACTCCAGTTTAACTAGCATAGTTTAACCTCAGTTTAATCTGAACTACTCTGTCAAGCTCTTGCTTTAGTTTGGTCCTCAGGGAACTAAAGTACCTCCTGCTCTTGTAGCATTCTTTCCTACCGCATCACCTTGCTGTTGCCTGTGAGGCCCAATAGCTGGCTTCTGAGGCTTCCTTGGTCCCTCCTCCTCCCTCTGTTTGGCCTGCCTTCTGCCATTATCATTCCCTAAGAAATGTTGTTAGTCTTTTAATTAAAGCCTTGCCCAGGCCTTCCATAATGCCTGCAGAATCAACATATCTTGACCTCTTATATATGCCAGTATTCATCTGGTACCTTGGTTAGAAGTAACTGCTTATTTTCTGGATTATATTTCTCAATTTATATAATTTTCCTGATGTTTATTCCAGACTTATGTTATAGGTACTTGTGTAGGCATCTGCATTTGCTTACGTACTTCTTGGGGGTAGAAAAGGTATTCTGTGTGCTTTAGGATGAACTTAGTCAAAGGTAGATCTCATAGAGTTAATTAATCAGGAGCCAAATGGACTGCGTTTCCACTACATACATTAATAACTTCAAATCTTAACCCCAAATCTACTAGTTTTTTGCTTAGTGCTTTTGCTTGAAAAGTTCTATCATTTTATTTCATAGAGAGTATATTAGCAGATATAATGTGATTTAAAAAGTGGAAAGTGTTTCTGCTTTGAACAAGCCTAGTCTAGTAATATAAGCGCATAATTATTAACAGAAAAAGCCTATTTCAGGAACCTAGCATGTCTGTCAGTTTTTAACTTCATAATCAGTCCTCCTGTCCCTCATCAGATACACACATTCACAAGCCAATCGTGTTTACTCACAGTTAAAATGCCCCTCTTTCTTTTGCCTAGATTGTGGTAAAAGTGCCTTTCCTTCCCTGTTGGAGTATAGTGGTCTTGCCCCCCTTCCCCATTCTCTGTTCCTCCACTCTTCTTCTCACTCCACCAGCATTTTAAATGATCTTTCTTATTAGGAAGGCTTTTCTTCTCACTGTTGGGTGAAAAAGTTTGTGTGCCTTGAAGGGAGGTTCTGACTAGGGAGATGACATTTGAGCTGAAATTAAATAATGAGCACATAGTAGGTGACCTAGGTTAGAGGTTTGAGAACTAATCACAAATAATCCTCTTTGTCCAAGATTTCATTATTTGAACTGTTGAAATTATGAAGTCTTAAATTTTAAAATTTTTATGTGTGTGCATGAGGGCCTGCATATAATGTGTGTGCATGTGTGATAATGGTGATGATGATTGTATGTGTGTGTGTTTATACCGTGTACATGCCTGATGTCTGCAGAGACCAGAAGAGTGCCCTTAACCACTGAACCGTCTCTCAAGGCACCAAAGTAAGGAATCTTGTAGGGAAGAAAAAAGCCTCAAAATATTAATACATTTATAAATAAGCTCCCAGTCTGAGAAACTCCTTCTCAGAGTTCCTTACTTGTCTTCACACTCCTGCTTTGATATCAGGGTTGATGGCTGTACCATAGGTCAGACAATTAATTGCAGAGCAAAATTACAGCTCATGCACCCCAAAATGCAAGGTCTTATTTATTTGGTGAGAATTATTTGGTGCAAGTGGTTCACATGTGAAACTATTAACACCTAGGGATCTGACAGAGTTGCCCTTCTGGAATGAGGTGGGTGGTGACCTTTAGTGAACAGGAAAGGAAATGGAGAAGGTCTTCCTTCCTGCAAAGAGGAAGAGCCACCTAGCAGTAAGGCACCATGACTCCACAGAGTTGTGTGCAGTGTTAAGCTCATAGAAATCAGACTGCTGCTGGGGTGCAGTGGTATGCTTTAGATGCAAATGGGGTGCAAAAAGCAAGTTATAGGAATATGTTATACTTGCACCCCCTTTTCTTTCTTATGTTTTAATACTGGAATATTAGTGTCCATGCTGCTACCTGTGTGCATGGCCCAGCTAGGTTTCCATAGTCGCTGTCAACTGTATTCCATGTTTTGGAGTATTTGGGGGAAGTTTTCAATTAGCAATAATTACTCTTTTGAGTAAATCTCCTGGGCTGCTACTTACTACCACATGCAAAGCTCATGCCACCTCCATTTGCTGCTCAGCCTCAGGCTGGGAGGCTGTGTCTGTACTGCAGAAGACAGAGCCACATAGATCCTCCACATGTCATCTCTAACTTACCAGTTTCCTGTTAAATTTTCCCACTTGATTTCATCCACTTTGCTTATTTACAAGCTTTAAAATACTCAACATTTTAGCTGTTCTTTTCTTATAAGTAAAAGATGATGGATTCCCTGGGCTACCACACCCAGGTAATCACCTTCTTTTACTTGCTTTTGTTTGTTTGTTTATTTATTTATTTATTTATTATTCAGAGCACTTGAGATGATATTTTATTAGTTCCAGGGTGACTTTTTATTCTTAAGACCTTGGCAGGAGTAGTACTTTAGCATGACTCTTCTTGGTCAGTGGTGGTCCTTTATGCTAAGTTTTAAACTTGACACTTTTCTTACTTGCTGCTTTGCAGATTTTTCTCTTTTTCTTTCTCTTTTTTCTTTCTTTTTTTTTTTTTTTAGGTATTCGCTAAGGAATACTTAGACTTGGTCTGTATGGACTTTTCTGTCACATCAGCTTTTAGCACTGTCTGGGTGGTAGATTGCCATAAAGAATTCTCAAGGCTTTTTATAGTTTCTACATACTATCAGTGCCCTGTTGTCTACCCCTTTGGTTTGGGGGATTCTCTTATTCACTTTTGCTTGCTTGCTGATTGAGTGATTGAGATTGCTTGCTGATTGATTGATTGATTGATTGAGATAGAATCTAATTTCTGAAATGATTCTTCTGCTCCAGGGTTTCAGTGCTGGGGTTGCAGATTTATCTAGTTCTTATTTTTTTGTTTGTCTGTCTGTTTTTTGGGAGGGGGTGTCCTGTTTTGGTTTTATTGTTTGTTTTTATAAACAGATTTTATGTAGCCTGGGCAGGCCTCAGTTTCTTCGTGTGGGAAAGGATAATGCTGAAATGATCTTCTTGCTTAGACTTTTCAAGTGCTGGGATTACAAGGCATGCGCCAGTTTGTACAGCCCAGTTTTTTATTTTTTATTTTTAGTTAAGGTCTCCCTTTTGTAACATAAGTTGACTTCAACTTCAGATCCTCCTGCCTCTGTCTCCTGAACTCGGGATTACTGGCTTGTACCATTGTGTCTGTTATTTTTTTAATCTTTCCACATATTCATTGGTTTCATTGTACAGATGAAGAAAGGTAAGCTGTGTTGTTTAGAAAGACTTATTTTTAGTACTTGTGTAACAAAGTCCTTGGGCTGCTGGACACTAGTGGCCTGCTTCCTTCCCATTTGGCATCTGTTCCCACCTCCTTCAGGCTTACCGTTACCTCACTATACATCCTGGATAATCTGGAACTTGTTGTATAGATCAAGCTGGTCTGAAACTCATAGAGATCACCTGCCTCTGCTTCCCAAGTGTTGGAATTAAAGGGGTGCATCACCATGCTAGGTGATAGATAAAGTTAGGCTTCTCCCAGTTATCTTAAATACTCTCATCTTCAGGTATAGCTCATAGTGACTTTGTGACCAAATTGGGAGAGAAAAAGAGGATGAATATTGATGGCTGTGCTCCTGCAGCCAACTCCTTGAAGGCAGGATGGTGCCTGGCATAGACAGTGCTTTCATGAATGATAAATGTGTGAGATGTAGGTGTTGCTAGGCACGCAGCATGGCATTGGCCAAATTCCTCATTTCTAGACATTGAAAGGGCACAGCGATTGGTGAGTTTTGTATAAGTGGGGAATATAGGCTATATTAATTTTCTGTTGTTACTGTAACAAGCTACCAGAAAATTAGCAGCCCATACAAAACAAATTTATCTTAGCGTTCAGCAGTTCAGATGGATGATGTGTCTGGCTTGTAAAGGCAAGCCTTTGGCAAGGCTGGGTTCTGTTCTGGAAAGTCCTTTCTCATACAGATTGTCCACAGAACTTAGTTCCAATAGCCGTAGCTGCAGGGCTCCTATCCCTGTTTCTTTGATTGCTGTCATTTGAGGGCTTTTCCCAGCTTTCCATTTCCATAGCCATATTGATATTATAGAGAGAGTGCATGCACTGTTTTGTTTTGTTTTGTTTTCCTCTTTTCAAAGGTAGTAATAGACAGTTGTCCACATTTTTTCTTGTGTTCTGTCTTTTTTGTTTGTTGGTTTGGTTTGGGGAAGGTTGTTTTTTTGGGTTTTGCTTGTGGATTTGTTTTTTGAGACAGAGTTTCTCTAAGTAACAGCTCTGGCTGTCCTGGAACTTGGCTTTGTAGACCAGGCTGGCCTCAAACTCACAGATTGCTCACAGACCTCAACTCCTGATTGCTGGGATTAAAGCTATGCACCACCATGCCTGGACCATGACCTGCCTATCTAAATCTTCTTGTGTCTCCCATCTCTGGTTAATGTAGGCATCTCCATTTTTAAAGATCGAGTAATTACCTTGGGTCCACCTGGATAACCAAACAAACCTTTCCTTCTCCCAGGCTTGCTTTGCTTTGCTTTTGTTGGTTGGTTGTTACTTTCTAGGTCTCATGCACTCAGTGCTTGTCTTGAGCTTGCAGCAGTTCTGCCTTCTTCAGCCTCTCAAGTGCTGGACTGACAGTCATTTTTCACCACATCTAGCTGCTGTAACTGGTTGTATAGGGCAGTCTCTCTGATGTTGTAACTCATTGTATCGGAACATTAGTTCCCATGGATAGACTCTGTTTTTAGTTGGGGGTTAGGAAGCTGTCATAGTACAACACTGCTCATAACTAAGTTGGATTTTAGACTCTGGCCTTTCTGACTCCAGAATCTGCAGTTTCGCCTGTATTGTAAAGATTCCTTTGCTTTTCCTAAGCTCCTTATCAGATTGTCTTTTGTGGGTTTGCTAATCTCTTGGTTTGAGTTGCTGTTTGGTGCTTCATAGTCCTTTAGTCCCCTTATTTAAAGAAATAGTACTTGCACTCATACAAACCAGAAGTGATGGTGCACACCTCTAAACCTAGCGCTGGGGAGGCTAAGGCAGGCAAATCTCTGTGAGGTCAAGGCCAGCCTGCTCTACAGACTTCCAGGATAGCCAGGGCTACACAGAGAAATCTTGTCTTGAAAAGCCAATTTTTTAAAAAGAAGAAAAAATGTTTAATTGGGCTTACATTCTAAAAGAGTTAGTGTTAGAGTTCATGATGACAGAGCAAAGGCGTCTTCACAGGAGCAGCTGAGAAGTTACATTTTGATCCACAACTGTAAGGCAGAGATGGAGAGAGCACTGAGAATGCCTTTCTTTTGTAACCTCAGAGCCTATAGGCCACCCCCCCAACCCACACCATGCACTTCTTCCAACAAGAACATGGCCACAAGTCCTAAATCTTCCCACACAGTTCCACCGAATGGGTGCCAAGTATTCGAACATAGAAGCTTAGGGTGCCGTTCTCACTCAGACCACCGCAGTGTGTGACTATGAATTTGTCTTGTTTGCTTGAATGTTTCTATAATTATCTCACACTGGTTTTAAAAACTAACCCAGACTTGACCATGCTGCCTACTGTCCAGATTAAAAAACAAACAAATTTATTTTTTGCCTTCTATGTGTCCTAATATAATATATTGATTTCCTTCTCCAGCTCCCGGACATTTTCTGCTTACCTTCTTTGTGACCATGTGGTACTTTTAAATAGTTTGCTATGGCTTGTCTTTAGTGTTCCTAGCCTGTCTTGTGTTTTCTTGTACTTAGCATTTTTTTTTCCTTTTTTTGTATCTAAATGGTTTATATAAGTTTCCTCATATTAAGATGATTTACAGTCTTTTTGTCCATCCATCAGTCTCTCCATCAGTCCATCCATCCATCTCAACTCCACTAGTGATTTTTTTCAATGTATGTGTGCATTTATCTGTATGGGTACATGTGTGTAGATTTGTGGGCATATGCCATGTGGAAGTCAGAAGTTAACAGTGGATGTCTTCATCTCTCTCCACCTAGGTTTTTCTTGAGAGAGAGTGTTTTTGTCTTTTGACACGGGATCTTTTGATAAAGCTGGAGTTCACCAGATTGGCTAGGCTGGTTAGCCAGAAAGTTGCAGGCATCCTTTGTCTCTGCTGTCTATCTCTCCCCCACCCCACCCCACCTTACACATATCACCATACCAGGAAATTTAGTTCTTGGCCCTCTAGCTTTGCCAGTCTTTCTGCTCCCTTCTGTGATGTCCCTGAGCCTCAGGTGTGGGATTATGTTGTAGATGTACCAGTTGGGACTGACTACTTCATAGTCAGTTTTTCTCTACATTTTCATAAGGTATGGATTCCTATAATTTTTTATGTAATCCATTACAATATTTAAAATTTTATTTTGAGTCTATAATTTGAAAAATGAAATGTTTTGTATGTAATCATTGAAGAATTTGAATTCATTTCTGCTATTAAGTACCACTGTTAGATAGACAAGGATCAAGACATAGATGACAAAGATATGGCTTTTATAGCACATATCACACAGAAAACAATAATATGAATATCACATTTCCCAAGATATGTTATGTCACCCGGACATTATAGAACGTTATAAAGACCATTGTTCTGTGGGATGAAAATATAAATTTCTGAGTTTTCTGTTCGTAAAATTGATATAATGTCTGCCAAGTGCCTGTTCAAGCCCCATTTCTTTTCTCTAACTTCATAACAATGTTTGAATTCAAGTGTCAGTTAAGTGTCTCTTATTTATTTACTGCTCGTATGTTAGTGTAAGTAGGATGTTCATGCTTGGTATGCTGACATCTGCCTGTAATTCCAGCATCTCAGAAGCTGATTCTGAGTTAGAAGCCAGTTTAGGGTATACAGTAAGTTCCAGGCAAGCTTGACTATATCAAGTCTTGACTTTATCTCAAAATGAATTAACTACTATTAATGAAATAAACTTTATTGAAGACAGGTATTTGTCCATTTTTAGCAATAACTGCTAAGCACCTAGAAGTCAAATGGTATCACAAGTCTCTCTGGTTATTTTGGCCTACACCACTCTTGGATACTTTCCAAGAGTCAGTGTTATAGTTAGAAGATTCTGATTGGTGTGGTGTCTCCACTGTATGACCTTGGTTAAGCTCAGGTCTCTGCATCTTATAGAATACCAAATTTACATACTTTACTGGGTTTTTGTTTTTTGAGCTTGATATAAAACTATGCACAGGTGCTTTATTAACCACAAAGTGGCTTACTAATAATAGTACTTAAAGTTAATTGTTCCCTTCATTGAGCTTCCTAAAATTAAACTAGTGGGGTAGGTTTTGCCTATTTAAAGAGACTAGTTTGCTGATTTTAATCTAACTCCTTGAGTTGAAAACAAGATGATTACAAAATAGTAGCTATTTTGATCTTGATGCCCTTTGTATTTAATAAACTTGAAAAGGTTCTTTTCTATCTCAAGATGTCTTCCTGAACTACCCAAGATTGGCAAGACTATCAGAGAAAGACATTCCAGTTTTTACCTGTCTTCAGAAACCAATGGTTGGGCAGTAGTCACCCTCTACCTGGACTTCCTCTGTGCTTACTTTTATGATGTGCTGGCTACTTTTATATCAACACAAGCTAAAATCATTTGGGAAACAGGACTTCCAATTGAAGAACAAGTCTCCATAAGATTGGTTTATAGGGAAGTTTTTAGTGCATTTTCTTAGTGATTGATGTGGGAGAACCCAGCCCATTTTATGTGGTACCACTTCTAGGCTGGTGGTGCTGGGTACTAGAAGAAAGCAGGCAAAGCAAGCCATGAGGGAGCAAAGCCTTTTAGCAAGAGCATTCCATTCCTCCATGGCCTCTGCATAGGTTCCTGTCTCCGGGTTCCTACCTTGTCCCTGTCCTTACTTCCCTGGATAAAGTGGCAACACTTTAAATAAGATTGGGTGGCTACAATCTAGAACATGGAATAAACCCTTTCCTCCTCTAGTTGCTTTTGTTCATGGCTTTATTAGAGCAATTAGAAACCATAAGACACCACATGAAGAATTTCTCTCAGTTTTGAACCCCTTTTTGAAAGAAAGTTTGTAGTTCTACAGACCTGTTTTGTAAAAATGAATCTGTTGGTAGAGCTATCACATCTGTTTGGATAAAATAAAAAACCCAGTTTCAAAGGGGGAAGTAAAAGTGTGCATAGCCCTAATCACTTCTGTAAACTTCACTTCAGTCAGTAGCATAACAGAATGACTTGTCAGTTATAAATTAAAACAAATAATTCTATGTCTGATCCTTGTATCCTAATTTTACCAATGGAATTGTGCAGTAATTACTATTATACTTTTTAAGGTGTCTTTTGTAATATCATGTATAAGTCTAAGTTTTTAAGAATTTCTGCATAGTTAAATCATAATTAAATCTGTTTCTGATCTTCTTAGTCTACTTCTGTGTTGTCTAATAGAAACCAGCACTACTTAAACAAGATTTTAGCAAAAACCTTGGCTAGTTCACAGAATTTGGAGGAAGATAGTAGAATCAAGTTTCAAAATAGGCATGATGGAGAAAAATAGGACACAGCCAGATTCATGGTATCATACAGCCTGCTTAAGAAGATGGTACATTCATGCCAGTGACTCTGTTGGGCTCTTTCATCTGTGTTGTGGCAACTGTGGACTGTTCTCCCAATGACCGTTGGTATTGTAGCACCCTCTCAAGATTCCAAGTTCTGAGCAGCAGTATCTGATTGGCCAGTCTTATCAGTTTTCCATTTTTGCTTCCAAGGAGATCAGAAATACTCAGCCCCCAGAGCACTGGGTTAAAGATGTGTCAGCACATCCAGCCACTTTACCCTTTGTCTTCAGTGTTAGTATTGGTAGCTTGTACATTTGTGTCAGAAGTCAGATTTCTGGATCAGCTTCTGTTTGCATTTAATTTTTATAGATGTTGCCAGAGATCTTCATAAGTGTGAGTGTGTTTAATCTGAACTTCCTGTATATGTCATGGACTTAAATTTAACAAGCTAACTTTAGCAATAGTTATGTGGACTAATTAACTAGTCTGTATTTTCCTAATTTAGCAATTTGTTTTTGTTACTGTTACTTTTTTAGTACATGAAATAGTTTATTTTGCTTACAGTTTCTAATTTTGCACAAACCATTTATATCTTAACATACTTCTTATAGGTCATGTACAATAGATTTTATTCCATAGTAATAATATATGTACCTACTTCTTTCCATAGAATCATGAAAGAATGTTTTCTTTTTTTTAAGCTACTTAATTTTGAGACACTGTCTTATTGTGTAGTCCAGGCTGACCATGAGCCCTCAATGATCCTTCTACCCCAGTCCCTTGTATTCTAAAGTTGCAGGAATGCAGCACCAAGTCTACTTTTGTGTTGTTTCTTTTGCTTTATTCCCCAACTCTGGAAGCTTTTATTTAATAGGTCTAATAGAATACAGTTGGCCTTACTTTTTTTCCATATTATTTTTTGAGACGAGGTTTTACTGTGTAACCTGGCAGACTTCAAACTTGCAATTTTACCACCTTGTCCTCCAGGTACTGGGCTCACAGGTATGTGCCACTTTGCTGCCCAGCTATGTTTCAGGTAAACAAAAGAAAAGCTATTTAGATTTCTCATGATTGATTTTTTTTTCTCTCCATAGAACATGATTTTAATATTTCCAGCTGTTAATATTAAAGAAACGGAATAATTATTTTAAGATATATTTTGTTGTTATGTCTCTCTTTTCATTACTTGATTTTATTAATTTGGATACTGTCTCTGTGTCCTCTGGTTAGCCTGGCCTAGGGTTTATCTATCTTGTTGATTTTCCCAAAAGAACCAGCTCCTAGTTTTGTTGATTCTTTGTATAGTTCTTCTTGTTTCTATTTGGTTGATTTCAGCCCCGAGTTTAACTATTTACTGTGGTCTACTCCCATTGGGTGTATTTGCTTATTTTTGTTCTAGAGCTTTCAGATGTGCTGTCAAGCTGCTAGTGTAAGCTCTCTTCAGTTTCTTTTTGGGGCATTTAGAGCTATGAGTTTTCTTCTTACCACTGCTTTCATTGTGTCCCATAAGTTTTGGTATGATGTGTCTTCATTTTCATTAAATTCTAAAAAGCCTTTAATTTCTTTATTTCTTCCTTGGCCAAGTTATCATTGAGTAGAGCATTGTTCAGCTTCCATGTGTATGTGTGCTTTCCATTGTTTTTGTTGGTATTTAAGACCAGCCTTAGTTCGTGGTGATCTGATAGGGTATATGGGATTATTTCAATCTTGTTCTGTTGAGGCCTGTTTTGTGACCAATTATATGGTCAGTTTTGGAGAAGGTACCATGAGGTGTTGAGAAGAAGGTATTATATTATTTTGCTTTAGGATGAAATGTTCTATAAATATCTGTTAGATCCATTTGGTTCATAACTTCTGTTATTTTCACTGTGTCTCTGTTTAGTTTCTGTTTCTATGATCTGTACATTGCAGAGAGTGGTGTATTGAAGTCTCCCACTATTATTGTGTGGGGTACAGTGTGTGCTTTGAGCTTTAGTAAACTTTCTTTTACAAATATGGATGCCCTTGCATTTGGAGCATAGATGTTCAGAATTGAGACTTCATCTTGGTAGGTTTTTCCTTTGATCAGTATGAAGTATCCTTGCTTATCTCTTTTGAAACTTTTGGTTCAAAGTCGATTTTGTTCAATATTTGAATGGCTACTCCAGCTTGTTTCTTGGGACCATTTGCTTGGAAAATTGTTTTCCAACGTTTTACTTTGAGGTAGTGTCTGCCTTTGTCACTGAGGTGTGTTTCCTGTATGCAGCAAAATGCTGGGTCCTGCTTACATATCCAGTCTGTTAGTCTATGTCTTTTGGGGGGAATTGAATCCATTGATGTTAAGAGATATTAAAGAAAATCCATTACTTCCTGTTAACTTTTGTTGTTTGAGGTGGAATTTTGTTTGTGTGGCTTTTGGGTTTGTTGAAAGATTACTTTCTTGCTTTTTCTAGGGTATAGTTTCCCTCCTTGTGTTGGTGTTTTCCATCTATTATCCTTTGTAGGGCTGGATTTATGGAGAGATATTATGTAAATTTGATTTTGTCATGGAATATGTTGGTTTCTCCATCTGTGGTAATTGAGAGTTTTGCTGGGTATAGTAGTCTGGACTGGCATTTGTGTTCTCTTAGGGTCTGCATGACATGTACCCAGGATCTTCTAGCTTTCATAGTCTCTGGTTAGAAGTATGATGTAATTATGATAGGTCTGCCTTTATTTCTATGTTACTTGACCTTTTTCCCCTTATTGCTTTTAATATTCTTTCTTTGTTTAGTGCATTTGGTGTTTTGATTATTATGTGACAGGATGAATTTCTTTTCTGGTCCAGTCTATTTGGAGTTCTGTAGGCTTTTTATATGTTCAGGGGCATCTCTTTTTTTTAGGTTAGGGAAGTTTCCTGCTATAATTTTGTTGAAGATATTTACTGGCCTTTTTAGTTTCAAAGGTTCAGTCCATTATTATCATGGCAAGAATCATGAGAGTGTGCAGGCAGCCATGGTACTGGAAATGGAGCTAAGAGTTCCATATCTTGATCTGCAGACAGCAGAAGGGGACTGTGTGCTACACTGGGTGTAGCTTGAGCATATGAGACCTCAAAGCCTGTTCCTGCAGTGACACACTTCCCCCAACCAAGACCACACCTCCTAATAGTGCTATTCCCTATGGGCCAAGCACTCAAACACATGAGTGTATGGGGGCCGTTCATATTTAAACCACCACAGTTATCCTGGAGGACTCCCTGGTCATTATGTTTGTCCTGGTTTTTCTCCAACACTCGTCATTTTCTATGATTGAAGCAAACCAGTGGGGAAAGTAGAATGAGATGTGAAGAAGAAAATATTATTATATTATTTTGAAAATATTTATTTGCCTTACTTGCTATTAGATTAACACATAAGTTACTCCCTAAGCAAAGTACTAAATTCTTTTGTTTTCCATTTTTTTATTCATTATACTTTTTTTACAGTTTTTATTATACAGATGTGTGTGTGCCTGAGTATATGTCTATACCATATCCATGCTAGGGGACTGTGAAGATCAGAAGAGGTATTGGAGCCCTACAGCTATGAGCTGCTGTGTGTGTGCTGGGAACTGAACCTGGGTCCTCTGCAAAAGCAATGAGTGCTCTTGACCACTGAGCCTTCCTTTTTAGTCCTATTTTCTGATTTTGAATTAAATTATATCTAGCTTTGTATTTGTAAACTAAGCTTTTCTACACTTAATCTATATTCTAGATCTTCCAACTTCACCAGTTGAATTTGTCTTACTGAAGAATGTTTTTAATCATGCCAAGTTATGAGTCAGATTTTACCTGGCTGACAGGAATCACCGAAAATTTGAACAAAGCAGGAACAAAATCAAGAATCCTTAACTGTGATGAAATTAGAGTCAAGAAGGGGGAAGACTGCCTATGGGGTAGAGAAAATTTTTAAGGAACATGGTAAAAGGACTGAGGGTGTGGCTCTATCAAAGCTACCTTGTATGTAGAGCCTTGGGTATAATCCCCAGCATCACATAAAAACTGACTAGGCATTGTGTCGGCACACTGCAATCTCAGCACATAGGAGATAGGTAGGAGATCAAACGTTTAAAGTCATCCTCAGCTGAGGATGCTACGTACCAAATTTGAGACCAGCCTGAGATACATTGGACTCAGCCTAAATAAAAATAAAGAAAGAAAGAAAACTGGGAAAAAATTGAGAGAAGGGCCTCTACCTTTGCAGCTAGACAGAGCATAAAGGAACAGATCTGGGACCTACGTGTCATTGTAGGGAGTGAGGCTTAGGTCAGCCCATAGCAGTTTACTGAGGGGCTTAGATGGGTTGGATCCTGCAGAAACTCCAGAGGCAGCTGCTGCTGTCTGGAAGCTGAGTTGTGCCCTGCTGCAGATCCTCTGATCTCACTAGCAGGGAATCAGTTGACTACCTCCTGTTGACCTTTTCAAAAGAAAATCACAGGTAAATTCAGGATAGATCTGGGCTGGTGAAATGGCTCAGAGGTTGAGTTCAAATCCCAGCGACCACATGGTGGCTCACAACCATCCGTAACAAAAATCTGATGCCCTCTTCTGGAGTCTATGAAGACAGTTACAGTGTACACACATATAATAAATAAATAAATAAATAAATACATCTAAAAAAATTCAGGATAGATCATGGCAGACATGAGATTCTCATGTAGCACAGTCCCACTTTATTCCCTAGAGTACTTTCCTGTCTGAAAAATGTCCCTTTAAAAAAAAAAAGTTGAGAGTCTGAAGACATAGCTAGGCAGTTAAGAGCACTGAGTGCTTTTCCAGAGGTCCTGAGTTCAAATCCCAGCGACCACATGGTGGCTCACAACCATCTGTAATGGAATCCAGTGCCTCCTTCTGGTGTGTCTAAAGTCAGCTACAGTTTACTCATATGCATAGAAAAGTGAGTAGTCTCTGTTCTTTTATGCAAATGTGACATTAACTCAACATTGACTGAGCATCTGCTTTCTGAGTCTTGACTACTAGAGTAATTGTCAAATGACCAAAGAGTAAATGCTAACTGCACCAGAGGGCGAAAGCTAGAGTGCACTCAGGTAGTGAAGGTACAGTTTGCTAAATGGTTGAAAAGTAGGCCTGAATGGGTAGAATGTCAGACTTGTCTTTAGGTTCTAGGAAAAGGAAAAGCACCGGCATGCTTCCACATTGTCCTCCTCTTTCACTTCAGTAGATGTCATTAGTTCAGTAGTATGAACAGTGTAATATGAGTAAACAGGGCTTGAAAACCTAAAGCAGCATTTCTTGTCAGTGCTGTACAGAATTTAAATCTAGTCCAATAAATATTAGTCATCTCTAACATTTGCTGGTTGGTGGGATACATTGAAATACAGAAGGCTCACCTAATACTTAAAAAAAAATAAGAATAGACACTACTTTGAGTAATTAGATAAACCCCTGCTCTACAGGGTTCGAGTCCACAGAGCTGGGACTTCTCTTAGTAGCAGAACACTACTTGGCTAGCAAGCACTAGGTGCTGCATTTAGTACTCAGCTCGGGGTTGGTGGTGGAGGAGTCTCAACAGAGCCAGCTATGACAAGGTCTCTGATGAGGAACTGAATATAGACTGTCTTCTGAAACATCAGCTTGTGAGTGACCACTTGTAATAGCATAACAGGGGTATCAGATGTTAAAATAACCTTCCCTTTCTACCTTCCTGGCACAGGTGTATGCAGTAGAGATTGGGGGAAAAATGGAATATTACTGTAAGAGTTAGAAAATACCTTATTTGTGTAAGCAATATAGTAAAAATGAAAAAGGCATTACAGGAAGTGAAAAAAAATTCTAAAGAATAGGCACTTCAAATGCAGGCTCATTACTTTTAAATGAAAGTTATATATACTACTACAAAAATATAAAAGGTCTGAAAATTGGCTGTGGAGGTGAAAATGGTGTCATCTAGCAGAAGTATAGAGCCCCTGAAGTGCATGCGCCCACATGGTGGCGTCGTAGTGAGTGCAGTATGGAGTGGGTGCAGTGGAGAAACTTGACAGATTGCGTCAACCAAGATGAACAGTTACTTTTCTGATGGTTAAAAATAAGAATCTTCTCTGTGGACTTCCTCTCAAACCCTCATGACCCAAACCTAGTCATGACAAAATGAAATTCCATCACGAAATGCACTACAGAGCAGCTGAACAGTATCCCCAAAACTGTCCGTCTGATCAAGGGCAAGAACAGGTGAAAATTCCATCTACCATGGCCCAGAAGCTCATTGTGGCCTGGGAGCCCAAAGAAACATGTTAACAAATGCTTCAAGATGTCTGAATGGGTATCCCTAAGTCAAAGACTGAGAAAAAGAAAATGGGGATGTTGAGGAACTATAGGCAAAAAGGTATGCCCCAGCACTGGGGACAAAGAGCAGGAATAAGCTACAGCGCTCTCTACTGTCTGTTCATTGTGGACCCGTAGCCAACACTGCTAGGTGCATAGTGTATAGGTCAGGGTTCCTCCCCAGCCTCGAATGTAGAGGATATTGTGTTCTCCCCAGAAGCCAAATAATGAACCACTTAACCAGAAAGTGTCCATATTTTAAAAATTAGAGTGTTACTCATTTTATGGATATTGTCATAGAACATATGGTACTGAAGACTTAAGGACAAGTTAAGGTGAGACATACACACACCACACACACACACACTAACTGCAGTAATGAAAATCTGAGGCAGGAGATTACAATTTGGGACTAAACATGGCCCATCGAGTAAAATCCTATTTCAAAAGTAAAAATAATTTTTTTTTGTTTGTTTGTTTTTTTGAGACACGGTTTCTCTGTATACCCCTGGCTGTCCTGGAACTCACTTTGTAGACCAGGCTGGCCTCGAACTCAGAAATCTGCCTGCCTCTGCCTCTTGGGTGCTGGGATTAAAGGCATGCGCCACCACGCCCGGCCGTAAAAATAGTTTTAATGTACAAAGATAAACTGTGTAAGTGATATTGGCAGAGGGGCACATAGACATTCATTTGAAGCTCCTTGCTTTCCTCATTTCTCTTCCTTGATTGCATCCTAGAAGTATTCCCATGTTCTGTCATCCTTACAGAAGGTAGATGGTTTGCATGGCAGGGCTGAGTTCTTTATGACATCTTATATCCCCACCCTCCAAAAAACAGAATTTTTGAGATATAGGAACTTGGCTGTAAAGCCCAGATTTGCCTAAGACTGTGCAACACAGGCTGGCTTCAAACTCACAGCAATTCTCCTGCTTGAGCCTCCCATGCGCTGGGATTACAGGCATCACCAGCACAGGTTTTTATTGATTTTTTAGCAGTCTTTCAACTTTGTCAGTGTACTTGGTTTTCATGCTTTACATTTCTTAGTGACTTACATTGTTCAAACTACATTTTCTTTGGTAATGTGGCATTAATGGCATTAATTTCTTTATTTCTGTGACCAAGTAGTAGTACCTAGAACATAGCAGGTGAGCATTCAGTAAATAGTTTTCATCTTTTGGAGGGGGTATTTTCAGGGTGTTTAGTTGTTGGTTTTTTAAAATTTTTTAAAAAGATTTGTTTATTTTACATATATGAGTACACCATTGCTCTCTTCAGACACAACAAGAGAAGGCATCAGATTCCATTACAGATGGTTTTGAGCTACCTTGTGGTTGCTGGGAATTGAACTCAGGTCCTATGGAAGAGCAGTCTGTGCTCTTAACCACTGAGCCATCTCTTTAGCCCTCTTGGTTGGCTTTTTTATTTTGTTTATAGCAGTATGGCTGTCTTCCTGGCTTTCTGCCCTATGTCTTTGTTTCTTTAACCTTGTTTCATTCTTGTTTGTCCTTTGTGGTTTTGTGTAGTTTGGGGGTTTGTTAAGATAAGGCCTCTTACAGCACAGGCTGGCCTCAAACTCTGTAGCCAAGAATGAACTTAAACTCATGATCCTTGGCCTCTGCCTCTAGTGCTGGCTTTGTCCCTTTTATTAACACAGAGAAATGTATATAATAGCAGATTTGTTGCATTTTCGTGCATGTACAAAACACACATTGATCATATTCACCCTCCATTACCTTATTTTCCTTGTCTTTCTTCCTCTTCTCTAATAACCCTTTTCTTTTTTTTTCCTTTGTTTTTCCTTTTTGCCCCCTGATAGGACATACCTGAAAAGAAGTAAAGCCTGTCTTCCCGAGTTGGATTTCTTTTGTCTAACATGACCCTCTCCAGTTCTGTTCTCTTCCTCGCCTTAATCTTTACTAATACTCCACTATGTATCTACAGCTCACATTTTCCTTTCTTTAGGAGGTCACCTGCCTTTAGATTTAGTCCACATCTCAGTTCCAGATTAGTTTATCTTGAAATTCTTAGACACATCTGCAGTGCCCTTTTTCCAGGTGAGATTATGGGTTGGAACGTTGTCATGTGTCTTCAAACCATATCTGCTCAGCATGCTGTCATCAGCTACCAGAGTAGTGTGCAGATAGGACAATGGAAAGACACACACATACAAAAAAAAATCAATAATAAAGTTAAATTTAAAAAACAATTGGAGCTCTCAGAGTCTGAGCCACCAACCAAAGAACATACACGGGCCAGACCTAGGCCTCCCCACACATATGTCGCAGATGTGCAGCTTGGTCTTCATGTAGGTTGAGAACAACTGGAATAGGGGCTGTCTGAAAAGCTGTTGCCTCTATGTAGGATATGTGCTTCTAGCTGTGCTGCCTTGTCTGGCCTCAGTGGAGAAGGAAGTGCCTAGTCACACAGACTTGAAGTACCTGGGCTTGGGGGAGTGGGGAGAGGATGGTGTGAGGGGGTGACCAGGAGGGGGCAGTGAACGGGATGTAAAGTGAATAAGTAAAACATTGAATCAAATTAAATTTTAAAAACAATGAGGATTGCTCTTCTGGAAGGGAACTGTATTGGAGCCTGCCAACAGCATGCAAACAGTCCTGAAGTCACTTTCCTTAGCCAGAAGCTGATAGGTTTTGAAAAGCTAGTTTTTAGACACCAACATAAACAGTTTTTAAAAAGATATTCTTAAAATAGACCTTTAAAACTTTTGACTGGGCCAAATAAATTTGGGTAGAATTTTTTTAATTTTCTATTTCTATATTCATCTTGAAGAATCTTTAATACTTGTATTGAATTTTTGAATTTTCAGTATACTTTTAAATTTTATTTGAACCTGTGATATTCCTTTTAGAGAGGAAAAGTTTTTATCTATTTAGTTTCCTTCCTTCCTTCCTTCCTTCCTTCCTTCCTTCCTTGTGCATAAGTACATGCATGCATGAGTGTGTATGTTAGTATTATTAGGTACCAGATCCAGGGCATTGAGCATGTTAGGCAATGCTTTACTATTGAACCACGCAAATCATAGCCCTAATAGGATTTTCTTTTAATTTTTTTCTTTTTTTTTCTTAGATATCTTCTTTATTTACATTTGAAATATTATCCCCTTTCCTGATTTCTCCTCCCCTCCCCTTGCTTACTAACCCACCCACTCCTGCTTCCTGGCCCTGGCATTCCCCTACACTGGGGCATCGAGCTTTCACAGGACCAAGGGCTTCTCCTCCCATTGATGACCAACAAGGCCATCATGGGTCCCTCCACGTGTGCTCTTTAGTTGGTGGTTTAGTCCCTGGGAGCTCTGGGGGTACTAGTTGTTTCATATTGTTGTTCCTTCTATGGGGCTGCAAACCCCTTTAGCTCCTTGGGTCCTTTCTTTAGTTCCTCCATTGGAGACCTTGTACTCAGTCCAGTGGTTAGCGGAGAGCATCCACCTCTATATTTGTCAGGCACTGGTACAGCCACTCAGGAAACAGCTATATCAGGCTCCTGTCAGCAAGCACTTGTTGGTATCCACAATAGTGTCTGGGTTTGATGACTGATGGCCTTTCCTTCAGTCTCTGCTCCACACTTTGTCTCTATAACTCCTCCCATAGGTATTTTGTTCCCCCTTCTAAGAAGGACCAAAGTATCCACACTTTGGTCTTCCTTCTTCTTGAGCTTCATGTGGTTTGTAAATTGTATCTTGGGTAGTCTTAAGTTTCTGGGCTACTATCCACTTATCAGTGAGTGCATATCATGTGTGTTCTTTTGTGATTGGGTTACCTCACTCGGGATGATATTTTCTAGTTCCATCCATTTGCCTAAGAATTTCATGAATTCTTTGTTTTTAATGGCTGAGTAGTATTCCATTGTGTAAATGTACTATATTTTCTGTATCCACTCCTCTGTTGAGGGATATCTGGGTTCTTTCCAGCTTCTGGCTATTATAAATAAGGCTGCTATGAACATAGTGGAGCATGTGTCCTTCTTACCGGTTGGAACATCTTCTGGATATATGCCCAGGAGTGGTATTGCTGGGTCCTCAGGTAGTACTACGTCCAATTTTCTGAGGAACCACCAGACTGATTTCCAGAGTGGTTGTACAAGCTTGCAATCCCACCAACAATGGAGGAGTGTTCCTCTTCCTCTACATCCTCGCCAGCATCTGCTGTCACCAGAGTTTTTGATCTTAGCCATTCTGACTGGTGTGAGGTGGAATCTCAGGGTTGTTTTGATTTGCATTTCCCTGATGACTAAGGATGTTGAACATTTCTTTAGGTGCTTCTCAGCCATTCGGTATTCCACAGTTGATAATTCTGGGTGTCCTTGCATTTGGAGCATAGATGTTCAGAATTGATAGTTCTTAGTAGATTTTTTTTCCTTTGATGAGCATGAAGTGTCCTTCCTTATCTTTCTTGATGACTTTTGGCTGAAAGTCCATTTTATCCAATATTAGAATGGCTAATCCCGCTTGTTTCTTGGGACCATTTGCTTGGAAAATTGTTTTCCAGACCCTTACTCAGAGGTAGTGTTTGTTTTTGACACTGAGGTGCATTTTCTGTATGTAGCACAATGCTGGGTCCTGTTTACATATCCAGTCTGTGAGTCTATGTCTTTTTATTGGGGGATTGAGTCCATTGATGTTGAGACATTAAGGAATAGTGATTCTTGCTCCCTGTTACTGTTGATGTTATTTCTATGTTTGTGTGGTTATCTTCTGTTGGGTTTGTTGGAAGAAGATTACTTTCTTGCTTTTTCTAGGGTGTAGTTTCTCTCCTTGTTGGTGTTTTCCATTTATTCTTCGTAGGATGGATTTGTGGAAAGATATTGTATACATTTGTTTTTGTTGTGAACTATCTTGGTTTTGCCATCTATGGTAATTGAGAGTTTTGCTGGGTATAGTAGTCTGGACTGACATTTGTATTCTCTTAGGGTCTATATGACATCTACCCAGGATCTTTTAGATTTCATAGTCTCTGGTGAGAAGTCTGATAGGTCTGCCTTTATATGTTACTTGACCTTTTTCCCTTTCTGCTTTTAATATTCTTTCTTTGTTTTGTACATTTGGTGTTTTGACTATTATGTCGAGAGGAATTTCTTTTCTGTTCCAATCTATTTGGTGTTCTGTAGGTCTTTTGTATGTTTATGGGCATCTTTTTTAGGTTAGGGAAGTTTTCTGCTATAATTTTGTTGAAGATATTTACTGGCCCCTTAAGTTGGGAATCTTTACTTTCTTCTATGCCAATTATTCTTAGGTTTGGTCTTTGTGTCCTGGATTTCCTGGATGTTTTGGATTAGAAGCTTTTTTGCATTTTGCATTTTCTTTGACTGTTGTGCTAATGTTTTCTATGGTATTTTTCTGCACCTGAGATTCTCTCTTCTATCTCTTGTATTCTGTTGGTGATGCTTACATCTATGACTCCTGATCTCTTTCCTAGGTTTTCTAACTCCAGTGTTGTCTCCCTTTGTGATTCCTTTATTGTTTCTATTTCCATTTTTTGATCCTGGATGGTTTTGTTCAGTTTCTTCACCAGTTTGGTTGTGTTTTCCTGTAATTCTTTAAGGGATTTTTGTGTTTCCTCTTTAAGGTCTTCTACTGTTTACCTGTGTTCTCTTGTATTTCTTTAAGGGAGTTATTTATGTCCTTCTTAAATTCCTCTATCATCATCATAAGATGTGATTTTAAATCAGAGTCTTGCTTTTCTGGTATGTTGAGGTAACGCGGGTTCACTGTGGTGGGAGAACTGGGTTCCGATGATGCCAGTTAGCCTTGGTTTCTGTTGCTTATGTTGTTGTGCTTGCCTTTTGCCATCTGGTTATCTCTGGTGTTAGCTGGTCTTGCTGTCTCTCACTTTGCCTTGTCCCTCCTGCAAGCCTGTGTGTCAGTACTCCTGGGAGACCAGTTCTTTCCTGGAATTTGGGTATGGAGAGCTGTGTGGTACAAGGTCAGCTCTGGGGTGCAGAGAGCAGAAGGATCCTGTCCCCAGCTGATCCTTGGTTCCTGTGTCCTGATGGCTCTGTTAATGTCCCTCTTGGGCCAGGAATTTGAAGAGAAGTGGTAGTCTTACCTGTGCTTTCAGGTAAGACACTCCTGCAGGATTTTCTTTTTCTCATTTTATAGACAGGGAAATTGAGCTGAATTTTTATAACTTTTTTTGTTCAAGGTTTATGAGTTAAAAACTAAAAAAGATTTTAAAGTTAAATTAAAAGGAAAGACTAATAAATATTATAATGAAGTTATATATAATAAGACTATTTCTAAAAAGCTTTTTCTGGTTACAAAATAAAATTCTAATATTTAAGTTAGACTTGCATTTCTACTATAGGATCTGTATAAATTGTATCAATTTATCATTTCAGGGCTCTAATCCCAGATTTTCAGGAGACTGAGGCTGGAAGATTGGTGTAAATTCAAGGACAGCTTAGGCTACATAGCACGACACTAGTCTTAGAAAACTAAAATTAAACAAGCTCTAGCCTAGGCTAGGTGTTCATTCAGTGGAGTTTTGTTCTCCACCCACCCCTTCCTTTCTTCTTTTCTCTTGTAGGACCATTGTACAGCACTGCTCTGTGCTAGTTAGCAGTGGCCCTAGCACTTTCCATACCCTTGACTTTTCCCCCCTTCGTATTTTGAATGTAAGTTGTTTGGTTTATGAAAAATAGATCATAACCAATTTTTAAGACTCTTAAAATTACCAGAAGTCCTAAAATGACTCATTGGATTCTTTTTTTTTTTTTAACTTTTTTGACTCATTGGATTCTTAAGAATCCTATGTTTCTTGCAAAGGGCTCCTTGCCCAAAATCTCTTGAGGACTAAGTAGATAAAACTTCAAGCCTTAAGACTGACCTACAGATCTCTGGGGTGGAACTTCGGGAATCTGATTTTTAATGTACCTTGATGTTAAATGTTTGCTACAGACATAGTCTTTATGTACTTGCTTCTCAGAGTATTATGTCCCACAAAATGAACAATCAATGTCTTGGACCCTAAGTTAAATTAAGGAGTAAAATAAAAGGCTTAGGTAGGAGGATTGCTTCGCTTTGAGTTCAAGGACAGCCTATGCTATCTAAACCAGGACAGAAAAAAAGAAGAGAAGCAGACTTAATGGTTACAGAACTATTACATGTATCATTTGTGCTAAACAGAGAGGTCACGATACCTAACTTAAGGCCTTAAAGTGTAGTAGTATCAGCTTAGCAGGGAAATACCTTCCAGGAAGCCTGCTGATCTGAGCCCTCATGGTGGAAAAAGAAAACCAATTGCTGCAAGTTGTCCTTTGTCTACCCCCATGCTTCATGGCACACACTTTCACATAGATACCCATGCGTACCACGAGTAGTCGTTTCCACATCAGATGTTTTGGAAGAAGATGACTAAATTTCAGATCTTTTCCCCAAGGAGCTTTGTTTATGAAAGAGGTGAAAATAGGCATTTAAATAACTGATAGTGTAAATTAAAATTAGTCGTGAATGCCTTTTCAGAACTAGACGTCCATTAAAGATCACACCCAGCTAATGGAGGAAAGGCATGAGTGGCCTGAGTGGAGGTAATGAGCCTGACAGCTCTGGGAGCCGGGGAAGGTGGTGGTTGTTAACTGTATTCTGAGGAAAGCAGAGTCTTTGCCTTCTAAACACAGCTGGCATGCATTTCTGCATTCTCAAAACACTGCTGCTGTGGACTTACTTTCTCCTTTCTCTCAAGCCATCTCAGTCAAAGCTAACGTTGAGTTTTAGCTTACTAACTGCTCCGTGTGGCAACTGCATTTGCTGAACAAGAGTAAGTTATCCTCCCTTGAGAGATGTGGGTGTGTTTTGAATGTGAGATTCTTGAAGATTTGTCCACTGAAGGAAAGGACTCAGTACAAAGAGAAGCATAGCCATGGAGATGAATAGGTTGGCTAGCTCTCAGGCCCCACAGGAAAGGCTGGGCCCTACCTGAGAAGAACAGGGCTGGTGCACAGGATTGAAGGGGTTCAGGCAGCACAGATGCATAGAGGAAACTTGGCCTAAAGAATGAAACGTTTGGTAAAAATCTGTTGGATTTAGACTTTTTAGTTAAGTTAGATAATAAATGAGCTCTAGAGTTACTCTGTGTTCTAAGTGCGTTGTGTATTAACTGATTTAATCCTCCCGATTCTGTGATAAACGTGCATTCTTATCCCCATTTTATAAATGACACAGAGGACAACACAAGTCTTATCTGACTGTCCTGGGAAGTGCTGTGGTGAGGACTGCTGAGACCTAGCTACTGTTCTAGCGCTTCAGCCGCCTTGCCTCCTTTGCATAGAAAGCTAATGCGAGGGAAAGGCACAGGGCTATCTTAAGGAATTGACACTTGCAAATGATGACTGCCTCTTCACAGCAGCAAACGCCCTGCTGATGCTTTTGTAAGATCAGTCTTCATTTCTGTGGGTTATTTTTCCTCTGACTGTTTGTTTACTCATGTTTTAATTTCCAGGTGTTGGTAAATCGTGCTTGTTGCTACAGTTTACAGACAAGAGGTTTCAGCCGGTGCACGACCTCACAATTGGTAAGTTTTCTGAAAGAGAGAACGTGAGATGCTTTGAATAGCTTATATATAGTATACTAATGGGTCCATTGAACAAGCAATGAAACTAGAGTTGTTGTGGTGCAGAATTCAGTCTCTGTTGCCTTTAGAAATAAATATATAGTAAAAATAAATACTAACTTTTCATGCAGGATTAGAATATGAAGGAATTAATATTAAAATTTCAATTCTATTTGATTATGAATTACATTTTTAAGAGACAAAACTGCACCACTTTGGGTGCTTACTGGAAATTACAACAAGTCTACGAGTACGTGGGCAAACTGTTTCACCACTTCCCATTTCACCTTTTCTATGTGTGCGTGAAGACAACAGTACCTCTCAGTGTGGCCGTACTTCATGCTTGCCTGTTGTCATTAACCAGGACCGTTTGTCTGCTACGAAGTGTAAATGAGACAGGTACTAGTAACAAATAGTCAATAGGTGTAGTTAGTGTTAGTTTACATAGTGCTAATACTGCTTTTTATCAATACACAAAGCTTAAAATTTAAAATGAGTAAAATCTAAACATTTTAGATAGATATAATTTGTTTGAAAATTACATCAGTAGTCAGGCATGGTGGCCTGATCCTGCAAACGCATAAACCCAGTACTTGGGAAACAAAAACAGGAGGTGTTCACCCCAAGTTCAGGGCTAGTGTGGTCATCATAGCAAGTTCTAGGGTAGCCAGGGCCATGTAGCAAGATGTCTCTTTTAAAAATGATCTATCAGTAGCTGGATGGGTGGGTGAGTGGAGGATGGATGGATAGAAAATCTAGAGCAGTGGTTCTCACTCTGTAGTTTGCAACTCCTTTGGGGGTTGAACTGTCCTTTCACAGGGTTCATAGTCAGATACCCTGCATATCAGATATTTACATTATGATTCATAACAGTAGCAAAATTACAGTTATGAAATAATAAAATAATTTTGTAGTTGAGGGTTACTATAATTTAAGGAACCGTTTTAAAGATTTAATGTTTTAACATTAGGAAGGTTGAGACCCACCGAGGGGGGGGGGATGGAGAGGGAAGGAGATGGGGTGGGGAGAGGGGAGGGGAGAGGAATAGGAGGGGAGAGGGAGGGGAAGAGAAGAGAGGAGAGGAGGGGGAGGAAAAGAGGGGGGAGAGGAGAGAGAAGTGGGTGGGGATCTGATAGGTAAGGAATCTAGCTGGATGATTCTTTTATGCTACAACCTGCTAGGATTGAGTTAAACATAGGAAAAAGGAGTAACTGGAAATCTCAGTTCTTTTGTTTAGTGACATTCTCTCACTGATTCCTAGTTCTGTCTGGGAGTTGGGTATATTTGTTATGTTACTGTTTGTTTAAGATGGATCTCCAAGAATAAACAGACAGAGCTTGAATTTGCAATAAGCCTTCTGCTTTCACCTCCTGAATTCTGGGTTACAGTTGTGTTCTACACTCAGTCTCTTCATTCTATTATTTTATTTACGCTTTACTAACAGTAAATACAGGAGGATCTAGGAGTTTAAGTCTGGTCTAGGCAACATGAAGCCCTATTTCAAAAAACCAAAACCGAAGGACTGTTGAGAGGAGGGTTAACAAAAAACTAAGGATGTGTGAAAACCTTTTAGAAACCCTCTACTTTGTAACGCTTTTTGGTTTTGTTTGGGTTTGGGTTTTTTGTTGTTTTTGGTTTTTGTTTGTTTTTTTTGGTTTGGTTTGGTTTGGTTTGGTTTGGTTTGGTTTGGTTTGGTTTGGTTTTGGAGTTGATCTACATGGACAGACAGTGCTTTCTCCAGATGACAAGGGTGATTAAATTAAAATCTTAGTACCAGGCATAGGATTCCTCCCTCCAGAAGTACCCACAATAACTCGGGTTGTTACCATTGTACCTAGTTACCCACAAGAACTTAATAGCATGATCAACCCTGTTGCTAAAGATACAACACAGTATTGTTGCAGGACATAAAGAAATCAAACTGGAACTGATCTAGAAACTTCTCACCTGTTGACTAATGCTGGAAAATGCTTGTCTGGGGCAGGGGACAAACTGTCAATGCTATTACCCAGCAGCAAATCCTGCATGTTATGATAGCCTTTCAGGCAAGATGTGCCCACTTTTGTGCAACAGTGGCACAAATGTTATGGCAGCAACTCTAGGCCTGCTCCACAGGAAGCAATACATATCTGAACTGTAAATCTGGTCAAAGGCCCATGGCTCGGGATGTCATAGGCCCTGGCTATATCTGAACTGTAAATCTGGTCAAAGGCCCATGGCTCGGGATGTCATAGGCCCTGGCTATATCTGAACTGTAAATCTGGTCAAAGGCCCATGGCTAGGGATGTCATAGGCCCTGGCTATATCTGAACTGTAAATCTGGTCAAAAGCCCATGGCTCGGGATGTCATAGGCCCTGGCTATATCTGAACTGTAAATCTGGTCAAAGGCCCATGGCTCGGGATGTCATAGGCCCTGGCTATATCTGAACTGTAAATCTGGTCAAAAGCCCATGGCTCGGGATGTCATAGGCCCTGGCTATATCTGAACTGTAAATCTGGTCAAAGGCCCATGGCTCGGGATGTCATAGGCCCTGGCTATATCTGAACTGTAAATCTGGTCAAAAGCCCATGGCTCGGGATGTCATAGGCCCTGGCTATATCTGAACTGTAAATCTGGTCAAAAGCCCATGGCTCGGGATGTCATAGGCCCTGGCTATATCTGAACTGTAAATCTGGTCAAAAGCCCATGGCTCGGGATGTCATAGGCCCTGGCTATATCTGAACTGTAAATCTGGTCAAAAGCCCATGGCTCGGGATGTCATAGGCCCTGGCTATATCTGAACTGTAAATCTGGTCAAAGGCCCATGGCTCGGGATGTCATAGGCCCTGGCTATATCTGAACTGTAAATCTGGTCAAAAGCCCATGGCTCGGGATGTCATAGGCCCTGGCTATATCTGAACTGTAAATCTGGTCAAAGGCCCATGGCTCGGGATGTCATAGGCCCTGGCTATATCTGAACTGTAAATCTGGTCAAAAGCCCATGGCTCGGGATGTCATAGGCCCTGGCTATATCTGAACTGTAAATCTGGTCAAAAGCCCATGGCTCGGGATGTCATAGGCCCTGGCTATATCTGAACTGTAAATCTGGTCAAAAGCCCATGGCTCGGGATGTCATAGGCCCTGGCTATATCTGAACTGTAAATCTGGTCAAAGGCCCATGGCTCGGGATGTCATAGGCCCTGGCTATATCTGAACTGTAAATCTGGTCAAAAGCCCATGGCTCGGGATGTCATAGGCCCTGGCTATATCTGAACTGTAAATCTGGTCAAAAGCCCATGGCTCGGGATGTCATAGGCCCTGGCTATATCTGAACTGTAAATCTGGTCAAAAGCCCATGGCTCGGGATGTCATAGGCCCTGGCTATATCTGAACTGTAAATCTGGTCAAAAGCCCATGGCTCGGGATGTCATAGGCCCTGGCTTCCTTAGGGCCTCAGATATATTACTGTTGTCTTGTTAGATGAATGTAATAGCAAGCTGCCTTCCAAATAGCTGTACAGATAGAATAGTCTTTCCCTTACCAGTTACTGCAGTCTCATGGCTGGTCAAGTGCTGAGAATAAGTAAGTGACTACCAGTGCGCAGTCCTTAGAAGGACATCTATATCAAACATCCACCCCCAGCCCCTGGCTTAGGTAAAAGAGGTAGTAGAAAAAGGTGAGAATTAGAAGATGGAGGAGATTTTGGGAAGCAGTATCTCCTGGACACAGTATAGCTATTTTACTCATGAACTCACTGCGACTCTGGTGACTTAAACAAGATCAAGCAAACAAGATGCTAGCATTCCAATAAGCAGCACTAAACTAACTGGGCTCAGAGGTTAAAGAGTGGAAAGGCCATGCATCTGGAAAGGGGATGAATTCAGCATTGGGAACAGAGAATTGGGGGTGCACATGATCAAGATACATTGTTTATGTTGTGTTTTATAAAACATGGGATGAGGTTGCAGGAGAGGGTACCTTAGCTAGCCCATGCTGAGGCATCCCTCTGAGATATCAGCCACAAGACAGGCCTAGTATAAAAGGAAGTTTATTTGGGACCTGAGAAGGGAGTCTGGAGAAGGGAGAAGGGGGCAGAGAAAGGAAGGGAACAGAGAAGGGCAGAAAGAGAGAGGAAGAGAGAAAGAGGAGAAGAGGCCAGCTGGGGGTACAAGGGAAGAAAGACAATAGATGAAGAGAGAGGAAAGACTGGGGATGGGGGCAAATAGTCCTTTTATAGCGAGCTAGGCATGTACCTGGCTGTTGCTAGCTAAGTATTGAATAGAGCCTGGAGGAAATGCTAGCAGTTTACATATATGAAATTTTCAGATTAAAAGATACTTTTTAAAAAGATGTATTAGTTGCTTTTTCTATTGCTGTGATAAAATATCATGACCAAGGAAACTTGTAAAAGAAAGCATTTGGTTGGGCTTATGATTCCAAAGGGTTATTCACTGATGGTGGAGTGAAGGCATGATGGCAAGAACAGCAGGAAACTCATTTCTTGGACCACAAGCAGTAGGCAGAGTACAGTAGGAGTGGCACAAGCCTTTTGAAATGTCAAAGCCATACTTCCTAATCCTTCCTAAACAGTTACACCAACTAGAGACCAAGTATCCAGATGTGAGCCTATGAAGGGTGTTCTCATCCAAACCATCACAACAGGAATATCCATAATCCGCTTGTGTGGATAATTTCTAGTCTATACAATGAGGATGGGTGGAATTGGTAATTCTGTTTTAGTTCCATGGCTTCTTTTTTTTTAACTGTTACTTTCCTCAATGGGTTTGAAATCATGGTAGCTAGTTGTAGGAGAGAGCATGTCCTAAAATGACTAGCCAAACAGTTGTTTTCAATAAATAGTATTCTAAAAGTTGTTCTTCCTTTTTCCTTTTCACTGACTCATATGCATAAATATCTAAGTTGCTGCAGTGTACCCAGTAGAGTAAATGGACCTGAACCCATCAGAAAATGGCATATACTATACTTGTGAAGAGAGACTAAAGAAAGTTGTTTGAAATTCACAAGCTGCCAACTGGCTTCACTGTAGGTTGTTGGCTGATGGCAGACACTGGAAAACCGGAGGCTAAAAGAAAAGAGACATCAGAGATCTTTTCCACTTCACTCTTAGCCTGGATTGACTTGTGTTCTCCATTACTTCAGCCCCTGCCCCTTGTCTTGTGGCTCCTGAGTCTCTCCCTATGACCTTGGTCAAGAAACAGCAGCAATTTCCTGTTGTGACTCATCTCTGAGCTGAGTCCCCATCTCTTCTTTGAGTCTCTTGCCTCTTTCTGTGTTACAACAAATTCTGTCTACTAGGCAGTAAGTATTTAAGTGTGGTTTCTGCCTTTCTGACTAAGACCCTGGTTGGTATACCTTCCTTTTTCACATCTGACTCTCAAATATTTTTTTTTCATTTTCTTAGAATTTGTTTTTTATTCTTTGGCAGTTTTATATGTATGTATGTATGTATGTTTACATGTATGTATGTGTGTGTGTATGTATGTGTATCTATGTATATATGATTAATTTTAGCTCCTGTTGCCCATAACCCTGTTAATTCCTCTTTTACCATTGAAACCCTTCTCAGCAAGCCCCTCTCTTACTTTCATATCTTTTTGTTTCTTAATGGTAAAATAAGGTTGCCTGCATAAGCATGGATGGAAAGTTATTTACTGGAACATTGGCAACTTACTAGTGATAAAACTGAAGAAAGTGACACCCCTGCTTCCAGCCAGCATTAACTGTCCTTCAGGGAGGAGCAGGGCCTCCTGATCCTTCCTTCTTCCATGATGAAATTTGGTAAGATGTCCAAGTGAGCACAGCTGCAGTAAGTTGATGCCTCTCAGCTGTCTCATGTCCAGAAGGTTCTTTCCAACACTCTGCTCGAATGCAGTCTTTTCTGGACCCCTTCCACACTGTTCCCTAAGGCTTGGAGGTAGGTGTGATACAGGGAGGGGTCTCACTTACAGGTCAGGAACTCCATAGTCATTGATTCTCTGCACTTTGAGCAGTCGTGAGCGTCTGTATTAACCCTGTGCACTGCAAAAAGAAGCTTCCCTGTTAAGGACTGGCTGAAAGCCACACTGTTCTATAGATATAAATGGAGGGATTTATAAGGCAATGGGATATTACGTCCATTTAGTTAGATAGGTGGCTGGAGAGGTGGCTCAGCGGGTAAGAGCACCTACTGCTCTTCCAGAGGTCCTGAGTTCAACTCCCAGCAACCACATGGTGGCTCACAACCATCTGTAGTAGGATTTGGTGCCCTCTTCCAGTACGTCTGAAGACAGCTGCAGTGCACCCATATAAATAAAATAAATACAACCAAAAACAAAAGATGCACATAGTTAAATAATAGTATCTTCTTTACAGCCTCTGACCTCCTTTGTCATGTGTTCTTGGCCAGATTTACAGAACCTGCCACGAGTTTTCTCCTGTGGAATGAGCCTTAAATTCAATCAAAAAGTAATTGATTATCTACATGATATTCATGGCGCTATTGCACCAGTCAGTTTTTATAGTTATAGTATTGTAACTGGGTAAGATTTCTTGTCTGCCCTACAGCTTCTGTGCACCTTTTGGCACCATGAAAGCTAACCAGTGGGAAGGAAGCCTCCAGGTCAATTCCAGCAGGATTGATTCATGCCCTATGACCAAAGTATCTAGTGCCTAGAACAGTGGCAATAGCTTGTACTGTTGTAAGGCTCTGGCACCTCTCTTACCAACAACTTGAGGGAAATAGAGATGTTGGCACTGGAGATTTTTTCATATTGCCTCTTAAGTAACAAAATCCACCTAACAGATTAAGCAGATCAAGACTTCATGGTTTTAAGTACTTCTTTGTGTCCCATAAAAACTGAGGAAGGGAGCACGTGGGTCTGGCCAGAATAAGCTTTAAGGAGGTGGAGCTTCTGCTTCTGCCACCCATTCCCCTTATGTATGTATGTATGCCTGCTTTATTTTTCTCTGCCTCTTCCCAGTGGAGGTTTGCATTGTGGTTTTGGTTTTTTGGTTTTGTTTTTTTCTTTTGGTTTTTTGGGGGGTTTTGTTTGTTTGTTTGTTTGTTTTGTGGGGTGGTTGTTGTGGTTTGGTTTGGTTTGGTTTAGTTTGGGTTGGGTTGGGTTGGGTTGGGTTGGGTTGGGTTTTTCCTATCTGTGAGAAGAAATAGTGACTATGATCAGCTCCAGAGTTGTATCATTCAGAAGATTCAAGGTTTTTGTAAATGTAAATCCGAGTGCTTTGGGAAAGAAAGTTTACTACCTCAATTTGATACAAACCCACATCTTAACTGGGAACTACAGATGTGGGTGAGCTCAGATTATAGGCCAAGGGGTCAGCCTGCTCATCATACCAACTGTCCTGGTGGTGGAATTTAGATGCTAAGTCACATAATTGCCATTACAGTTCCCTAACCCTTAAGTGTTAAGTGGTTATCTTAATTACTTTCCTATTGCTTGAACAAACACCATGACCAAAGCAACTTATAAAATATTTAGTTGGATTTAGTGGCAAACACCTTTAATCCCAGCAATTGGGAGGTAGAGAGAGAGGTGGATCTCTGTGAGTTCAAGTCCAGCCTGGTCTAGATAATGAGTTCCAAGACAGCCACAACTACATAGTGCGACCCATAACACAAAACAACAAAAGAAAAAGCATTTAATTGGGGGCTTGCTTAGAGTATCCGAGGGTGAGTGGGAAGCAAAGTGGCAGACAGGAAGGCATGGCATTGGATCAGTAGCTAAACATTTACATCTTAATCTACAAGTTATGGGGAGAGAGAGACTAGACCTGGAATAGCTTTTAAAACCTCAAAGTCCATCCCCAGGGACAACTCCTTCAACAAAGCCACACCTCCTAATCCTCACAGTCGTTCTCCCAACTTAGAACCAAGCATTCAAATTATGAGCCTTAGGGGACTGTCTTAGCCAGGGTTTCTATGCCTGCACAGACATCATGACCAAGAAGCAAGTTGGGGAGGAAAGGGTTTATTCAGCTTACACTTCCACATTGCTGTTCATCACTAAAGGAAGTCAGGACTGGAACTCAAGCAGGTCAGGGAGCAAGAGCTGATGCAGAGGCCATGGAGGGATGTTCTTTACTGGCTTGCTTCCCCTGGCCTGCTCTCTTATAGAACCAAGACTACCAGCTCAGAGATGGTCCCACCCACAAGGGGCCTTTCCCCCTTGATCACTAATTGAGAAAATGCCTTACAGTTGGACCTCATGGAGGCATCTCCTCAACTGAAGTTCCTTTCTCTGTGATAACTCCAGCTGTGTCAAGTTGACACAAAACTAGCCAGTACAGGGACCATTCTCATTCAAACCACCACACTAGCTATCTTTTTTTTTTTTTCCTTAGTTCTATTACAGTCAGTTCTAGTCTCTTTATAAACCCTGGCTCCTGAGCTTATGGTTTCTATCAGTTTGCTTTCTCAACTCTTTCTCTTGCTGTTCTCTAACCCATGAAGACAGTGTGCCCTGTTGAGACTTAGCTATTTGCTCTCTACTGAACACCCAGGAGTTTTTATTCCTCAGAGCTCCTCAGTACGGAATTGGCCTGCCAATTTCTAAACTGTTCATATCCCAGACTGTAGCTCCCAGTTATAGTAAGTGAAATTGTATATCTATTATTTGTAAGTATTTTTATTCAGAAAAGACACAGAGATGCTGGAAAACAGCCAAAGTAAATGAGTTTTGGTGCCAACTCATTTACTTACATTCAGCACCAACTTAGGTGGTGAATGAATAAGTCGTGGTTTAAAACTTTATGATCAGGATTGTTTTTCCTAAAAAGCTAACATAAACCTTATGGAAGATGGATGTGTGCATTTCAGCTTCCATGTGCTTTGCTCAGGGAAGCTGCATTCAGTGGGTTGGAAGGAATATTTGCTAAGTGTCTTCATGCTGTTGCATAGGTGGGTTTGCCCCATAGACAGTGACATATTTAAGTTTGGGCCATGACTATAGTGGTTTGATTGAGAATGTCCCCCATAGACTCATATATTTGAATCCTTAGTCATCAGAAAGTACAACTGTTTGAGAAGGATTATAAGGACTAGAGGGTGTGGCCTTGTTAGAGTGGGTCTGGGAATGAACTTTGAGGTTTCAAAATCCCATGACAGGCCCAGTCTTTCTCTCCCTGCTGGTTGCCTGTGGATCAGGATGTAACATCCTCAGTTACTGTCCAGTGCCATGCCTGTCTGCTTGCCGTCATGGTGATAATGGTCTAACCTTCTAAATTAAGCAAGCCCCCAGTTAAAGGCTTTCTCTACAAAAGATGCCTTGGTCAATTCTGCCTTTTCATAGCAATAAAACAGTAACTGAGACAGTGACCAAGAAAGTGTTAAATAGCAGAGGGCTTGAGAGGTGTGTCCATAGTTGAGAGTGCTTGGTGTGCAATTATGAGGACCAGAGTTCTATCCCGGTACCCATAGACACCCTCTTTGGACTTCCATGCCCACACAGGCATGCACACCTGCACATATTCTAAATACACTCACAGACACATTCCCACACAAATAAATCTTTCATTAAATATTAAATGATAGATGAAAAGAAATAAAAGATTAGGTTAGTTATTATATTAGTTAGAGTTCTCTAGAGTAACAACTTATAGGATGAGTCTCTATGACTTACATGCTGTGATCCAGCTAATCCAACAAATGGGTAGGTATGGATGGGAGGTCCAAGAATCCAGTAGTTGTTCAGTCCACAAGGCTTGATGTCTTAGCTGGAATCTCAAAGAAGTAGGCTCTACTGCCAGTGAAGAAATGGACTTGTTAGTGAGGACAAGAACAAGTTGGAAAGACCAAGGCTTCCTTCCTTCCTCACAGGTGTTCCCAGCCATTTTGGGGTTTTAGTTGATTTCAGATATTATTAAATTGACAACCAAAATGACCATCACAGTTAAGAAATATTCTCATATGTTGTTTATCCTTTGTCTCTGGAAATTAATATAAACAAAAACAGCTGTTTATAAATAGCTTCATGGGTATGATTGCATCAAAAAAATCTAGAGGCCAGCCTGGACCATCATCACGGATGTAATATAGAAACTTAAACATTGAGTTAAATACTGATTGTAGACTTCGTCAGGTCTGCCACTCTTGGTCCTTCTTTTCCTCCACTGCAATTGACCTGGATACTCTACATCAGCTACTAGGTGTTCCAGACCACCTTCCTCTTACTTAGAACCACCCAATAATTTCAGTTTCATACATCTCTCTCATCTTCTAAGTCAGTCTCTCTAGATTCCAGTGCCACCTGTAATCCATTGATCGCACCATCTTGTCACTCATCTGGTCACTTCCTGTATAATCATTACCATTCCTGCATGCACTTCTGTTCCCTCCTCCTCCCTCCCCTATCCCCTCTGTTTCTATGTTCTTTTGTGAGCAAACTGTAGATTAAATCTGTCTATATGCTCCATTTCTACATGTATACCATTGTACATGGCTGGAGAAAACATGCTAACAAATGTCATTTTTAATTTCGTAGACAGCAACTCAAGGGAACTTTCTGTATTGGCTGATAGTTTTACCTTATTTCCACTTGTCTGTAAAACTGTGCCCTATTTTCTTATATTTAACCATGCAATACTTTCTCTATTTTCACTCTTATTATATTACCTTGGTTTTTATTTCATTCAGGAAAAAAAAAAAGGGCAAGTCAAGAAACATTTTCATAGTTCCAGCAGCTCCACCTTCAGACGCCTGTGCTAAGGAACTGCTTCCTCCTGACAGCATGCTCACAGATCCCTGCCTGACAGACAGCATGCTCACAGACCCCTGCCTGACAGACAGCATGCTCACAGATCCCTGCCTGACAGACAGCATGCTCACAGACCCCTGCCTGACAGACAGCATGCTCACAGACCCCTGCCTGACAGACAGCATGCTCACAGATCCCTGCCTGACAGACAGCATGCTCACAGATCCCTGCCTGACAGACAGCATGCTCACAGATCCCTGCCTGACAGACAGCATGCTCACAGACCCCTGCCTGACAGACAGCATGCTCACAGATCCCTGCCTGACAGACAGCATGCTCACAGATCCCTGCCTGACAGACAGCATGCTCACAGACCCCTGCCTGACAGACAGCATGCTCACAGATCCCTGCCTGACAGACAGCATGCTCACAGACCCCTGCCTGACAGACAGCATGCTCACAGACCCCTGCCTGACAGACAGCATGCTCACAGATCCCTGCCTGACAGACAGCATGCTCACAGATCCCTGCCTGACAGACAGCATACTCACAGATCCCTGCCTGACAGACAGCATGCTCACAGATCCCTGCCTGACAGACAGCATGCTCACAGATCCCTGCCTGACAGATAGCATACTCACAGATCCCTGCCTGACAGACAGCATGCTCACAGATCCCTGCCTGACAGATAGCATGCTCACAGATCCCTGCCTGACAGATAGCATACTCACAGATCCCTGCCTGACAGCCTGCCCATCTGAGTGGCTTGTTCTCTCCAGGCATGATTAACTTTTCCGTTTTAAGTGGTTGTTTTTTTATGACGTTTTTCTTTGAATAATTTGCTTTCATTTTAACAAAATTCCTCACAAAAAAAAATTATCCACATTTTCTACCCCTTAATGTCTCTGTCTCCTTCTCCTCCCTCCTCCTCTCTCTGTCCCTCCCATTTTCCTTCCTTCCTTCTTTGTAAGTGGTGTTGGTTTTCCTGAGACAAGGTCTCATGTAGCCCAATGTGGTCTTAGATTCAATGTGTAGCTGAGGATGGCCTTGAACTCTTGATCTTCTTGTCTCCACTTTCCAAGTGAAGGAACCCTTTGCTTTTCACCCTAGCATTTATTCAGCTTGCTGTTTTCCAATTTTGTCAAAGTAACAAAAAAGTGGTTATTATTCTTGTCAATTTTTAAATAATTATTATGAATATGAGTATATTTGTAGGCCTATAAAATTAGGCCTATAAGACATATCTGTGATTGAGGGTTCTTGCTGCCAAGCCTAGCAGTCCGAGTTTGATCCATGAAAGGAGAGGGGTATCTTCTGGGAGTTGTCTCTGGTGTGAGGTCCATAACACAAACACATATGCACACATAGAGAAATAAAAAACATGTTGGCTTATCTATTGACTTCTTTGAAGGGCTTTTATGCCATTGGGTGATGGTTTTATATGTGTCTCTAGCCAGAGGAGATATTTTTTAAAGTATATATGCTATGAGTATACATGTGTGTGTAGATGAACAGATGTGAAAACACTATAATGTTTTCTGTAGCATAATTTTTTATTATATTTTTCATTCTAGTACCTCATGACTTCCGTGTTCCCTATTCTCTAGAGTGCTAATATTTCTGAGCCTAAAAATCATGAGCATAACCCATTAGTTTCTAGATCTTGACTGTATGTATCCCAAGAATAGAATAAGTATTCAAACATCAGGTGAAAAACATGGCAAGCAGTATATCTTAGGATACAAATTTTCCTTCTATCTTACCTCCTGATCACAGCTAAAAGGATTCTAAGGTGCTAAAATGAATATATGTTCTTGTTTGCTTTGCTTTTTGGAAGAGGCTGTCATCTAACACAGGCTGGTTTCAGTCCCACTCTGTACCTGAGGATGGCCTTGAATGCCTGATTCTCCAACCTCTCAATATTGGCTTTCCAAGCATTACCCTGCCTAACTGTAACTGTGATTTTTTTTTTTTTCTATTTTTGAGACAGGGTCTTTCTGCATAGCCTTAGCTATCCTAGAATTCACTTTGTAGGCCAAGCTAGCTTTGAACTCAGAAAAATCCACTTGCATCTGCCTCCCATAGATGATTAAAGGTATGCGCCACCATGCCCAGGCCTGTAGTTTTTTGTTTTGTTTTGTTTTGTTTTTAACATGTGGTTTTGCTGTGTGGTCTAGATGACCTAAAACTCACAGGAATCCCTCCTGCTTTAGCTTCGAAAGTGCTGGAGCTACAGAGTTGGATGTACACAGTAGGAAAACATGCCCTAGCATCTGGATTATCTAGAGTCTAGATAAGAGAATGATTTGGTTTAAGTGATGGCTTCCAGCAGCTGTGTTTATCACCTATCTCCAAAACAAGCATTCTGTGTTTTAATAGTCCAGTGTGAAATATTTCAACTTAGTTCCTTTAACAAATGGTTTTCTCTTCTATTCAGGTGTAGAGTTTGGTGCTCGGATGATAACGATTGATGGGAAACAGATAAAACTCCAGATCTGGGATACAGTAAGTGCAGCATTTATTATAAGAGTGCCTTTGCATGCTTGGTCAAGGTTAAATATGTTAGACACCAAATTTCTACAGCCCTGAAATGAAATGAACTAGAAAAGATTTTTCTTAATATTTAGTGATTTTAACAGGTAAATGTGCCTACAGGAACTGAGTATTGGTAGACAAATGTGTGAATCCTTAGGCCTTGTGATCTGAATAGAAACACTCCAGGAACTGTATATATGTCTAGTTTTTAAATGTTCATTTTTATGTATCTGTGTGTGTTTGCATGAGACTATATGTATACCACATGTGTACAGGGGCCCGTGGAGGCAGAATAGGGCATTGGAAGCCCTAGAATTTGTGAACTGTCGTGTGGGCGCTGGGAACCAAACCCAAGGTCATCTGTAAGAACAGCGAATGCTCTCAACCATGGAACTGTGTCTCCAGCCCCTAAAAAGTGTATTTTTAAGAAAAATAATCACAGAGTCTATATTTTTAAGGAGTAAATGTGGTGAAAAATAAAAATATCACTATTATGTAGTTACTGATCCTGAGAGCTTATTATTTTAAGTTTGATTCAGTCCTGATCACTGGAAGCCTCTTAATAAGCCTATTTCTATCACTTCCCATTTAGTGAACTAATGCTACGTGTAATCTATATGGTTTTAAATGTTGTTTTCTAATAGGAACCCAGAATAAGAAAATTATTTGCATTTGTAAACATTATTCTAATTACTGCCCACCTTTATGAACCCTCTTACAATATACTCAGTAACCTATTTTTCCTATTTTAAAAATTTAGTGAATTTTTTTACATGCATAGAAGTGAAGTTACAGTGAATACCATAAAGCAGCAGTTTTCAAACCCCCTATAGGCTTAAAACGGGCCTATTTAAGAGCTTTAGCTTTTATGGGTTATTAGTACAAAGAGTACTATATTAAAAATTAAAATTGGGGGCGTCGCCTGCACCAGCGCATAGGGTACTCACAGGGGCGGCCCGGCCCTCCCTCCTTCCCAGGCCCACCAAGCCTGAACCTCCAGATCTGTTCCTCACCCTGGGCCCACCCTGCGCTCTGGCGGACCCATCCTGCTGGCACCAACCGCTTCCCCCACCCCTACCCCACACCCCTCCGCCTCCCCCGGCTCTGTAAGGAGTTTGGCAAGGCCAGAGCTTGGGGCTCTTCCTCCCAGGCGGAGGGATCCACTGCGGCCGGCCAAGGAGAGGGCTTTGGCATCAGCGCATAAGGGGCCGCCACTGGGGTGATGCAGTGACTGCTGCCGCTGGCCCAGAAGCTCAGCTCATTGGATCCGCGCCCAGGAACTCCCAGTCCACTCCCTGCGACTGCTCAGGAGTCTCAAGCCCCCTCGCCCCTCCCCTGTCCCCGTCCCAGGGGCCGTTGCTGTAGTTTCCCACCTTGGCTCTGAAGAGAATTCACAAGGAATTGAGTGACCTGGCTGGAGATCCTCCAGCAGTGTTCAGCAGGTCCTGTTGGAGATAATAGGTTTCATTGGTAGGCTACAGTAATGGGGCCAAATGAGTGACCCTACCAGGATGGATGTAGACAATTCATTTCTCAACAGATTACCCCATCAAACCACGTAAGACTGCATTTACAACAAGAATTTATCATCCAAATATTAACAGTAATGGCAATATTTGAATAATATTCTACGGTCACAGTGGTCTCCAGCACTATTTCAAAAGGACTTTTGTCCTGTTCTCTCTTGTGTGATCCCAATCCAGATAGTCCTTTTCTGCCTGAGATTGCTCGGATCTACACAACAGAGGAAAGTACTACAGAATAGCTCGGGGATGCACTCATAAGAGCGCCATGTAATTAAAAAAGTTATTGGATAACCTCTACAAATAAAGCTAGGGGAAATCTGAAAAAAAATTAAAATTGAGAAACTTATTAGATACTTGGGTTTTTTTGCTTTCATTTCTGGTATTGGGGGATCTAACACAAGACTTTATGTATATTAGGCAAGTGATAAGCACTAAGCTATATCCTCAGTCTCTAGTTCATTTTAAAATAATATTGGTAAGATTTTTTAAATGAAGATAAACAATATAGTATTTATGAAAGTTAATTCTACTTTCCCAAAGCAAAAATAATCAGCTCTATTTTTGTAGAAAGAAGATTGACATAGTGTTATGGTTAAGGTGTGCACCGCCACACCCAGCATGTATCTGTTTCATGAGGGTTTCTACTGTGTCACTGCATGTGATACAGGTACGTGTTGGTGTGCATGTGGATGCAAGAGGTCAATGTCAGGTATTTTGATCAGGGTCCATCTTGGTTTTCTTTTGTTTGTGTCAGAGTTTGGAGCTCATCAGTTGTACTAGACTGGCCAGTGAGTTTCATGGATTCCTCACTTTACCTCCAAAGTCTTGGGATTATACACAAACCACCATACTAAGCTTTTCATATGAAGACTGGGTATCTGAGCCCAGGTCCTCACACTTGTGAGACAGGCAGGCACTAGACCAACTGAGTTGTGTTGCTACCCCAACACTTTTGTGACTTGGATTTTCTGAGGCAACATGACTTCAAATCAAAACTACATGGAAAGCCTGGACACGGTGGCACATGCCTCTAGTCCTTGCACTTGGGAGGGTAGAAAGAGGAAGATCAGGAATAGAAGATCATCCTCAACTCTATATGAATTAGAGGCCAGTGTAGACTACATTGACTTTGTCTCAGAGAAACTATTGGAAAAGGGAAAAAAACCCTACATGGAAGGGCTTTAAGGTATGTATCTCATAGATCAAGGTCTTGATTTAAACATATTCTTAGTTAATGATTTCATTGCTGTGAAGAGACATGACCAAGGCAACTTGTATAAAGGCAAATATTTAATTGGGGCTGGCTTTCAGTTTTAGAGGTTTGGTCCATTATCATCATGGTGTGAAGCATGGTAAGCATGCAGGCAGAGATAGTGCTGGAGGAGCCAAGAGTTCTACATCTTGATCTGCAGGCAGCCAAAAGGGACTGTCCTCCACCTGTAGCCCAGAGAGGCTCTTTTCTGCACTGCGCAGGGCTTGAGCGCTCAAGGCCCACCTACACAATGACAGACTTCCTCCAACAAGGTTACACCTCCTAATGGTGCCACTTCCCATTGGCCAAGCATATTCAAACCACTACACCAACCAAAAGGAATTATTTTGTGCTGCATTAAAAGCTTGACATAAAGTAGTTTGCTTTCAGCCGGGCGTGGTGGCGCACGCCTTTAATCCCAGCACTCGGGAGGCAGAGGCAGGCGGATTTCTGAGTTCGAGGCCAGCCTGGTCTACAAAGTGAGTTCCAGGACAGCCCGGGCTATACAGAGAAACCCTGTCTCGAAAAACCAAAAAAAAAAAAAAACAAAAAAACAAACAAAAAAAAAAAAGTAGTTTGCTTTCTTACCTGATGGCCTTACGGAACACACATGATTAGGCAGCATTTATTGTGATCCAGACTACTTGCTGTGTTTCCTAAGCATGCCTTCAAACCTTAAAGAAGAAAGGAAAATAATGATAGCATGCAGAGAGCTGAGACTGGAAGATGAGGAGTGCAAGACCAGCTGGGCGGGCTAGGAGAGACTCAATCAAAAGGAATTGTTTTCTTCCCATACCCCATGTGTTAGTCACCATGTATTAGGATGTTATTTACACATTTCTACTCCTCCCAAAATTTTAAAATAACTTTTTCTTACAAAATTTTCATATCTACCTTGTTTTCATTTTACTTTCTTTGTTAATTTTGTTCTTGTCTACATAGCTAGAATTTTATTGTTAGGTGAATGGCTAACCATCAGAAATAAGTATTATTGTAATACTGCCTGTCACAAACTAGTTTTGAATGGAAAGCTCTTTGGGAACAATCAAGATAACATATTAAAGTGTCTTCTATAAACACACTTAGGTTAGCCCTGCTGGGACTAAAGAGGAAGTGCATTTGAGCATTGTATTCATTTCATTTAATCAATAGTGTTAAGACAAAACCACATGGAAGTGCTTTTAGATGTGTGAGGAGAGAAGGATGAATGTGGAGTGTAGTAGCCAAAGGCCTCCACTTTCTGAAACCCTGGGGGATTTGAACTGATCCTCTAAGGAATAGAAAGTGGATAGATAGGTGGAGGGAAAAGAATAGGCTTTTAGGAGAGAAACGTTAGAGATATTTAGGATATTTGTGATACCAGGAGGAAAAAAAAAAAAAAAAAAAAAAACGCTGTATGAGCCTGTGTGTGTGTGTGTGTGTGTGTGTGTGTGTGTGTGTTGCTTCTTGTTGTTGTGTTTTGAGACACAGTCTGTTGTAATCCAGGCTAATCTAAAACTCACTTTATGTCCTAGGATAGCCTAAGCTCAACAGCCATCCTCCTACCTCAGCCTTCTAAGTATTAGCATGGCGGGCGTGAGTTGTGGCTGTCATACTTTCTAGGGTTTTTTTGTTTGTTTAACTTCAAACTATGTGAAAGGAACTGGTTGATTTTTGCTTGTTTTTCCATGCAATGGCTTTTGTGCTTTCATTTAAGTATTAGAACTGGTTCGTGGGAGAGGGCTTGTTCACTTAGGTCTGGGAGTTACTGTTGTTGAATGGGTCCACTTGTGTGCAGAGGTATACTGACCATCTTATGCATAATCAGGTATCTTAAGATACCTGATTATACAGTTTCTTTCAGCATGCTTTCTCTGAGTGCCATATGAGTACCAGTCCCAGATCTGAGAGTGAGTGACATTCAAGGCAGGGAATATTCTTGAAGGGTCAACAAAAGAAGATATTAAAACAAATCAGAGCATGATAGAAAGATTTTATATTTGCATCAGAAATTCAAGACTCAGAGCATAAAAATCTAAATATCTTTCACATTCTTATATTTTAAATACAAAAATTATTTCTATAGCTATAGCCTTCCTCAGCCTTGCTTAACAGAATGTTAATACTATGAGATAGAAAATGGTTTGAACTGGACTTTATCTCTGGTGCCTGTTTCACAGGATATAAAGATGACATTTACATCCGGTTGCCTTTTGACAAGTTTTATATATCAGATGCAGAGGAAATTGATTGTGTAAAGAAAAATTATATAAATTCAATTCAGAGCCTTTTTCTGGTTTTCATAATAAAATGATTGCTCAAAGAATTCCATCTTGTGGCTGTTGAAAGCCCACTGCAGTTTATGGTATAACTGATAAAATCTGCATCCTTGGCCTTCTGACAACCTTTCCACCAGCAGATGGTGGGCGTAAAGATGCCATTCATCATTTATTTACAATGGGCTTTATTTATTCTAGTGTCAACAGCTGCCCGGGAGTGGGTTATTGAATTCGAATGTGAGGCTCTGGGTTATTTGCTTCCTTTCAAATTTGTCTTCAGGGCTTAGTTGCTAGGAGTCCACTCTCTGCTCTGATAACGATTCGTGTATTGTGAAGCCGTTCAGGGATTGCCAGAAAGGGTTAGGGGTCTTGTTTGGGAGTGGTTGGGAAGGGGGGCTGCTGCCTGTGCATCCTGGTGACTGGAGCAGTAGTGCTGTTATATGATTTTTTTCCTAAGACTAGTGACTGTTTTCTCCATTGTTTTTGACTGCCTTTCCTTTATGTTCAGTATGTAATATATTAACATGTAGTATGGAAATGTACAAAGGATATCACTTTAAAAGAAACTTTTCGACCTTTTGTTTCTTCACAGGCAGGGCAGGAGTCCTTTCGTTCTATCACACGGTCATATTACAGAGGTGCAGCGGGGGCTTTACTAGTGTATGATATTACAAGGTGAGTGAGTATATGTGAGCTTTTCAGCTCAGTACAAGGAGACTAGTTCTAAATACATGTGGATACTAACAATAACACTATTAAAAAAGCCTTTATGCTTTAACTACTCACCTTTAAAACTAGGTCTTGAATCAAATTTAAATGTATTTTCAAAATCTGCAGCTCAGTTCTTTTTTATTTAAATAAGCACCCTGGATTGACCAATTTGGTGCTATTATATAGTCATTGAAATTTTCTAACTGTGCTAACAGTTGTGTTTATTCTAACTGAAATGTAATCAGTGAGGACTAAACCCAAATACCATGCTTTAAATATGGTTCTCATAGTAGGAGTGGCTATGGCTAACATGTTTAATTTGGGGGGAAAGTAGGCTGCTTACTGGGTACTATGAAGAGAATTACTGAAAACTGTAATCACACACCACCATTTGTGCTTAGGAGAGACACGTTCAACCACTTGACAACCTGGTTAGAAGATGCCCGTCAGCATTCCAATTCCAACATGGTCATCATGCTTATTGGAAATAAAAGGTAAAAGAAGTAACTTAGAGCTTAACCTGCATTAATAGAAGTGAGCAATGTGGTTACTGGCTTAGGCTTAAAGTTTTATTTAAATCCTGAGTCTTTCTTTAGCTCTTACCGTTATTGGTGTTTTGTTCCTTGGTTTTTGTTGCCCTCTGGTTCTTAGGAGAGCGGTGGCTGTGTGTTGCCTGGTAGACAATTCCAGGATCTTTCTAGGTGTGACCATTGTAGGCTCCAGGTAGAATGTGTTTCTAGGTATTGGGAACTGACACTTAGGAATGGGGATGGGCTAGTGGAGCGCTGACGAGTCCACAGGAGGGAGGAAAACGGTGTTCTGCCAGGATTTGTTTAGTTCCTTGGGAATGGGAGCAGAGAGTGAGGGGATGGCCACATCAGGTGGACTGCTAAGGAGCAGGGGGATTGGATTTTAAGGAATCGAGGGGGAGGTGAAGATCTGCAGTTAGCCTATCTGCTTCTCATGCTGGAATGAACTTTGGGTTCCTAGGGAGTACCTTCTGGAGTTGGAGGCTGGCATAAAGCAACGAGGGAAGAGAGAGAAGTTTGAAGGAGACGTTCTGTGTGATCCTCTGGGAAAGGGGGCAGAGATTGAGGAGAGGCTGAAGCAGGTGGTCTGCTGCAGAGGTCTGGATATGACTCAGATTAGATGAAGAGGAGCTGAGGGAGAGAGCAAAACCTGCAGTAGCTTACCTGCTTCCCTAGCTGGCCTGGCCTGTGAGTGCCCAGGGAGCTGGGATAAATGAAGAGCAAGGGAAGGTCTGGGTGATGATAGAGGTGGTCTGCTGCAGAACTAAGGATGAGACTGGACGACTGGATTTGCAGGGAGGAAGGAAAGAGGAAGAAGGTCTGGGTTCAGCCTACCTGCTTTCCTGGCTGGAGTGGCCGCCAAGTAGTATTTTTAAGTGGTAAAAGTAGACTTCATTTGTTCTTCAGGGTTATAAAATATATACTGTGGGCAGAAAATATATTTAGAAAAGTAAAAGGATAATTAATAACAAGCATTCAAATTTTTATTTCATTAATTAGTGAAGAAACCAGTTTAGATATATGCCAGTCTAAAAGAGAATGCAGAAAACCACACACATTAATATAAGGAATGCCAAAGGAATTTACAGACAGATGAACACTAAAGGATGATCATGGGCTGATAATTGTAGTTCACACCTGCATTGCTACTAGTAGCAACTATTATGTTATGATCAATTTTCAGAAATAAACTTCTATCTCTACAATATTTGAAAAATTGTGAAATGTGGTAGCAGTAGTGAGAAATTATAACACTGAATAAATATATCAGGGGGAATCACATCTTTTTATCAAACTAAAAAGATGGGTAACTATGGAGGCCCAGCCTGCAGAATGCTGAAGCAGGTAGGATCACAGGCTTAGGCCACTTCAGGATACACAGTGAGACCCTGTTTTAAAAACAAATACCAGTATAAGCAAAGAGAAAGGAAAAGTGACATCAGGAGCTAGTGGTTTTAGTTTGAGAGACTGAGAACAGTGGGTCTGTGTGTGCCTGTGGCCTGAAGCTAACAATCCTGTTTCAACCTTCTCAGTGCTAAGATTACAGGTGTGCACCACCATGCCTGACAGTAGAAATAGAAACTGTTTTTTGAGAAAATAGGTAAAATGGATAGTGATCACATTATCAGAATCAGAACATGTGACAATACTACAGATCCTTCCGGTGCTAAAAGAAGACGAAAATGTTGTAAACAAACTGAATAGAGAACATATACCACATTGACAAGTCTTAAGACTGTTTCTCATGGGACTGGAGAGATGGCTCAGCGGTTAAGAGCCCTGACTGCTCTTCCAGAGGTCCTGAGTTCAGTTCCCAGCAACCACATGGTGACTCACAACCATCTGTGATGGGATCTGATGCCCTCTTCTGGTGTGGCTGAAGACAGCTACAGCGTGCTCATATAAATAAAAATAAATAAATCTGAAAAGAAAAGGAAAGAGAGGAGAGAGAGAGAGAGAGAGAGAGAGAGAGAGAGAGAGAGAGAAAGAGAAAGAAAGAAAAGATAACTTAAGAATTTTTTTTTAACAAGGACTGTGTCTCATGTATCTCTGGCTGGCTGGCTTTAAACTCACTCTGTAGCCAGGGGTGCCTCCTGTCTTCCTCTCTCACCCCCAAAATGCTGGGAATATAAGCATGAGCCACCACATCTAGCTTATGAAAACTAAGTACTTTTAAGATAGTTTTTCAATGTATCTTTTAGGGGGTTAGTCATAATCTGATTTCAAAATATATATTTTTATGTGAAAACTGTAGTCTAATCATAGCAACTTTGACAAAGAGGAACAAAATTGGAGGATCTACTGCTTTTACTAATATAGATTTTGAAATATTTGTTGTGTTGTTGAATGGGGAGGGCAGATTCTGTTGGTTGTTTTTGGTTTGTTTTCACAAAGTCTGTCTAGTTGGCCTAGAACTTACTCTGTAGACCACGTGCTGTTCTTGAGCTTGCAGTGAGCCTCTGCCTATTCCCCCATGCTGAGGCTATAGGTACATGCCTCCATGCCCAGCAAGGTTTATAAGGCTTCTGGAATTACATTGGTACTTTGGTCAGTTTCCTGTTATGAGAAAAATACCTATCTGAAATTCAAGTGAGAAAAGATTTCATTAAATTGCTCAGTGATGTCCCTTTGGGTCTATGGCAATGCAGGACACTGTGGCAGAAGCTCTTGACAAAAGAACTAGTCACTTTAAGATGACCAGGAAGCAAAACCAGGAATGTAAGTCAGCAATAAAGAGGAATGAACTACTGATGCGTGTTCAGAATAATTACAGTGAGTGCAAGACAAACAGACCAACTAGCCAACCATGCCGGTGCATTTACATAAATACTAATAGTAAAGGCTTTGAAGTTTTACACTAGAGCATGCTTAAAGAAACTCTTTCCTGCCCTAATCCTGTTCTTTATGGAAAAAACTGCAAGGAGACCACCCTGACTCATCACTTAGACTTCTGTTTGTCCCTGCCCATCTCCTGTTGGTTTTGCTTTAAGAAGAAACTGAGGATTAAACCAAGATAAATAATCTAGTCCATGTTTCTTTAACACTTTGGATTTTACAAAGTTTCCTATAACTTTGGGGAGTTGGGTGCCAGATATTTTTCTCTCACTTATAGAAACCCAGGCACTGTGGACAGTGGATGAGGGGATGGGATTGGTCATCCTCTTTTCAACTGCTATTTTTAGCCAGGTAACTTTCTGCTCTGGTAACACACTGTGTTTGAAGATGGGGTACCGTACCAAAGCTGCCTCCCCACTGCATAAGCATCTTGACATTCCGGGACTCAGCGTGAATCTTTTTCTGCTGGAATTCTAGTCACTTGAAAGTAGGCGATTTATTTCACACACTTTGACCTTCATAACACCCTGAAGAATGGAGCTCATTATGATGTATGAAACTGTTGAAAACACGCTCTGTGTAATGTTGAGTTCTGTGGTGCATTTTGCACTTACTGGCTCCTCTGTCTGTACACATATGTTGGTTACTAACACAACTCTCTCCTCTGTGCTCAGTGACTTAGAATCTAGGAGAGAAGTGAAAAAGGAAGAAGGTGAAGCTTTTGCACGAGAGCACGGACTTATCTTCATGGAAACTTCTGCCAAGACTGCGTCTAATGTAGAGGAGGTGAGTTAGTGAGGGCCTCATCCATTGGCCTATAGGTATGGTCTGTAGACCTTGGCATTGTTTTCTGGTCTTTACTTTGTAAACTTGAGTTTCTAGTAGTTGGTGAATATTAAAGTAAAACGGTTGCTATCTGACTTTTTACATTGTCTTCTGAAGTCCTGTGGCCTGCATGTGTCACTATATCTGTGTGCAGTATCACTTCATGAGAATCCTGCTGTCTTTAATGGGTGAAAATTATATTATCTCGTTTTTTTTGTTGATCTAATCATCCTGAACTATTAGTTTCCTGAATACGTTTTTATATTATATTATTTGGATATACTACACTAGATGATTAGAATTACTATGTTTTGTATTTTATCAAAAGAAGAAATGAGGCTAAGAAAGCATCATAAATATATTATGATGAAGTTTACTTGAAGTAATGCTGAATTTCTTCCTCATGAATGAGAACAGCTTATAAAAATGACTGAAAGGGGCCCTAGAAAACAGTGGCTGGAAAAACCTTATTGTTTTAAGTGTAACTGAGAGAAGGGCCCTGTGCATCAGCTTGCATAGCACTTTAGAAATAGTATTTCATTATTAAATATTAAGTTTTCTAATTAACCCTTGCTTAGATAGAGTATTACTGCTGTGAACAGACACCATGACCAAGGCAACTCATATTAAAGAACAACATTTAGTTGGGGCTGGCTTACAGGTTCAGAGGTTCAGTCCATTATCATCAGGGTGGGAGCATGGGGGAGGAGCTGAGAGTTCTGCATCTCGTTCCCAAGGCAAACGGGAGAAGACTGACATGGCCACAGCGACACACCTACTCCAGCAAGGCCACACCTCCTAATAGTGCCCCACTCCCTGGGACAAGCATATACAAACATCTCCATCCTTGTATGCCAAAACTAACTGTAGTAATTCTGTGACACTGGTTTATTCAATGAAGAAGTCTTCCTTGGTGAGATAGACTTATCTATACCTGATGAGGAACTCTGTGATGATTCTAAACCCATTGTGTACAGGCACTAACTAGTGCTTGTTTGTCAAAGTAATTACAGCTTGATAACATACATTTCTCTTCACACAGAACTCCAAGTGAGAAATCTTTCACACTTTTGCTTGTCTTCAACGAGAAATGTGTACATAACGTACGTACGTACATACATACATACATACATACATACATACGAATGACCATATCTGTTTCAGAGAGCTTCTCCTCTGTTGGAGGTATTGTACTTGAAATCATAAGGCCAGGCTTTGGTGAGGAAGGGTGTCAAGACATCTAAGGCATAGCTGATTAATGAAGAATCACACTGTGAGGTCAGATAACAAGGCTTCAATTCATGGAAAAACTTTAAACTTCTAATTCTGCCTCTGATGCCTTTGCATGCTTTTTTTCTTAACGAATACAGTGTTTATTTGTAAGCAGTAAATTGCTGTTGTCCTTTTAGTTGAGTATTTGAAGGAAATGCTGTGTTCCTGGAATAGATGAGCAGGACTGTATAAATTATATTTATGATTTATAGACTAATTGTTTAAATTTCATCTGAGGAGGAATTTGCCAAATACAAAAATAGCATTTTAAGCTGGGTGTGGTGGCGCACGCCTTTAATCCCAGCACTCGGGAGGCAGAGGCAGGCGGATTTCTGAGTTCGAGGCCAGCCTGGTCTACAAAGTGAGTTCCAGGACAGCCAGGGCTATACAGAGAAACCCTGTCTTTAAAAAAAAATTAGCATTTTACTTAACAATGAAAACTAATTTGCCTCCCAAAAGGTAAATATATTATGATGAAGTATTTTAAGACAGATGGCTATTACAGTAATGTAAAAACATGTGGAATCGAGGACGTAGGGATTAACACCTGTAATCCTAACACTCAAGAGGCGGACTCAAGTAGAATTGCCATGAGTTTAATACTAACTTGGTAGCTAACTTCTGCTACTGAGAAGATAGACTAGATTAACTTTCCCTGCTGCCATGTACAAGAAAAAGCCCAAAGTATCGGGGAGAGGGCCCCTAGATACAGCAGCCCCTGGAGAGCTCTTGGGATGCTATTCTGGGCTGGGGTATGATAAAGTGCTTATCTGACTTATATGAGTCCCTGTCCATATATCCAGTACCACTAAGAAAGAAAGAGCGAGGGCTAGACAGAAGGTCTTGGTGAGATTCTGGCCAGTCTGGCTACACAGTGTGAGTCCCTACTTCAAAAAGACAGACAGACAAGCAGGGGCTGGAGAGATGGCTCGGTGTTTAAAAGCACTGGCTGCTCTTTCAGAGGTCCTGAGTTCAGTTCCCAGCACTCACATGGCAGCCCACAACCATCTGTAACTATAGTCCCATGGGATCTGATACCTCTTCTGGTGTGCAGATGTACATGCAGACAAAACACCCATATACATAAAATACATAAATAAATAGATGGGGGAGGGCAAAAATTCACTGTACCCAGACAATACAGAAAACAGGGGGCCACATCCAGTACTATACTAATATTTCCCAGTATTACTTACCAGTAAAGAACTGGTAACACCACGTCCCAGTTACAGTATCAGCAGAGGAAGCCATAGAACAGAGGCCGAAATGCAATCCAGAGTCTCATAACTTAGTCCTCAAAATTCCTTGCCTCGGGTTGAAGATTCCCAGCATACCCACAGCAGGAAGATCCACTCTGAGTGAGTAAGAGAGGCTGGGTATGTTGGCCTACACTGGAATCCTGTACTCTTTAGATAAATAAACCTGAAGCATGACTACCAAACCTTGTCAAAAGAATTCTTAGAACGTAAAACTATAATAATTGAAATTAGTAAGTCTGATACAGGTGTGACTGAGAAAAGAAATAGCAATTGGCCTGATGATACAATAGAAGCTGGAGCTGGGGAGATGGCTCAGGGCTTACAAGCCCTGGCTGTGTGCTTGTTCCTCCAGAACACCTGTATGTATTTAGTTCCCAGCACCTGCATGGCAGACGCCTAACCTTTTAACTACAGTTCCAGGGAGTGTGCTGCCCTCTTCTGGCCTTTGTAGACAATGTATGCACATGTACATGCATATACGTAGGTAAAGTATCTATACATAACCTAAAAGTAAATTAAATCCTTTTTTTAACATTTAAGACAATAGAAACTACTCAGTTTAAACTACAGTGATAGACTAGAGATGTGGCTTAGTGATATAGCATTCTCCTAGTATGCATTTAACCCTAGATTTGATCCCTGGCATCCCCAAAAAATAAATTTTAAAGCAGATTCTGAAGTCCAGGGAAAAAAATAACCTGGGAGGAAGAATGAATAGTACCAAATAGAATTGTGGGACCATAACCAAGGCCGTTATGTATCATTAATCCTAGAAGAAGGGAAAAATTTGCTTCTTAAATACTTAAAACAAATAAACAAAAAATGGCTGATTATAAGGATCAGGGGCAAGTTATATACAGATTCTAACCAAGCCAACCCAAGCAGAATAATACCAGATAAATCCATAACAAAGAAAGCTCTGTATGGTCAAATTTCTGCAAGTGAAAGAAAAAGAAAACGTAAGGCAATACCCCAGTTTGGTTGAAATGTGGGACAGCAATTCAGGTCCAGGTGACAGCTCTCTCATCAAAAATCATAAGACAGGCTGGAGGTGGCCCTGTGGTTCAGAGCATTTGCGGTCTTGCAGAGGACTGAGGTTCAGTTTCCAGCATTTATGTAGCAGCTCACAGACATCTGTAACTCCAGTTCCAGGGGACTCCTACGCCCTTATCTGGCCTCCACGAGTATTGCACATATGTGGTGCACATACATATATACAGGCAAAACATTCACATAAGAATATTTTCACAAGAAACCATGGGAATCAGAAGAAAATGACACATTTTTCAAGAGCTGAAAGTAAACAATTATTAACCTAGAATCCTGTACCTACAACAAATGTCTTTCAGGAATGAAGGAAAAATCAAGGCATTGTCAGATAAAGAAATTTGTCAACTGCAAATCTACCATAGAAGAATGTCTATAGGAAATGAAATGATTAAAAAATGGGAAAAAAAAACCTTAATGAAAGTAAAGATGAGTAGAGCGCACTGTTGAGTGTTATAAAGTATGTCTGATGGTTGAAGTGACCTTGCTCAAAGTAGTTATCAGTGGAGGCAGGGGACCAAAGAGAACAAAATGTCTAAACTTTACTGAGTTTGGTAAAACAAGTGCACTAGTAGATGGTGGTTACTTACGACTGTAGCGTGCAGTACCTGTGCTGCACTTGAAAGATGTTAGCGAGATGCACAAGCACTAATACATAAATCATAAGCCTAAAAATATTTACAAGAAGCAGTAACACTGGACATGGTGGTTCATTCCTATAACCCCAGCTACTAGGGAGGCTGAGTGAGGCAGGAGGATCACAAACAATCTGGGTAACAAAATTCTAGCAAGTAAAATTTCAATATGCATACATATATTCATATAAGTGTAAGATATATACATCATGACCAAATGAGTCTCTCCAAAGTAACCAGTGCTTGCTCAGCACCCAGAATTGGACCACTATAACCTGGTCATTGCAGTTGACGCATGCACAATGGGAAGCATTTGAGAAAGGCTTTCCTCACCCCACTCGTGCTCTTTACTTTTTCATTTTAATCTCAGAAAATAAAATTGAAGAGAACTTCCTCACCATGTTAGAGAGAGAGAGAGAGAGAGAGGACACACACCACAACTAAAGTTAATGCTAAGCTGAATGCCCTGTCCCTCAGTTCAGGAACAAGGAAAAAGTGTCTATGTCTGGTCATAATTGCACTATTGAATATGTTAATGGATGGTCTAGCTAGTGTGCACACTAATATCTCTAATACAAGAAGGAGGGAGGGAGGGAAAGGAAGAGAGAGAGAGAGAGAGAGAGAGAGAAAAGAAAAGAAAAGATGTACAGCTCAGGACAGAAAAACCAAAACTGTTTTTGTGAATGGCATGATTACATTAGTAGGAAAATCTCCAGAAATTTACAAGGTCAAAGTCTAGAATCATTAAGGGTACTTCAGCAAGGTTGGTAGACACTTGATAAACACAAAAAATAACTATATTTCTGTCAAGTACTAACAGTGGGAAAATGTACACATTTCAGTGTCATCTATAATCACAAAAATTAAATGCTTAGCTGTAAATTTAAAAATCTGTATAGCGGGCTAGAGATACAGCTCAGTGGGTCAAGAGCTTGACTTGCAAACAAAAGGACATGAGTTAGAATTACTACATCTGCAGAAAAAGCCAGACTCATCACACATGCCTGCAAACCAATGTTGGGAGTTGGGGAAGGCAAAACCTGTCAAATCCCAGGAGCTACCCACTCTAGTAAAATCAGTGAGTACTAGGTTCACTGAGAGATAACTGTCTCAAAAAAGTAAGGTAGAGCTGGGCATGGTGACAGACACCTTTAGTCCCAGTACTTGGGAGGCAGAGGCAGGAAGATGTCAGTTTCAGCACAGCCAGGGCTACACAGAGACTTTGTCTCAAGAAACCTTTAAAACTGAGGTGGAAAGGAACTAAGGGTGACAACCAAGGTTGACCTCTAGTTGTTGGAGTAGGCGTGGCCTCATCACTGGGAGGGTGGGCTTTGAGATTTCAGAAGCCTACACTAGGCCCAGTGGAGCTCTTCCTTGAGTTCAAGGCCAGCCTGATCTACAGAGTGAGTTCCAGGACAGCCAGGGCTACACAGAGAAAAACCCTGTCTCAGAAAAAAAAAAAAAAAATGGCAGAGACTTGCCTCTCTTCACAGCAATAGAACACTGACTAAAACAACGACACTTACTTTACAGGTTGACATAAAGGTTTAAAAGTATTTCTGTCAAAGCAAATTCCATTTTTAGTAGATGTAGAAAATAATAATATAAAATACATACAGAGATGCAAAAGGACTACAGTAACCAAAACAACCTGGAAGGAAAAACAGGGTGCGTCTCACTACTTTGTTTCAGGTGTCACATAGCTGTGACCACTAAGACCGGAGCTCATGAAGGCCAGATATGAGTATGGAGAGAGCAGAGTAATAAGTAGCTTAGAAACCTTTTCACAGAAACAGCTGACTTCACAAAGGCACAGGGTGCATCAGTGACGAGACCACCTAATAACAAAGAGTGCTACTGCAGTGGAAGATAAACCCCAGGAATCTCACATGTTATACAAGAAAATAAACTCAGAAGTGGTTTGTGAAAGCAAGTATAAAACTTCCAGCTGTTTTATATCTCAGCAGATAAAAAGCAGGACACTAGGGCGAAGGCATACTTACCTCCAAAGGAATAACTCTTAAAAGGAAAAATTAGTAAATTGACCTTTCAGAACTTGTGCTCTGTAAAGCATTCTTATGTAGATTTTAAAAATGACAGTTCTATATACCAAGATAAAACACTCTTTAAGCCCAGATCCAATAAAAGACTAAATCTAGACTTTAAAACCAAAAAATCAGTTGTGTGGTGGTAGTGTCCGCCTTAATCCTAGCCCTCAGGAGGCAGAGGCAGACGACCCCTCCTCGAGACTGGTCTGCATTTTAAATTCCACGCCTGCCAGTGCTCCATAGCAAGACACTGTCTCAAACAAATGAGGCCTTAAGGAGGTAATACTACATCCCTATCAAAGTAGCCCACATGAACAGGAATGACTGTACCACATGCTGGTGGGGAGCACTCACACATGGATGGTAGGACTGAGTAACACAGCCACTCTAGAAAACACCTCAGCAGTCTACACTAAAATGGAGCTACCAGACAGCGTAGCAATTACACCCATGGGCACTTAAGAGAAAGGATTGTCTGCACAGTAACCTATAGACCGATATTCATAACAGCTTCATTCATAATACTCCCAAGCTAGAAATAACCTAGCAAGCACCTTTTGGGTCTAAGGAAAGTTCCTTACTAAAATATAAAATGGGAAAAACTGTTGTTATATGAAAATACTGGATGAAGGTCCAGGTAACTAAACTCACTTAGCTCAGACACTAAGTAAGCCTTGTCCACTGTGTGATTTCTTCTGCCCTCTTCCCTTCAGTCCACAGAACAGATGAATCACTGCCAGGACCCAGGAGGGTGTTGCATGGGAGGAAGTGTTAAGACTATAAAAAGACAACACTTAAGAGTCTATCTTAGTCACTGTTCTATTGCTGTGAAGAGATACTGTGACCAAGGCAACCCATTAAAAAAAAAATCATTTGATTGGAGGTTTGCTTACAGTTTCAGAGACTTAGTCTATTATCATGGCAGGGAGCATGGCAGGCATGCACATGGCAGTCCTGGTGCTGGAGAAGTACCTGAGAGTTCTACTTCCTGAGAGGTCTGCAGGAAGAGAACCTGGTATGGGCTTTTGAAACCTCAACCCCCCAGTGGCACACTTCCTCCAAGAAGGGCACACCTCTTAATCCTTCGAATCCTACCAAAGAGTTCCACTCCCTGGTGACTAAGCATTCAAATATAGGAGCCTAAGGGGCCATTACTATACAACTGACACAACATGCTACAATAATAACCTTGATTCTGTTTTACTATATTTTATTTTTTGGCATTTTGTTTGTAAACAGTGTACTATAATTTTCTAGGAAGTCACCATTGGGAAAACTAAGGAAAAGCCACTAGGTGGTTGTATTACTTCATACAATTTTATACCAGTTGACAATTATTTCAATAAAAAGGTTGATCAAAAAAATTAAACAAAATAACTTTGTGACTGGAGAAGTCACTTACTAGTTAAGAGCATTGGCACTTCCTGAGGCCTTGGGTTCAGTTCCCAACACCCATGGTGATTCACAGTCTTCTGTCAATCCAGTTATGGGGAACTGATGCTATCTTCTGGCCTCAGTGAGCAGCCACACATGTGCTACACATACGTACATCCAGGCAAAACACTTAAACCAATGAAATAGAAATAAATCTTTTTTTAGAATATTAATAACAACTTCATTTAAATTTGGTCCTTTAAAGTTTTATTAGGAGACTAAAAATTAAATTATACTTTATAAATTCTTGAATACTAAATTTATTTTCACATTACTAGGTTAATAAAATTATGTTAAGTGTGACACTTGGAGTTTTCACGTATCCGTTCTGCAAAAAGAGTACCTTTTTCTGTAGTTCAGTCCCTCTTAAATGTGTTTACCATGTACCAAACAAGATGGAGTTAATATTCAAGCCTGTATTAGATAGATAGATAGATAGATAGATAGATAGATAGAGAATGTCTCCAAAGTAATTGAAGATGTTAGATTAATATTCATTAAAACAAATAGACAACTAGTATGTGTGGAATAAGAGACCTGATTTGAAGGTAAGACATCCAACTATTTATTCATGGTCTATATGGCATACTTTTTTTTTTTTTTTTTTTTTTTTAGATTTTTAAAATTTTATGTGTGGTCTTTTGCCCATATATATGCCTGTTGCTGGAGTTACAGATGGTTTGAGCTGCCTTGTGGGTGCTGGGAACTAAATCTAGGTCCTCTACAAGAACACGTACTTTTAACTGCTGAGCCATCTCTCCAGCCCCCAACCCCCATATGTGCAATATTTTTAAGCAGAATTAATTGTATCATTAAGTAAAAGCCATTTGAAAGCCAAACACATTTATCCATTAGCTCATTTTGGAAGATTGACACTGCAGTTGTCTAAGCAGTCTCATGTATGGCAGGAAGAGCAAAATCATTCAAGGTCAGGGTATATCTCATGGTTAAACATTGTCCTACCTATTGGAGACCCTGTGCTTAACGTCCCGGCTATATAAACAGCCAAATGAGCAAATGTCTCACATATGAATCATCTCTTAACATGTATGGTGCATTTAAAGATAATTATGATAAAAGATAAGTGATTCATAAATGTCCCTATTTTCTGATTAATGAACCATCTGATTATGAGTTCTTTTTAGAAAATTAAGTCTATATGATTATGCACTGGCTCAGTCCCAGTGGAATCTTGTTGGTCTTTAGAAATGAGCCTGTTGTTTCCTTTTATACAAAGATGTGCTTTTTGTAATACAAGTAGAAACCAAGAGATGTAGGTTATATTTCCCTTGAAGGAATTAGAATATTTAAAACATAACACCACTATTGTTTCAGCATTAACTGGAAATAAGCTTATATAATCTATACATTTACTGTTTACTATTAGCCAGCTGAATGATTTCGTTCATAAAAGGTGTATTTAGGGACAAAAGAGGACTAGAGGGAACTGCAGAGGACCATTGTCTGGTCCATAGTGTCATTAGTCCTGGTTGACAACTACTGAGTTAGAATAATAGAACACAAACTTCAAGAGCTGAATTAGCAGCAACTCTTCTTAGTGAACAGGCTGTGTGCGTCAGTACTGTAATTTTGATATTAAGAATGCTTTATTCCATTTACTACCTGAAAGAAGTAAAAACTACATCTCTTCCGTTTAGTGGGCTGCCTCTGACATGGGTGCTACAGTGAGGGACCTCAGTATTCTAACATGATGGTGATCCATTGTTGCAGGAAAGATTAAAATGGACCGCCAGGCTTCCTGCACTACTGACAGCTACTCTCTGCCTGGGTCCCGCTGCCTCTGCCTCTAGACTAGCCTCAACAGCGACCAGACCAACCCGTGGTTGTCTTCCCAGCTCCGGTTCCCTTGTCTCTGGGGCTGCTAGTTCCTTCTCAGCCATAAACCCCAGTGGTCGCACATTCCAGTAACCCATTAAAACAAAACTCTTGAAGCTTATAATTAACCAGTCAGACCTATAGATCAATAAATTCTCATTCACAAGATGCCCACACAATAATTTCTGTGCCAACTGATGATATAAGCTGCCCACCTAGATTAGACAAGTTACCCCCTTATTTTATCCATATATAATAACATATCTACCTGTGGCAATTCAAAGCCACACTGGTTTTGAATCATCCTGTCTGTCCATCTCCATCTTGCTCCGTTCTCCACCTGAGTCGCTCTCTGTCTTTGCAACCTTAGCTTTGCCTCCCTTTTCCCCTGTCCAATCACAAGCCTCCTGCTGCACTAATATTTTAATGTAATTGGACAGGGAAAATCCTGCCACAAGCCATGACTCCAAGTTGACTGTCCCCGCCCTACTGTACTCATCCTCTCGGTGCAGGAACCGCCAACACCATTCTTTAGCAACTCTCTACTCTCATGCATTTTCTTTAGTAATAACCGAGATACGCCAACTGCTTTGCTCTTACCAGAATTGAGGCCATCTTTCTTGAACTACGATCTTAAATTTAAAACAGTACCAAAACAATATAAATACTTGAAGTTAATTTATAAAGAAGATGAAAACAAAGTGGGGCCCACTGACTAAATTAGGTATTACTTATGAAAATAAGAGTTTCTCAGACATATCTATAGATGTAGAAAAAAAAAAGAGGTAGAAGAATCACATATTTAACATTAACACACACAAAATTTGTACATACAAATATTACACAAGCATGGAAAGCCTTTTCCACAATAAACATGTTTTTGTTAGCAATCTGCTAGTTTTATGTATTTATTTCCAAATGATACATCATAATTTTTACATAGCAGATTATTATGAGAGTGCATTGCTTTTACTAAGTACATTCTATACAGGTTGTGGTGGTAACTCTGAACACTGAAAGAATACACTCATGAAGTGTGGTAGAAGCACCCTCAGACTTCATTTCCCTAACCTAAGGGCCAGTGTCCTGGTTGGTTTTCTGTCAACTTGGCACAAGTTAAAGTTATCTGAGGAGGAGAACTCAGTATAGAAAATCTCTCTATCAAATTGCACATAGGCAAATTTTCTTGACTAATGATTGTTGCAGGTGGGCCTTAGGCCCATCGGGGGCTATGCTACCCTTGGGCTTGCGGGCTTGAGTTGTAGAGGAAAGCAGGCTGAGCCATCTGTGGGACAAAGCCAGTAAGCAGCACTCCTCTGCGGTCTGTGCTCCAGATCCTCCTTCCAAGTTCCTACCCCAGCTTCCTCACAGTGATGGACTGCTTAATACCTGAGCCTAAGAAATAAACCCTTTTCTTTCCCAAGGTGCTTTTGCTCATGGCATTCATCACAGCAGAAGAAACCCAAAACAACCAGTTTTGACTAGAATATTCTTGTTCTGTTTCCCCTAATGAGTCACCTTTGATGCTTTTGGTAACTGTCACATAAGATCCAAGTACTCTGCATGCTTACAGTAATATTGCAGTCGGATTCAGAATGTGTTTTCTCAAGTGCTTTCATGTGGAATATTCATTGTTCACAGAGGACATAGAACAAGGCATTGCAGGTTCCTGTCATTCCCCTTTATACTGCCACAGAGTTGAGAATGCCTGTAATAATTGTTTTGCTTGGGATTCCAAGGGCAAGCAAGTATAGGAGGAATTAGATGAGCGTCCTCTCAAGAACCAGAAATGATAGTAGTGTATTCATGTCTGAGAACCCAGACAGTAGAAAAATCTCCTGAAAAAGCTGCTATTGTGACTCATACCTGTGATATCAGCTCTCAGGAGGCTGAGGGCAGGAGGCTTGCTGTGTTTGAGGCTAGCCTAAGCACAGAGTAAAACCTTGTCTCAGAGAAAATTGCTCTTTTATTTAACTTCTAATTTTCTAAGCATCCTTGCCCCCAGGTATTTTGGGGAAATTATTCATCCGTTAGCACAGCCCAGTACCTCAAGGTTTTTTTTTCTCTCTCTCTCTCTCTGACATGACATGTGGCAGAAGGCACAAATAGTGTTTCTCCTGATCTCAATATCTCACATGCTTTCCTTAAAATGGATTGTCTTAGATGAGTGCGTCTCCAGTGATGTCATGTACATTGCTCAAGCCTCCTGCAATGCAGGCTGCACCTCACTTACCACACAGGAAAGGCTCACAGGGCACTCCCCACCCTTGTAAAGCACATGGTTTCAAACCATCTCATGATCTTCATCCCTTCCTTTTTTTATTTACTCCTGGCTAGGGCATGTAATTATATAATCAACATTTTGCTGCCTTCAAAATACAAACCTGTCCCTCCGGTTCTGGATGTGTTCTCTTCCTGTTTCCTACCAGAGGTTCCCTAGTCCTTTTTCTCACTGAGTTTCTCATCTAAATTCTTTCCCCATTGGAATGTTCATCCTACCTTTATGATCTCCATAGCTAACAAATGGGTTTCCATTCCTACCGTAGTAAACAGTCTCTTGCATACCTTTCACTACTCTTATAAATCGCTTCTTTAGCTTGGTTATTACCACCTCTTTATGGCTCTCCAAAATTCTCAAGACTTGAGTGGAGGTGCCCCTTAAATCCAAGTTCTACACCCCCAGAGAGCTCTTTGTGAATGTTCTTCAGACCCATAGACTTAACCCATCCCCACTGAGCTAGAGTCCTTTGCTGCGGTAGTCCAGCCTCCAATATGTGCCTGCTTATCCCTTCAGTCACTCATCCCATTAATCTGTAATGCCTTCCTGTTGCTTTATTGACTCTGTTTGCTTCCTAATAAGACTTCCTGTCTTCATTTTTCAGTCTTCCACTGTTGTCTGAGAGCATCCGAAAGGTGGAAAATGATTGTTATTCTTCTGTTTCTTTAAAACTGTGTAGTGGTCCCCCACAGTCTGAGCGTCAGGTTCTGTCATTTGACAGCCAAGGCCCGTAGGTTGCCAGCAACTCACAATGTACACTCTGTATTAAAGTGGGAATCTGTGAAGTGCATCCCCTCCTCCACAGAAGTGTCCTCTGCATTGGAAATGCCCTTCAGGGACATGGTTAGGTCAAGCCTTCTTCAGGGTGCCCTCTCTGATACTGTGTCTCCCTACACTATCAGCCAGTGCACAGAAAGTCAGCGTTTGCTTTTAGGTTTTCTATTGGTTTTGTGCCACATGTATTTTATTAACTTCTTTCCCCATACTTAAAACCACTTTTCTGTTCTTGGTCTTTTTCTGACCTCATGACCTATATCCATATATCCATCCATACATATATAAGTACATAAATATTTAAATTTATATATGACAAAATCCACAAAATTTGACTTTCTGAATCTAGAAATTTATATCCTACAAATGTCATGATTTTATTTTTCTTAACAGCTGAATAAAATTCTGTGTGTGTGTGTGTGTGTGTGTGTGTGTGTGTGTGTGTGTGTGTGAGAGAGAGAGAGAGAGAGAGAGAGAGAATTATTATTTTGTTGATAGGGTGGTCCATTCACTGACTATTGTAACTAGTGCACCAATAAACATGGGTTTCTCTGATAGAACTTGAGCATTCTTTGCAGGCCAGGTGATGGCTGGATGATTAAGAGCACTGTTAACCCCCTTTGGGACAGGGTTTCTCTATGTAGCCCTAGCTGTCCTAGAACTCACTTTGTAAACCAGGCTAGCCTGGAACTCAGAAATCTACCGGCCTCTGCCTGCTGAGTGCTGGTATTTAAAGGCATATGCCACCACCACCCAATTTTATTCTTAGAACTATTTGATAGTTCTTTTTCTCCCTATATTCATTTTGCCTAGAAGATTACAAATGTGTGTGAAACCAAGGGGAAATAAACTCTAAGGCACAAAAGTCCTTAGAGTTCTGGGAAGGGATGCTCTCTCTAGCTTACTTTGGTTTTCATGACATAGATCAGGTCAAATTACAGCAGATGCTAGTAATGTGAAGAAAAGGACATCCGCCCACACTTTTGGTTGGACTATAGGAGACTATAGCCATTGTAGAACAAACAGTATCGGGAGGGGGCTTCAAAAACCTTAGAACTCCCGTAGTATCTGGCAATTGACCCTACTTCTGATCTATATCCAAAGGCAGTTAACATGTCAAAGAGCTGCCTGAACTCCCTTGCTCATTTCCACTGTTCATTTCATGAAGCTTATCACATATGCTGGCTTTAAAACCAGCTCAAACAAGAAAGGAAAAGGAGGTTAGCCCACACTACACTCACTGTATTACATACAAGCATGCCCAGACATGATATAGTGTGTGTGCAATTTTTATGGTTTTATGTATTCATTTAAATTAATTTAAAAGTTTTAAATTGCAAATACTTTTAAAATACAGTGTAATAGAAAAAATTTTATGTGACAAAAAATACATTAATTACTTAAAAAAAACCTCAACCTATTGAGAAGTCAGGATTAAAATGTTTTGACTTAGCAGCTAAGGCACCAGAGAGCTAAGCAAGTAGCTGAAAACACAGTGGGGGAGTCCTAAGACAGATGGTGCTAACTTGCCAAGCCACCAAAAGACAGGCCAGGCCAATTTCTATGACCATGGGGGGAGAGCACATGGTGTGAGAAGATAGTACTAACTGGGAAGAGGGCTACTTCAAGGGCCCTTGCTTACATTATAAGACGCCGTGCTTCTTAGTAATTGTTTAGGTAGTGAAAAAGTACTTCAGGCAGCTGGAACGTGACTGTAAACTACAGGCTTTCTTGTCCTCTGTACTCTGGTCTGTGTTGAAGTCTAGAAGAGGACTTTACAAAGGGAATTGGAGCATATTGCCAGACTTGGATCGTCTGTCCCTGGAGGAAAGCTTACGGTCATAACCGCTACTCAGCTTCCTTACCTCTGGGAACGTTAAAGGTGCTCCAATTTCTTTTCTTTTTTTTTTTTTTTTTTTTTTTTTAAAGATTTATTTATTTATTATATGTAAGTACATATAGCTGTCTTCAGACACTCCAGAAGAGGGCGCCAGATCTCGTTACGGATGGTTGTTAGCCACCATGTGGTTGCTGGGATTTGAACTCTGGACCTTTGGAAGAGCAGTCGGGTGCTCTTAACCACTGAGCCATCTCACCAGCCCCCTTCTTTTTTTTTTTAAGAATTATTTGCCAGGCGTGGTGGCACATGCCTCCAGCACTCGGGAGGCAGAGGCAGGTGGATTTCTGAGTTCGGGGCCAGCCTGGTCTACAGAGTGAGTTCCAGGACAGCCAAGACTACACAGAGAAACCCTGTCTCGAAAGAAAGAGAAAGAAAGAGAGAGAGAGAGAGAGAGAGAGAGAGAGAGAGAGAGAGAAAAGAAAAGAGAGAGAAGAAAGAAGAAGAAAGGGAAAGGAAATGGGAAAGGGGAAAAGGGAAAGGAAAAGGGGGAAAGGGGAGAAGGGAAAGGAAAAAAGGAAAAAGGAAAGGAAAGAAAAGAAAAGAATTAATTATTTTATGTATATGGGTACACTGTAACTATCTTCAAACACACCAGAAGAGGGCATTGGATCCCATCACAGATGGTTGTGAGCCACCATGTGATTGCTGGGAATTGAACTCAGGACCTCTGGAAGAGCAGTCAGTGCTCTTAACCGCTGAGCCAGCTCTCCAGCCTAGATGGTCCTCTTGAAAGTTGCATCCACTTTGCTAACCAAGGAACATTCATGTGTATCATCACATCCATCTACAGAGGACATTTATTTATAAGCATGCATATATATAAAACATCAACTACGCAGACTTTTGTACAGCTTTAGAATTTCACATGGTATCTGTCATTTCATGCACAGCCTGACTTCCTTTCATTTAATTTACATGATTTCATCCTGCCCTTCCATTGATAGAGAGAACAGAGGCAGCAGGGCCTCTCCCAGTGAAACAGGAAGCTGAAGAAGCTAAGGCAGATTGACTAGCCTCCATTACTGTTTACCTCATCCCAAAGAGTAGCCCCACCAGCAACACTGCCTTGAGATAGGGATTGAAAGCCACTGTGATCTAAGGCTTCTGGCAGTAAAGTACATAGGATCCAAATAAAGTTAGAGAATTTGAATGAGGTCTTTATTTAAGCTCCCTCGTACTAAAGTTTGCTTCGTGTTTTCATAGGTCTTCCCATCAGTTTGTACTTGCTTTGTCTTGGTGTATATTACTCTTCAGTGCTCACTCTACACATGACTTGCAGTTAAGTCTCTTTTTGATGGTTTTAATCAAGATATTTTAATTTTCTGATGAGCATTGACCACATTCATTACTCTGCAGTTTCTTCAGGGCTTGCTGACTTGGCACCTGTGCGCTTTCTCCTGTAGAGCGCTGCATCTCAGGCCACACCCTAGTAAGAGATGCTGCTGGGTTTGACCCAGCAGAACCTCGTTCCCCTGGAACTGGTGTGCATCTTTCAGAGGCATAACATCATCCCATGCCTATAAGCTTTCTTGAAAGGAATTTAATTGTTCTATTTTTCTAAATATAATTTTAATTTCTTTCAGGAAACAATGTAAACTATATAAAATACTTAGTGTAGTGGCGTGCCAATAGTAAGCACTTCATAGATTATTGGTTATTTTAGCACAGACAAATTGATACATGTAATTGCTTTCAGAATTTGAGAAGGAAATTAAAGATTTTTGGCTACAACACTACAAAGTCATTGTCTTGCACAACACCTTCTTCTCTAGCATCTGTTCAATATATTTAAGTGATGTGTCTATCTTGCCACCAGGTGGCAGTATGATATGTAAGGAAATCAATGCTAGTCTGCTGTTTTGACTTAAAAGCTGTAAAGCCATAATAAAAAGTGTGCTGCATCATCCCTGCCCCGCATCCCTCCAGCACACTCAGAGTGTCGTGTGTGTGTCGTGTATGTTGTGTGTTAGGACCCAGTACTGCCCAGCACTCATCTTCCATGAGTTAATGCAGAAAACCCTTTTCTCTCTCCTGGCCTAAAAATGTAAGCTCTTGTGCTTAGATTCTCCCAGCCAACTGGTGTTAGTTCAGCTGCAGTGGAAACTGTGCCCTCTCTTATGGTGTCTGTACTCATCACGTACTCAGTGCCCTTGTCGGTGATGAGCGCAAAGCATCAGGATAGTTAGTTAGTACCTGAGCGTTGTTCTTGAATTATACCCATTTATAGTGGGGCTGCTGGTGGTGCTTGCTTAGTTGGTTTGTTTTGTCTGTTTGTAGACAGGGTCTCATGTAGTCCAGGGTGGCCTCAAACCCACTGTGAGGCCAAAGCTGGCCTTCAATTCCTGATCCCCCTGCCTCCACCACCCATGTGCTGGGATTGTAGACATATCTGCTTTATACAGTGCTGAGGATCAAACCCAGGGCCATGTATATGCTAGGTAGGCATGCCCTCTCCTACTCGTGCTGTGCCCGCAGCCCTGCATCTGTAACACTGTTAGATAGAGGTGACTTGGGCTGGCTGCACAGGTACTTGAACTTTTGCCGTATACCAGTGCCATTCAGATAACTGCTACCAAGGGCTGAAAGTCAGTGCCAGAAGTAGAAGGCAAGAAAAGTGATGACTAATGAAGAAAATGAATGTAAAGGACCAATGGTAGCAACTACTCAAAAGATGGTGAAGGAGCAAAACTGGTGATGCAGGATTACAGTGCTAAGACAGAGCAGTGCACAGGAGCAGAACACACCACTTGCTGGCTATAGGGAGTTACCTGTGCTTCATAAACATGTGTCTGCCGGGACATCGTTTTATCCGTTTCTCAGAAAATTTTTGCCCTGGGGTAAAAAAAAATAAAAAAAATGCCTTGTTGCTTGCCCCCTTCCTCTTAGTAAAGCCAAAAAAAGAATTTTCCCTCAAAGATATCTACATAAACTAAACCCAGCATTTCAGCTAGGTACTATGGTATACTCTTATAATCCCAGGGGTCTGAAGCAAGGGTCTGAGGCCAGCTGGGGTTGTATCGTGAGACCCTGTCTCAAAAAACAAAACCAGAAACTGCATTAGATACTTTACATGTCGCTAGGAAACAAATACCTAACAAAAGGGAGGAAGGTTCCCAATTTAGGAATGCATTATAGCAAGGATGACAGAAGCTTGAGGCAGAGGCACATGGTGCTCACAGTGAGGAGGCAGAAAGATAGGTGAATTGCTGGCCTCACTGAGAATCAGACCTGGGCTGTGTGTTAGAACTGCTCCTCCTGTTCAGTCCAGAACAACAGTCCATAAAATGCTGCTGCCCAGCTGCTGATGCTCTTCCTAGCTCAGGTAACCTAATCTAGACAGTCGCTGACTGGGGTGCTCAGAGGCTTGTCCCTAGGTAACCCTAAAGCTTGTCAAACTGACAGTATGAACTAGCACTTGACAAATATCTGTGAAGCTTGATAAAAAAGGAAGAGTGAAATTAGCATTTTTAAATATATATTTATTCTTATTGTGTATGTATGAGTGTTCTACATTTATGCATGTATGTATGTATGTTCACCATGTGTGCTTCTAATACCAGTGGAAGTCAGAAGAAGAGATTGGATCCCCTGGAATCAGGAATTATACACAGTTATGAGCTGCCATGTGGGTACTGGGAATTAAACGTAGGTTCCCTGGCAAGGGCACCAAGTGCTTTTAACCATTGATCCATGTCCATTAAAATTATTATTTTTAATCCCAGCCAGTTTGTTATTATATCCTTGAATATTTCTCATTACTGAAATTTTTTAAATCTTGAAAAGAGAATTTTTGATCACCAATGAGTCTTAATAGTGTTGGTTTAATATTCATTGTATATGGAGAATCTTCATTCTAGCCAGTTTAAAATCGGTGTGCTGATGTCTGCGTGTGGCGTGCTGGATTGCACCTTCCAAGGCATTGTTAAATCAGTCACTAGTCACCAATAATATATAGTAAATGTTCATTTTGAAGTATCAAAAACTGCTTTTATATCATATTTTCTATATTGTACTTAGGTAGAAAAAAATTTAATGTCCTCAGTGTTTAATCAGAAAATTACAGACTTAGAGGTGGCATTATTCAACAACTACTCCATTGAGAGACTGAATGATAATGAAAAATTTATAACCATTTATATATTTCAATTCAAAGAAAATTAATTTCATGCCTTCCAGATAGAAAATACATCTCAAATGTGTTACAACTATGCTTTTTAAAGTGTGTAATAAAGTAGTAAATACTGTTTAGGGAATAAAATTAGTATAGTAACTTGGAAATTTCTACATAGCATAGCTTTCTTGTGCCTGGTTTAATATGATTTCTCAACAAGTTAGCCAAACAACAGTTTGTCTAACTGGATGAGTCTCTCTGTACTAGGTTAGGATTAGCGCTGTTTGTTTCTGTCAAGTCTAGCAATGTTAGCCCTCTCACACATAGTGCTCTACATCTATGAGACGTGTAGTCTGTCTGGCATTGTGCTAGCATGCACATGTGGGTGCTCTACATATGTAGGACCTTACAGTTTGTCTGGCAATGTTAGCCCTCTCATAAATGGTGCCCTACATATATGGAACCTTGTAGTCTGTCTGAGAGAGATTGTGTTAGCTCCAATAGAGTTGCATCCTCAGAGTCTGTGTCTTTGAATTCGGTTAGCTAGCTTTCTGAAGCCATCATTGTAATTGACTTGTTAGCAATCAAGTTACATTTTTACTTCTTTATAGGGATAACTTGAGTTTTGAAGAATATGGACCAGTTCTTAGTTGGCTGAAACCAATTTCCCCTTCACCTTAATGCCAACACACATGAAAACCGTGCTTGCGTCTTAAGTGCCTTGTGACTCATCAGTGATTAATTATTCTCATTATTTTGTGGCAAATTCTCATGACCCTCTGTGATGAATTGATCAGCCACTTAGAATGTATGCATATTCATACCTCCGTGTCCCTGCCACACTCGTTCAGATCTCCTTTGCTGACTGGGGTGTGCTTGGTACAGTAATTGAGCTGCCGTAGATTGATTACTCTGGGGAGCTGTAAGGCCTTTAAAGGTGAAAACGTAACAGTCCTGTTAATTGGAAGCAAAAGCTACGATAGCAACTTCAGCAGTCAAATGTTTCCAGTGTCTAAATGAGGAGAGGTAGGATTTCTACCTCTCTGTGAGCCCTTTACTACTTAAAATGTCCATCAGATCTGTGCTGGTGGTTCGCAAGACCTCCTGGGAGCTTCCATAAGATACTACTTGAAGATGTCTTTCCTCATCACACTGGTTAATACTCTACTTCTCTCAAATCTGATAGTTCAGACCCTATCAGAGTTTGTGCACCCTCTGTAGCACTGATGCTATTCACATAAAATACCTTAGATAGACTACATCGGCATAGGATACTTGGGAATAATTTACAGGCTTAATTTGATGAGTAGTTTCTCATGCTCGTCCCAATTTTCTGCAGTGTAGTAGTGCTCTGTGTAGCCCAGGGCAAAACTCTTCAGTGTGAACAGTGTCCCTTTATCATCCAAACCCTGAGTCTCTTCTTCTTACTGTTCTAGATGTATTGAGAGAGTGCACACAGGAACTATGTGTGCACGCATTGCACTTTCTGCCACTGTGCTGCACACATAGATCCCAGCTGCTGCCTCGCCTTCTGTCTCACTGTAGGAATGCTGCCATTGCTAGACATGGGCCACTATATCTGGCTTTTGAAATGTGTTCCCAGGATTGAATTTGAGTCTTCGGGGTTTTATAATAAACACTTTAACCTGCTGAGCCATCTCCTGGCCTCACTGTGACTCTGTCTTTCAGACTGCATATTAAGTATGGCAAAAGCAGTCCCATGTAGAACATTGTCCTCTGAAATCAGCTAGCGCAAACATGTTGGCACGTGCAAAGTCTCTAGTTAAATGGGTTCTCCTGCACACATTTCGTTAAGACATTCTTTCCCCTCCTTGGTGATGATTTGCTTTGGAGATAGAATTCACTTACCATAAAAGCTACACTTTTAATTGTACATTTAGTTAAGTTTTAATTATCTACAGAATTGCACAGCTATCACCACAGTGTAATAATTCAAGAACATTTCTGAGACCCCCCACAAAGAAATGCGAGTGGTCAGTCACTGTCCTTTCCCCTCCTAACCTGCAGTAACTAATGCTGGTTTCTCTGCCTGTGACTTTGACTCTTCTGACATTTCATATAAGTGGGATTGAATTATATTTGTCTTTTTTTTAAAAAGATTTATTTTATGTGTATGAGCACACTGTAGCTGTCTTCAGACACACCACAAGAGGGCATTGGATCCCATTATAGATGGTTGTGAGCCACTATGTGGTTGTTGGGAATTGAACTCAGGACCTTCAGAAGAGCAGCCAGTGCCCTTAACTGCTAGCTGTCTCTCCAGCCCCAGTTATATATGTCTCGTATGTTCTGTGCGTGTTTTTCAGGGGTCAACCACAGTATAAAGGGTGAAGACTAAACCTTTATCCTTTCAATGGCTGAATGTTCCAGCAGTAGCCCACTTTTTAGTTTTCACTCACTAGCGGGAAAACTTCATGTTGTTTTGTATTTTGGCTATTATAAACAGTGTTTGTGACTCAAATGAAGTTTGGCACGAATCCTTGCGTCCTCAGGTTAGAGGGAAGCTTTTGGTCTCTCCAGGGAGGATGCCATGAAGTGTGCCTTGTCCTACATCAGCAGTTCTCAGCTTGTAGGTCTCCACCCCTTTGTGGGTCGCACATCACAGCTGCATATAAGATATTTACATTACAATTCGGAACAGTAGAAAACTCCAGTCATGAAGTAGCAGTGGACTAACATCACAACCCGAGGAGCTGTATTAAAGGAGGCCGCAGCAGTCGGAAGGTTGAGAACTGCGGCTTTAGATACTGCATCACTCCCAAGTGCTTTCCCTTCTCTTCCAGTTTTACTGGATGGTTTCAGGATGAGAAGTTGTTGAAGTTTATCATTGATTTTTATGCATCTATTGTGATGATCAAGGTTTTGTCATTAATAGAAATATACAAAAAATTAATTTTTATGTACCAATTGTTATGATACTGTCAAGAACATTTGTGTGTGTGTGTGTGTGTGTGTGTGTGTACAGGCACACTCATGCCTCGGCACATGTATGGAAGGTACTTTCTGGAGTCTGTTCTCCTTTTTGGGGATCAGGCTGAGATGATCAAGTGCTTATGACAAGTACTTTTACTCTCCATCTGAGCCAGCTTATCTAACCCTGAAGAGTTCTCTCTCAGCGTCATGGTGAGAGGGTAGTACCCACAGAGGCCAGAGGACGGCATCAGATTCCCTAGAGCTGGAGTTACAGGTCATTGTGAACCACTCAGTATGAGTGTTGGGAATCAAACTCAAGTCCTTTGGAGGAGCAGTAAGCTCTCTTAATCATTGAGCCATCTCTCCAGTCCTGTAGAACTTGTGTATAATGTTTCTTTACTGTTGTAATTTTGAGTAATACAAACCAATTTTTCTACTTTATATTTCAGGCATTTATTAACACAGCAAAAGAAATTTATGAAAAAATCCAAGAAGGGGTCTTTGACATTAATAATGAGGTATGTATATGCAAATATTGTTCACTAAACACTAACTTTGAATTGACGTCTACCTAGTATTTGGAGTCCTGATTTTATTATTTATTTTTTATTTCTAAAATGGTTCAATTGATCATCCATTGCCACATTAGTTAGCAGTTGTCTCTCTGAAAGCCTGGTACATCTGGTACAATAGGTAGGTAGGTAGGTGCTCATGTCTCCTGTGTGTGGAGTACGGCAGTGATGTGCTCAGATGCCAGTGGGGTATCACTTACGACATTGGACTCAAATAAAAGGCCCTGTTTATTCATTGCAGACTGTGAAAAATGATGTAAATTACCTCAGGTGCAAAGGAAACCTGCATTTATCCACATGGACTTATTCTTTGGGGAGTAATATATCCAAAATAAATGCATGGCCTGTGGACTCTTGCAACATGGTCTCTGCTGGTATGAAAGAAGGCAATCCTCAATTTGGAAATACTCTCATTAGAGCAAAACACATTTTTCAGAAGACCAAATAAATATACATAATTAACAGTTGGCATAGCTTTCTCTCATGTTATTTTGAACACAGTTTGATCAGCATGATTGGGACAAAGTGTGTCATTTAGATGATTGTGAATGTCCACTAGCTGTCATTTTTACCTAAATCCCCTCTCTGTGTTTATTCTTACTTCAAAACGTTGAAGTAAATAGAATATGTTATTTACTTTCATGTAAGCATTTCTGTTACTTTGTATTAAAGACATCTAAAAGATGCTCTTGGCCAGTACCTACATGAGTCTCTTAGCAGTTTGCATTTGGTTTCCAAAAAGTACCTGATTTTTTTTTTTTTTTTTAAATTTGGAATACTGTGACTTTAAATCTTACCTTTAGACTTACATGGCAATTCTTATTATTGAGTTAATTTAAAGGTGACACCATTTAGAGACTAATCCCCTATAAATTGAACAGTAACTGGCCCTCTGTTTAAAAGATACATGTGCTGTTTCTGTCTGATTTCATACAGTAGCTAACTGCTTTACTGTGCCTTGTGCAGCTTTGATGGTAATGTGCTGTCAGAAGCCAACAGGCCATGCTATTTATTTGGCCTGATGCCAAGGCTGACTCCTTGATTCCTCAAGAAGTTGCTACCAGCCCAGAGGGGGCAGAACCAATGAGCCATAGGGCATGCTTTTTATTAAAGAGGAGTCAAAGAGCGAAAGGAAACCACATCAGCCACTGTCAATAGTGAGCCAGTGCCAGAAGCCCCAAGGCTACTAGAGTTGCAGAACAACTGCCAAGCACCGTAAATCTGAGATTTACTGGGACGGACGCAGAGTTTCCTTAAGAGCTTCATTTCTGGGGCTACTGTATTACTTTTCTCAAAGTGTTGTATTTTTAGGTAAAATCCACTTGAGGGATTGAGGGTTAAGACATAGTGTGAATTTGACGAATGAAAGAACCACTCTGTGTGTGGGTTCTTGGCAACCTGCCATGTCTTTGGGGATCACAGAAATTATTGATGACATAGAACACTCATGTTCCTCAGCCTGCACAGCTGATTCAACATGGAACAGAAATGCTGTCTAAAAGAAAGATTTTTAAATCCAGTTAGAGTAGTGAAGGCTTTGGATAGCTTCACTCTTTGATAAGCATCCCATATACTAATTGTTACAAGTCCTCTCCTCACTGTGAACCTCTCTGACAAGCAGCACTATCTGATTTCTGCTGACCAGTTCTAAAACAACCTCATTCCAAAACATTTCCTCTGTGTTGTTTTTAAAAGAAGCAACAACCCCATTTCAAAAATCTACTTAAAATATTTTTTAGAGTTGTTTGGCAAAATTAAATCACTAAGAATTATGTGAATTTTTTTAAAAAATAATAATCTAGTCTACTGCCTGGTTGAGTCTGCTTTATTTACAGTCCTGCTCTCTTGTACTTCAGGCAAACGGCATTAAAATTGGCCCTCAGCACGCTGCTACCAACGCATCTCATGGAAGCAACCAAGGCGGACAGCAGGCAGGGGGAGGCTGCTGTTGAGTCTGGTGTTACCGGCTAGCTGCCCAGTGGAGCCACGCACTCTCTCACCCTCTTTCCTCATGCTCAGCTGAGACATGAAACTATTGAAATGGCTTTATGTCACAGGAGACTTTAATCCTTCAGATTCTTGTATAACTTTGAATAAATGGTTAATGTTCACTTAAAAAGACAGATTTTGGAGATTGTATTCATATCTATTTGCATTTGATTTTTAGGTCAATTGATGTGATTATTTTTGTTAAATGTTGTCTTGTGCCCTTAACTACGAGCTGAATTGTATTAAACACTACAAAGTCATGGTGAGTATTTTAAATCAGTTTGTGTAGTTAGGTTTCCCAGCACCTGTGGTTACCTAATGTTTAATATTATAGGACTGTCCTCAAAAAGTTTGTCAACTTTCAAGGATATAAGGAAAAGCAGAACTCTTTGACTTCTGTATTTATCATTTGCTTTCTGTATATATAGTTTAATAGCCTGCTTGGGTGTGATTTGCCAAGCTTGAACTCTAATGCATTTGCATACATTCTACCACTGTTCGGAGCTTGAGGCTACAGAAGCACTGTTAGGAATTGCTTGGACACTGACTTTTCAACTTTTTGACATCGTTAACGAGCATGTTCATCTTTTCTTGTCACTAGTCCCAGAAAACCATGCTTCCTGTGGATTACTAAAGGCTGTGTGTGTGTTAACCTGGTTTAATGCCAAAAGCTATTTGTCCACAATTTCTTGAGACCGCTTCACAAAAGGATTTGTTTGCCTTAATGAGTGCTGTTGGGTAAAACACAGTGTAATGAGTGGGAAGGGCAGAAACAGAAACTCCAACACTACACAACTCCCAAGAGCGAGGCCCACACGGAGAAGGCCCGCCATGCCACTTACTCTTCCCTTAGACACAATAATGGCCCCTTTTCTTCACACAGTTTCTAAGTATATTTTCTTGCAGGGCAGTTTGTCAACCTTGATGTACAGTGACTGTGTAAAATTTTTTTCTTTCGGTGGCAACCTATCTATAATCTTTAAAATATGGTAAGCTTACTGTCTGTTTTGAGGGGGATATAAAAATAAATCTACCAGATGGAAAATCCTGTTCAAAGTAGGAAAGTGTTAGTTGTTTACTCACTGTGTGGTTTTACCCTCTCTTTTTTCTCCCTCGGTCTAGAATGAAGTTGTTATAGCAGTGCAAAATAAACTCCTATGTATAAAAGTGTCCTTCTCATGTTGAGCACATTTACTGCCCTGTTCGAGGAAATGCAGCACCAGTGCCCTGGTGAATCATACTGTGATGGCTGCCTTTTATTGATCTTGGATCGATGTTTGTATCATATGTGGTAATATTTTAATAACAACCAGTCATGGAAACAAATACAGCTTCAGTGGTCAGCATGCAGCCTTCAGTGAAGACCCTGTTGTCATTTGTCTTCTAACTTTAAGACACAGTGGATGAAGGAGTAACATTCGGTAGATACGCAGTCTAGACAGCCAACTGGTGCATGGGAACTGAACCTGTTGTGTTTCCATTGTGTTGTTCGAACCCTCACACTATGTATCTCAGCCTGGCTATGAACTCATAGTCTGCCTCCCAGCTACCTAAAGTTACAGCTGTGTGTAACCACACTCAACTGAGTTTTCAGTTTGTCTTTAAGGATATTCTAAAATAACCAGTTGACACACAAGTAGGATCAGCAAGGTAGTCTAGGTACTTGCCGTGTGTTCAGACCCAGAGAATTGCCTGGGAGTTTATAGGCTATCTAGCATATAGTACACAGTGGTACTGCCTCCACAGGTGGAAGGAAAGAACACACACACCCCCAAATTGTCTCCTGCTCTCTACACCATCATCTCTCACATAAAAGTTTTAAAAAATTAAAACAGGTAATAGAATAAACCATACCACATGGGATGAACACAGACTACAGTTCACATGTGATTCGGTATTAATAGAGCCAGCCCAGCATGGCGCCTGCTGTTGCCCTGTAGTAGATAACATTACTTACTCATTTGAAATTAGGATAGGACACTATTTGAAATGCCAGCATACAGTTTAGTATTCACTAGCTTTGTAGTCATGAGTACTGCTCTTAAATATTAAAGGGCAAAGAACCAAAAATTTGATAGAAAAATGAGAGCAGTTAAAAGATAATTCGTAAAGGAAATTAAGGTTATTTTTAAAAAAGTAAAACGGGTTAGGAGAGATGGCTCACCAGTTAAGAGCATTTATGGCTCTGCAAAGGACCTGGGTTCAATTTCCAGCACCCATAATGGCTCCTAACAGCCATTGTAACTTCATTTCCAGGGAATCTGATTCTCTCTTTTGGCCTCCATTAGCATGTGTTGGTGCACATAAAATACATGCCAACAGGGCTGGAAAGGTGTCTCAGAGGTAAAGAGCACTGGCTGCTCTTTCAGAGGTCCTGCCTGAGTCCAACAGGAGCCAACATGGTGGCTCACAACCATCTGTGATGGGATCTGATGCCTTCCTCTGGCTGCAGGCATGCATGTAGGCAGGACACTGTATACTTTAACAAATAATTTTTTAAAAAAATACATGCCAACAAAACACTCATACAAATCTTTTTTTTTTTTTTAATTAAATGCAAAGATGGAGCCTAGGGATGTAGCTCAGTTGTATAGACATGCCCACCAAATGTGAGGCCCAAGTTTCATCCCTGAGACCCAAGAGTTTTTAAGCATAAATGATAGATGTGTTGATTTGCTTCCCCAACATTTTTACCCTACTAACATTGGATACCTTATGTACACATGAGTATTTGTTTATTTTAAAAAATCAAGTGGGAAACCAGTAAAATGATTCATCTTGTAAAGGTGCCAACCACCAAGCCTGCCACTTTAAGTTCAATCCCTGGGTGGCACAAGGTAGAAGGAGAGAATTAATTCCCACAACTTGTCCTAAAAATTTCAAGGGAAGTCAAGTTGCCAGTTTCTCCCATAAAACTGGACAAATTCCGACATTCTGGAGATAACCATGACGATGTAATAAAGCTACCTTCTCTTGCTGTTGTCTTAGCTGTCCAGATCTCTTCCGAGACCCGCCTTGTTGGTGTTAGCAACACAGAAGAGCACATGCACAAGGCTACCCTGTGGCACTGGGAGGAGCTTCGAATAGTGGAAATTACCTATAAGGTAATGAGCAAGGTGCAGTCTCAGTGCAGCCCCACACAGCTGGAGCACTTGATCTCTAGGAACCAGTGTGACTTCAGGCATGTATAGTTAAGTGAGAAGCCATCCTTTTAGTAAAGCAATCCAAGGAAATACAGATGTACCCACACCTCTGCAAAAATGATCAATAAAGTGGAGGATGGTTCCCTACAGAATGGATTCGAGTCAGAGTTGGGAACTGGGCAAAGGAGATGAGAAGAAATAGCTCTAATCTCAGTTCACATTTTTCTATAGTGTAGACTCTGAATATTTCTTATACCTCAAACATAACTAAAACCAACTTTAACACCAGGAGTGCAAAGGGGAAACTGTATGTTATGAGCCTAGCTACTTTCCAAGAGAGCATTAATTAGGACACTGAAAGGATAGGGAAGTAAACCCAACAACATGCCAGGTTGTGGAGAACAGTGGTAAGTAACACTTTACAAAGGGTTATGGGCTGCCAAGGCTAGAGCTGCCTTTTCTTCACATGAGTTGATCACCATTATAGGTAGTGATTTCTCAGAAAGAGTGGCAAATACTCAGGGGGCACAGTTGTGCCCATGGTTTCAATGTGAAGAAAGTAGAAGGCTTTTGCAGGTTCCTGTTCAAATGCATCAGTTTTGTTATATAGATACTGAGTGAGCACATACCACAAACACGCAAATTATGTATTTCCCATCTTTGTCCACCAAGATGCCCCAGAAACACATGCCAGTAGCACACCTGTCCAGATGCTGACTTCTAAATGCCATCCTCCCATAAAGAGAACTCATTAAAAATATACATCTGGCTGCCTCCCAGCACTTCGGAGGCAGAGGCAGGCGGGTCTCTGTGATCCAGCCTGGTCCACAGAGTTCCAGGACAGCCAGGGCTACATGGAGAAATCCTGTCTCAAGAAGCAAAACAAAGTATATATTTAAAAAAGAAAGAAAGAAAGAAAGAAAGAAAGAAAGAAAGAAAGAAGTGTGATTTCTGTATTGGGCAGAGAAATTTTTAAAATACACCTGGACTATCTTATTTGTCAAGGACAAATTAGGAAGTGTTTGACACATGATGGGAGGGGCATGCCCAAGGATGGAGCAATGGTCTCTGCTTCTTCTGACCATCAAGAAGCTAATGCTGGGTATGGATTGTAAACTGGAAAGGAATGCCTGTGAGCTTACAGTGATGCAGACAAATTGGTTAGTAAACAGAGAAGTGACTCCTGCTCTGCACCCTTACACTGTTCCAGGGATTGACCTGTCTGCACAGTGAGTAAACGAAGACTAGAAAGATACGGACACTCAAAAGCTGGGGTCAGGTACACTGGGCTCCCCAGTGGTGAAGCCACAGTACCCCAAAAGATCAGCGTGTTTGTTATATATAGTTAAACAGGGAAGTGGAGTTATTACATACAACAGAGAGAGAGAGAGAGAGAGAGAGAGAGAGAGAGAGAGAGAGAGGTTTAGCGAATCTTAGTAGGAGCAGTATAGTATATAGAGGAGTCTTCAGCCCGTAAATATTCAGGACGAGGAAGCTACAATGAACATTTCCTGCACACATTATCAACATGCACACTTGGATCCAGGGAAGGATTTGCCATCTGGGCTGAGGCATGGGATTCCTTAACATGGTCATGCCATGTCAACAATATAGATCCACTCAAGACATCATTCACTCAGGGCTTTTCTGTGTAGAATGTCATCTGACAAGGACAGTATAAATGAAAACAATCACTGCCTCCATGCCAGCACAAAAGGAAGTGCATACCCCCATGTTCAAGTTCTGTGCAGAGTGCTTCCCTGGAGGGAACCCAGGCTTAGTTTTAAATTATTAGCATGATTCTGTTCTAAGAGGGTAATGAGTTTTTCCAGCTTTTTTTTTTAAATCCAGTATAGTAGTTTTCTGTTGCTGTTCTTATAAATTACCAGAAGTGGAACTTAATGCCCACAAATCACACCTGACTACAGATTCAAATTGTTATTAAACTAAAACCAAGGTGTTTGTGTTTCTTTCTGAGCTCCTAAGGGCTGGTCCACGTTCTTGCCTTTCCATATTAAAGGATCTCTTGGTTTGTATACCTTCCTCCATGTTCAAACACTGATGGCTGGTTAAATTATTCTCATACCACATTTCTCTAGTACTGTCTCTATCTCCTTTCTCGCTTTCACTTCAAAGTTCATAGACTCAGACAGATAATCGAAGATAAATCTTTTCATCTCAAAGTCCACTGATGAGCAAATTTAATTTCTCATTTGGTGTTTGAGACAGGGTCTGGAACTTCATATGTAGACTGGCTGACCTTGAATTCAGAAACCCCACCTGCTTCTGTCTTCCCAGCCTTGGAATTTAAGGTGTGTGCCACCACACAAATAGCTTCTCGTCCTAAAGGAGCTGGAGCCCATGTTATACAAAGGATGTAGCCCTGGTTCCTCACAATAAATAGGGGAGAAGCACAGAAAACCAAGACAAACAGGTGGGTCATTGCCCCTTGCAAAGTAGAACTAATCCTTCATTGATTAGGAGGTAACCAAAAACAAGCAGAAGAGGATATCTTGTTGATAGGAAGGTGAGAAAAGTGAGGGTAGGAGATGAGAAACCTCATGACATGCTAGCAAGAGCATGAACAAGGAGCCAATTCTATGAAGGAGCAGAAACCACGCAGACCGTTGTGGGAGTCACGTGCACCCACAGGTTCACATCTCAGCCTGCTGCTGTGTGTGTGCAAGAAGGAAAAACTAGTTCCCAAATGGCTCTTTGCCTCTTGAGAGCTCTTAGCTCCTACTGTAAAACACCAATATAACACATAGAACTAGAGGTTCAAAGGACCAATCAAGCACTCCTCTCGGGAATACGAAAGATGCACCAGTGGTTTCTATTAAACTACTTATTCCTTCAGTGCTGGGAATTGAACCCGGAGCCCTGAGCATGCTAGACAAATGCTCTTCTAATCGGCTACATCTCCAACCCTTATTAAACCTCTTAACGAATAAGTGCAGAGGGGCTGGAGCAATGGCTCAGGGTAGAGGTTCTCTCAGCCTGTGGGTCGCCACCACTTCCACAGGAGTTGTCTAAAACCATCAGAAAACACGGATATTTACATTATGATTCATAATAGTAGCAAAACTACAGTTATGAAGGAGAAATGAAAATAATTTATGGTTGGGGCCACCACAACATGAGGAATTGTATTGAAGGATCAGTACACTAGGAAGGCTGAGGACCACTGACTTGGGGGTTAAAAGTTCCGGCTACTGTTCTTGGCACCCACATGGTGGCTCACAACTCCAGGAGCAGGAGATCTGATAGCCACTTCTGGCCTCCATGACAACTGCCTTCACATGATGCACAAACATGCATGTAAGCATGATGTTTATCCATACACATAGGATCAATGAATAAACTTCTGTTGGGTATAAGAAAAGCCATCACAGAAAATGTTTTATAGATCTCTAGTTAAATTAGTCAGCTACTCAGTGGTTTACATCATCGAATATATTTGCATAATTAAAAAGTAAACCTGAGCCAGGCAGGGTGATATATGCCTGTGATCAGCACTTAGGAGGCAGAAGTAGATGGTAAGATTAAGGCCAGCCTAGACTACCTGTCAAGAGCCTGTCTCTAAACAATAAGAAAAGACAGCTAAACTTGGGGCTTGAGGTGTAGCTCAGTGGCACAGTACTTGCCCAGTATCTACAAATGGATACCCAAAACCAACACTCACATCATTCCTTGATGAATACATTTCTAAATACTGTTAACTTAGCTGGTCACTGGCTCAAGCCTGTAATCTCAGCCACTTGGGAGACTGAAACAAGAGAAGGCCAGCAAGTGAAGGCCAGCGGGACAACTGACTGAGCTCTTGCTTCAAGAGAAGTTATGCAATGTAGCTAGTGGTAGAGTACTTCTCTATCATGTACAAGGCCCTATGATTAATCACCAGAACTGCCACAAAGAAAATATAGTAACAGGTGATAAAAGTTCACACACATATATATACATGTGGCTCTGTGCGTGCATGCCTTGAGCGCAATACTAGTAGGAACACTAAGCAGGAGTGTCTGCAGTTAACTGTAGAGGGTAGCTTGGCCATGGAATTGGAGTTGCTGCATCACAGCCCAAGAACAGCTTCTCTGCATTGGCGCAGCCAGTGCAGACTCGTCATGACGTAGTAGTCTGACATCCTGATGAACCACACCCCCTCCCAACCCCCTGAGCCCCCGATGGGGGCTCCATTAAGTGCTCATTTTGTCAGATCCCACAAAGACTTGGTGTGACGTCTTTAGGCCCTTCAAGACATAACTTCAAGCGCTTTTACAAACCTTAGTTAGGCTGTATATATGGTGGTACACACCTGACATGTTTCTGAGACTGGCTTAATTCATGTTTGTGATTATCTCAAGTCTCATCTGTTTCCCTACAAGTGATATAACTTCATTCTTTATGGCTAAAAAAAAAATTTGCATGGGGTATATAAACCACATTTTCTCTGTTCATTCTTCTGTTGATGGATACCTAGGTTGGTTCAGTAACTTAGCTATTGTGAATGATGCCGCAGTCTATACTGAAGAGCAAGTAACTCTGTGATGTGTTAAACTTGGAGTCTTTCAGATAAATAGTCAGGAATGGCATACCTGTTGTTCATTTTTAAAGAAACATTCAAAAATAAAATTTGTGGCTTTTGCAGTGGCCAGGCTAGCTTCCTTTCTCATTGGCAGTGTTTAAGGGATTCCTTGTCTACCTCTTCGCCAGCATGTGTTGGTATCCGTTTTCTTAGTGACTGTAGGGCACATGAGTACAGGGAAACTGACATTGACAATGGAGAAAACTGTTTCAATCCTTAAGGACCGAGAGGAGTAAGAATGAGTGGTAAGTGGCTGTGGGCTGAGTGTCATGGTTCTTCTTTGAGATCCCCACATCATTTGAGGTGATTTGAATATGGCTATGTAGGCACAGGCATCAGTGAGAAGAGTGGAGATGTCGAACTGGAGGCAACGCTTGGAAAAGGCCAAGGCACTCTTACATTTGGCAATTAATTCTGAATTAAAATAGCCACATTCCAGTCCCCCTGAGAAAACATTGGCTGCTGCTGAGAATTCACATTGTGGAGCACAGTGACTAACCACAAAGCCAGCCTGCACTGTCTCCTTGCAGCTGGATACACTGAGGGCTGTCGAGTTTGAGGTATAATCCTTCCCTTCCAATCTTTCTCTCGAGCAGAGGGTGCTGTGTGTGGAAGCACCCATCTTCACTTTGTCTTGCTAATTAATATTGCTTCAGTGTTCATTAAGGACCATAACCAGTGATGGCTCTGCCAAAGGCTGTAGCCAGGATCCTACTTATTCCTCAGATCTTTCCTAAGGAAATGTGTGATGACAGAGGAGCATGAGCTTGTATCCCAGGACCAACCCATGCAGGAGGGATGGACTGGTCAGGTAGAATGCATTTTAGACCTTAAAGGCAGAGAGCATCATGTAGCTATGTAGCTACATCCCTTTGCTACAGCTTCCCTCTCCCTGGCTTGTATCTAGCATCCTATCTCTTGTCTCTTCACACCTTACACGTCTTTCTACATCCAGTTCTTTCCTTCTTTGAGGCACCACTCACTGTGGGTTAGGGTCCATCTTAATGACCACATTTTAATTTAATTGCCATAAAAGTCCTGTCTCCAGATACAGTCACCCTCAGGAACCAATGATGAGCATGGAGTTTTGTCTGGACCTGGCCAAGCCTGGGCCCACAGCAAATGTGGCTACTACGGGTGGCAGCCTCTAAAGGAAAATTGAGTGCTACACTTGTCCAGAGCTCAGCTGGGAGAAGGTGGGGCAGGGGAAAGATGACATATGGCATGAGCTGGGAGATGGAGCGAGACCCTGAAAGAGCACTTCTTATTTACAAGCTGTTGATGGAATCGGCTGCAGAGTAGCACCCTTCCTAATCTTACACACTTCCACTTGATCAAGGCTCAGCCAATAACTCAGGCCCTTTGTTGCTGGAGTCTCTGAATGTTACAAGTGGCATCGTCCTTAGGCAGAAATACCAGGAAATCCTTGGCCTGTACTGTCTCTGGCTATTTTGTGGGTTCTTCTTTCTTCCTCTCTTCTCCACCCTTTTTCTAGCCTTTCAACCCCTAATACTAGATAAGAGAGAAAAAGGATAGAGGAGAAAGGAAAGATATCCCTGAATAATGTCAGGGGTGGGAAAGGAGGCCACATTATTGTTAGACTGTGTCCTACTGATTAGGGACATTGAATTCCTTGGGGCAAGTTTGCTCTTCACCATCAGGGGATCTAAGTTCTTCTTGTTGTTTCTTTGGACAGGACTACTTAACAAACCATTACCAACAACTAACCAACAACCCACCCCACCTCTTAGGCTCTAGCATTTATATACCCTCTGAAAAGTCCCCAGAATTCCAAATGTCATATTTTGCAGAAACTCTCTGCAGTTGGAAAAATCATGACCCTGCCAGAGAACAAGGCTAATCATGGTTAGCGACTGTGGACAGTCTGAAGCATCCTCATAGCCCAAATCTGGATTAAAATAAAAACATATTTTTATGATATTTCTATGTTTTTTAAAGAAACAAAAATTCTAAAATTGTCACTACATCCCACTTCTGTTTTAAACTATTAATTGTGCTGCATGTAGTAGAAAATTATAAACATAAGAAATTTCCTTCGATTGCTCTCTTGGACCTCATTGGTCCAATGGCAACCCTTGACATATTATCTGCAACTCCCCCTCCAGGAAGTCTAGGCCTTCTTTCTGGTTGATATTTATAAAAACATTGCCCTTAGAGATGCCTTGTTCACATTTTTTTTACCATATTTTCCACAATTAAAGCACTGGGCATTTTGAGATCTGAGACCTTTAGCAAATTGGTTACAGTCTTTTTGCAAATGAGCATATATCCCACAATTGAAACACCAGGCATTTTGATATCAGGAACCTCTAGCAATGTTCTGACCTAGGATATTAGTATGATACATTTTAGAACCAATATCAGCGGTACTCCTTTATTCATCTGTCCATTGGCGCTGCCTGCACCTTTAATGGTCTAATATCATTTTTACATTCAGTATTTGCATTTTCAAATGCCAAGGTCTGTATCAACACCTGTGTCACGTCAGAGTCTGATATGGCTTTGTTCACAGCCGAGACTAATCTTTGTAAAACATCAGTAAAAGCTTCTCTAGAGCCTTGTACGATCTCAGTAAATAAGGTACACGTTTTCCTGAACTCAACTTTGTCCCAAGCTCTTTAAACTGCTAAGTAACATTGTTCTATAGTAGCATCATCAACTTGAATCTGTTCTTGTATGTTTGAGTACCGCCCTTCACCCAGCAACTGATCTTTTACTCTATTAAGTCTCCTCACCCTGTTTCACTGTTCAATATTGGCAGCTTCTTTCCTCCACCATGTTAACTGCTATAACTGCAGACCTGCTTCTAGTTCACCTCTCACCAATTCCTTCCAGTCCTGGGAAATAATTTTATTTTGAGTAGTCCAGTTATTCAGAATTCCCAAGTGTATTCCATCTGAAACCATGGCCTTGTTAAAATGCCTTAGATCTATCATTTCTATAGGATATCATCCTATCTCCTCATACCTCATTCCCCATCATATATTCTGTACATCTACTGGGAAAGCTGATGGTGATTTTCTAACCCCAGGCCACCCCACCCCACACTCAGGCGTGATTGGTTCAAGATTAATCTTTTCGCTCTAAACAAGCTGTTTCATCAGATTGTCCCCTGCCTTTCAGCCTTTTCTTGACCCAGCTGCCCTCTGGTGCTCTTTCTCTCCCTCTTTCCTCCTGCAGGAAACTCCTGGGATGGAGCCTTTTTGTTCCCAGTCTCCCAGCGCTTCCACCTTCACCCACCATTTCTCCAGTTGCACATCCAACTCTGCAACCCGTTGAGGAAAGAGAGAGCAGAGTGAAGTCTTTTGTTTTCCTGGCTCAGTCACTTTTCGTTTCTCAGGCCCCTCCATTTACACCCAAAAGTGTTCCAGTTGCACAGCCATTCTCCCAACCTTTTTTGAAATAATATAGAAAGAAGAAGGAAAAGGAAAGAAAAAAAAAAACCAAAAAAACAAAAAAAAAAAACAAAAAACAAACAAACAAACAAACAAAAAAACAAAAACAAAAAACAGAGAATTCCCTGTGGGAGAAAAGAAAAGCAGGGGATGTCCCAGAGGTAGCAGTTACAATAAATTTTTGCTGATCTGATCTCTTGGAAGAAAAGAAAGAAAGAAAGAAAGAAACCCATCCTATTTCTCTACAATGTCTGAAATCAAATTTCCCATTCTGTCTGCCCCAGGTCTGGGTGCCAATTGTAGCCTGTCTTTTGCTACATTCTGGATTCTTTTCTTCCGCACTTCTCCACCTTTTAACCCCCTAATACTACAGAAAAGAGAAAAAGAATAGAAGGGGGAAAAGAGAATAAATTCAGGGGCTAGAAAGGGGTGTCATTACCATTAGACTATATCCTGCTGATTAGGGGTGTCAAGTTCCTTGGGGCAAGTTTGATTTTCAGTGTCAGGATATCTAATTTCTTCTTGTTTGGTTGGTTTTTGGTTTTTTTTTTTTTAACTTTTTAAAATTTTTTATTTTGTTTATGTATTTTTTTAAATGTAGGTGTGGTCTATCTGCATTATACCTACATGCCAAAAGAGTGCATCAGATCTCTTTACAGATGGTCATAAGCCACCATGTGGTTGCTGGGAATTAAACTCAGGGCCTCTGGAAGAGCAGCTGGTGTTCTTAACTTCTGAGCCATCTCACCAACCATTCTTGAGTCTTTGCCCAAGACTACTTAACAAACCACAACCAGCAATGATCATCAACCAACAACCAACAACAACCAACAACCCACCCCACCTCTCAGGGACCTAGCATTTACATACCATCTGAAAAATCCCCAGAATTCCAAATGTCACACATTTGCAGAAACTTTCTGCAGCTGGCAAAATTATACCCCCACCATAGCATGAGGCAAATCATAGTCAGCTACTATGGACAATCTGAAGCAGCACCATATCCCACACCCAGGATTAAAACAAAAACATTCTTGTAATATTTCTGTGTTTTTTAAAGAAACCAAAATTTCTGGTACTACACTGTGCCAGAAGAACCTAAGGCAATTCAGGCTTTACCAAAAGACCTAGAATCCATGACTCAGAGAAAACAATTTAGTGTCTTCCTGGACAGTGTTCCTGACATCTCGGCAATCAGTCCCAAGACCCCAAGTCTGCCAAAGTAGTCTGATTGATGCTCAGGTTCCCCATGGAAAATAGTACAACACTTGCTCACAGTCTCATTCATCTTCCCATGCACAGTAGGTTGTCTCTAAGGGACCTGTATCTCTGGATACAATGCCAAAGCTTTGTACATAGTTGTGCTGAGCTGTTTAAGGATGAAGAAAAGGGAATCTATATATGCTCGGTGTAGACACATTTAAAAAAATATATTTTGGAGCTCCACTCCCAGGTGCTCTAACATGCCCAGGATTGTAGGGTCAGGGGTGAGAAAGACACAACATCTGTTCCAACACCTCCGGTAGTAACTGGGACCAGCAGAATCCAGGGACACAGAAACCCCACCTGACCAGTGGCCCAGGCTCCTTCCAGTGTGTGCCAGTTTACCTTGAGCGCAAACTCCTCAGCCAGTCCCACAACACCCAGGGGAAGCTCCACTCCCAGATGCTCTAACACGCCAATGATCACAGAATCACAGAATCACAGGATCACAGGATCACAGGATCACAGGATCACAGGATCACAGGATCACAGGATCACAGGCTCACAGGATCACAGGATCACAGGATCACAGGAGCTTGGTCACACCAGAAACTGAGAATCACAGAGGCAGCTTGACTCCCAGGAAATCTGACACACCCAGGATCTCAGAATCATAGAGACAGCTGGACTCTAAGGAGTTCTGACACAACCAGGATTACAGGAAGGACAGGCTTCAGTCAGATATAGCAAGGACAGGTAGCACTAGAGATAATCAGATGGCAGGACGCAAGCATAAGAACATAAGCAACAGAAACAAAGGTTACTTGGCAACATCAGATCCCAATTTTCCCACCATAGCAAGTCCTGGCTATACCATCACACAAGAAAAGCAAGATTTGGATGTAAAAATCACTTCTCATGATGATGATAGAGAACTTTAAGAAGGACATAATAACTCCCTTAAGGAAATACAGGAGAACACAGGTAAACAGATAGAAGGCCTTAAAGAGGAAACACAAAAATACCTTAAAGAATAACAGGAAATCATAATCAAACAGGCGAAGGAACTGAACAAAACCATCCAAAATCTAAAAATGGAAATAGAAACAATAAAGAAATCACAAAAGGAGAAAACCCTGGAGTTAGAAAACCTAGGAAAGAGATCAGGAGTCACCAACAGAATACAAGAGATAGAGAGAATCTCAGGGGCAGAAGGCACCATAGAAAACATTGACACAACAGTCAAAGAAATGAAAAATGCAAAAAGCTCCTAACACAAAACATCCAGGAAATACAGGACACAATGAGAAGACCAAACCTAAGAATAATTGGTATAGAAGAGAGTAAAGATTCCCAACTTAAAGGGCCAGTAAATATCTTCAACAAAATTATAGAAGAAAACTTCCCTTACCTAAAGAAAGAGATGCCCATGAACATACAAAAGCCTACAGAACTCCAAATAAACAGGACCAGAAAAGAAATTCTTCCTGTCCCATAATAATCAAAATGCACTAAACAAAGAAAGAATATTAAAAGCAGTAAGAGAAAAAGCTAAAGTAACATATAAAGGCAGACTATCAGAATTACAACAGACTTCTCACCAGAGACCATGAAATCCAGAAGATCCCAGGCAGATGTCATACAGACCCTAAGAGAACATAAATGCCAGCCCAGAATACTATACCCAGCAAAACTCTCAATTACCATAGATGGGGACACCAAAATATTCCATGACAAAACCAAATTTACACAATATCTTTCCACAAATCCAGCCCTATAAAAGATAATAGATGGAAAACACCAACACAAGGAAAGAAACTACACCTTAGAAAAAGCAAGAAAGTAATCTTTCAATAAACCCAAAAGAAGATAGTCACACAAACATAATTCTACCTCTAACAACAAAAATAACAGGAAGTAACAATCACCTTTCCTTAATATCTCTTAACATCAATGGATTCAATACCCCAATACAAAGACATAGATTAACAGATTGGATGCATAAACAGGACCCAGCATTTTGCTGCATACAGGAAACACACCTCAGTGACAAAGGCAGACACTACCTCAAAGTAAAACGTTGGAAAACAATTTTCCAAGCAAATGGTCCCAAGAAACAAGCTGGAGTTGTCATTCTAATATCAAATAAAATTGACTTTCAACCAAAAGTCATAAAAAAAGATAAGGAAGGACTCTTCATACTGATCAAAGGAAAAACCTACCAAGATGAACTCTCAATTCTGAACATCTGTGCTCCAAATGCAAGGGCATCCATATTCATAAAAGAAACTTTACTAAAGCTCAAAGCACACATTGCACCCCACACAATAATAGTGGGAGACTTCAATACACCACTCTCTGCAATGTATAGATCATGGAAACAGAAACTAAACAGAGACACAGTGAAAACAACAGAAGTTATGAACCAAATGGATCTAACAGATATTTATAGAACATTTCATCCTAAAGTAAAGGAATATACCTTCTTTTGAGCACCTCATGGTACCTTCTCCAAAACTGACCATATAATTGGTCACAAAACAGGCCTCAACAGAACAAGATTGAAATAATCCCATGTACCCTATCATATCACCATGAACTAAGGCTGGTCTTAAATACCAACAAAAACAATGGAAAGCACACAAACACATGGAAGCTGAACAATGTTCTCCTCAATGATAACTTGGGCAAGGAAGAAATAAAGAAAGAAATTAAAGGCTTTTTAGAACTTAATGAAAATTAAGACACAACATACTAAAACTTATAGGACACAATGAAAGCAGTGGTAAGAAAACTTATAGCTCTAAATGCCTCCAAAATACCCTAAGTGCCTCAAAAAAGAAACTAGAGAGAGTTTACACTAACAGCTTGACAGCACACCTGAAAGCTCTAGAACAAAAAGAACCAAATACACACAAGAGGAGTAGAAGGCAGGAAATAATCAAACTCAGGGCTGAAATCAGTCAAATAGAAACAAAAAGAACTATACAAAGAATAAAGAAAAACAGGAACTTGTTCTTTGAGAAAATCAACAAGATAGATAAACTCTTAGACAGACTAACCAGAGGGCACTAAGACAGTATCCAAATTAATAAAATCAGAAATGAAAAGGGAGACATAACAATGTAAACCGTGGAAATTTTAAAAATCATCAGATCGTACTACAAAAGCTTATACTTAACAAAATTGGAAAATCTGGATGAAGTGGACAATTTTCAAAACACATACCAGAGTTAAACAGGATCAGATAAACCATCTAAACAACCCCATAACCCCTAAAGAAATAGAAGCAGTCATTAATAGTCTCCCAACCAAAAAAAAAAAAAAAAAAAAAGCCCAGGACCAGATATATTTTGTGGAGAATTCTATCAGACCTTTAAAGAAGACCTAATACCAATACTCTTCAAACTATTCCACAAAATAGAAACAGAAAGAACACTACCCAATTCGTTCTATGAAGCCACAATTACACTTATACTTAAACCACACAAAGACCCAACAAAGAAAAAGAACTTCAGATGAATCTCCCTTATGAAATTGATGTAAAAATACTCAATAAAATTCTTGCCAACCGAATCCAAGAACACATCAAAATGATCATTCACCATGATCAAGTAGGCTTCAACCCAGGGATGTAGGGATGGTTCAATGTGTGAAAATCCATCAATGTAATCCACTACATAAACTCAAAAAAAAAAAAAAAAACCACATGATCACTTCATTAGATGCTGAAAAATTATTTGACAAAATTCAGCATCCTTTCATGTTTAAAGTCTTGGAAAGATCAGGATTTCAAGGCCCCTAACTAAACATAGGAAAAGCAGTCTACAGCAAACCAGTAGCCAACATCAACTAAATGGAAAGAAACATGAAGTCTAGTCCCCACTAAAATCAGGGACTAGACAAGGCTGCCCACTCTCTCCCTATCTATTCAATATAGTACTTGAAGTTCTAGCTAGAGCAATTAGACAACAAAAGGAGGTCAAAGGGATACAAATTGGAAAGGAGGAAGTCAAAATATCACTATTTGCAGATGATATGATAGTATTCTTAAGTGACCCCAAAAATTCCACCAGAGAACTTCTAAAACTGATAACTTCAGCAAAGTGGCTGGATATAAAAATAACTCAAACAAATCAGTAGCCTTCCTCTACTCAAAGGATAAACAGGCTGAGAAAGAAGTTAGGGATAAGACACCCTTCACAATAGTCACAAAAAATATTACATACCTTGGTGTGATTCCAACCAAGTAAGTGAAAGATCTGTATGACAAGAACTTCAAGTTTCTGAAGAAAGAAATCGAAGAAGATCTCAGAAGATGGAAAGATCTCCTATGTTCATGGATTGGCAGGATTAATATAGTAAAAATGGCCATCTTGCTGAAAGCAATCTACAGATTCAATGCAATCGCCAGCAAAATTCCAAATCAATTCCTTATAGAGTTAAAAAGAGCAATTTGCAAATTCATTTAGAACAACAAAAAACCCAGGATAGCAAAAACTATTCTCAACAATAAAAGATCTTCTGGGGGAATCACCATGCCTGAGCTCAAGCTGTACTACAGAGCAATAGTGATAAAAACTGCACGGTATTGATACAGAGACAGGCAGGTAGATCAGTGGAATAGAATTGAAAACCCAGAAATGAACCCACACACCTATGGTCACTTGATCTTTGACAAAGGAGATAAAATCATCCAGTGGAAAAAAGGCAGCATTTTTAACAAATGATGCTGAATCAACTGGCTGTTATCATGTAGAAGAATGTGAATCTACCCATTCTTATCTCCTTGTACTAAGGTCAAGTCTAAGTGGATCAAGGATCTCCACATAAGACCAGAGACACTGACACTTATAGAGGAGAAAGTGGGGAAAAGCCTTGAAGATATGGGCACAGGGGAAAAATTCCTGAACAGAACACCAATGGCTTGGGCTCTAAGATCAAGAATCGACAAATGGAACTTCATAAAAGTCCAAAGCTTCTGTAAGGTATAGGACACTGCCAATAAGGACAAAATGGCAACCAACAGATTGGAGAAAGATCTTTACCAACCCTACATCTGATAGAGGGTTAATATCCAATATATACAAAGAACTCAAGAAGCTGGACTCTCAAGAATCAAATAACCCTTTTTTAAAATGGGGTAAAGAGCTAAAGAAAGAATTTTCAACTGACAAATATTGAATGGCCAAAAAACACCTAAAGAAATGTTCAAAATCCTTAGTCATCAGGAAAATGCAAATCAAAGCAACCCTGAGATCCTACCTTACACAAGTCAGAATGGCTAAAATAAAAAACTCAGGTGACAGCAAATTCTGTCAGGATGTGAAGAAAGAGGAACACTCCTCCACTGCTGGTGGGACTGCAAGCTGGTACAATCATCCTGGAAATCAGTTTAGTGGTTCCTCAGAAAATTGGACATAATACTACCTGAGGACCCAACTATACCAATCCTGGGCATATACCCAGAAGATGCTCCAACATGTAATAAGGACACATGCTCCACTATGTTTACAGCAGCCTCATTTATTATTGCCAGAAGCTGGAAAGAACTCAGATGTCTTTCAACACAGGAATAGATACAGAAAATGTGGTTCATTTACACAGTGGAATACTACTCAGCTATTAAAAACGATGAATTCATGAAATTCTTAGGCAGATGGATGGAACTAGAAAATATCACTGAGTGAGGTAACCCAATCACAAAAGAACACACATGATATGCACTCACTGATAAGTGGTACTCAAAATCTCCAAATACTCAAGATACAATTCACAGACCACATGAAGCTCAAGAAGAAGGAAGAACAAAGTGTGGGTTCTTCGGTACTTCTTAGAAGAAAAACAAAATACCCATAGTAGCAAATATAAAGACAAAATGTGGAGCAGAGACTTAAGGAAAGGCCATCCAGAGACTGTCCCACCTGGAGATTCATCTCATATACAATCACCTAACACAGACACTATTGTGGATGCCAAGAAGTGCATGCTGACAGGAGTCTGATATAGCTGTCTCTGAAAGTCCCTGCCAGAGCCTTAGAAATACAGAGTCTGATGCTTGCAGCCAACCATTGGACTGAGTATGGGATCCCTGATGGAGGAGTTAGAGAAAGGACTGAAGGAGCTGAAGGGGATTGTAACCCCATAAGAAGAACAACAATATCAACCAACCAGACCCCCCAGAGCTCCCAGGGACTAAGCCATCAACAAAGGAGTACACATGGCTCCAGCAGCATATGTAGCAGATGATAGCCTTGTCAGGCACCAATGGGAGGAGAAGTCCTTGGTCCTATAGATGCCCCAGTGTAGGAGAATCGAGGGCAGGAAGGTGGGAATGGGTGGGTGAGTGGAGGAACACCCTCATACAAGCAGAGGGAGGGAGGATGCGATAGGAGGTTTCTGGGAGTGGGCAGCCAGTAAAGGGGATAACATTTGAAATGTAAATAAAGAAAATATCCAATTAAAAATTATAATTAAAATATTTTGATCTACAGTTGTTTGGTTTACTGTAATGAAGCATAACTCAAAGATAAAGAGGACAAGCTGTCTTTCTTGGTTCTTACTAACATTCTGCACACATACATGCATTTATCAAAATTGATTTGACCCTGGCTACCACCACTTTTGCATACTTCCTGCATTGTAGGCCTTCAGTTGTTACTGTGATGGCCAGTCTTGGCTATGTCTAGAATCAACCAAAACCCAAACAGCTCCACACACCTCTGAGGGATTTTCTTTTTTAATTATTGGATCATTTGAGGTGGGAAAATCTAGCTCAAGTCTGGGCCACTCCTTCTAGTAGCATCCACATAAAAGGACACGGAAAAAGGAAGCTTTTGATTTTTGCCTGCTTGCCTTCATTCTCACTAGCAAGTTCATCTGTCTTGTTGCTAAGGTGTTTCTTCCCTGGTATTCGAACCTAGTTCTTTGGGATTCCAATACAGACTGAAGACTAGCAGCTCTCTAGGACTCCAGCACCAAAGTGAGACTTCTGAGACATCCAGTCTCATGGACTTTCTGTTTGGAGATACCCAATGGCAGACCACAGCCTGTAACCACTCTAATAAATTTGATCTGTTTTGTTCCTTGAGGGAACCTTGACATACTTATTTCAGTTGTGATGGGTAGGAGGTGAGGCAGGAGTAGACTGCTCAGTTACAATACTGGTTCTTCCAGTTATTAACAAGGCACTGAGTGCCCCCTCTCCATACTCTTCTACTATGGACACAAGTAATAAGTGCCTACCTCACAGTTGTTGAGAAGTAGAATGTACTGCTACAAACCCAGGTCTTAGAAATCCTGGTGACCCTTGCTATCCTGCTATGTTTGTGGTTCGTTGGTATTTGATTGTGTGAGAGTATCATCATTTCTTTCTATCACAGCTACTTGAAGCAAAATAACCTGTGTTTACTTTATCACACTTATTGCTAAACTTGAAGTGTATCAATAATAATTCCCTTAAAATATATTCATAGAAACTGGGGTGTTTGTTCATGAAGCATAAACATCATTTAAGGACTTTAAATCTCCATCACTTAGTCCAGAGATGTGCCAGTTCAGTCTCGGTTCCCACAAGCTCTTTTGACTGATCTGTCTCCTGGCTTTATTACCACCAGTGGGAATTTCCATTTGAAAATTGTATGTGACAAGCTGTACACTTCAAAAATCTCAGTATCTTCTATCAGACCTTCAAAGAAGACCTAATTTCAACTCTTCTCAAACTATTCCACAAAATAGAAACAGAAGGTACCTTACCCAATTTATTCTATGAAGCCACAATTACTCTGATACCTAAACCACACAAAGATCCAACAAAGAAAGAGAACTTCAGACCAATTTCCCTTATGAATATCGATGCAAAAATACTCAATAAAATCCTTGCAAACCGAATCCAAGAACACATCAAAATGATCATCCATCAGGACCAAGTAGGCTTCATCCCAGGGATGCAGGAATGGTTTAATATATGGAAATCCATCAACTTAATCCACTATATAAACAAACTCAAAGACAAAAACCACATGATCATCTCGTTAGATGCTGAGAAAGCATTTGACAAAAATCCAACACCCCTTCATGATAAAAGTTTTGGAAAGATCGGGAATTCAAGGCCCATACCTAACCATGATAAAAGCAATCTACAGCAAACCAGTAGCCAACATCAAAGTAAATGGTCAGAAGCTTGAAGCAATCCCACTAAAATCAGGGACTAGACAAGGCTGCCCACTCTCTCCCTACCTATTCAATATAGTACTTGAAGTTCTAGCCAGAGCAATTCGACAACAAAAGGACATCAAGGGGATACAAATTGGAAAGGAAGAAGTCAAAATATCACTATTTGCAGATGATATGATAGTAAATATAAGTGACCCCAAAAATTCCACCAGAGAACTCCTAAACCTGATAAACAGCTTCAGTGTAGTAGCTGGATATAAAATTAACTCAAATAAATCAATGGCCTTTCTCTACACAAATGATAAACAGACTGAGAAAGAAATTAGGGAAACAACACCCTTCACAATAGTCACAAATAATATAAAATATCTTGGTATGACTCTAACAGAGGAAGTGAAAGATCTGTATGATAAGAACTTCAAGTCTCTGAAGAAAGAAATTGAAGATCTCAGAAGATGGAAAGATCTCCCATGCTCATGGATTGGCAGGATTAATATAGTAAAAATGGCTATTCTGCCGAAAGCAACCTACAGATTCAATGCAATCGCCATCAAAATTCCAACTCAATTCTTCACTGAGATAGAAAGGGCAATTTGTAAATTCATATGGAAAAATAAAAACCTAGGATAGCAAAAACTATTCTCAACAGTAAAAGAACCTCTGGTGGAATCACCATATCTGACATTAAGCTGTACTACAGAGCAATTGTGATAAAAAAAACTGCATGGTACTGGTACAGTGACAGACAGGTAGATCAATAGAATAGAATTGAAGACCCAGAAATGAATCCACACACCTATGGTCACTTGATCTTTGACAAGGGAGCTAAAACCATCCAGTGGAAAAAAAGACAGCATTTTCAACAAATGGTGCTGGCACAACTAGTGGTTATCATGTAGTAGAATGCAAATTGATCCATTCTTACCTCCTTGTACAAAGCTCAAGTCTAAGTGGATCAAAGACCTCCACATAAGACCAGAGACACTGAAATTAATAGAGGAGAAAGTAGGGAAAAGCCCCGAAGATATGGGCACAGGGGGAAAATTCCTAAACAGAACAGCAATGGCTTGTGCTGTAAGATCAAGAATTGACAAATGGGACCTCATAAAATTGCAAAGCTTCTATAAGGCAAAAGATACTGTCAATAAGACAAAAAAGGTCACCAACAGATTGGGAAAGGATTTTTACCAACTCTAAATCTGATGGGGACTAATATCCAATATATACAAAGAGCTCAAGAAGCTGGACTCCAGAAATTCAAATAACCTCATTTAAAAATGGGGTACAGAGCTAAACAAAGAATTCTCAACTGAGGAATACCAAATGGCTGAGAAGCACCTGAAAAAATGTCCAACATCCTTAATCATAAGAGAAATGCAAATCAAAACAACCTTGAGATTCCACCTCACACCAGTCATAATGGCTAAGATCAAAAATTCAGGTGACAGCAGATGCTGGCGAGGATGTGGAGAAAGAGGAACACTCCTCCACTGCTGGTCAGATTGGAAGCTTGTACAACCACTCTGGAAGTCAGTCTGGAGGTTCCTCAGAAAATTGGACATAATACTACTGGAAGATCCAGCAATACCTCTCCTGGGCATATACCTAGAAGAAGTTCCAACTGATAATAAGAACACATGCTCCACTTTGTTCATAGCAGCCTTATTTATAATAGCCAGAAGCTGGAAAGAACCCAGATGTCCCTCAACAGAAGAATAGATACAGAAAATGTGGTACATTTATACAATGGAGTACTACCAGCTATTAAAAAGTGGATTTATGAAATTCTTGGACAAATGGATGGATCTGGAGGATATCATTCTTAGTGAGGTAACCCAATTACAAAAGAAGTCATTAGATATGCACTCACATCAGAAGATGGCCAAGTCAGCCATCAGTGGAAAGAGAGGCCCATTGTTTGTGCAAACTTTGTATGACTCAGTACAGGGGAACGCCAGGGCCAAGAAATGGGAATGGGTGGGTACGGGAGTGGGGGAGGGAGGGTATGGGGGACTTTTGGGATAGCACTGGAAATGTAAATGAAGAAAATACCTAATTTAAAAAATTTTTAAAAGATATGCACTCACTGATACGTGCATATTAACCCAGAAACATAGAACACCCAAGATACAATTTGCAAAACACAAGAAAATCAAGAAGAGGGAAGACCAATGGGTAGATACTTTATTCTTCCTTAGAATAGGGAACAAAATACCCATGAAAGGAGTTACAGAGATAAAGTTTGGAGCTAAGATGAAAGGATGGACTATCCAGAGACTACCCCACCCGGGGATCCATCCCATAATCAGCCACCAAATGCAGACACTATTGCATATGCCAGAAAGATTTTGCTGAAGGGACCCTGTTATAGCTGTCTCATATGAGGCTATGCCAGTGCCTGGCAAATACAGAAGTTGATGCTCACAGTCATCTATAAGATGGAACACAGGGCCCCCAATGGAGAAGCTAGAGAAAGCACCCAAAGAGCTGAAGGGGTCTGCAACCTTATAGGTGGAACAACAATATGAATCAACTAGTACCCCCAGAGCTGGTATCTCTAGCTGCATTTGTAGCAGAAGATGGCCTAGTTGGCCATCACAGGGAAGAGAGGCCCCTTGGTATTGCAAACTTTATATGCCCCAGTACAGGGGAATGCCAGGGCTAAGAAGCAGGAGTGGGTGGGTAGGGGAGCAGGGAGGAGGGAAGGTATAGGGAACTTTAGGATAAAGAAAATATCTAATTTAAAACAAAAAAACAAACAAAATCTCAGTATCATAAGTTTGTCCTGTCCTCGGTATATTTATATGCTGTCATTTTAGAGTAAATCTGTATATGCATAAAAGGATCTGTTCCTGAAAATAAAAAAAAAATTGTGAGAGGGTTTCAAAAATGAAACCACCACGACCAGTTCTATAAACGGTTTATTGTGTCATGGATTTCCATATGTCTGTTCTACTACCATGAGCCTCACAATTCTACCAAGATTTCTAAAATTTTCCCAAGCATACAGTTTGACTTGGGGACTATGTGAAATTGTAATAAACACTACTATCTAGGAGCAATGTCACCTAAGTGCACTGGGGGCTTTAGAAGCCATAAGGATGCTCCTTCCAGAACTGTTTTGAGAAAACCCATTTTAAGACTTATTTCTCTCCTACCTTTTCAAGTTCACTGCATTCTACAAAGGAAATTTCTTCCTGTTGTATTTTTTGTTTGGCTGAATCTGAGGCCTGCCCCAGTTTCTGCTAACGTCCATTTTAACCAGCTCTTTCTGGTCTTTTTAGTCATCTTCTTGTTTTCTCTCCTGTCTATCTCCTGGTTCATTATCCAAGACACAGTCTTGGGCCCACTAGAGAGTTTCATGGGTAAAAGCCACCAAGCCCAACACCTGAGGCTGACCTCTAGGACCACTTGGTAAGAGAGAAGTACCTGCTGTTACCCACTGCCTGACACACACACCATTACCCATCCCACCCCACCCCACCCCATACCAGCCCCTCACAAAACTGTAATTTAACAAATTTTAAAATAGGCTTTCTCTTATTTTTGCTATAAAATGTACCCAAAAATAAATAGCAATGCCAGGGACGGTGGTGCACACCTTTAATTCCAGCACTTGGGAGGAAGACGTAGGCAGGAAGGTCCCTGAGATCTAAATCTACCTACTCTAAGTTCCAGGATGGCCAAAGCTACACAGAGAAACCCCATCTCAAACACAAACAAACAAACATATACATACATACATACACACACACATATACATACACACACACACACACACATACACAAGACTGGAGAGATGGCTCGGTGGTTAAGAGGTCCTGAGTTCAATTCCCAGCAACCACATGGAGGCTCACAACCATCTGTAATGGGGATCCAATGCCCTCTTTTGATGTGTCTGAAGACAGCAACAGTGTACTCACATACATGAAATAAATAAATCTCTCAAAAACACACACACACATACATACTAAATAAAATAACAACTATTTTCTCAATATGTGTTTGATTCAATTAAAATAAACAACATTTGATAGGGGGTTTCTGGATGGGAAACTGGGAAAGGGGATAACTTTAGAAATGTAAATAAATAAACTATCCAATAAAAAATAAACAGCATTCAATACTGAACATTTGCCAGGCAAATATCATACTAATATACTGTTTGATAATATGCGATATTTTTTCATATTAAGAATGGAACCACTAAAAACCAATGACTTTCATCAGAGTCAGAGCTTGTGACTTAATAAGTCCTACCTTAAGGTCCTCACAACACGCTGGCTTTTGTTGACTTTTTAAACCTGGTCTGCAAGACAACTTGTACTATTCTCATTGTTCCGGGGTTCTGTGACAATGTGCACGGTTTCAGGCTCACCCCACAGCCACACCATCAGCCTTTCTTGTTCTTACCTATGCCATTACTTCTGGCTTTCCCACAATCCCCCTCCACATGTTTCCAGTCCCACTTTTCACCAGCCTTCTTACTGTGACGTCACCCACCATCTGCAACAGCAAAACATTGAAAACAATGTAAGCCTATCAATAAGGAAGGTTTGCATCCATCAGATGGCCCTAAATTCCTCCCATTCAGTGGGCTCGTGAAGAAAAATAGTGCATTCAAGGCCAACCAGATCTACATAGGCTGACTGATTTAAATAGCATTGTAGGCATAAGTCTTTTGCAACCTACTTTTAATAAGAGTTCGATCTCTCCTGTAGCCCACCACCCAGCAGAGGTAGTGGAAGAGAAAAGTTATGAAAATATGGGGGAAGTGGACCTGTTCAGCAATAGTTCTTCGGAGGTGAGCTCCATCTTCTTTGGCAGCGGTTCAGTCCCTGAGCAAACACCAAACACGACTCAGCAGCTGCAGACCAATCCTCTAGGCAGGCAGACACAAGGCACAACCCTGCAGCTGTAGATCAATACTGAAGGAACCCAATACTGAAGGAACCCTTAGGCTCACGAACCGGCCTGAGGTGAGGAGGCCTCAGAAGTGGCAAGCTGCCACAGGAACCTCAGGAGAAGTTCTTTGGTTAGTTTCTCTCAATGGCGTTGTTACCACAAGTTGAGCTCAGCAACACTATGTCAGGCAACTGTGTCATTAGTGAAGAGTAGCAAGGTGGAACAAACCAAACCAATGCTCAGTGCTCAACTCCCACTCTCTGTGGGGTCACATTTATACCCCTTCACCAAGTGTCCTTTCACCTGTTTGCTATATCTAAGCATCCTTCCACCTGTGTCTGCTTCAGGAAAACATCTTTTCACCTGTGTGCCCCAGCAAACCATTTGACATAGCTTTCCAAGGAAACTAGAAGTTTCCACTCCGTAGCATGTACAAAAATAAGTAAGCTTCTTTCCTAACAGTCTCGTGCTGCTCGGTCCTTCACACACACGCACACGCACACGCACACGCACACACACGCCTGCTCCTTTTGTAACTTTTTCTCTAGGGTCATTCCCTTCCATTTTTGGCATTAAAATGGCTCTTCCTTGCTGGGCAAGCCGGGTGACCTTTCCCAAACGCCACTCCCTGGTCTCTACATGCACACCACACCTGCCTGCACCAACACACACTAATCATGAGAATAAATAAGTTTAAGAAATTAAATAAGCCAGGCAGTGGTGGTGCACATCTTTAATCCCAGCATTTGGGAGGCAGAGGCAGGCAGATTTCTGAGTTCAAGGCCAGCCTGGTCTACAAAGTGAGTTCCCGGACAGCCAGGGCTACACAGAGAAACCCTGTCTCGAAAAACAAACCCCCCCCCAAAAAAAAAAAATTAAATAAAATGGCTTTTTTTCTAATGTCAGATATTGCTTCTGTGGATGCTCTCTGCTGTAACGTCCTGAGTACTTCTTCATATTATCTATTCCAGAATAAATAAATACAAATTAAAAATAAAATTCAAGGCACCATAATTATTTTATTCTTTAATGGCAATTTGTGTTGAATGTCTATGACTGTTCAAGCATGTGTGTGTGTGTGTGTGAGAGAGAGAGAGAGAGAGAGTGTGTGTGTGTGTGTGTTTCCGTGTGTGTGAACACCCCTGAATGCATGTGGAGCCCCAGGGCAGACATCAACAGTCTTCCTCATGCTCCACCTGACTCACTGAGGCTGGGTGGCTCAGTGGATTGGAAAACAGAGGACTGGTGTCTTGTCTTCCCAGCCAGCTTGGCCAGAAATCATTGTCTCTGCCTTCTGAGCCACTGTGCCCCGCAAACTGCGGCTTTCATGATTCTGTACAACTATTTTACTCATGGACCTGTCACTCCAGCACTGTGACTGATTGGCAAGAGCAAAAATAGATGCCTAATTCCAATATTAATGTCCCACCTCTGTTTAATTTGTGGATATTGTTAAGTAGTAAAGATTTTCCCAAATCCCAAAGCATTGAATCAAGTGGCCCCATGCGCTTGGTACTCAGTACCTGGTGAGGACTTAGTGTGATTTTATATAAAAAATAAGGTGTCCCTCGTGACCCTGAACCCTAACAAGAAACTCTTACTTCTCTGCACCTGGATGCCTCTGATTCTTACTCAGTCAACTCCTCTAACCACCTGACCACATGGATATTTGAAGCGTTCGATGCCTGGGAGTGAGCGCTGGGGACAGCTCCTGCATTCTAATGTCTATTCGTGGGTTCAAGTCAGCCTGCATCTCACTGTGTCTGCACTTGGTGGCTGCTGCCCACACATCCGGGAGCTGTGGACTCTGAATGAATAGTGACTGGTTGGAAAGATCCCTGAGCTGCTATGACTTGCTCTCCTCTGTCCCTGACTGGATCCCCCTGGGAACCGGAAGTAGGTCCTCCTCACATCCAGACCCTCGGCCCTCACATGGAAACCGGGACAATCTTCTGTTACTCGTTAGCACTCTGTCCCCATGATTGGTGGGACTGAATTCACTTTGAGACTGTGAAGAGGATTTTCTTAAGAGTTGAGCTATATTCACCATATACTGATGTTCCGGTCTCCATACTATACCATGTGACCTTACCTAGCCAAACTCCTTGCCTGAAAGACCACACTTGGGTCATCCAATCTAGGTTCCTCATAAGAAGACAACGCACATCTTTAATTCTATCACTTGAGAGTTAGAGGTAGGCAGACCTCTGTGAATTTGAAGCCAGACTGGTCCTCACAGTGAGACTCTATTTAAAAATAAAATAAAATAAAATAAAATAAACATCATGTGAGGGGGGCTGGTTGGGCAACAGGAAACTACACTGGAGCAATGTAGCCATGGGGATGGCACACAAGGCTTGCAGGGGACCACAGCAGCAAACCAAAGTCCAGAAAGGATTTTTTTAGCACCTTACGGGGGTACAGGGCTGCCTGCAACTAGGTTTCAGTGTCAAGCATTCAAAAGTGTAAGAGAATTAACTTTTGTAGTTTTAAGTTATCCAGTGTGACACCTTGTTCTGGAAATCCTAAGACACAAACCCAGACAGCTGTGGGACTCCCCAAAACGGAGCTACAGCTGGAGGACCAGATGCGGTGTGCTTACCACCGCTGCAACTTCTTAATATACACACTCAGGTTAAGGGGGTGCAGGTGAGATTGGAGACGGCAACTGTGTGCGTGCTGTTGACTTTCTGGCCATAATGTCACATCACATCCTGGTCCTGTTGGTCAAGGAAAAGGCCCACGTGGTGTGGCTCAGATGACAGACTCTGGGATGCTTCATTGACAGTAACAAAGGAGACCATATTCCTTCACCAGATTTTTTTTTTTAAGCAAAACAAAACAAGACAAAACAAAAAAACCCTCCAATTTACTGCTGAAGAAGTTTAAAATATTTCACACAAAATCATAAAGATTTTGCTGTTAGCTCCCCAGTTGCCCTCTTTCCAGCTGTGTCTGCCTCTCTGTGCACTGGTGAAAGCTCCCAAGAGCAGACACCCTGAACACTTACTAATGCTTTTAATCATGATCCCCAGATGAAATACTATTGTTAAAGGAAGCCTGATCAACATTTCATTACTGAAGCATAGGCATTTATTGTTGGGACAATTTGACTATTTTGCTAAACGTGACAGTGGGTGTCTTAGTCAGGGTTTCTATTCCTGCACAAACATCATGACCAAGAAGCAAGTTGGGGAGGAAAGGGTTTATTCAGCTTACTCTTCCACATTGCTGTTCATCACCAAAGGACGTCAGGACTGGAACTCAAGCAGGTCAGGGAGCAGGAGCTGATGCAGAGGCCATGGAGGGATGTTTCTTACTGGCTTGCTTCCCCTGGCTTGCCAGCCTGATCTCTTATAGAACCCAAGACTACCAGCCCAGAGATGGTCCCACCCACAAGGGGCCTTTCCCCCTTGATCACTAATTGAGAAAATGCCTTACAGTTGGATCTCGTGAAGGCGTTTCCTCAACTGAAGCTCCTTTCTCTGTGATAACTCCAGCTGTGTCAAGTTGACACAAAACTAGCCAGTACAGTGGGTAAGATAAAACATAATTGAATATTGCTTTTTATGTTAATGCCTAACCATAAGAGAAATGTATTCCATTGAATCAGAACAGTTTTACAATACATCACACACAGACTCTTGTTCCTCCAAGAGCCAGGGTATGTGTAATCCCCCTCTATACTTCCCATCTGAGAGCATCTTCAAGAGGATCCCTAAGATGGCCCATGACAGCAGGTGTCCAAGAACAGGCCTCCTCTGCTGCTGCCCAAGTCATTGATCACATCTCTTTGGTTGTGTTACTGTGAAGAAAATATTTTCATTTATACCACATGATGTGATAATTGGAAAAAATATATATATATACATACATATATATATGTGTGTGTGTTATATATATTTATATATAATATATTTTTATATATTTATATGTATTTATACCACATGATGTGATGATTGGAAAATACATATGTATATATATATATTATATATATATATATATTTATATATGTGTGTGTGTGTGTGTGTGTGTGTGATTTTAACAAAACCAAAGCCATGCTGCCCCTCTAAACCCAGACAAAGCAATGTGCTGCATGTCATTTCTTTCTTGGGACTGGCTTTAGTACATTCTTTGGAACGTACACACTTCTGTCAAATATGTTGAACGTGGAAAGGAAAGAGGCCCTTGGCAAGTGTGGAAAGCCAATTACAGAAAATGTGGTTGGAGCTAGGGAAGCACGAGGAGGGGCTGGGAGAAGACAGGCCTCACCTAACACACATCCAAAACACAGACGGTGGGATCACACGGGGTGGGGGGAGAGGGAGGAGGAGGGAGGAGAAGAAGGGGGAGGAGGAGGAGGAAGAGGAGGAGGAAGAGGAGGAGGAGGATGTATTTCAGTGAATCTTTTAATGTGGTAGAGGGCAATGTGGGAATTTTGAAGTTAAATTTGATATAGGGAGAAGTGATCGTTTTAAACCTTTCTTGCTTAAAGAGCAATATTCTATTTCTTTATTTGTTCTTTTGCTTGTTTGCTTTATATGCATTGGTGTTTTGCCTGCATGTCTGTCTGTGTGAGGGCATCCTGGAACTGGAATTACAGACAGCTGCGATCTACCATGCGGGTGCTGGGAATTGAACCCCGATACCCTGGAAAAGCAGCCAGAGCTCTTAACCACTGAGCCATCTCTCCAGCAGCAAGTGATATTTCTAAGATAGATAACTTAAAGAATGACCACTTGTCATACAAAGGGAGAAGAGAAGCCTTGTAACTAACAAAGAGATGGAATTGCATCACATGCTTAGTCTGTATTTTAAATACTACCAATATTAATCCACTGAACTTTCAGAAGCATATCTGTTGTGTAGTGTGCAGTAAAAACATTCTTACATGTAAATATCAATTAAAGGATTTGATCTGATCTACTTAAACATGAAGAAGGTTGGAATAAAGGATACTTCAATTTTAGATCGACTAAATTCAGCAAAGCTAGAAGGGGGTCCTGAGAAAGAATCGTCTGAAGAAACAAACCTGAAATTTCCACTCTCTCAAGGATCCTTTCACAGCATCCTACTGTGTGAGACTGTGCCAAGCACCAGAGCCGTGCACAGGGGGAAGCTGGGCTCTAACTGGCATAGGAAAGGTCCCCATGGGCAAATGTGTGTGAATGCTTGCTTCCAGCAGGTGCTACTGTTTTGAGTAGTCGTGGAGACTTTTTTTTAATTTTTAATATTTTTATTACATATTTTCCTCAATTACATTTCCAATGCTATCCCAAAAGTCCCCCATAGCGCCCCCCACTTCCCTACCCACCCATTCCCATTGTTTTGGCCCTGGCATTCCCCTATATTGGGGCATATAAAGTTTGCAAGTCCAATGGGCCTCTCTTTCCAGTGATGGCCGACTAGGCCATCTTTCGATACATATGCAGCTAGAGACAAGAGCTCCGGGGTTCTGGTTAGTACATCATGTTGTTCCAACAATAGGGTTGCAGATCCCTTTAGCTCCTTGGGTACTTTCTCTAGCTTCTCCATTGGGAGCCCTGTGATACATCCAATAGCTGACTGTGAACATCCACTCCTGTGTTTGCTAGGCCCCGGCATCGTCTCACAAGAGACAGCTATATTTGGGTCCTTTCTGCAAAATCTTGCTAGTGTATGCAATGGTGTCAGCGTTTAGAAGCTGATTATGGGATGGATCCCTGGATACGGCAGTCTCTAAATGGTCCATCCTTTCATCACAGCTACGAACTTTGTCTCTGTAACTCCTTCCCTGGGTGTTTTGTTCCCAATTCTAAGAAGGGGCACAGTGTCCACACTTTGGTCTTCATTCTTCTTGAGTTTCATGCGTTTAGCAAATTGTATCTTATATCTTGGGTATCCTAAGTTTTGGGCTAACATCCACTTATCAGTGAATACATATTGTGTGAGTTCTTTTGTGATTGTGTTACTTCACTCAAGATGATGCCCTCCAGGTCCATCCATTTGGCTAGGAATTTCATAAATTCATTCTTTTTAATAGCTGAGTAGTACTCCATTGTGTAAATGTACCATAATTTCTGTATCCATTCCTCTGTTGAGGGACATCTGGGTTCTTTCCAGCTTCTGGCTATTATAAATAGGGCTGCTATGAACATAGTGGAGCATGTGTCCTTTTTACCGGTTGGGACATCTTCTGGATATATGCCCAGGAGAGGTATTGCTGGATCCTCCGGTAGTGCTATGTCCAATTTTCTGAGGAACCGCCAGACTGATTTCCAGAGTGGTTGTACAAGCTTGCAATCCCACCAACAATGGAGGAGTGTTCCTCTTTCTCCACATCCTCGCCAGCATCTGCTGTCACCTGAATTTTTGATCTTAGCCTTTCTGACTGGTGTGAGGTGGAATCTCAGGGTTGTTTTGATTTGAATTTCCCTGATGATTAAGGATGTTGAACATTTTTTCAGGTGCTTCTCTGCCATTCGGTATTCCTCAGGTGAGAATTCTTTGTTCAGTTCTGAGCCCCATTTTTTAATGGGGTTATTTGACTTTCTGGAGTCCACCTTCTTGAGTTCTTTATATATATTGGATATTAGTCCCTTATCTGATTTAGGATAGGTGAAGATCCTTTCCCAATCTGTTGGTGGTTTTTTTGTCTTATTGATGGTGTCTTTAGCCTTGCAGAAGCTTTGCAGTTTCATGAGGTCCCACTTGTCAATTCTCGATCTTACAGCACAAGCCATTGCTGTTCTATTCAAGAATTTTTCCCCTGTGCCCATATCTTCAAGGCTTTTGCCCACTTTCTCCTTTATAAGTTTCAGTGTCTCTGGTTTTATGTGAAGTTCCTTGATCCACTTAGACTTGACCTCAGTACAAGGAGATAGGAATGGATCGATTCGCATTCTTCTACATGTTAACAACCAGTTGTGCCAGCACCATTTGTTGAAAATGCTGTCTTTCTTCCACTGGATGTTTTTAGCTCCCTTGTCGAAGATCAAGTGACCGTAGGTGTGTGGGGTCATTTCTGGGTCTTCAATTCTATTCCATTGGTCTATTTGTCTGTCACTATACCAGTATCATGCAGTTTTTATCACAATTGCTCTGTAGTAAAGCTTTAGGTCCGGCATGGTGATTCCACCAGAGGTTCTTTTATCCTTGAGAAGAGTTTTTGCTATCCTAGGTTTTTTGTTATTCCAGATGAATTTGCAGATTGCACTTTCTAATTCGTTGAAGAATTGATTTGGAATTTTGATGGGGATTGCATTGAATCTGTAGATTGCTTTTGGCAAGATAGCCATTTTTACAATGTTGATCCTGCCAATCCATGCGCATGGGAGATCTTTCCATCTTCTGAGATCTTCTAGAATTTCTTTCTTCAGAGACTTGAAGTTTTTATTATACAGATCTTTCACTTCCTTAGTTAGAGTCACGCCAAGATATTTTATATTATTTGTGACTATTGAGAAGGGTGTTGTTTCCCTAATTTCTTTCTCAGCCTGTTTATTCTTTGTGTAGAGAAAGGCCATTGATTTGTTTGAGTTAATTTTATATCCAGCTACTTCACCGAAGCTGTTTATCAGGCTTAGGAGTTCTCTGGTGGAATTTTTAGGGTCACTTATATATACTATCATATCATCTGCAAAAAGTGATATTTTGACTTCATCTTTTCCAATTTGTATCCCTTTGATCTCCTTTTGTTGTCGAATTGCTCTGGCTAGGACTTCAAGTACAATGTTGAATAGGTATGGAGAAAGTGGACAGCCTTGTCTAGTCCCTGATTTTAGAGGGATTGCTTCAAGCTTCTCACCATTTACTTTGATGTTGGCTACTGGTTTGCTGTAGATTGCTTTTATCATGTTTAGGTATGGGCCTTGAATTCCTGATCTTTCCAAGACTTTTATCATGAATGGGTGTTGGATCTTGTCAAATGCTTTTTCCGCATCTAACGAGATGACCATGTGGTTTTTGTCTTTGAGTTTGTTTATATACTGGATTATGTTGATGGATTTCCGTATATTGAACCATCCCTGCATCCCTGGGATGAAACCTACTTGGTCAGGATGGATGATTGTTTTGATGTGTTCTTGGATTCGGTTAGCAAGAACTTTATTGAGGATTTTTGCATCAATATTCATAAGGGATATTGGTCTGAAGTTTTCTATCTTTGTTGGGTCTTTTTGCGGTTTAGGTATCAGAGTAATTGTGGCTTCATAGAATGAGTTGGGTAGAGTACCTTCTGTTTCTACTTTGTGGAATAGTTTGTGAAGAACTGGGATTAGATCTTCTTTGAAGGTCTGATAGAACTCTGCACTAAACCCATCTGGTCCTGGGCTTTTTTTAGTTGGGAGACTATTAATGACTGCTTCTATTTCTTTGGGGGATATAGGGCTGTTTAGATCATTAACCTGATCTTGATTCAACTTTGGTACCTGGTATCTGTCTAGGAACTTCTCCATTTCATCCAGGTTCTCCAGTTTTGTTGAGTATAGCCTTTGGTAGAAGGATCTGATGGTGTTTTGGATGTCTTCAGGATCTGTTGTTATGTCTCCTTTTTCATTTCTGATTTTGTTAATTAAGATGCTTTCCCTGTGCCCTCTAGTGAGTCTGGCTAAGGGTTTATCTATCTTGTTGATTTTCTCAAAGAACCAGCTCCTTGATTGGTTGATTCTTTGAATAGTTCTTCTTGTTTCCACTTGGTTGATTTCGCCCCTGAGTTTGATTATTTCCTGCTGTCTACTCCTCTTGGGTGAATTTGCTTCCTTATGTTCTAGTGCTTTTAGGTATGTTGTCAAGCTGCTAATGTGTGCTCTCTCTAGTTTCCTTTTGGAGGCACTCAGAGCTATGAGTTTTCCTCTTAGAAATGCTTTCATTGCGTCCCATAAGTTTGGGTATGTTGTGGCTTCATTTTCATTGAACTCTAAAAAGTCCTTAATTTCTTTCTTTATTCCTTCCTTGACCAAGGTATCATTGAGAAGAGTGTTGTTCAGTTTCCACGTGAAGGTTGGCTTTCTATTATTTATTTTGTTATTGAAGATCAGCCTTAGTCCATGGTGATCTGATAGGATGCATGGGACAATTTCAATATTTTTGTATCTGTTGAGGCCTGTTGTGTGACCAATTATGTGGTCAGTTTTGGAGACGGTACCATGAGGTGCTGAGAAGAAGGTATATCCTTTTGTTTTAGGATAGAATGTTCTGTAGATATCTGCCAGATCCATTTGATTCATAATTTCTGTTAGTTTCACTGTGTCCCTGTTTAGTTTCTGTTTCCATGATCTGTCCATTGGTGAAAGTGGTATGTTGAAGTCTCCCACTATTATTGTATGAGGTGCAATGTGTGCTTTGAGATTTACTAAAGTTTCTTTAATGAATGTGGCTGACTTTGTATTTGGAGCATAGATATTCCGGATTGATAGTTCCTCTTGGAGGATTTTACCTTTGATGAGTATGAAGTGTCCCTCCCTGTCTTTTTTAATGACTTTGGGTTGGAAGTCAATCTTATCAGATATTAGAATGGCTACTCCAGCTTGTTTCTTCATACCATTTGCTTGGAAAATTGTTTTCCAGCCTTTCATTTTGAGGTAGTGTCTATCTTTTTCTCTGAGATGAGTTTCCTGTAAGCAGCAAAATGTTGGGTCTTGTTTGTGAAGCCAGTTTGTTAGTCTATGTCTTTTTATCGGGGAGTTGAGTCCATTGATATTAAGAGATATTAAGGAAAAGTAATTGTTGTTTCCTGTTATTTTTGTTGTTAAAGTTGGCATTCTGTTCTTGTGGCTGTCTTCTTTTAGGTTTGTTGAGGGATTACCTTCTTGTTGTTTCTAGGGCGTGGTTCCTGTCCTTGTATTGGTTTTTTTCTGTTATTATCCTTTGAAGGGCTGGATTCGTGGAGAGATAATGTGTGAATTTGGTTTTGTCGTGGAATACTTTGGTTTCTCCATCTATGTTAATTGAGAGTTTGGCTGGATATAGTAGCCTGGGCTGGAATTTGTGTTCTTTTAGTGTCTGTATAACATCCGTCCAGGATCTTCTGGCTTTCATAGTCTCTGGTGAAAAATCTGGTGTAATTCTGATAGGCTTGCCTTTATATGTTACTTGGCCTTTTTCTCTTACTGCTTTTAGTATTCTATCTTTATTTAGAGCATTTGTTGTTCTGATTATTATGTGTTGGGAGGTATTTCTTTTCTGGTCCAGTCTATTTGGAGTTCTGTAGGCTTCTTGTATGTTCATGGGCATCTCTTTCTTTAGATTTGGGAAGTTTTCTTCTATAATTTTGTTGAAGATGTTTGCTGGTCCTTTGAGTTGAAAATCTTCATTCTCATCCACTCCTATTATCCGTAGGTTTGGTCTTCTCATTGTGTCCTGTATTTCTTGGATGTTTTGAGTTAGGATCTTTTTGCATTTTACATTTTCCTTGATTGTTGTGCCGATGTTCTCTATGGAATCTTTGCACCTGAGATTCTCTCTTCCATCTCTTGTATTCTGTTGCTGATGCTCGTATCTATGGTTCCAGATTTCTTTCCTAGGGTTTCTATCTCCAGTGTTGCCTCATTTTGGGTTTTCTTTATTGTGTCTACTTCCCTTTTTAGGTCTAGTATGGTTTTGTTCATTTCCATCATCTGTTTGGATGTGTTTTCCTGTTTTTCTTTAAGGACTTCTACCTGTTTGATTATGTTATCCTGTTTTTCTTTAAGGATTTGTAACTCTTTAGCAGTGTTCTCCTGCAATTCTTTAAGGGATTTTTGTGCTTCCTCTTTACTGTCTTCTACCTGTTTACCAGTGTTCCTTTGTATTTCTTTAAGTGTGTTATTAAAGTCCTTCTTGAAGTCCTCTACCATCATCATGAGATATGCTTTTAGATCCGTGTCTAGCTTTTCCGGTGTGTTGGGGTGCCCTGGACTGGGCGAAGTGGGAGTGCTGGGTTCTGATGATGGTGAGTGGTCTTGGTTTCTGTTAGTAAGATTATTACGTTTACCTTTCGCCATCTGGTAATCTCTGGGGTTAGTTGTTGTCATTGTCGCTGTTTAAAAATTGGAGCAAAAGCTGTGTTCCACTCACCAGCAGTCTCAAAATCCTGTGGCGGGGGTCGTGGGTAGCTGGCGGGTGTCAGCCGACCCTGCGCTCTAGCTACCCTGGTGCTGGTCGGCCGGAAGAGGCCTGTGGTCCTACTCAGGCCGATTTTCTGCTTCCCTAACTAATGCAGTCTCAGGTCCCGCGCGCAATTGGATTGGAGCAGAAGCTGTGTTCCACTCACCAGCAGTCTCAAAATCCTGTGGCGGGTGTTGTGGGTAGCTGGCGAGTGTCAGCCGACCCTGCACCCTAGCTACCCCGGTGCTTTTCTGACCGGAAGAGGCTTGTGGCCCTACTCAGGCCGGATTTCTGCCTCCCCAACCAAAGCAGTCTCAGGTCCCGCGTGATTGGACTGGAGCAGAAACTGTGTTCCACTCACCAGCAGTCTCAAAATCCTGTGGCGGGGGTCGTAGGTAGCTGGCGGGTGTCAGCCGACCCTGGGCTCTAGCTACCCCGGTGCTGGTCCAGCCGGAAAAGGCCTGTGGCCCTACTCAGGCTGGTTTTCTGCTTACCTAACTAATGCAGTCTCAGGTCCCGCGCACAATTGGATTGGAGCAGAAGCTGTGTTCCACTCACCAGAAGTCTTAAGATCCTGTGGCGGGTGTTCTCGTGGAGAGTTTAGAAGTGGAGCCATGTGCCCTAAGCTAGTCAGGAGAGCTGAGTCTTTAAGGGTTCTACCTGTGCTGGTTCTAGCCTGAATGCTCCATTTCCTGTCCATGTCAGGTCATGTAAACAAGCTGCCACCTCAAGTTTCCTCTACTCTGGATGGAGTGCTGACTCCACCGTGCCTTCCCTGTCACGCTGGACAGCAATGCCCCTGAAATTCTGAGTCAAATAAGTCTTTCCTGCCTTAGGTGGTGGTGGTGTTTAACAGCAGGTATTTGGGTCACATTAATGAGAAAAGTCACTTATACAGACATATTTTGGCTTTATAGAACTTCGTTTTTGGAAAGGCAAAGTATCAATTAAAATACAAAGTGGTGGACTGGAGAGATGGCTCAGTGGTTAAGAGCACTGACTTCCAGAGGTCCTGTGTTCAATTCCCAGCAACCACATGATGGCTCACAACCATCTGTAATGGGTCCGATGCCCTCTTCTGGTGTGTCTGAAGACAGCCACAGTGTACTCATAAATAAAATACGAAGTGGTAAAGAAAAAAGAACAAATATAAAAAATAGCAGTAAAATACACTGGAAAGTGGTAAATGTGCTAAGAAAGGAAGCCTTCAGGGAAGGAATTTTAGGAAGTCTTCGTGAAGTTTTCTCACCTGAAAGGCAAGATTCAGAGCATGTGGGAGAGGGGCTGAGGGTGTCCTCTGGTGTATCAGAGAACAGCACAGAGGGGAAAAGCCTCAACAGTGAGTTTGAGGTAGTGGAGTGGGCAGAAGAAGGGGCTGTCTTGCTCAGGCACCACTCAAAAAGGAAAAAAAAAGCACCTTCATTTTGGATTTTTGAAAAGACTTAGAACATGTGCAGAAATTAGGAATCTAGGGCTGGTGTAGGGGAGTTTTTCATGCTAAGGTCCTGTTCCCCAATTGGTTCTTGATCCATCAATAAAGATGCTAGTGACCAATGAGCTGGGCAGAATAGGCAGGACCTCTGGGTCCCAGCATGCAAGCTAGCAGATGCAGGAGAGAGGAAAGGAGTTTTTGCCAGGCTTCAGAGGAAGAAAAGCCAACCAGTCATGTGAGATCTCAGGTAGAGCAGCCACAGGCCACTGCTCAAGGTGGGAGGTTAGTGTTGAGCTGGGACTAAAGGTAACTGAGGAACTAAAGCTAGGGCAGGTTGAGAGGAGCTGACCTAAGAGTACTGGGAAGGGTACACTAGCCGAGGGAGATTAACAGTGCCCAGCAATTGAGCCAATAAGGCAGGTTGAAATTGAGCAGCGTGTGTGTGTGTGTGTGTGTGTGTGTGTCTGTCTGTCTGTCTGTCTGTCTGTCTGTCTGTGTTTTTAATCCATGGATCCAGGGAATCTGGGTGAGGGCTGGTAGCATGGCCCATTCGCAAAAGCTACACATTACAGCTGGCTGTTGTTAAGTTGGTAGACTGCTTATCTAACATGCATCAATCTTCAGTAATATATCAATGTCGCGTGTTGTAGCGTGCCTTTCTGTAATCCTAGCACTTGGAAGGTAGAGGCCACGTGGGTTACATGAAATGAATGTCCAAGACCAGCAACAGAGAAAAGCCACCCCTACTCCCAATAATAATTTCAGAATATTAAAACACAAGCCTGTGCCAGAGTCATGAAATAAAGAGGCCATCTTATGAGCACTAAGAAATGAGAGAAACCCGATGTGTAAAAGCACATGCTTGACATTAAGTTTTAAATGTTTTTACACATTTGCAAGATATTTTAGGACAGCCACTCACCATGGGTCAACTTGAGGTTTCTCAATGACAGGGGTACACAGTCCTGCTCACAGATGGGCTGTCTTTCACTTTACTAATATATTCAAGAAATTGCATCAGAAGTAAAAATTTATTATAGGGCTGGAGAGATGGCTCAGCAGTTAAGAGCACTGACTGCTCTTCCAGAGGACACGAGTTCAATTCCCAACAACCACATGCTGGCTCACAGCCATCTGTAATGAGATATGGTGCCCTCTTCTGGTGTGTCTGAAGACAGCAACAGTGTACTCACATAAATAAAATAAATAAATAAATCCTTTTTTAAAGTTTATTATAAAATAGGCTTTGTTTTAGCTTATTTTGTCCCACTGCGGACTAGTGTAAATTAAAGGAAGGCCAGGCTTAGCGGCTGTGATCTCTGAATGAGAAATGTCTCGTGAGCTTTCAGCCCTTGGCCTCCATTTGGTGACATTGTTTGGGGAGGTTTGGGAGGTGTAGCCTTGCTGAAGGATGTACATCATGGAGGCGGTCCTTGGGAGTTCAACGCCGATGTACATTGTGGAGGCGGTCCTTGGGAGTTCAAAGCTGAGGTATATCGTGGAGGCGGTCCTTGGGAGTTCAACGCCTCCAGCAACTTCAACTTCTGTCTCTGTTTTGGCATGCTTTTCCTCTGGAACCATAAGCTCGAATAAATCAAGTCCTTCTTTACAGAATGCCTCGGTAGTGTACCTTTTATCACAGCCACCTAAATGATAGCCAGAAGAGCTATGATGATCAGTAGGTCGTATATGTGCATATGTGACTTTGGCTGAGGCTTTTTCATCTTTCCTTGGGGATCTGGGATAGCCCTGTGGTGCTGGTGCACACCTGTAATCCCACCATTTGGGAAGCAGAGGCTTCCAAGGATCACCTTGCATTGGAGGCCAGTCTGGTGGACTGAGTGAGTTCCAGGACAGCCAGGGCTACAAAGAGAAAGCCTGCCTTGAAAATAAAATACGACAAACAAAAACAGAAAACAAACCCCACAGGGTTCTGGGATGGCACCCACCGTAAGTCAGTGCTTAGATCTGAGAAATATCAGATGATAATTAGTTTTTCCTATTGTTGCTGTTTGTGTTAGACCCAACAACTAACTGATCCGGGGTCAGGTAACTCTCTGTCTTCTGGCCCAAGAATCAGGATACCTGAGTGTCGGCACTGAGCACTGATATCAGTCATGAAGTGGTGCAATGTAGCTTGATCAGGCTTGGTAGTTGCTGCCTCCCTCCCCATTGCTTCTCTGTGTATTTCCTTGTCAGAGTTTCAGAAGGCTAGTAAGCCATTTATTAGCCACTAATAAAAAGTGCTAGCCCTGGGTAGTAACACACTCCTTTAATTCTAGCATTCTGGGGACAGAGTGGATCTCTTTTGAGCTTTAAGCCAACCAGGTCTACCCTACCCTGAGTTCAAGGCTATCCTGGCATATACAGTAAAACCCTGTCCAAAGTGCCAACTATTAGTATTGTAAACTTGTTCAAAAGCCTATGGCCGAGAGAGCATATATCCCAGAGAGGAAGCTACTGCTGTTGTTTGCTAACCAGATACAATGTACCTGTCAAAACTCCTTCTAAATAATTGTATTTAGACCCAAAGATTAGTAGTGCTGTTGACTCTGGTCAGAGTCATTAGTGTTGCTTCTTTTCACAAGGGTGGCAGTTGCAGTTACTGCAGAGACTCATAACTTGCCAAGGTGTTAAGGATAAGTGACTACTGAGTGCTCGTCTATAATGGGATGTGTATCACCTCTTCCAAAACTTGGGGAACATGGCAGAACGGGGTGGGAAAAGTCTGCATGAGGATAGGGTGGAGTGTTGTGGAAAACTCTTCCAGGAATGACATGGCCATAGCACTCTTGGCTTCTAACAGCTATGGTTATCAGAAGCTATGGTTAGCAGAAGACTGGGTCTATAGACACCCCGCCATGGAGGGGGAAGGGGTTCATGCTCCAGTCCAGGATCTATATGAAGTTACTAGTTCCTGGGGAAGAGAGAAAATTCTTCTTCAGAAGTGTAGCCTCGAGCTGGAGAGATGGTTCAGTGGTTAAGAGCACTGACTGCTCTTCCAGAGGTCCTGGTCAAATCCCAGCATCCACATGGTGGCTCACAACCATCTGTACTGAGATCTGATGCCCTCTTCTGGAGTGTCTGAAGACAGCTACAGTGTACTTACAATAAATAAATAAATAAATAAATAAATAAATAGATAGATAGATAAATCTTTAAGAAAGAAAGAAAGAAAAGAAGAAAAAAAGAAAAGAAAAGAAAAGAAAAGAAAAGAAAAGAAAAGAAAAGAAAAGAAAAGAAAAGAAAAGAAAAGAAAAGAAAAGAAAAGATGCCAGAATGCCTAGGCTAAAGCTGTTTCATGCTCCTAACACCTTAACTTCCAGGAAATGGTGGACTGCAACCTGGAATTATGAGTTAAATTAAACCTTCTTTTTGTTAAAATATATTATCACAGCAAGAGGTTAAAAGGGGGGGGGCAGCGCTGGAGAGATGGCTCAACAGTTAAGAGCACCATCTGCTCTTCCCGAAGGTCCTGAGTTCAAATCCCAGCCACCACATGGTGGCTCACAAACATCTGTAATGAGATCTGATGCCCTCTTCTGGTGTGTCTGAAGACAGCTACAGTGTACTTAGATATAATAATAAATAAATCTTTAAAAAAAAAGCAGAAAAAATGGACCTGAGAATGGGATCATGTCTGATAAACCTCACCATGTGACCTCTAAGTGTTGGAACTGTTTTGTGAGAGAATTTGTAGAAGCATTTGGTACCTTGGGCCAGAAAAGCCACTGGGTACCAGAAACAGTGCCCAATGGGACATTCTAGTGAAAACTTGGAAGACGGCAATGCTGAGAGATGTGCAGACACTGAGACATGAGTGTTCAGAAGGGAACAAGGACTCTAACAGGACTTGGGCTGGGACCATTCTTGTGATATTTTGGCCAAGATTGGGGCATTCTTCTGCCCATATCCCAAGAACCTGAGTGAACTTGAATTAAAAGGTGAATGCCTGGTTTGTCTGGCAGAGAAAGTTTTAAGGCAGGATGCTACTCAGGCTCCTGTGGAAGAAGCAGCTATAATCAATAGAGATTAGCACCATTGTAGTGAAATCTGTGCTGCCCTGAGACAACAGGAAGGATTTCCTGACCACCCCACCAAAGGCTTAGAAAGATGCCAGAGGGCTGGAGAGATGGCTCAGCAGTTAAGAGCACTGACTGCTCTTCCAGAGGTCCTGAGTTCAAATCCCAGCATCCACATGGTGGCTCACAACCATCTGTACTGAGATCTGACGCCCTCTTCTGGAGTGTCTGAAGACAGCTACGGTGTATTTACATACAATAAATAAATAAATAAATAAATAAATCTTTTTTAAAAAGGAAAAAAAAAAGAAAAGAAAAGAAAAGAAAAGAAAGAAAGAAAGATCACAGAATGCCTAGGCTAAAGGAGTTCCCTGGTCCTCAAAATCTACTGCCTAGAAAAGTGTTTTCTTGGGGTCAGTAGCAGAAGTTGATACCACACTAGCCTTTGTGGACCAGGCTACATCTTCATCTGACGACAGAACCTGGTGATGCCATAAATATTGTCCATGTGATTTTGAAGGCATGAAAGATGCAAGACAGCCGGGCGTGGTGGCGCACGCCTTTAATCCCAGCACTCGGGAGGCAGAGGCAGGCGGATTTCTGAGTTCGAGGCCAGCCTGGTCTACAAAGTGAGTTCCAGGACAGCCAGGGCTACACAGAGAAACCCTGTCTCGAAAAAAAAAAAAAAAGAAAGATGCAAGACAGAGTACAGTTAAGGAAAGACATTGTGTGGCTTGGCTCAAACTCCTATGGAGAGGCCTACAGTCGGAGAAAGAAAAATATTGGAGATCTTAGGACTCAGACACCGTACAAGGAAAGCAGCAATTTGGAGTGGAGTTGGCTTAGGCCTAAGAGAGAAATTGTGTGTACTTTAGCTAGCAGAGATAGTTGGAACTGCCTTTTGTCCGAGCCTTTGGAACTCAGCTAACTCTATCTGCCCTAGGTGCTGGGCGTGGTGTTCTGGAATGTGTATTTACCCTGCTTTAACTCTGATGTGATTGTTTTCTGCCAAGTTCTTTCCTTTTGGAACAAGGAAGTTTTCTCTGTGACCTTATATGTTGAAATGATGTCACTTGGTTTTTATTTTATAGGTTCTTGTGGTTAAGGGATTTGAACTTTAAAAATGAAAACAATCTTTTTATTTCTGGGCATGTTCTTCAGATTCCCTCAGAGGCCAGAAGAGGGAGTCAAACCCCCACTCTCATCCATTTCCCCTTACCTGGAGCTGCAGTTACACGCGGTTATGAACCAGCCAATGTGGGAGGCGAGAAACAAACTCTGGTCCTTTGTAAGAGCATCGAGGGCTCTTAACCACGGAGCCATCTCTCCGGGCCCTGAGAGTTTAATCTTAATGTATTAGACTGTTTAAAGACTATTGCAGCTTGTAAAGTTGGACTGTATTACACACTAAACATGAGACTTCAGGGACAGGAAGAAGTCAGTTGAAGTCGGTTATGTATTAGGTACGGATAGTGATGGGTACTTTTAATTATCAACTTGACACCATCTTAAATCACCTGGAGAGAGTCTCAGCGAGGGACTGTCTAGATCAGGTTGTCCTGTGGACACATCTGTGGGAGATTGTCTTAATTCTACTAATTGAAGTGAGAAGACCCATTCCCTAGGCAGAGGATTCTGTACTATATTGAGAGAGAGAGAGAGAGAGAGAGAGAGAGAGAGAGAGAGAGAGAGAGAGAGAGAGAGAGAGAGAGAGAGAGAGAAGAAAAAGAAGAAGAAGAAGAAGAAGAAGAAGAAGAAGAAGAAGAAGAAGAAGAAGAAGAAGAAGAGAAGAAGGAGAAGGAGGAGGAGGAGGAGGAGGGGAGGGGGAGGTGGGGAGGGGGAGGAGAGAGCATGAGTGAGCATGTGTTCTGGATGGGGGATGTGAAGATGTTCAAGCTCTTCTTGCCTTGACTTCTCTGCAATGATGGACCTGGAATTGTGAGCCAAGGTAAGTTCTTTCTCCTCTAAACTGCTCTTGTGGAGGAATTTTATCACAGCTATGGATAATGAACACCCTGCAACATGTAACCACCATGACGGGCTGACTACCTCTTTCACTCCATCTGTGGCGGAGCTTTGTATGAGCATGATAGACCAAAGAAATACAGGCACAGCTGCTGCTAGCCTGGTCACCAGAGACATGCCACTTAGTCAAAGGGACACGTGGAATAAAGCAAGCCAACAATAAAAAAGGATGCTAGGCCTGGTGATGCAAATCTGTAACCCCTGTACTCAGCAGAATGCAGTAGGGAATGGGAATTTCAAGGCCAGCTTGTACCATATGCTGAGTTCTAGGCCAGCCTGGGATCCAAGAGACTCTGTCTCAAAAAAAAGACAATACTCTTGTCAACTGAAATATGTTTGTTGTCTGCTAATGCAAATAGTCCCCAAACTCCTCCCTAGCAAACCTGGCTCTTCCTCCTTTCTCCATCTTCTGAAAGGTTACCTGTGAGCACTGGCCTACACTGAATGATGGGATTCCACCAGCCTCAGCATGACCTGGAGGAACAGGCACCCATACAGCAGTTGCCTAGAAAGGAGAAAATACTGAGAGGGAGAAAAGTCTTCAGGAAGAGGGTGGGAAAGTGACCAGACACCAAGAAGACTAATGTGTGTGCCTCTATTCATACCAATGATCTATGTGCCCGAAGATCTTAGAAAATTCTAACCTGAAGGGAATCCCTGTACACAAAATGACATGGATGTTTGAAGGCTGAGGGTAGTGGTGTATGCTTGTAACCCTTGCTCTTAGGAGACAGAAGCAAGCGGTGAAATCAGTGTCATCCTTAGCTGTGTAATGAAGTCAGCCTGAGCTGCATAAAACCCTGTCTCAGCACACAAACCAACGAACCCGGAGAGGTGGCTCAGCTGTTATGGGCACTTGCTGCTTTCTGAGGAAGTAAATGTAGATAGAAGAACTTAGACTGGATGGATCACAATCACCTGTAACTTCCCTGCTGGCGTGTGTGTGTGTGTGTGTGTGTGTGTGTGTGTGTGTGTGTGTGTGTGTGTGAACAGACGGACTAACACACACACACACACACACACCGAAGAAAATAAAACAAAGAAACAAGAAGCCAAACAGAAAGCATGGACGACTAAGGGTCAGCTGTGGAGGGGCATTAACCTAGCCATAGAACTCAGAAGGCAGATGTAGAAAAGTCGCCTAAAGCTTAAGGAATGGGTTACAGTTTCAGGCTAAGCTGGGCCCTGTCTCAAAACAATAACAGGTTCAATAACAGCCAAAATGGTTCAGAGGATAAAAATTAGTTGATCGGGGGGCTGGTGAGATGGCTCAGTGCTTAAGAGCACCAACTACTCCTCTGAAGGTCCTGAGTTCAAATCCCAGCAACCACATGGTGGCTCACAACCATCCGTAATGAGATCTGGCGCCCTCTTCTGGAGTGTCTGAAGACAGCTACAGTATACTTACATAGAATAAATAATTCTTTAAAAAAAAAAATTAGTTGATCACCAAAACACAAGGTGAAAGGAGAGAAGCCACTCCAAAGCTGATCTCTAACCCCCACATATGAGCGTCAGCATTTGCACCCACATATACATATCACACGCATGTGTGCGTGCGCACACACAGAGAGACAAAGAGAGATTTAAAATACAATAAAAAATATGGAAGTTTGACTTTCTATAGAAACATGAAATAAAAATGAAATTTATGTCTGCTTAGTGAATGATTGAAAATACAGTCAGAGGGGGGACCTGGGACAGGAATCCCAGCTCTCCACCCACTGACTGTGAAACTGCAGGCACACATCTACCTGCTAAGGCTTTTCAAATGAGAGTCACTCCAGTTTGCCCATTTCAAATAGGCATAGCAGTAATCCTTGCATGCCCTCTCAAATTTTTGACAGAACATAAAAAGATGCTTAGCACAGTATCTGGCACACAGCAAAGTTTCCATACATAACGTTACTATATATATAACTCATGGTTATATGTGAGCTGCCAAGACCAAGCTCCTGACCCAAGAGCAGACCTACTTGCAGGGCAAACAGCAGACTATAGCATACCAGCGGCTGCTTGTACTTAGCAGTGGCTTTTATTTCACTCAGTCAGCTCGACATTTCAGTCATTCACTCAATAGCTCACAAGTAAAAAGCAGTTTACCTACAAAAATCAATTAATTTAAATGGTAGAAATTTTCGTAAATTTGCTTCAAATTCCTCCTGTTTCACTCCTGGGGATAACTACAACCTTTTGTCGTTTACTTTTGGATTATCACAAGTGTGAACTACCCATACTCAACTGCTTTAAAAAAAAAAATATACCGGGGCTGCTTAACTCAGCAGTTAAGAGCACTGACTGCTCTTCCAGAGGTCCTGAGTTCAATTCTCAGCAACCACATGGTGGCTCACAACCATATGTAATAAGATCTGATGCCCTCTTCTAGTGTGTCTGAAGACAGCTATAGTGTACTCACATAAGTAAAATAAACAAATAAAAAAATACCAAGAAAATATATGTGTGTCCCAACTGATTTTTTTTTTACTTATTTTATGTATATGAGTATACTGTAGTTGTCTTCAGACACACCAGGAGAGGACATCAGATCCCATTACAGATGGTTGTGAGCCACCATGTGGTTGCTGGGAATTGAACTCAGGACCTCTGGAAGAGCACTCTGTGATCTTAACCGCTGAGCCATCTCTCTAGCCAATATCAACTGGTTTTAAAACACTATTTGGGGAGCTGGCTGCTCTTCCAAAGGACCCAGGTTCAATTCCCAGCACTCCCACTGCAGTTCACAAGCCATTTGTAAGTCCAGTTCCAGGAATATAACACTTCTGACATGGTGAGCATGTGGAAGAGAGAACAAGTTTAGAAGACTCCATTTTCTTTTCTCCCATGTGAGTCCTGAGAGTCAAACTGAGACCACCAGACTTGGTAGTAGGTGACTTTACCCACTGATCCATTCCATTGCCCACTCTGCTTTTTTATCCCTATACTGTAATGGCCGAGGAGGGGGGAAGAGAGGGAGGAGGGAGGGGAGGAAGAGGGGGGAGGAGGAGGAGGTAGCAGCTGTGGCAGCAGTGGCCAGGGCTGTCATTAGAGGAAGCTGCAATCTTTTAAATTTTCCCTTACATTTCTTATCTCCTCCATTTTCCATTCTCGTCTCCTCCCACCCCCCAGCACAGATTTAAGGAAGGTCTGTAAAATAAATTTATTTAGCTCCAAACCTCATTTGGTAGGAATCCCTCTAACAGGAAATGAGCTCATGTCTCTTGAAATGAAGCGTGTTATTAACTTCATCTTCTTTTCTGGAGGCTTCTGTTCCTGCTTTTGTCATTTCCATGTCTTTAATTCTCATTGAGTATTCAATTAAATGAAACCAGTTATTTTATATTTTGAAGAAGGCATGAAGCTAAAACACCATTTCATACAAGCCTGTTTTAACTTCAGAATAATTTTCCTCTATCCAGTTTCTTGATAAGCAAATACTGAATTTATTCTAAGTTTTCTGAACATTTTCCATTTATTCATATCTTATTTCCTGTTTTTCTCTTCTTCATTGTCTTTTCACTCCTTCGTTTTAAATAAAATCTACTACTTTGATACTTGGAGTAAAAATAGAAAAAGTAGTCACTTTTATTAATTTATGAAGTTAGGAGGCACAGTGTCAAGTTTCATTATCGCATTTCATACAGACATACCATACCTTGTTATTAGTCAGTGTTCTCCCTAAACTATTCTTTCTTTTTTTTTTTTTTTTTTTTTTTTTGGTTTTTTTTTTTGGTTTTTTTCGAGACAGGGTTTCTCTGTGTAGCCCTGGCTGTCCTGGAACTCACTCTGTAGACCAAGCTGGCTTCGAACTCAGAAATCCGCCTGCCTCTGCCTCCCGAGTGCTGGAATTAAAGGCGTGCGCCACCACGCCCGGCCCTGAACTATTCTTTATCTTATTGTTCCAGCACCTAGGAGATGTCTTTAGAGTAAAAGAAAATCCTTTCACTTTGCTCAGAAACGGGGCTACTCTTCAAGCTTCGGTACTTTCTAATTTCCCTTTATTCCAATATTGGACTTAAATGATTAGAAACACGCTTAAAACAAATTCCATATAATTTTTTTTCAAAAACAATACAATAAGTGTCATTTCAAGGGTTTTTTTGAAAAGTCTCACCTGTTCTAAGGATTTCAGACACAAAAGGACATCTTAAATTTTTAAATCTAGAATCAGAATCAAGGTATTTTAACAGTGTAAACAAACTCGGAAAGCTATTCAGTCTCATTTCAGTTTTACCCACGTAGAAAACAAGTATTAAGAGATAAACCTTCTTCTATATCTACACCACACACACACACTTTTTTTAATAGACTAGTTAATTTTGCCTAATTAAACGAACTGTCACAGGTTCTAATTAACCTTAAAGACAAAACGAGTTGTTTTTACAAGTTGGCCCTTTTGAATTCCCTTAATATCCATTTTAAAAGAAACCTTTAATGTCGAACACAGCAATTTTATTTTCCTGTTGAGGACCGTATAATTTTTAAACCGCACCTCGACGCCATCGCCCCTATCCGCGATCTCAAACAACTTAGCGTTCCCTTTCTAGGGTCCCCGATCGCCAGGCCCGGGCCGTCCGGCGCAGGCCCTCGCCCGCACCATTTTGACCCGGCAAAGGCGGAACCTACGACGTGCAGGATTCTGGGCGCCTCCGCCAATCACAGGGACCGGCCGGCTGCGGAAGCCGGGCCTCCTCAGGCCGCCCCGGCCGCCCGCTCGCTCGGAGCGCACGTCGCGGCGGCTGCGCGGCACTGGCCCTTTAAGCCCGCGACATCCGGGCACCGCGGGCGGCGGCCTCGACCAGAGCCCCGGGGTCCGCGAGGCGGGCGGCGAGGGCAGGAGGGCCCTCGGGACGCAGCCTAGCCTGAGGCAGGTCAAGGACGCCTCGGCCCGACGCCCGAACGAGGGTCGCGGACGCTCCCCGCGGGGCCGCGCCGCGCGTGTCCGCACCGCTTCCTGCGCGCGCCCTGGGGCGGGGCTATGCGAAGCTAGCCAATCAGCGATGGGCATCCTGGATCCGCCCCCGAGTCCTGGGGAGGGCGGGGCCGTGGGAAGGGCGGGGCGTGGGGACCTGCTAGCGGAGGTGGGGAAAGGGCTGGGAGGAGCCGGTGGTGCGGTCCCGGGCTCCGGTGCTGTCTCAGTCCGCGGCTTAGCAAACCTGGGGCACGAGCCGTGTTCATAAGCGATTCCCCAGAACCTTCCACGGGCAAAAATGGGGAAAGTTTGCACTCACTGGTAGAGTACGACTATCTCCGGTTTCAGTGTTTTGAAAGTGGATGCGTATTTTGAATGCAGTATTTATTAAAATTGCAAGTTGGTCACTCAACTGTTTAAACACTGGAATTGGAAGAAACAAGCGCGATACTTTTAAAAAGCAAACACATTTCTATGAAATATTCTTCTCGGGGGTCGGGGGAAATAGATCAAGATTCTGTGTCAACTGTTGATTTGTGGGCAGCACACAGGAGTGTTAGCGGAAGATTATTTCTAGGACTCACAGTGACCAACTCCTACCCCCAAAAATCTCATTTCTCGTCCCTCAACCAGAACGCTGGAGCCCCCTACCTATCTCACTGCTGGTCTTGGGTTCCGAGTATTTTTGAAGAAAAAGAAAATAAATATTGTTCGGCTGTGCAGGCGACTCTGCATCCTCTCGCCGATCTTGTCCCACTAGCCGTGCGCCCTCCTGCTTCCAGACCACCTCTGTTCTGAAATCCAGGCGATTTCACTTGGAGGCTGAACATCTCTTTCACATGGAGCTCAGCACCGATCCTCAGACCTACGTTTCATATCTCAGCTATGACATCTCTACTTGGTCATCAGTCCCTCGGGCCAACTCATCCAGCCCCAGAATCCGTTTTCGTCTGCTCTTCCGCTCAGGGCTCCCTCCGGTCCGGTGCGCGCGCCCGGCGTTTCCACCCGGATCCCGGCTGTTACCTGCCCACTGCGCGTGTCCCACGCCTCAACCCTTCCCCCACCACTACAGTGGACTAAATGGGAGGTGCTCCTTTTAATCCGATCACTTCCCTCCCGTTTTAAATCTTTTAAAGGAATCGCTGTGGCCCTCAGGATAAAGATCCCTTCTAGAAAATCCACTCAGTGCTCTGTCTGCTGGGTTTTTAGTGCCAGGTTCGATCCTAACCTTTCCCCTGTTGTACTCAATTTAGCATTGGTCTCAGTTTTCGGTGCGACTCTCCAGGGGCTGCCGCACCTCCCTGGTCTAGTGTAGTGGCTTCCTTCTCTTGTCCAAAAATGAGGATTAGAGAATCCGTGCCCTTACCCTTAAGTACCGCAGTGTGCAGACCTCTCTTTTGGCTGTTCTACCCAACTTCATTTCCCCGGTAGCTTCCTGCTCACATTGTTCCGAGTTTCTGGGGTGATCTTGGCAGTATCTGATCAGAGGACAATAACCCTTTTAGCTTACACACTGATGGCACAGAAAGCCAACAACCAGTAGCCTTAGACATTGTGGGTCGTCAATATATTTATACATTGCTATATTTTTCTTTTTAAAATGCTGGGTTACAAGTTTATAAGAAATTTTGTATATACATAACATGATACAAGTTTTAAGACAAGTTTTTTTTTTTTGTTGTTTGGGGGGGTTGGTTTTTTGAAAGATACAAGTTTTAAATTAGTGTGTTTTGTTGAAATTATAAATCTCTTAGCAATGACATGTGTGGCTTATAAAATGAATTTCTGGATTGAAGCTTGATAGTCAGAAACACTTATTTTAGCTCAGACTAAAAGTTTAAAACTCAGCTGAAATGTACGCCCCAGTAATGATTGAGAGAAGAAATGGGGGGGAGGGGAACATTAGTATCAAGCTGAGAATTCTAGTTCCTTGCTTGTGACTGCTTGGTGCAACAACTATCGATATGTTAAGAAACTGCCTCAACATTGCAAGTAAAAAAATATTCGGGTACTTTTAATACTTTCCCAAAGTATTAAATAACAGTATGAACTGTTACTCTAACAAACTGAAACTCTTGTTTTTCTGTGCTCGGTCTCAAGTCTCAGATAGCTATGCCTTCAGCAGTGTATTATTTTTAAACATGGTCCCACTATTCACTTTACAGTAAAGTTAAACAAGAATTCTTTGTGGAACAATGGAATATTTAGAGCAGTGTTCTCAGGCTGTGTGTTGTGACTCCTTTGGGGTCTAACGACCCTTTCAGGGGTCTCCTAAAACCATTGGAAAATGCTGGCTTTTCTATTACAATTGATAACAGTAGCAAAATTGCAGTTATGAAGCAGCAATGAAAAGACTTTTATGTTTGGGAGTCACAACATGAGAAGCTGAATTAAAGGGCCGCAGCACTAGGAAGGCTGAGAGCCACTGAGAGGACAAGGGATTTAGGCAATAGCACTGCGGTTGCTCCTTAGCCCTGTGATGGCTTTCTCTTAACCGTTCAAGCAACCTGTTGACTTTGTTACACTTCGGTGCAAAGAGTAGACTTTAGTTTGAAAATACAGGTGAAAGAGAAGGGAACAAGTTTGTTGAAATACATACATACATACATACATACATACATTTGAAAAAAGTACAAAGAAATTAGTTTGTTTCCATGTTTGCTTGCTATCAAAGCCTCAAGATCTTTTATGGCCCCACTAATTTAAACATTACAGTTAAAAACATTTAAAGCAGAACGATGCATCATCATTATTTACTACCTCTACAGGAAAAAAAAAATCTGAGTGTGTATCTTATCTGCCATTCCAAATGGCTGCTATAAATACAGCAAAAATGATGCCTAAAATGGCTTCTCTCCAAGGGTGCTGGCACATGCCTTAATCACAGCACTCCAGGTGGAAGAGGGGGGATGGCAGGGAGATCTTTGTGAGTTCGAGTCCAGCCTGGTCTACAAAACCAGTTTCAGGATAACCAGGGTTCTGTTAGAGAAACTCTGTCTCAAAAATCCATTTAAAAAAAGAAAAAAAAGAAAAAGGAAAAAAAAAAAAAAAAGGCTTCCCTTGGGCTGGAGAGATGGCACAGAGGTTAAGAGCACTGGCTGCTATCTCAGAGAACTTATGTTCAATTCCCAGAACCTACATGGCAGCTGACAAACTATCTGTCACCCAAGTTCCAGGGCAACTGCCAACATGGTATGCTAACATATATGGAGGCAAAACACCCACATATACAAAACAAGATTGTAAAAATTAACATTTGTATGGAGACTTGCATAATTGGGGACTAGGAAACCATTTAAAGGCTCTGGTCTAAGTAATTTCAGAAAAAGCGAAAATATTCATGGTGCTCATTTGACAAAAGTCCAATCAATACATGTAACATTTTACACTTATCTTTTCCTCTTTAAAACTTTTTATTATTTTAACTTTATTCATATAAGTGTTTTGCCTACGTGTATGTCTGTGCACCACATGAATGCCTTGTGTCCACAGAGGCCAGAAAAAGGTGTCAGATGCACTGTAACTGGAGTTAGAGATGTCTGTGAACCAAGTGGGTGCCAGGAGTTGAACCCAGGTCTTGAGTTGAACCCAGGTCTTCTGGAAGAGCAGTTTGTGCTCTTACCACTTGGCCATATCCTCAAGCCTCCCTTTTAAAAACACCTGGAAAATGAGCATTTCAAACCTGCTGGGATAGTAAAGCTTTTCCTAATATTTTGACAAACTATTTTAAACAGGCCATTTTGACAGTCTGTACACAAGATGTGGATATACAGGGACTGATGGTGTTTGGGGGTTAGAAGCACAACATGATGTGAGCCCAGAGATCCATTACAGCCACGTCAGTCTTAGCAACGGTTGCAAGTCCAATGATCACTGGAAAGAACCTGCCAGTCTGGGAGAGCTGTGGAGAGACAGGTGACCTAGCATGGGAGAGGGAAAGGTGTGGGGTGGAGCCAGGACTGAGGCAGCCAGCTCCACCTGTGTTTTCTGTCTGGTTGGCTTTCCTGTTGCTATGATAAACACTATGACCAAAAGCAGCCTGGCAGGAAAGGGTTTATTTGACTTTTGGGTTACAGTCCATCAATGAGGAAAGCAAGACAGGAACTTAGAGATAGAAACTAGAGATGTTGATGACTACTGCTTACTGGCTTGCTCTCCGTGCCTTGTTAATCTCGAATTCTTCTTCCTTCCTTTCTTCCTTTCTTCCTTCCTTCCTTTCTTTCTTTCTTTCTTTCTTTCTTTCTTTCTTTCTTTCTTTCTTTCTTTCTTCCTTTCTTTCTTTCTTTCGTTCTCTCTCTCTCTTCCTCTCCCTCCTCCTCCTCTTTCCTCCTCTTCCTCCTCCTATCCCTCCTCTTTCCTCCTCCTCTTCTTCCTCTTCCTTCTCTTCCTCCTCCTCCTCCTTTTTTATGGTGGGGGAGAGCAGCGGGGCTTGAGACAGTTTCTCTGTGCAGCTCTGGATGTCCTGAAACTCACTCTGTGGACCAGACTGGCCTCCAAACTCAGAGATCCATTTGCCTCTGCATCATGAGTGCTGATATTAAAGGTGTGGGCCACCACTGCCCAATCCTCCTTTTTTATACATTCCAGGGACACCTGTCCAGGGACGTCACAGGACCACAGTGACTGGGCCCTCCCACACTCATAATCATCTAAGAAATGCGCCCACAGAGCCAGGCACTGTGGCACATGCCTTAAGTCCACCACTCAGGAGCCAGAGTGACAGATCCCTGAGTTTGAGGCTACACTGGTCTACAGAGTGAGTTCCAGAACAGCCAGGGCTACACAGAGAAAAGAAGAAGAAGAAGGAGAACGAGAAGGAGGAGAAGGGGAAGGAGAGGGAGGGGGAGGGGAGGAGGAGGAGAAGAAGGAGGAGAAGGAGGAGGAGGAGGAGGAGGAGGAGGAGGAGGAGGAGGAGAAGGAGAAGGAGAAGAAGAAGAAGAAGAAGAAGAAGAAGAAGAAGAAGAAGAAGAAGAAGAAGAAGAAGAAGAAGAAGAAGAAGAAAGGATGGGAGGAAGAGAGGAAAGGAGGGAGGGAGAGAGGGAGGGAAAGGGAAAGAAAGGGAAGGGGAGGGGAGAGGGGGAAGGGGAGAGGAGAGAAGGGGAGAGGAGGGGAGGAAAGGGGAGAGGAGAGAAAGGGGAGAGGAGAGGAGAGGAGAGGAGAGGAGAGGAGAGGAGAGGAGAGGAGAGGAGAGGAGAGGAGAGGAGAGGAGAGGAGAGGAGAGGAGAGGAGAGGAGAGGAGAGGAGAGGAGGAGGGAGGGGGGAGGAGGGAGGGGGGGACAGAAGAGAGGAGGGGAGGGGAGGAGAGGGAAGGGGGAGGAAAGGTAGGAGGAGAGGGGAGGGGAAGGAGGGAGGGAAGAAGAGGGGAGAGGAGGGGAAAAGACAGGAGAGGAGTGGACAAGAGAGGACAGGAGAGGAGCAGATGGGAGAGAAGGGGAGGGGAAGGGAGGGGGAGGAGAGGGGAAAGGAGGGGACAGGAGATGGGGGAGGGAAGGGGACAGGAGAGGTGAGGGGAAGGGGAGGAGGAGGGGAGGAGAGGAAGGACATGGACATGCCCACAGCCCTGTCCAGTGGAGGTAATTCCTCAAGTGAGGTTTTTTCACCAGGTTTGCTTAAAGTCGTCGTCGTAAATAGGAAGTCTCCATCTTTGTAAACTGAGCGACTTTCTGCTTTCTCTCACAGTACTAAACTGAGAATCAAAGGAGGGCAGTGCACACTGTAAACCTCAGCATCTGGACGATTCCAGCTACCGGTGTTCTACAGACCCCACTTTGACCTTAGGGACACTTGAGTTTCATAGGAACAGTGAAAGCAATGAGCATATAAACACATGGGTATACATACTGCCATCAGGTTATGGTGTTTTAATTGCAAGATCACGTGAAATTTGGCAGCAGTCTGGTAAACTAGATCACACATAGCAATATGTAAGTCAACTCTATGACATTCACATAAGGACCAAATCACTCAACAATGCATTTTTTCAGAATGCTCTGTCACGGAGTGATACATGACTGTATCTAGGAACAAAGTAGAAAATATTCTAAGGAGGAAATTACCTATTCACAAACTCAGCTTCTCCAAGGTGTTGATACAAAGTTATGCTCCCTTGTAGATGATAATGGATACTAAAGAAATTGGGGTACTTTATCCCCCCCCAAATCATTTCAGTCAGTGTCCAGAGACCTCTGAAATTCAGTCTTGATTTTGTGATGCTCTGAGTATTCTACAAGAGCAAGAAGCTGCTTGTATATGAGGAGGGAGACACACATTAACAAAGAGTATTTGTCCAGTGTTCATTGTCAGAGCTTAAGAAGGAAGGTAGCGGGGCTGGAGAGATGGCTTAGCAGGTAAGAGCACTGACTGTTCTTCTGAAGGTCCTAAGTTTAAATCCCAGCAACTACATGGTGGCTCACAACCATCTGTAATGAGATCTGACGCCCTCTTCTGGGGTGTCTGAAGACAGCTACAGTGTACTTAATGTATAATAAAATCTTTAGGCCAGAGCAATCGGGGACTGAGCAAGCAGAGTTGACCTGAGTAAGCAAGGCTGACTGGAGCATGCAGAGGTCCTAAAATTTAATTCCCAACAACCACATGAAGGCTCACAACCATCTGTACAGCTACAGTGTACTCACATACATAAAAATAAATAAATAAATGAATGAATAAATAAATAAAATCTTTAAAGAAGGAGGAGGAGGAGGAAGGTAGCCTCATTTAGAGTATTCAGTGAATGCCCTTGACCTAAGAAGGCAGTCCTGTCCTCCTTAACACCTTCACCCGAAGTGTGAAGTATTTATCCAGCAGCTTATTGTGCAAAGTGTACTGTCTATATATAGTGAAGAAAATATAAGATATATTTTCTTGTTTTGTTTGTTTGGTGGGTTGGTTGATTTTTGTTTTGCTTTGTTGTTTGTTTTTGAGACAGAGTCTCTCTATGTAACTCTGGGTGTGATTGTGCAGACCACGCTGGTCTCAAACTCACAGAGATCTATGGCCCTTTGCCCTCTGGCCTCTGCCTCTGCCTCCTGAGAGCTGGGATTAAAGGTGTGCTGTGCCACCGTGCTAGGCTAAGATTTATTTTCTAAAGGAAGCAAAATGGAGTTGAGGGAGGGGGGGAAACCAGCTACAACAAACAGCAAGTTCCAACACACCTGTGAATGTCCATTCTTGTTGTTGTTGTTGTTTCCTGGTACTTGATTGTTTTGAGACAGGGTCTGCCAAAACTGTCTCCAAACTTGCTAGGCAGTACTGGCTGGCTTGTGCTTACATTCCTTCTACTTCTGTTCTGGTGCTGGGATTGCAGGGGTGAGCCACCACCTGGTGAAGGGAGAGCTGGGTGGGCATTCCATCCTCACCAACAATCCCTGCTAACAAGCAGTGGAGGACTGAGGCCATCACAGCCTTTACTGATTGAATATTTTCAGGGGTTTTTTTGTTCTTTTTTCCCCCTCCTCTTCCTCTTCCTCCTCTTCCTTTTCTTCCTTCTTCATTGTTTTTATTTTGACCACCCCACCCCCACCCTCAAGTCAGGGTTGCACTGTGTAGCTCTGGCTATTCTGGAACTCACTATATAGACCAGGCTGGCCTTGAACTCACAAGCTTCTGCCTCCCAAGTGCTGGGATTAAAGGTATGTGCCACTATGCCTGACTAGTTTTCCGTTTTCTAAGGCTGGACCGTCAAATACAAATCTCCTTTGGCGGGAACAGGAAGTAGAGACTGCTATTACCCTGTAGAGGTCAAGAAACTAAGCGCTAAGATGCACCAGTTGGGGGAGGGGCTGCCAACAGCAATGGTGCAGGCACAGGAAGGCTCAGTGACAGAGACAGGGGAACAATTTGACAGGCTTGCTTGGGATTGCCCCCTTTGCCTGGTTTCTGTACACCTGGGCCCTGCCCTGTGGAGGTCGGCTCTCTGGTTTCCAGGATGGGATCCCCTAGCTGTGCCCTGACTCCTGCCTGGTGTGAGGTCAGCAGTACGCTTGCTGCCTTGAGGGTCAGCACAGACACCAGATGGAAAAGTGTCCTGAGCTCTCTGAATCTTTGAGTTACTCACATCTTCAACAGAAATCACTCACTGACTTTTGCAAGAAGAGGATGGATGAGACCCCTCTTCTACCCTGGACTTCTTCCTTTTCTGGCTAAGTTCCTCCCAAGCCCTGCTCCTTGTTCATTGTAATTAACATTAATTAATTAATCTCTTCCACAGGTGTCCACAAATTCTGAAGCCCTCAAACATGGAAATAGCCCAGATGTCCAGCAGTGGATGAATAGACAGACCAGAGTCACTGTATCCATATGGGAAACATTTGTCAGCTTGAGAATGAAGCGACATTCCCAGGTGCCCTGTACTGTGGACAAACCTTGAGGATATTATAAGCCAGACTCAAAAGGTAGATTTTGGGACTATATAGCTCAGTATATTTGTGTGACATGAATAAAGCCATGGGTTCAGTCCTCAGATAGACAGGCTGACACACACACACACACACACATACATGTACACAGCATATTTTGTGGTTCCACATAAATAAGGTACCCAAAACAGGCAAAATTCAGAGATGGGAATCAAAAATATGGTTATTTCGGAGTATGAACGAGGAGATGAGAAATTTTCTTTTAGTGGCTGAAGATAATTCATTTAATTGGAGATAATGAAAAAGTTATGGAAATGAATAGCGATGACAGTTTACACAATAATGTGGTCATAATTAATGCCACTCAACCTAACACTTGGCATAGCTAAAGGCAAGGCTGTGTGTGATGTGTGCTTGACTGTACTGAAAAGTATTAAGCAAGTGTAGAGCACATAGTAGGCCCGTGTTAAGCTTTACCCGCCCTTGCTGCACTAGACATAAACCTGCCGTGGTGCCTCCCGGGAAGGCTCACTGGGTCTCCTGTACAATTTGGACCTATTCTGGTATCTGCATGGCTCCAGTGTGCCCCCCAAGGAAAGCTCTGCCATGGTTCTCTGGCCACTTGGGAGCTGTGCCCAATCCCAAGGCCATCTCCTGGGTTCATAAATGGCATCTCCTGAACCTATCCCATTTCTGAAAAGCTATTGCGCGCAGCTGTAACCACAGCTTCCTGACTTCCTGACTTCACCAAAGACCTCTGATTTTATTACTGCTGCTTCTGAACTTTGTGGAAGCTGTTTTTTCAGCGTCTCCTGCAGTGCCTGCCCCATCCCGATGCCTCACCACGGGCCCTTCCGTCTCCCTCATTCTCTTGTTTCTAGAGAGCTCAATGTTCAAACATTGCAGGAGCGTCACAACATGGCATAATCTTGAGATCAGCCACATAAAGTGAAACTCCTCGGTCCTTTCCTGCAACTTCTTTGGTGAGTTTCTCTTCTATTCCTCTAAGCTTGACTCTCTTTTAGTCCTCATTCAACAGCACCTCAGGTGCTTCTAATGCCGAGGCCCTTCAACACAGTCTTTCATGCTATGGTGGTGATGCCGTCATAAAATTATTTTAGTTGGTACTTTATAACTTTAATATTGCTGCTGTTATAAATCATAATGTGCATAACGGATATGCAGGATAGCTATGGGACCCCAAGGGGTCCCGACCCACAGGTTGAGAACCTACTCATCTAGCATCAAGTGAAAGAAGATTAATCATATTTTTGCATGGTTCTTATGTGAATAAAATCACTAATGGTCGCTCTGTTCTATGTTTCCATTATAGTAGATCCACTACCTAGAATGTTCTGCTGCCTCTCCTTCCTTCCTTCCTTCCTTCCTTCCTTCCTTCCTTCCTTCCTTCCTTCCTTCCCTTTCTGTGTTAAGGATGGAACCCAGGGCCTGTGCATGCTAAGGACATACTTGACCAGTGAGCATCAACACAGCCTCTTCTTCTCTTTAAGTCTGAAATTTTTCTTTTTGTTCTTCAAGTCTCCTCTGAACCCTTCCTCAACTCTGAAAATGTATTCCCTGGTTCTCATTCTCGTCACATGAGGAGAAATCTCCATATACTCTCTATGTAATCCCTATACCACAACTGTATTTCCCCAGCTACATGAGACTTGTGGGGTCGGAGACTGTAGCTTATATTAATTTGTGCATCATTAGACTCTGACACAGAGCCCAACATAGCAAATATTGATTGACTAAGAAGACTTTTTTTCAACGCATAGTAGCATGAGTCTTTTAATTGAAACTATATATTTTCAGACAATATAGTCTGATTATGGTTTTCCTCCCCCAGTTCCTTTCATATTCTCCCCAACTCCCCACTCACCCAAATCCACACCCTTTCTTTCTCTTTTACTCATTAGAATACAAACAGGCATCTAAAACTAATTTTTAAAAAATACAATAAAATAACAAGCAAAGCAGAATAGGACAAAATAGTCAAAGGGAAATCACAGGAAACACATGTAGGTGCAGGGGGCAAACACATTTACACACAGAGAACACATGTAGGTGCAGGGATACACACAAAAAAGAATAAAATGAATACTCAGACAAAGCATTAAGGAACAAGGAACCTACAAAACTGCTATTGAGTTCATTTCTACTGCTGGGCGTGGGATTTGCCCTTAAGAGCGGTCTCTATACCTAGTGAGAGTCCACTGAAAAGGGTAAGTTCTCCTTTGCAAGTGCTTATCAACTGCATAGAGCTTCTCTAGGGATGGGGAGCTTGAGTGGTCACCTGTCTTTAATCCCAGCACTTGAGAAGCAGAGACAGCTGTGTGTCTGCAAATTCCATGTCTGCCTCGATTACATGTGAGTCCCTGGCTAGCTAGGACTGTGTAGTACACACCTGCATCCAAAGTAAATGGATAGATAGATAGATAGATTATAGATAGATAGATAGATAGATGATAGATAGGTAGGTAAGTAGATAAAGATAGATTTGATAGATTTGGTCTAATTGGTGATAATTTAGCTAAAATTTTGTCTCATTATGTTCTTACAAACATTGCCATCTTTTTATACTCCACAATAAGTTGCTAATTTAATACTTAGTATACTAATTAGAACTAGGTTTGGCTGCAATATTAAAATAATATTAGTATAAAAATAAAGGGCTGGAGAGATGGCTCAGTGGTTAAGAGCACTGACTGCTCTTCCAAAGGTCCTGAGTTCAAATCCCAGCAACCACATGGTGGCTTACAACCATCCATAATGAGATCTGGTGCCCTTTTCTGGAGTGTCTGAGGACAGCTACAGTGTACTTACATATAATAAATAAATCTTAAAAAAAAAATAGAACATTTTGAGGCAGATGGTGGTGACACATGCCTTAATTCTAGTACTTGGGAGGCAGAGACAGGCAGAGGCAGCTGGTTTGAGTTTGAGCCTAGCCTAGTGAACAGAGTAAGTTCCAGGACAGGCAAGGCTACACAGAGAAACCCTGACTCAAATACAAAAAAAAAAAAAAAAAAACATTTATTGTTGTTTTGTTTTATGAAATAGTTTTCACTATGTTGCCCAGGCTAGTCTCCAACTTAGAGATTCAAGTGACCCTCCTGCTTCAGCTTCCACAGCTGGGGTAATAGATACAGTTCACTAAGCCTTGGCAGAAAAACAATGTATCCCAGCCCCACACAAATCTGAGGCTCAGTGGGCTTGTTTTTAAAGAATCATGTATTGTATTTATATGAGTACACTGTCGCTGTCTTCGGACCTTAGAATTGGGTACCAGATCCCATTAAGATGGATATGAGCCACCATGTGGTTGCTGGGAACTGAACTCAAGACCTCTGGAAGAACAGTCAGTTCAGATGGCTTAGCCAACCTCTAAGCCATCTCTCCAGCCCCAAGGGTGCCTTTCAAATGAGTCTCTATGCCATGTCTTAATTCCAGATCTGTGATAGAGGGGAAGCTAAGACACTAAAAGTCAAAATTCATTTTGAGATGTTGTCTCAAAATATTAAGAAGTAAAAAGAGTGTGTGTGGTGGGTGTAGCTCTGAGGGTTCAATTAGCATGCATGTTTTTCTACGGTTTTCAGGGAGGGGCAGAGGAAAAGAGGGGCAGGCACAGGGGCGGGGTAGGCAAATGTAGATTTCAATGTATTCTTCCCAACTCTTACCCTTATCAGAAGGCCACACTCCATACTTCTGGAGCATTTTAGCACAAAGCATGTGAATACGTTTCCAGATACAGGTTTTCCTGTCTTAACCGGCTCTTTGGCCTTAACATCAGGATGAGACTGAGACATGGTGTGAGGTCGAGTGGAAATAAAGGCGATGAGTAGAGAGAAGAGAACAGTGTTTACAAAAAATGTTTCCCTTTCTAGCACTCCAATCGGGGCCTCTCTGCCTGTCGCAGGCTGTGTTTTCTTTGAGCTGTGTCTCCCTTTAGCTTTGGGGGCTGGGCTCTCTTCCAGAGCTAGTATCAGACAGCTGCAGTTCCACCTCCAGCAGCTGGGGGGCTCTATTCCACCACCGCCCACTCAGAAAAGCGATTAATTCTCACCCTTTTCCTGTCACATAGAGGAGGTGACTTCAAAGGCCACAGAACATTCTTCTCAACAGTACAGAGGGTATAGACTGCCACCTGCCTGCCCGTTTGACACCCACCCTGTGCTGCTCTGGCCATCCTTGTTGTATGAAGCTGAATCTAACATCAAACACCTTCTACCAAGACCTCAGAAACACAGCTCCCTTCCTTAACTCTCTCTGGATATTTTTTATTTTTCAATTTCCCAGAGTTTTGGAGCAGGCTGCTGGACATCCCCCATCTCTACCTAGCTGAGGACAGTGTCTCCTGCCCCTCAAGTCCCATCCTTCTGCAAAAGGGCTCCCTTGTCTTCGCTGCCCAAATTCCTCGTATCGCCAAATAAGGAAGCACACAGCTTCTACTGTTCCCGTTGCCACTGGCGCTTCTTGCTTAATTATCTGTTCTCTGGTTGCATTCTACACATCGTCATGAGCCGAACATGATGATGTCATCATTGACCTCCAGATGACCTCAACGGACAAAGACCTTAGATTCCTCCATTCCACCGGGGCACCATTGCCACTTCCAGTAGTTTTCTGTCGTACTATACACTCTAGACCTGTCCTCATTTCTCCTTCCTTCCTTTCTTCCTCTCTCTCTCTTTCTTTCTCTTTCCTATTTTAGACAGGAAAAAAGGGACTCACTATCCTGGAACTCACTTTATAGATCGGGCTGGCCTGGAGCTCACAAACATTTGCCTCTGCCTCCCGGGTGCTGAAATTAAAGGTAAGCACCACCATATCTGGCTCTATGTCCTTATTTCTTGTGACCATTCTGTTCGGAAATAAAACAACCACACTGCCATTGGACATTTAACTTTGTTTTGAGTGGAGCATGGTGGGTTTGTGCATGGCTTCCTTTGGCACAATGAGTTCTATATGGTTGACACAATTACTATCTCTGCATCACAGGTAAGTAAGGATGAAGGATGCAGGCCTTGGAGTTCTTTGGAGGTAAGAGATGAGCTCAAGGTGACAAGGTTGGCAGGCCACAGCTAGACTCAACCCCAGCACCGTGAAGTTTCATCAGAAAGGCTTCCTGCTCCTCTTCAAGAAAATGGTGGTTCATCTGCTCTGGGCTTCACCAACAGCCTTTCTCAGGACCCATGTCTGCACTGTCTCCCCACATAGGGAAGTACTTGACGTTCAAATGGCCTCATGAACTTTTTATAACGAAACAGACCATACACAGAAGTAGAAAGAAATGTGCAGTGTTGCCTCCCTCCCTGGGTATTATAAGTCCAACATACATCAATGTATGGCCTCTCTTGTCTGTGCTCCACCATTTCTTCACACTGTTAATGCAAATCCCAGAGATCACACCAGTTCGGCTGTAAGCATAGTTATGTGTGCATGACAATCCAGCCATCGCCAAACAGCACCTGATCTTATAAGATCAGAATGGAGCTGAGAGAACCCTGATACCTATGATGTCATAGCCACCCTAAAAGTCTTAGCCCATTATATCACTCATGTATTTGCGGTGACACTGATGTAAATATACCTACCAATCAAGTGCAGGAAGCATTGGGTATGGAGCACAGCAGCAGAGCATTTGCTTAACCTGTGCAAGGAAGGCCCTGGGTTTGGTCGCCTGCAACTGGAGAGAGAAAGGGAGGGGGGAAAGGAGACAGGCAGGAAGGGAGGGAGGGATAGATAGATACTATCTTGGAGAGAGGAGACTGTAAAGGAAGATTTCAAGTTCACAACCCATCTGGGCTTCTTTGAGGATAATGTCAAAAAAAAAAAAAAAAAAAGAGCCAGGTGTGCTGACACACACCTTTAATCCCAACACTCAGGAGGTAGAGGCAGGTAGATATCTGTGAGTTCAAGGCCAACCTGGTCTACAAAGTGAGTCCAGGACACCCAGGGCTCTGTTACACAGAGAAAAACTGTCTCAAAAACAAAACAAAACAAGCAAGCAAACAAACAAAAAGAACGGTACAGAGCCGGGCGTGGTGGCGCACGCCTTTAATCCCAGCACTCGGGAGGCAGAGGCAGGCGGATTTCTGAGTTCGAGGCCAGCCTGGTCTACAAAGTGAGTTCCAGGACAGCCAGGGCTACACAGAGAAACCCTGTCTCAAAAAACCAAAAAAAAAAAAAAAAAAAAAAGAACGGTACGTGTGGTTGTGCACAGGACATAAATACTTGACTGTGGTAATAAACCATTGTTACTGGTCTGTGTGTTTGTCTTTTTGTATCATTTTATGTGTACTCTTTACAGAGGAATGCTTTTGTAAGCAGCACATAAGGAGGGGCCAGCAGCAGCAGCCCCTCCTGTTGATCATGCCTGTTGGTTGCATCAACAGGCTATGTTGAATGGCAGACCTGGACCTTCTAGGTGTCTGTACCTACCAGCTGTGAGGTTCGCCCAATGACAGATTGTGTATGGATGTGCTTCTCAGGATATCTTCTTGGTGCCTAAGCAACAAATGATTGTATATCACTATATGCATAGGACTCAAGGCTCATCAATCGAAGACTGAGCCTCCATTTCTCAGCAATCATTAATTGCCTGCAATTCTTCATCCGGGGATGGGGCCTTGTGACATTCCCTCCATTCACACTGGCATGTCAACTGGCATTGTCATTGTTAAGACTTGCTTAGGCTGAGATATTGTTGAGATCGCATGGGTACAGCTTCCCTGTCATATATAGAAGACACTATCTTTAACCGGGATGTCCCCGTCTTCTGGATCCTATAATCTTTCCATGTTCCCTGAGCATTACCTGCAGGGTTATGCAGTAGATAGTCAACTGTGGCTGGCCACTTTACAATAAGTCCTTCTTTGAAGTTTGGCCAGTGTGGCCTGCTGTAGTGGTCTCCAACTACTCAAAAAAGGTTCTTTGGTGAGGCTTGAGGGCTACATTTATCTGTTATCTGTGGGTATGAAATAAATATTTAGTAAGTAGTTAGAAATTATGTTGACTTAGGAAAGTGACAGTAGTCGGCAAGGTAGATCACTGAGTTTGAAGCTAGCCTGGTCTACAGAGTGAGTTCCAGGACAGCCAAGGCTACACACAGAAATCCTGTATTGAAAAACAAACAAACGCCCAGCAGTGGTGACACATGCCTTTAATCCCAGCACCTGGGAGGCAGAGGCAGGCACATTTCTGAGTTCGAGGCCAGCCTGGTCTACAGAGTAACTTTCAGGATACCCAGGGCTATACAGAGAAATCCTTCTTTGTAAGATATACTCCAAGGGTAACTGGTGTGTCATTGTCAACTGGAGGGTTAAGCTGAGTTGGGGCTAGATGTTCAACAAGATTTGTGATTCCAAAATAATCTTCTCTCTTGGGATTTTCCTCTGTAAGGTCAAAGCCATTGGGTATGATGTATGAGTCCCATCACTCAATCGCAGGGATATTGCCTTTCTTTAGCTCCTTTTTAGGAGCAATGAGGGCAAGTCCAGTTTAAGTATGAATGCCTGTTTTTCTAGCCGCCTGTGAAATCTCTGCTTGCAGCTTCTCCAGTTGAGCCTTTGTCCATAATCGTTGAGCAATCTTCTCAAATTTGCCCTTGTCATGGAATTTAAAAGTGTGTCTTCGGCATTGGGAAGGGGCAATTGTGACCCCCGTGGGCTCTGAGAAGCCCAGCACTCTCTTCACTGTCTTCTCTATCCATAGCTTCCGCTAATCCAGCTCCTGCGTAGACAGCGCCATTTTGGAGGAAATGGAGAATGAGAGCTCAAATCTGACAAAATAACTACACCTCACAAACTTCAGCCCCTGAGACGGAGTCCGGAAACCTTCTGGTTGCTCTACCGCTGTCGCTACCACCACAGCCATGGTCTCTACAGCACGTGACTAGGGAAGGCGGGGCCTCAGCCCCACAGCTGCACTATCAAGGTGTCGGTGTGGGGTGGGGGTTGGGGTAGGGACACCTCCACAGGTCTTGTTATTCACCACTAGATGTTTTTTCCCATTCCCGTGGGAATCAACTGATGTGATTGTGTTTAAGATAAAACCATAATAAACCTATGGTAGTGTTTAATCCTGGCAATCAAATGAGCACCAACACTGAAGTGCTGGAATAAGGCTGACACTTTTTTTTTTTAAAGGATCTATTTATTTTGATTCATGTGAATGAGTGTTTTTCCTACCTGTGTTATGTGCACCAGGGAGATCAGAAGAGGATGCCAGATACCCTGGAACTGGGGTTAGGGATGGGGGTGAGCCATCATATGGTTTCTAGGATTCTGGTCCTCTGAAAGAGTAATAAGTTTTCTCTTTGTTTATTTGTGTGTGTGTGTGTGTGTGTGTGTGTGTGTGTGCTTAGACACAGTTTTTTTGTGTAGCCATGTCTGGAACTCACTCTGTAGACCATGCTGGCCTTGAACTCAAAGATTCACCCACCTCTGCCTCCTGAGTTCTGGGATTAAACTTGTGAGCCACCACTACCACTACAGGCTGCAACAAGTATTTTTAACTGATGAACTATCCCTCCAGGCCTAGCCTGGAGCTTCCTGTTGAAAATACTGCTGGATTTATTTCAAGGGATACTAGAGAACACCGAAGTTGTCACTTGGTACAACACTGGTTACCAGTTTTCTTGGCTTTCATAATAGGATGAGCACACATGTACCTGTTTGTCTGGTTTGTAAGATGTAGCCTCCCTCAGACCAACATTGTGGAATGCTGGCCACCCAGGTTCTGTTCTCATAACACCTGCTCTCAGGCTGTCATTATTAAACCACACACAAACACCCAACAACATGATGGAGCACAAGCCGAGAAAACAAGTTGGAGAAACTGCTCTAGGAGACAGGGTGCTTGTTTGCTCTTCTGAGGACCTCTGATAGACCAGTGGCTACTGCATCCTATCAGTGCCTTCAGGCACTAGGGAGGCAGAGACAGGGGACCTGTGGGGCACTTATCCTTTTTATGTGGATGTTGAAGGTCAGAATTTCTTGCACGGTGAGTGGTTTATCCACTCTGTCACCCCTCATTCACACCTTTCTGTTTCTATTGTAATAACTTAATATTGCTATACTTCTTACAAACTCTTTAGCATTCATTTGGAGATGAGCTGGCATGCACATTAAGAAAATAAAATACCATCACATTCCCTCCAGGCAAAGACACTCAATTACCCCAATTTGCATACTGTGTGCCTAACAGTTGGACTGGTGCCTTCCCTCCTCTCTGGTCATCTTTCTACACCCTCAACTTCTGCCCACTGTGTGCAGCTCATGCGAAGAGGTTCCCTCATCTTCTATGATCCAACAAGCTACGGTTGTGAGGTTTGGTCAGAAATTTTATATTTACATTTAGGTCCTAATTCACCTCCCTCTTTCTTCCTTGCATGCAGCTTTGTAGAAAAGGCTGGTCTTAAAAGTTTGATCCTTCTGCCTCTACATTCTGAGTGCATCATGTCTATTTTATGTGGAGCTGGGGATCAAACCCAGGGTTTGTGCATGATACTCAAGCTTGCTACCAAGTTACATCCTCAGCTCTTGCAACATTTTCTTTAAAATTTGAAAGTAGTATGTGGACACAGAAAATGTTTTAACTGAACTTAGGGTTTTATCTTGCTTTTTATTGTTTTAGAACTTGATACTTGTTTATAAAGTATTTTAATCAAATTCACCTCCCACTCTCACAAAGAAAATGTAAGCTATACAAAAGATGTTCTGGAAAACTCTCAACCATGATCCTTCAACCTACAGGCAATCTATAGTGTGGACATAAGATCCTACACATAACCTACACACTCCCAGATTCACACACATAAATACATGTGTATATACATAAAGCATGCAGAGTGTGTATGCATGAGTATGAATTTTTCTGTTCTTCTACAATGAAAAAACATACAAGGAAAACTGGGCATGGTGGTGCACGCCTTTAATTCCAGACCTTAGGAGGCAGAGGAAAGCAAATCTCTGAGTTCAAGGCCAGCCTGGTCTACAGAGTTGAGTTCCAAGACAGTCAGGGCTGCATGAGAAACCCTGTCTCAACAAACAAGATCATGCACATCCATGTCGATAGTTTGCATACCAACTTGTAAGTCTTTCTTTTTTTCATACTTCCCCCACACCCATGCCTACTCTCTCTGAGACAAGGTCTCTCTATGTGGTCCTGGATGTCCTGGAACTCTCTATATAGACCAGGCTGGCCTTGAACTCACCAAGATCTTCCTGCAAAGGCCTCCTTGAATGCTGGGATTAAGAGCATGTATCACCACACCTAACTTTCTTTTCTTCTAAAATGTTTATCTATATTTACCTAACGTGAGAGGCTATGCACATGATGCAGAATGTATGTAGAGGTGAGAAGACAGCTGTGAGAGTCCACTCTTTACTTCTACTACGTGCATTCTGGGAACTAAACGTAAGTTGTGTGACAAGATGACCTTCTGAGTCATCTCTGCAGCCTTTCTTCTTTCTTCTTTTCTTGTCTATACTCAGGGTTGAAACCAGGGCATTCTTCATGCCAGGCAAGCTGTCCATCACTGAGTCACACCCTCAGCTCCTTTTTATTTTGCTCTGAGACTAGGTCTCACTCACTTGTGCTGCTGGTCTCAGTCTTCTGGTCCTGTTTCTCAGTTGGTGTTACAAGCCTAGCTTACCATGCCTGGCTCCCATTCTTTCTAATACCAGTGCAATTTCTGTTATAAATATAAGCCATCATTTATTTGGTTAGTTATACCATATTGGTCTTTGTCATTTTGATTACATGTTGTCTTTCTGAGGGAAATGGCAAGAATGTGTCTACATTGAGTGTATTGCCCATACATTTAATATTGTGTCTTCTTACAGGAACATCTCAGTAAATAACATATTGTAGAATTTTATCAGCAAATAGCCAACAGTAAGTGATTGTACTTTATAGTTTTGGAAATAACTTGAGAAAGTCTTAGAGCATTCTTCAGCCAACAGTTAACATCTTTCATTATAATTACTCATGTCATTATGTACCATTATTGCTATCTATAAAGTATTCTAGAACCTTTATCTTGAGATGTTCAAAGTTTACTGCTGTTTTGTTTTTGTTGTTATTATTGTATTGTTGTTGTCATTGTTGTTGAGATACAATTTCTCTGTGTAGTCCCAGCTGTCTTTGAACTTGCTCTGTGTACCAGGATGCCCTTGAACTCACAGAAATCTTCCTGTCTGCCTCTGCCTCCTGAGTTCTGGAATTAAAGTTTTTTTTCCAGCCGTTCGTACCTCCCAGCTTGAGGTATTGGAAGTTTCAATGCCTCCCGTTATAAACAGCGAGCAGCACCAGGATGACAGACACCAGACAGACCTGGTGTCCAGCAGTGACTCTCAGAGGAGGCAGGCAGCCAAGCTTCTGTGTCAGGTTCAATCCTGAAGCCTCACAGGTCACAGCTTCGTCCAGAGAAGCTTGGGAACAGTAGTTACAAGGTGGGACTACTCCACATACCCATCAACAGATGAGCAGATACTAAGATGCCAGGCCTGATGGGTGTTACTCAGTCTTGAACAGAAAGGAAATCCCCACACAATGGCCAGACACTCAGAGCAAAATGTGAACTGAACTAGACTACGGAAGGTCACATACTGGCTGGCTGAGACCATTTCCATGAGGTTCCCTACAAACTTGACATTCATAGACACTCAAAGGTTGCCAGGACTGGGAAGAGGAAAAATGGAGAGCTGTTTTCAAGGAGTATAGAATTTTTTCCTAGGGTGATGGAAGGTTCTGGAGATGGATAATATTTGCATGAAATAATATTTGCATTTCTATGCAAATACTGTGATTTTTTAACATGGACCCATCAATATGAGCTTACATATTGATGAATGTGATTAATACCACTGACTTGGACAGTTAAAAATGGTTGAATGGTATGTGTGTAATATATATGTTCACATATATTATGATAATAACAAAGGCGTAAGTTAAGCTGGACATTGTGGCAGACAGCCATAATTCCCATTCTTAGGAGTCCAAGGCTAGTCCAGGCAGTGGTGGCACATGCCTTTAATCCCAGCACTTGGGAGGCAGAGGCAGGAGGATTTCTGATTTTGAGACCATCCTGGTCTACAAAGTGAGTTCCAGGACAGCCAGGGCTACACAGAGAAACCCTGTCACAAAAACAAAAACAAAAACAAAAACAAAAACAAACAAAAAAAGGAGAACGAGGCTAGAGTTTTTTTTTTTTTATATTTTTATTAGGTATTTTCCTCATTTACATTTCCAATGCTATCCCATAAGTCCCCCATACCCTCCCCCCGACTCCCCTACCCACCCACTCCCACTTTTTGGCCCTGGTGTTCCCCTGTACTGGGGCATATAAAGTTTGCAAGTCCAATGGGCCTCTCTTTCCAGTGATGGCCGACTAGGCCATCTTTTGATACATATGCAGCTAGAGTCGAGTCAAGAGCTCCAGGGTACTGGTTAGTTCATAATGTTGTTCCACCTATTAAAATGGAGGCTAGAGCTTTAATAATTCATAATAGTTCAAGGCCAGCCTGGACTATATCGTGAGGCTTTGTCTCAAACAAATGGAAAGAAATGGGCAGGAGAGAACACTTGTTTATTTTGCAGTGGAACTGGCTTTGATTCCCAGCATGAAACCCCCCAAAAAAATGGAAAGAAAAAAAGAATAGTAGGATAGAGAGATAGAAGAAGTAGGAATGAGTCAAGAGCTCAGCGTTGTTCGCCTTGGTCCTTCCTGATCCACTCCCTGGACAGCCGCACCTCAGTCCTTCCTCGTCCACCACCTCGATGGCCACAGTATCTGAATCCATGACTCAGGCCTGGGACATTGTCTTTTCCTGAGAGAGGCATTAAACAAATAGGCTGTCAGTGAGACACTCAAAATGATACTTAATCTACTTTAGACTCAGGTGACAGAAGAGTGGCCTAAGGGCCATGGCTTGGGAGGGCCCCCCAAATTGATGCTGTGTCGATGGGTAAGGTCTGCCTGGAAGGTGGGTCTCAGCTTGGTTTCAGTCATTGTCTGCCTTTTTGACACCATGAAGCCAATCCAGTGAGCTGAGCTTCAAAGCAGCCCTGCACACCCAGAGACTCCGCAGAGGAGCTTAGAAAATGGTCTAGTGTGATGTCTTGCTAGCTTTCTAAATGAAAAACCCCAGTCTAGCCGCTCAATCATATTATAAACACATTATAAACATATTAAAAAGTAATTACTTTGGAAGAAGTTAACTATGTCAAAATACAAATTAAGATAAAATTAAGAATGTTCCTCCTTCCAGATTCCGGTTCCTGGAATATGTTTTTTAATTTGGCTCTTGCCTTTTTGTTTCCAGTCACCCTGGCACCTTGGATTCCACATACACTGCGTGAGCATTTGTAGTGTCTCTTGTAGCATGCCAGGTGCTGGCACTGACCAACCTCTGGCAAATCCGTGTGGGTGTGCATAGCTTCGTATTTCAACATGGATTGGGAGGTTTCTACCAAGAGAGGGATTATTCACGATTGCATAATTCTTCAGTCAGACGTAGGCAGAGTTGCGGCCTGCTGCAGACTCTTGTGAGAATTATGGTGTAGTTCACCACATGGAACATCTTCTCTTTAGAGCACAGGGAAGCTGGGTATGGTGGTGTGTGTCTGTGATCTCAGCTTTTAGAATGTGGAGGCAGGAGGATCAGGGATTCTAGTTGGAGATGAACCTCAGCTGCATAGTGAAATTCTGCCCCCCAAAACAAACCACCACCACCCAAAAACAAACAAACAACAACAATAAAACCAAGGCCTGAGAATATAGCTCAGTGACAGAAAAGTGGCTTCCCACGAAGAAAGCCTTGGGTATGATCCTTGCTTAACACTAGAAAAAAAAAATGCAGAAGAAAGAGGAACAGATGCAAAGGAATTCAAATTAACAATGGATTAAGAAAGGTAAGCAGCACCGGGCAGTGGTGGTGCACGCCTTTAATCCCAGCACTTGGGAGGCAGAGGCAGGCAGATTCCTGAGTTTGTGACCAGCCTGATTTACAGAATGAGTCCCAGGACAGCCAGGGCTACACAGAGAAACCCTGTCTCCAAAAAGCCAAAAAGCCGGAAAGAAAAGAAAAACGATAAGAAAGGCAAGCAGCCTTCTGGGAATGATCAGAGTAGAGTATAGCTTTAGCCAGGTGCTTAGAACACTTGTGTTTCAGCTGGACATTGGTGGCTTGAGCTGTAATCCGAGCACTTGGAAGGCTGATGTAGTGGGATTGCCACAAGTTCAAGGAAAACCTGAACTATGTAGGGAGATCCTGTCTCAAGCAAGCAAGCAAGCAAGCAAACAAACAAACAAAAACTGGAGGGGTGGCTCAGTTAGTAAAGCATGAGGATCTGAGAGATTCCCAGCACCCATATACAAAGCCAGGCACAGTGGCACATGTCTGCAGTCCCAGCACTGGGGAGGCAGAGACAAGCACAGAAGTCACCGATCAGACAGTTTTGCCAAATCCATGAGTTCCAACGTCAATAAGAGACCCTGTCTCAAAAAACAAGATGGAGAGCAACTGAGAAAACAGCACAAAGGGTTGGGGTCCTTGGAGTTAGTATAGGACAGGCACCAAGTTCTCAGCGCAGAGATGTATTACTCAGGAGGGCAAGCAGTGGGGAGTGTCTCTGGATCTGACAAAGAGAGACAGCAGGAAGCAAGTGGTTTGGGTTTTGTTTGTTTGTATGTATGTTTGTTTGTTTTGTTTTGCTTTTTGTTTTTGCTTTGTGTTGTCTTTTCAGGAATGGGATTTTAAGGAGAAAAGAGGGAGTCTGTGCTAGGGTGAGTTGGTAAAGCCTGACTGTAAGGTTAGCCACTGTGGCCAAGTAATGAATTTTGATTGTTGGCTCTTGAATGAGTGGGTGGTCATATGAAGGACTGGACCGTCATATAAGGGTGTAGCTATAGGAATGTAATCTCCCAGTGCAACAAGGGAGAGGGAAGGGAAGGACAAAACCTGCCGGAGCCGTGTTTGCCATGTTCTGGCCTGTGCTTGCTATGCTTGGCGCTGCTAGACTTCTTCAAACAGACTTTGATGTCTCCCCTGCACACACATCACATACGCATACACACATACTCTCACTTACATGTGCACACACAACACACATGCACACACACAGAGACTCTCATTTTTGATTGCAACTTTGTCATACACAGCAGTATGACTTTAGCTATTCCTTTGAACCTCATTCTTCTTTCTGCAAAACCCACATCCAGTATTCTGCCTCCTGTGGATACTTAGATCAGGAAGAGAGGTATTTAGTGCCGGCGGAAGTCACTGGCAAGTACCTAAATGTGTGTGTGTGTGTGTGTGTGTGTGTGTGTGTGTATATGTGTGTGTGATGGATCTTGGGGTCTGATAACTAACACAAAGTGGATTTAAATTGTGAGCCATTCTTTTTTTTTTAAGATTTATTTATTTCATTTATAGGTACACTGTAGCTGTCTTCAAACACACCAGAAGAGAGCATTGGATCCCATTGCAGATGGTTGTGAGCCACCACGTGGTTGCTGGGAATTGAACTTAGAACCTCTGGAAGAGCAGTCAGTGCTCTTAACCACTGAGCTATCTCTCCAATCCGTGACCCATTCTTATTTTACAGACCAAAGACCAGCATAGTTTGTCTCAGCATTATCTAAGAGCTTTCAGCAATAACACATGGTCCCCATTCTATGACATTGGACACTATTGGCATTATGACCAGCAAAAAAGCACTGACTTCACCAGGCAGTGGCGGTACACACCTTTAATCCCAGAACTTGGGAGGCAGCGGCAGGCAGATCTCTGAGTTCGAGGCCAGCCTGGTCATGGAATAAGTTCCAGGACAGCCAAGGCTACACATAACTATGCTTGCTATATAAACAGAAGACCCATGACTATAGCTGCTTCCTGGCCTCTGGGTTTTTCTTTGGTACTGACTATGTAGCCAACAATGTCACAAGATGGGAATGGCTCTCTTGAGTGAAGCTAGTATCTTAATGCATGTGTGTCTTCTCCTTAGTGTTGAACCTTACCTAAGAAAGTTGCATATTGACTTAGGACCACTACACTCTACCTCAGAGATTCCTTTCTCCCCAACTTGGGTGCATTGATGATCCATGAATCTGTGGGTCTCTATAGCTGGTCAGCACTGAGTGACTAGGGAATGCAGGAGCACCCTGGATAACTTGGCCTAATGCTCTGCCATCTTCTTCAAGAACTTTCCAACTTACTGTCCCCGAGCCTGACACCCCAATCCCTCAAACTTTAACTCTCCTGCCCCTTCACTTCTAGCTTCCCTCTTTCTAAAAAAGAGTGCATATCACAGCAGCACTGGGTGAGAAAGCCACAATGGCAGCTCTTCAAATTTTCATCCACATTTCTTTAAAATTAGTTTTACTTTATTATGTGTGTGCGGTTTTATTTTTGTCCACATGTTTGTTTGTGTTCCACATGTGTGCCCGGTATGCACAGAGGTCAAAAGAGAGCTTTGAATCCCCAGGAATCAGAGTTATGGCCTACTGTGAACCTGTGACAGGTCCTGTGACAGGTCCTGTGCGGGAACAAGCACTCTTAACCACTGAGCCATTTCTCCAGCCCTAAACACCTCCACAGAGATTAGATTTGTCTGTTTACTTTTATTTATTTATTTATTTAGAAAGGGTTTTATGTAATCCTGGCTGTTCTCAAACTCCCTGCACAGGGACTGGTGACCTTGAATTGTGGATTCTCCTGTCTCCTCCTTCCACGCCTGGCTTGTGAGTTCTTCTTTGGAGCCACCCTACCACTCTCTGTTTCCTCAGCCATCTTTTTGTAAGAGGTTGGAGTCTGGACTGGTTGCCTGGTAGAAGTTGTGGTCTGTCCTCTACCCTAGTGACCAAACCCAGCAACCTTCCTCTGCTTGCCCTGCAGCTGGGCATGCTGCCGTCCCTTCTGTCCCGCAGACCCCTCTCACTTGACTCTGGTTTACCCTTTCAGATGGATGATTGCTGTGCCTTTTCTTCCATTGCTTCTCTTTTACTTTGTTATTTCTGTGTGTCCCTACAGCATCTTTCTCTTATAGCTCTTTCTATGCTGCTTCCTGCCACATTGACTGTATCATGCATGTATCGTGCTGTATTGTGCAAGGCATGCCATTTTGCCAAGGAATATCAGCCCACCTGAAGCAAGCAGAGGTCTGACATTAGGAATTGCCTACTTGGAAACTCCCCAGAGATAGACAAGTCATAGAGGTGGTGAAGATGGAGGCTCCCCATCTTTTCTAAACAAATTCCATCCCCACACAGCCAACCAGATGAAGTATAATTTCCAAACCACTAAATTGATAGGTAACTGGGAAAAATCCTTCTCATGTGTCACAGTTGGCCATGCCTTCAGTTCCTGACTCTTACTAAGTGGGGATGCTTGAGAGTCTCACAAGGGACCTTGAGCTTGCACAAAGCCTCCTGTTCCTTTGCAAAGTCTGCAATTGCTGCTCTTTATCCTGGTTCATGATGTAAGCAGATACCCAGTCACTCAATGTAAAAGCTCAAAACAGGAGATTTTTTTGTTTGTTTGAGACTGTCTTAGTCAGGGTTTCTATTCCTGCACAAACATCATGGCCAAGAAGCAAGTTGGGGAGGAAAGGGTTTATTCGGCTTACACTTCCATACTGCTGTTCATCACCAAGGAAGTCAGGACTGGAACTCAAGCAGGTCAGGAAGCAGAAGCTGATGCAGAGGCCATGGAGGGATGTTCTTTGCTGGCTTGCTTCCCCTGGCTTGCTCAGCCTGCTCTCTTATGGAACCCAAGACTACCAGCCCAGAGATGGTCCCACCCACCAGGGGCCTTTCCCCCTTGATCACTAATTGAGAAAATGCCTTACAGTTGGATCTCATGGAGGCATTTCCTCAACTGAAGCTCCTTTCTCTGTGATAACCCCAGCTGTGTCAAGTTGACACAAAACTAGCCAGTACAGAGACAGAGTCTAAAGTAGCCCAGCCTGGCCTCAAACTCATTATGTAGTTAACAATGGCAGAACTCCTGAACCTTTAGCTTCCACCTTCTGAGTGCTAGGATTACAGGCATGAGCCACTACACACAGTTCAAGCAGTGTGGAGTGTTGAACCCAGGGTTCCTTATGCTAGGAAAGCACTGTGCCAAGTGCCGTACACATCCCCAGCCCCATGCTGTTTGTTTTTGTTTCTTTATTTTGTAGCATTGAAAATTGAACTGTGTGGTCTTCTGCATGCTAGGCAAACATTCGAGTACTGAACTATACTCATAGCCTTTTGGTGTTTTGAAACAGGGTCCTGTTATATAGTCCAGGTTGGTTTTGAACTTACAATGCTCTTGCCTCCATACCCTACAGAGTTAGTTGTGCGGTTACACTCAGCTAAAAAAAAAAAAAAAAATCTCACTGTGCTATAAACCCTTTCTGATCTGGCCTACATTTTATTTCTATCTTCACTTCCCTCCCTGTGTGTGCTATGCTCTAACTGAGCCAAATTACTTGCGGTCCTGACACAGGCCATCTGCCTCAGGCATTATCAGCCAGTTTTTTCTGCCTGGTGAGTTCTCCATCCCCTGCCATCTGCAGCGTCCGGCAAGTCTTGGTTTAAATGTCACATCTTCTGTGCTGTCTCTTCTGCCTATCTGGGCAGAAGAAGAACGAATCTCTTTTGAGTCATCAGTGGCCCAAATGATACCCCTATTGCATACTTTTTGATTGCCACAATATGCTTAGATGTCAGTCCCACCTCTCCATAGAGTTAGGGAACCCACTCATAATCGGGTTGTTTGTTTTTTTTTGCTGTTGTTTTGTTTTGTTCTCTGTTTGCAGTACCCAACAGTGTGTGAGTCTCGGCGAGTATCTAGTAGCTGTTTGGAAATAATATGCAGCACTTTTCTCCTTTAAATGTTTTGTAAAAGCATCTTAATACTAAGTTAGCACTATGACTTTCCATGTATTAGGCTAGAAGTGGAAACAATGATATGTTCTGGGTGGGGGGCTGCTCAGGATTGGTCAGGATTAGTACACTAGAGCTGGGAACTGGGGGGTCAGGGGGAGAGGTAGCAATGCAACCCAGTGCAGGTTGGTGAAGCCACGAGGTGGACCACTGCACTCTCCGGCCCTTATGGCTTCTTCCCAAGGACTTCTGCCTCTTCAGTCCCGCCTCTCTTCCTCAATAGTTTCCTATCCACATTACAAACATTAACAATGGCGAGGCTGAGCCAGAGTAAAGACATTAGCTATCATATCGTCTCTGTTTCCTAGCCTAAGCTTCCCTTTATACCTTTCTCCCTGCTCTGCTTTGGTTTTACACAGCCCTCTTCTTTGTATTTTTTCTCTTTAAATTTCATTTATCGTGTGTGTGTGTGTGTGGGGGGGGGGTTGAGCATGTGTGTGTGTGTCAGCTTGAGCATGTGTGTGTGTGTGTCGGCTTGAGCATGTGTGTGTGTGTGTCGGTTTGAGCATGGGTGTGTGTGTCTTGGCTTGAGCATGTGTGTCTGTGTGTGTCAGCTTGAGCATGTGTGTGTGTCGGCTTGAGCATGTGTGTGTGTCGGCTTGAGCATGTATAACTCAGACGACAACTTTGTGAAGACATATCTTTCCTTTACCCTTTATGTAGGTTTCAGGACTTGAACTCAGGGTGTGGGGCTTACTAAGGAAGCACCTTTATCTTCTCAGCCACCTTGCTGCTTGCCTCTCTTGCTGAGAGCTGCTCAGAGACAGACCATAACTTTAGGATGCTTTAAGACCTGAAGTTGAGGCTGGAGAGATGAGATGGCTTAGTGGTTAAGAGCCCTGACTGCTCTTCCAAAGGTCCTGAGTTCAATTCCCAGCAATCACATGGTAGCTCACAACCATCTGTAACAGGATCTGATGCCCTTTTCTGGTGTGTCTGAAGACAGTGACAGTGTACTCATATCCATAAAATAAATAAATTTTACAAAAGACTTAAAGTTAAGACTTCAGGGTGGTAACTTTAAGGAGTTTTTAGTTCTCTCTACTTCTTTAGTTTAGTTTCCTCCTGTGTTCTCACCACTTGGGGGAAGCCTATGATAACTGGGGTGCCAATGGGTGAGATACAGCTATTGTTTACATAGGGCAAGAATGAGTTATAATTTAGTATGTGTATGCATTGTATATAATTTAGAAAAAATATGCATTGACAGTCAAAGAAAGGACAGATAATTCATCTTGGAGTTGGGGTGGACTTTCATAGAACACCGAAGAAAAGTGGCTCACTGTCAGAAGCCTGGATTCATGAGGCTTGGGGCGAGTGGTGTCATGGAATTGACCCTCCCTGTCCTGATGAGTTCCTGGGACTACCCAAGACATAGTTTAAGGTCTCATATCCTAAGAAACCTATAGTCCTACCTCAGGCAGCAAGAGCCACACCTTTCATTTTATTTTATTTTTTATCTTCAGTGGTGCTAAGGATCCAACCTGGGCTTTCATGCTGCAGGCTCCAGGCTGCTGCTCTGCCTTTAACAACAGCCCTGACCTGAGGCAGCTCTTTCTTAGGCTGCCATGCGTCATGTGCTCCTTTAGAAAAGGGACCTTACTATATCCTCAAGACTAAGTGAGGGCATGGTGCTGTAAACACTCAACAAATGTTTTCTCAAAGAATGGCTCAAGTGTGACTAAATTTACTATCTGTGAGAGAGTCTCATCCTAGATGTCCCCTCCCCCCACAGCACAGGGAGCCTCCACCCTGTCACTTCTGACAGCCTCCAGCAGGGGCTCTTACAGTATTATGGGCTAATGGAGATGAGAGCGGAATTTTATCTAATGATTTTAAAACCAACATCCTATCTGCTTACTTAAAAGATACTGTGAACTTATTGCTAAACATTTTGCACCACATGCTCTTAGGTAAATTAGAAAGCACTGGAAGGGTACTCCACAAATAACAATAATTTGCAGAAAAATAATTGAACCAATTCATATTTGTGTATGAACTATGTTAAAAAACCCAGAAGAAGTTACTTAACAAAGAAATAAGTCTTTAGGCAGAGGAACCAAAGCCAAGCTCACTTCAATAGGCATGTTGCAGACTACCACTAAGTGCAAAGCAGTATAACTAAGAAAGAAAAGGCAAATATTGGGGGAGAACTTGCCATTTTAGATTACATATGATGGTACTTTTAATGGAAAAGGATGGACTGAGTTCCTGGCGTTTCTTTTGAGTTCTTCCATGGAAAAAAATTATAAGAAAAATATGTTGTTATTATATGAGGCAGAAAAAGTATTTTGGGGGGAGGGGGAGGGAGGGGGATGGCTCAGTAGTTAAGTGCACTGGTTGCTCTTCCAGAGGACCCAGGTTCAATTCCCAGCACCCATATGGCTGGAGTCCTAGGGGATCTGACACCCTGCAAGCAAAACACCAATGCACATGAAAACACATTTAAAAAAAAGATAGAAAACTTTTGGCTTTGGTTTTGATGTTTCCTTCAGTACACAACATCCTTATGTATGCCTCTTTTTCTACATATTTTCAGTGGGATTATGGCATCATAATTTAATGCAAATGACTTGACTGGAGAAAGGAACATAAATTTGGTAAATGTGGATGTAGAACAATTTTCAATCCCTCTATACTGGAAATAGTGTGCTTTATAAGACAGTTTAGATTTTAAAATATTTGAGAGACTGATAGGGCTTAAGTTTTAGTAGATGTTCTAGAAGTTTGGGTGCTTCTCAGTTATTCTGTTTATGTAAATGACTCTGTCATAAAGTGTTCACTCCGGTTATTTTCCCCCAATACAGTCAAACTTTTGTCTAAGCAGAGCTTAGCTTTACTCTGGGTGAGTTCCATTCCTCTGAGTTCCTGGAAATGGCTTTCCCTTTTCCGTTAGCCACAGGTCATGTTGCGTTTGTGTTTTCCTAACTGCAATCAATGGGTTCCCACTCCATCTGTTAGAGCCCTACCTCCTAGGTCGCTAACACCTTTCTGCTGCCCTCGGGGCATGAGCAGCTTGGACAAGCAAGCCCTAATTCTTCGAGGATGTAGACCTCCCATTGTTCTTTCTGTTCACTGAATCTCAACTACCAATCAACTAGACAGCAAAGGGTGGAACCTTGTTAGCTTCACTCCAAGCGCCTAGAACCAAGCCTGGAACCTCTTACAATCCAATGTGGAAAGAATGTAAAAATCTGTCAGTGGGGTAGTTTCAGCTGGGTGCTGGGAAGAAAAGCCACTCTTCGCAGGAGTTTACATTTGGCTGTGAGTGACCCTTATCTGGCCCTGAGGTATTTGCATACTTAAAGCTAAAGCTTGTGAATTCAAATGATTCTCTTTGGGAAAACTTCAAGAAAGAAGCAAACGGAGAGAAGAGTGTTCCAGGCTTAGGGTAGTGGGGGGTGGGTGGGAGCTGAGGCTTAGCGGGTACAAAGCTGCCTAGGTCTGCGCCGGAGGGTCTTTGGGTTTTCAAGGCCCTTGGAGTTCTGCACCAGCAGAACCTCCGAAAGCCTGGACTTCTCACCGGGACTTCCGGGATAAGGAGGATATTAAGTCAGGGAGGGGATATGTGACTGATTTGTTCCACACTGACTGTGTTTATCTTTGGCATATTACAAAAGTTAGTGTCCCAACGTCCTAGTGAAATACACAAGGACACAACAGGAGACCTCCACATAGTCACTTGGAGCCTAAACGTTATACTTTCATTAAATGTAGAGGTCATATTATTTAGCTTGTAAGTTGTCTTGAAATAGATGCATGTCTGACAAGTGAGATCCCCCCAAGTATCTCTGATAGTTTTACTTTGAGGGATATAAACTTATTATAAATGGAAGGCTTACATTAGATTTGTGATTTTTGGTTTATGATAGTGGAGCTATAAAAAAGTAGATTTTCAATGTCACATTTTTTTTCCCTGTAGTGTTAATGCTTTCTTCTGATTATCTGTAAACTATTTGATGACTATGTTTCTTTTAGAAATCCAACTTATGGTGAAAGAAAGCCAGAAGCAATGCACTTAAATAAGCAACAATTGTAAAAAAATTTTTTTTTAAAAGAGTAAAACTATTTCTATTAGGAGATAGATGTCTAACTGATTAAGCTTCAGTATAAATGAAAGAGTTTTGGCAAGTCATTTGTCCATATAAAACAGTGTGATTCTAGACTCAGTGGTAGTACAGCCATCAGTGGGCGAGATTAGCATGCTTTGCCTTTTCTCTACGATTTTTGAGTTCAATAGCACTTACACAGCTGTCATAGCTGGCTGTATAACCTCCTTCCTTATTTATAAGTGAGTGCAGTCTTTAGCCTAATAAAACCATGCTGGAGTTTACAATTGTTGACCGTTTATAAATGATATCTGCTCCGTGTTTCACACACAAAAGATGCTTAGTAAATGTTTAAATATCTATTACACAAGAGGGAAACTAATTTAAAAAAATGTCTTCAAGGTTAATATTCATCTTGTACCGGAAAGAGAAATGGGCAAGAAGGTCGGCTATTCAAAGCTGGAAGATGATATTTAGTGCCACATTGGAGAAGGAATGATGAAAACACTCCAGTTCTGACACGTTTAAAAATGGGCACACATCCTATTTCTTTGTTTCATAACCATTGCGCTATACCTTCGCTTTTTGGCATGCTAACAAATTCAACTAAAATCAATGCTATCTAGTTAAAACTTTTTGATTTAGTGGCAGATCCCGTTGTCCTATCACCGAAGACGTCAGTTAAAGCCAAGTGGTGAGGCAGGGATGGATCTATTTGAAAGGAAAGGCTTCCATCCTAGGTATTTCGTGTGGGAAAATCATCTCAAGTTGAAGGATAATTACAGAAGAGACAACCAAACACCCCTAGCCTCCTCGGTCCGCACGGAGCTGGCCACCCCTCGCGGTGGCGGGGGTCACTACGGGCTCCGGGCCCCGGCTTCCTGCCCCAGGGCGGCGCACCGCGGCTCCGGGAAGGTGCTGCGCGGAAACGTGGCACCCTCTGCACCCGCGCGAGAGCGCTTGCAGCAGGCGGCCCGAGAGGCTGCGGCGGCCGCGCACCGGGACTGACACCCGCCCGCTGCGCCGGCGCCCGGCAGGACGGGAAGGGGCGGCCGCCCGCGCCGCGCCGCCCCCTTCTCTCGGCCTCTCCGCGGCCTCCGCCACCCCGGCCGAATTCTTGCATAAATTATGCCAGGCGCGCCTGACGTCAGGTGGCGGCGCGCGGGCGCGGGCGCGCCGCGGAGGGAGCCGGCCGCGGGCGCGCGCGGCCCGGGAGGCTCGTGCGCGCGGCGTGCAGGGCGCGCGCAGGCGCTGGCGTGCTGGGGCCGCGGCGGCGGCGGCGGCGGCAGCGGTGGCGGCGGCGGCGGCGGCGGCGGCGCGGGGGTTGAGCCGTGGTGGTGCGGACGCGCTCGTGCTCGGGAACTATCGGATTAAACTTGAATCGAGTGGAATTACACAAAGGAGCGCCGCGGAGGAGGCGGCCCGGGGACCCGGAGACCCCGCAACTCGCTAGAGCCCCGTCCGCGCGCGGCCAACTCCGCGTCCGTGGATCAGCCCCCGGCCGCGGCCGCCGAGCCAACTCCGGAGCCGCTCTGCGTTTTGTTCCCCACGGCGCGCGGCGGCTGACTAGCCCGAGCGAAGGAGCGAGCCGGTGAGCGCAGACTTCCCCGGCGCCCCCGGGAGGGGCGGCGGCAGGAAACCGTGCCGGGCCGCGGCCGCGCGGAGTTGCGAGAGGGGAGTTGGGCGTGTGCGGGGCGCGGGGAGAGGTGCGCGGGGGCCGCGGTCGGCAGGAGCGTAGCGCCGCCCGCCCGGTCGCCTGCGTTGCTGCCGCTGGGGCCCGAACCCGCGGCCCGAGCGCCGCCCCGCGCCCCAACTTTTGCCTGCGTCCGCGGGGCCGGCGGCGGCGGGGGCGCGCGGGGCGGCCGAGGGTCACTTCCTCGCATGTAAATGGCTTTTTGTTGTGCTGCCGGCGTCGGGGGGGACGGGGACAGGAGGGAGCGTGTCTGCGCTCTGGGGAGCGCGAGCGCGTTTCCTCCCGCCGGCCCCGAGCACGAGTTGCCGGCTGCGTTCGAGAGAAAAGGGAAGGAGGAAAAAGTTGGGTTCCAACTCCGGCGCGAGCGGCGGCGGGCGCGCGGGCGCGGGGCGCTGAGCGCGGGGCTCGGGGACGGCGGCGCCCCCCGCCTCGCCCCCGCCCCCCGCTCCGGCCCGACCACGCCGCGCTCGCCGGGAGCGGCGGCCGCACCGGCGCGAACAAAGTGCGTCCCTGCGGGCGCGGCGGCGCTAGCCTGTGCGGGGACGGCCACGGGCGAGGTGGGTCGGCGGCAGGGAAAGTGCGCGGGGCGCCGCGTGGGGCGGGGGCGGGGGTGGCGCGAACACGCGGCGCGGGGGGCGTCCCGAGCCCAGCCGGTGGCGGCGGCGGTCGCAGAGTTCCGAGCCCGCAGCTAGGGGTTCCTGGGGCTCCCCGGCAGCTCCCAAGTGCGCGAGGACGAGAAGAAAGGGAGCCGGGCTGGGGCGAGCGCGGGCGGGCGACCGGGGGACCCCACCTTGCCGAGCTGGCCGGGCCGCCGGCGGCGGCATAATAGCGACTTTAATCCGCGATCCCAACTCGCGTCCCCGCTCCCCTCCCCCCAGCCTGTCGGGGGTCCGGGCGGGGGCGGGGGTCGCCAGGTGGCCCCGGAGCGCCGGGGTTACGCGGTGGCCCCGCGGAGAGCCGGCTCGGGGCGCGAGCCGCCGAGGTGGCTGGAGGCCGAGCGGTCAGCGAGAGAGGAAGGAGGGTGGCGGGGAACGCGTTGTTTGTTTGCTTCGCACCGGGGACAGGGCTCGCTGGGGGCGCGGGCGGGGCGCGGCGGGGCGCGGTGCGGGGTGGGCGAGGCGGCGCGGGTTGAGTGGCACGGGGAGGGGGCGGCCGGTTGGCGGGGGACTGGTCAGGAGGCTCCGGGGAAGGAGCCGCTGGCCCCGAGCAGCCATCATTCCCGAGTCGCCTTTCTCCGGATGGCTCTGCCTCGAGGAGCCTTGCGCCGTGGGAGCGCACCCCAAACTCTGGCCCGGTAGCCCGCTTTGTGAGCGCCCCCGTGGAGCGGGCGGCCCGGGAGGAGCTCCGGCCCGGCAGCGCGGTTCTCCCTGGAGGTCACTTTTAGAGACTGTTCACGCCTGGGTTTTAAACTAGTTTTTTTTTTTCCCCCCTTCTTCTTCCCTCTTCTGAACAGACAATGGACAAAAGAAAAGTAGCAACCCACATGGAGAGTTTCCTTTGAATTGCTAGAATTAGATACACTATCCAGTTCTCCACTTGCTAAGTATACTTTTTAGTTTCCCATTGTGTATTATCTAGCAATCGATTTAAATAACTTACTTAAACTGTGTCTATCCTCTGAGCTGGATCTCTGAATATATTAAATATTTTAAAATAATTTTGTGAGCTCTGGTTTTTATTTTTTTAGATTTTAAATTGAAGCCGTCTTTGCAGTGGGTGACACCTTCCTAAGGGGCCCACAGTTACTTTCCCTCAATTCTCTTTCTGTAAGAGGGGGAATACTCATCATACGTGTGATAATCAGCGGGAGAAAAATACATCTCTTTATTTCCTCACAGATCTGTTCTAACGATGACAAAAAAATCTTAGTGGCAGTGACCCAGAAGCTCCGTACCTGATTTATTCCAGTTATAATTACGTTTCGATTACAGTAATGTCCGAGAAATAACTTGAGCAGTGGTTTTATGAAGTTGCATCCTCCCCAGCCCCCAGAGTACATCTGTCGCACAGTGTTTTTGTCTCGCTGTTGCACAACAGAAAGCCCTCCAGTCTTTCCCCTAAAATGGCAGCTTTCATTTGACTGGGGCCCATTCATTGACAACGATAATAAAGAGGCTGAAAGCTAGATGCTTGGGGCACGGAGGACTCGGATTGCCTTTCTAGGTGATAAGTAGGAGACATTTTAAGTCTTCCAGTTTCCTTATGAAAAGTTTATTTTCCTTGAAAAACTGCAAGAAAACAAAAAGAACAGTAAAAGTAAAAATTGGAAATGGAAAAGGGCTTGGTCAGCAAATTTTAAGAGCTATTTAAAATGAAAATTTTTTTTTTTTCCTTTTTGTCCACTGGGTGAATACAGCACTCCCTTCCCTGTTTCTGGTACCGCTGGGTAAGGGACATAATGCATTTTTGACAGGCCTGTAACAGGTGAATTTCCCCAGTGTGACACTCCAGATTTGAGGTTGTTTCCTGGGAGTGAGTGTTTTGATTTTATATTTTTTGGGTATCTTGCCCCCACCTCTCAAAAAATCTGGTCAGATTGGTAAATTTGAAGTTTATGAGTTTTTATCCCATGTTTATGCTTTCAAAATTAAAGTTTCTAGATAAAAAACAAACAAACAAACAAACAAACCAACCCAAGTTAGCTAGTGAAGTAAGTGAATTCCAGGCTGTAGTTATACTGCTTAATCAGTGGAGTTATTTTGACACCAGTTTTACAATTGATTCCCTTTTCTATGTCCTTAGCACAAGGACAGAATGGGAAATAGTAGAGTGGTGTGTTAGTTTAATATAGATAGTTAAGTCTCAACTTTTTTTTCTTTCAAGGAGAAAAATAAACTAGTCACACACACACACACGCGCGCGCACACACACACACACACACACACACACACACACACACCACCCCAGTTGAAAGTATTAATTCAGTCAGGAACTTGGTGTTAAAACAGGGTTTTTGTGGATTCATCTTGGTGTAGTTTTTAATCAGTTTGACTTGTGGAATCTTGCCAATACCTTTTCCATAAGGAGTGTTCTCTGTCAGCCTTGCTTTTCCTGGGGGGTCAGAACCATAGAAAGTTCCTTTATGATTTTAAACATCAAGGCAACATTGCAACCTTTCCTGTACACTGATGCAAAGTCAGGAGCTAAGTAAGCACTTAGTTTTTCAGCAGGGAACAGGGATATATACTTGTCTGTGCTTCTGCTCTGTGACCCAGAGTATAATGTGGGAGCCTGGTTTAGGACAGTTCTTTCAAACCGGGAATTAAAGTATCTTATTTGCTGTGCATGACCAAGTTTGCTTGCCATTCAGTTAGCTTTCATTTAGTTCCCTTTCTTTCTGTCTGTGCAAACCTTCCTCTGTGGAAGAACTCTGTGTAAGAGACAGGGCTTTCCCTCTGGAAGTTTATCCTCTAGTAGCAGGGAAACTACCTTCTGCTTGTCTTGATCCAGGGTGAACCATAGAGGCGGCAGTTCTTTTCCCTATAGCAGACACCCTGGCCGTCTTGTAAACAACTCCTATAAATAAGTTATCACAAGAGTGAGAATGCTGCTTAGTCAGGGCTGCGTAAAGTAAGCAGAGAGCAGATCTTCACAGGCCTCCTTCAGAAAGTGGTTGATCCCAGAATCCAGGTGGTTTCTGCATGACAGACATGCACATGCACACCATAGGCGGAATACACGCGACAGCATCTTGAAGAGCATTTGAGAGGCACTGCTGTGACTGAAGGAACTTACTGGTCCTCTGGCTCTGGACTCTCTTACATGTTTGTGTGTCGTTTGGAGGAGGTATTCTCTTATGCCTTTTAAAAAGTAGAACTTTAATAGTGTGTTTCTTCACTGGTTTCTAAAACTGTTAAAACCTTGAGTTTGGAAGATAAAATAGTTCTCTTCCTTGAGAAAACTGTGTTGTCTTCTAAAAATCTTTGACAACCGAAGACAATCTGTGGTGTTGAAAATTAAAAAAAAATGGGATCACATTTTATTTTTCTACAAAATGCAAAGATGTACCGGCTTCCTTCAGTCTGGGCATCACTTAGGATACACTTATGGCTCAGGTTCTGAGTGGATTATTGGTGGGAGTTAAGCAGAAGTGGTAATTAAAACCACTGATTGGGTCTTTTATCAACATATTAAAAAATGTAAGTGAAATCAGCTGTGTTATAATAGGAGGCGATAATCATAGAGATACTGTCATACAGGATTTCATTTTATAGTCACTTGAGCCTTCAGATATTTAGAGTGTGAGAGCCTTAGAAAACGCGCTGAACTTTCTCGAGTCATAGATTGAAAAATGTAGAGCCACGAGATGAATTAAATGAGCTGCCTCTAGCTGGCTGCCCAGTTCCTGCAGTACTCTCTCCCCAGGCCCTCCTGTCTCTCTGGTGCCTAGTAGGGTGTGTCCTGTGAGAGAGATGTGGGGCTCATCTCCTGGATGACCCAGTTGGTGCCAGGTAAACTGTGTTCCTCTTCATGGAGTGATTTGAGAGTACCTTCTGTCCTTAGGTTCCAACGTGTATGAGAACAGGATTCCCAGTGGCTCTCTCCGATCAGTGATAGTTTCCTCTACCCTGTTAGAACTCCCACCCCCATGATTATCTATTTTGAGAAAAGCAGGGATAATTATTCCAACATCTGATTACTGTTTTCAGTGTAGAATCATGAGTTCATCACCCCGACTCGATGCTGTACGTGTTGACAGGCCCTCACAAACACAAATGCTCTCTCAGAAATAGTTATTTATTATTTTAGTGGAGATTTTTCAAAGTAATTTCATTTAGTGGAGAAATTTCAAAGTAATTTCATTACTTTGAAAATGAAAAACATCCGTGTAAATATTACATACGTTGTCTTTAATGAAGAAACATATTTTTGTGGGTACAGTTTGATTGGTTGCCAGGTGTGTTGGTGGCAGTTAATGTAGAATTTGGTAAATACCTCCATAGTGGTCATTTGGGACTCATGCTTTCTGTGTGGGCAACAGACGTGGCTTTCCTAGCCAGTGAATGTGGATAGTTTTCCTGTCCTGTTTGTTTTTGATTCAGCTGTTCTAGGGTAGCTACTACCTGAAAGGTGCACCGACCGTGGAGACGTGAGACAACTTGGTAGACGTTCAGAAGGCAGCATGGGACGCTGGGAAGACAGAGGTTATGGCTTGGATTCCACTCTTGTATGGGCTTAGCCATTGAGAAGTGGCTTTAGCATTGCAATCCATATCTTGGTACAGAGGAAAACAAGAGGAAGGGAAAGACAGTAGTGACTGCTGACCCGGAGAAGGTTGCAGTTGTAGGTCAATATGGAGCTTTGAGGTGAGACCTTAGAGGCAGGTGGCATCCAGCTTGGGCAGCAACGGCATGATGTGGAATTGGGGATTTTTGAAGAATGCTACAGTACCTCCTGAGTGTCGAACATTCTGGATGCGGGATGGAAGGAGTAGGTGGGTGAGTGGAAGAAGAGAAGGATGTGGGCAGTATCCTGTCTGCTTTCGTTGGGATTGATGTACACATGGACTAGATTGTTGTCCTTGGGGATGGAGAGCAATGGGGAGATGCAACAAATAATGGAGGATTTCAGTGAATCAGACCTGAAGGTAGATGGATGTGTCCTGGAAGAGAGAGGTCTCTGGGGATGTCAGTTTCTAGCACATTGCCTGCTTGGCTGGCTGGTGATGCTATTCGTGGAGGCAATGGGACCTGACAAGGATGGCATGTGAGGAAGAAGTCCATGAGTTCTTTGAGCATGTGACTAGGGTCACTGATCCTGACTAATGGTTGGGTAACTATTGTGACCTTTTTTCCATTGTTAGTAGTATTCCAGACTGCTCACGCATAATCTACTACTTACCCTCAGATGTTAGCGTGTGAAAACCCACTAGGGATTGCTGGCAGGCTCAGCAATGGGATGAGGGTGGTGACCATCCCAGCTGGCTCTGTGTGTAGCATTTTTCTGTTTCTGGTCTAGCTTGTAGCACTCTGTAGGAGTTTGCTCATCAGAGGCTAAGCACGAATCCTGCGGTAGCCAGACTTGGCCACGTTTGCCCTTCTGTGTCCTCTCTTCTGGAAGCTCTTTTTAGTTGCTTGTTACGTATTCGAGCAAGGTCCTTGGGCTTCCAGGAGATAGCTCGTGGGTGCCATGTGCTCTCTGGCTGTGCTTCTCACTTGGAGGGAGTTAATTGTGTTGAGACCGTTGCATCCTACGTGGGTGTTGGAGAAATGAATATATTATTTAAGTAATTGGGGAAAAAATAACAGCCTTGGCCTGAATACTTACCTGGTGTTTAGTGGAGTATGTACAAACCAGTTTAATATGCAAATTATCTTCAGAGATACTTTGTTTCATTGTAAAAGTAGATTATACATCATGGTTGCTGGTAGCAGAGGTGTTGATTAACAAACCCAGAAAAGCTTTTGAATAGTGGATTTTAATAATATATGAACTAACAAATTATGAAAATATTGTGTATTAACATTAAGACAGACTTTGTGTTGCTACTTGTTGTTGGTTGGTTTTATATTTTATTTTATTTTATTTGTTTTTGTCTGCAAATGAAGATGTCCTCCCTTGCAGTTATTATTTTTGAAGGTCTCTTAGTATAAGAGAGCAACATTTCAGGTGGTCCTTGCCAGTTCTTTGATAGGAGTGTATTTCTGGTACTATTTCTTCAACTTCTTAGTTTCAACTTTTTTGTTCTTTTTAAAAAATTTATTTTATGTTTCTTATATGCCTTGATGCCTGCATGTGTGTCTGTGTGAGGGTGTTGGGTTCTGGAGTTACAGACAGTTGAGAGCTGCCATGTGGTTCCTGGGAATTGAACCCAGGCCCTCTGGGACAGTCGTCATCAGTACTTCACCTCTGAGCCATCTCCCCAGACCTCCTAGTTACAACTTTCTAAGAATTCCTTTAAGATGCCTCCTTTTGTTTGGTTTGTCAGTGGTGTGTTTCTGAGGTTGGAGAGGTCGTTTCCACAGGAGCTCTGTGGTAATGGAAAGGTGCTAGCAGGCTCCTGAAGTGACTGTGCACTTGGGGGCTACCTCTTCCCCTGACTTCAGCAGTGACTAAGGAGGCAGCAGAGGTCATATGGTGGGTTTGAAGTCTACACTGTGCATTTGTTTTATCAGTATGGGGTCAGGCAGAGCTCCTGCTACTGAGGACTGCAGATGGCATGCGGTTCCACCTCAGCCTTTGTGTGGGGAACAGCTAGGAATCAGACCTGCGTGAGCATTGGTGTGCAGCCTCTTCTTGGGAATGTCATCTTAAAACAGACTAGCAGTGGATCTGGGCTCTAGATACCTTGCTAATTGATTCCGCCCCTCACCCCCAGTTCTGCAGCAGATTTGGGGGCTACTGTAACCGTTTAAGGAGTATACTGTGTCTCCTGTTCTTTTTTCTGAGAGACTGGGGCATAGTAGAAATCTGTTTTGTTGATATTTCAGACAATTATAGGTGTACTTACCATTTAAACACCTAAAAACCATTAAGTATGTTTAACATGAGCAGGTAAACAATGGGATGTCCCTTCCAGAATAATAAGCATACATTTAGCTTGTAACTCCATGCTTGCTAGTGCTCTCTAGCTGAGTAATAGCTCTAGTACAGCTCTACCACAGGAATAAGCCTCAAGATCAGATACATTTTATAGTGTGTGGGCCAGTCAGTTACTTTATGTGTGGGTGGGGCCTGTGCACTGTTAACCATTGATTTTTAGAGGGAACTTAAAAGCCTCCATTGTGGTAGTTTATATATTCTTATGTACTTGAGCTTGTTTGTGTTTGAACATGTTAGGAAAATCATGCCAACCCTCTGAAAGTTTCAAAGTCTTGATTAAATTGTGTGTTACATCGAAGAAAAAGCAAAGAACAAGATATCTTAAAAGATAACAGTAATTGTAATAGTGAGAGTGTGTGTGCCTGTGTGTGTGCATGAGTGTGCAAATGTACACACATACTTGTGCTACAGTGTGTGTTTATAGAAGTCAGAGAACAAGTCAGGCATTGAGTCCAGGACTTTGCATAGTGAACATAGACTGTACCACTGAGTTACACCATAGCCTGTGCTGAGTGTTTTAGTGGGTCTTTAATTATGCATCAAAAACAACTTCAGGTAGAATTATCCCCATTTTGCAGCTGAAGAGACTGAGGCTTGAGAGGTTAAGTTCCCTAGAGCCATCCCATTTCAGTTGGTGGTGGAGGAGCTTGAATCCTGATTGGCTAGATTCTAGAACCTGCTTGCATAGCCTTTTAGCTAATGGGACACCCAGACCAGCTTTCCTTGTGTGAACTAAGAAAAGGTGCTTTAGGGGCTGGAGAAATGCCTCAGCTGTTAAGGGCACAGGCTGCTCTTCTAGATGACTTGTGTTGAATTCCCAGCACCACATCACAGCTTACAACTGTTTGAAATTTCAATTCCAGGGGCATCTGACACCTTCACACAAACATACAAACAGGCAAAACACCAATCAGTGCTCTAAAAAATAAAGTATTGAAAAAAGAAAAAGAAAAAGTACAAGCGACAGTGCTACAACCACATAACTTCCTTTGCTGAATCTTGTCAGCCTAGGTTGTTTCTATCCACACTGCTTATTTGCACTCAACGTTCACAGTCTGTGTCTTTCACCCTTGAGACTCTTTCTCTCCAGCGGAGATGAAAGAACTTGTGGAGGCCACACATCCATACCCTGTGCTGGCTGGAAACTTGAACTCTTATGCTCGAAAGACTATGAATCATAATGGTGGAGATTCTGATACAACCACCCAACCAAAGATACGGTGAGATCCGTGGACACTCACTCTACCAGAAGCGTGTGACCGGCCATATGGCCTATCGGGTGAGCAGTCGTTATTTTTATCAGCTGACCTTTAGTTGTTGAACCCTTCAGCCTGTGTGTCTTATGGTTAGAAAAAAAGTTATATTTATTTATTTTGCGTGTGTACACATGTGGCACATGCCACAGTGTGCCTGTGGAGCGCTGAGGACAGCCTGATCATGTTGGTTCTCTGTTTCCACCGTGCGAGTCCTGGGGACTCAAACAGGTCATCAAGTCTGGCAGCAAATGCCTGTAGTTTCCGAGCAATCTTGCCAGTCCTTGATTTTGTTTTTAATTATAAAGGTTCCCCAGACTCTCATCTTAAATGCAGAGTAGATAAGAATGAGTGGCCTGCAGTGTCGATGGGATCTGCAGTTTTCACTTTTTCTCGGTCTAGACATTTAAAGTTCGTGCTTGCATGCACTTCCTCCAGCAGAATGGCCAGACGGCAGTTACCCGATCCTGCTGCTGTTGGTTCCTGCAGCCATGACTCCAAAGCCATGACTCTCTGCTTCTCAAAGTGACAGTGTCAGGGAGTCCTTCGTCCCCTCCTGCTTCACCTGTGCTCTCTGCCTTGAGTTACTGATGTCTTTCTAGACAACTATTTCTTCTTTCTCCTAAACCTGCTGTTCACGTAGCAGATGACATTATTCTTTACGGCCAGTAGCCTGGACAGGGTCACTCAGTTCTGAAGTGTAGAATGTCAGAGTTCATAGGAACTCCAGGGCCTCTCGTCTTGGACCACAGGACTTCCTCATTTCCAGACTTCTCATTATTGGGTAAGGAGTAAGCTTGTGGCTGGAGCTGGGGACTTGAATGGCAGCTAGGACATGTGGACAGTTCAATTTCAGGAAAGAGAAGACTTGGTGAAGCTCCCACGGAAGTGTCCTGCCTCTCAGACAGGGACAGGAAAGTGAAAGTTCTTAGAAGAAGACTAATGATCCAAACAGCCAGCATTTACTGAGCATGGACTTTGAGCGTTAGCATTTTACAAAGCTGTCCACACAAACAGTTCTCACCAGATCCTGAAGTAGGATTAGGGAGAATGCTGAGGTAGGGATAGTAATTGTCATTTTATAGGGTGATGAAAGGTAGCTTTAGAGATTGCTGAATATAATTTTCCAAGTTCACAGTACTTAATGGGTATAGTTGACTGGAGTCAGGACAGGTACACTTGCCAGCCTGTGCCACTACTGTCTGTAGAAGAAGGTTTGGATGCTCCTATCAGAACCACCCAGATCTTAGAAGGATATGAGGAACAGACAGATCTTGTGCACTTGTGCTTTTTAGAATAGTTCCTGGAAAGAATCGGAGACTGCAATTTGCCTATTAATGGACTATAGTCTGTGAGGCCCCTCTCCTCAGATGTCATATCTTATCGGTTGCAGACACTTCCACCTGAAAAGACACAGGCTCATCACAAAACTCCCTCCATGCCAGCCCCGTCTCCACTGCTCAGACCAGGACACAGTCAGCGTTGAATTATTTAGCTTATTGCAGAACTGTTTTTCTTGAAGTTTCTCCCCAGTGTTGATCCAAGTTACAATTCGCTGGGCATCTTTTTCTCACTGCCCTCGGCAGCATTGACTCTGATGCTACATGGCTTGCAGTCACAGCACGCCATCATTCTGGTCCCTTGTATGAACATTGACTTGTGTGAATATGAAGCGTCTGAAATACCTGCAGACTGCTTCTGCTAGCACCCAAGACAGACCTCCTCCACACCCTTACACCCAGTCAAAGACAGCCATTCACCACATGATAACACTCAGTCCCAAAGCATCGGATCGCCCAGTGATGTCATAGTCATTTTCGTGGAAGTGTACCTTAGGCTGGTCACAAAATGCCATCAACTAAAGAAGCAGCTCTCAAAATTTATCCTGATTGTGACGTGACACCTAGCCCTTGCGTAGATGCGTACAGAGTGGATTTGTGTCCATCTGCAGATGTCATGGCATGGTTTTCCTTGCCAGTGTATTTTAAAAGGGAAAGATGAAATCTTAAGTGGCAACATTACTTTCCCAAATGGAAACAATGTATCACAGGGCTGGTGGGATGAGAAAGTAAGCCTCGTGCCTCCCAACCTAATGGCCTCAGTTCAGCTCCTGAGGACCACATGGTGGGAAGAAAAAGTAGCCGCCTGCAAGTTGTCCTCTAATCTCCACATGTATGCTGTGGCATGCAAGCAAAAAGTTAACAAACAAACTCTCATGGTGAATTTCTGGCTATTTTACATTTCTGTGTCTTTCAGGATTGAGTAAACTGGCATAGGCTTGAATACGAGTTTTTGGTTAAAATGTTTTTGGTACCTGTAAAATTTTAGTCTTGGCCTAGAGAGATGGCTAAGAGCAATGACTGCTCTTCTAGAGGATCCAGGTTCAATTCCTGGCAACCATGTGGCAGGTCACAGTTGTCAGGGTTCAACATGCTCATATATGTAGGGTAAAACACCAATGTGTGTATTGTAAAAGTAAATAATTTATTACAAAAATACTCTTTGCTTTAGAAGAGCTGATTTACAGAATCCCATTTATCCAGATTACTCTTTGTCCTTACCGCTTTCCCACTCAGTTTTTAAAGTTAATTTCTTTAGTTTAGGTATATGAGCGCTCTGTGTGCACATACACCTGCAGGCCAGAAGAGGGCCTCAGATCCCATTACAGATGGTTGTGAGCCACCATGTGGTTACTGGGAACTGAACTCAGGACCTCTGGAAGAGCAGCCAGTGCTCTTAACTGCTAAGCCATCTCTCCAAGCCCACTTTTCTACTTATTAAAAAACAAACAAAATTACCCCCCCCCAGATGTAAATAGGGGCTAGAGAGATGGTTTTCCCAGCAGTTAATATCACTAGCTGCTCTTGCAGAGGACCAAGGTTCAGTTTGCAGCACATGGGGCCTCACAACTGTCCTTAATTCCAGTTCCAAGGGACCCAGTGCTGCCTTTTGGCTTTGTGGGTACCAAACATGCAGATTGTGTATACACATGCAGACAAACATGCATATGCAGAAAATGAAAATAAGTCTCTAAGAAACAAAAGCAAGCTTTCTGAGGATAGACTGGGATGCTAAGTCACCGTTAGCTGTGAGTGCCTGGTAGAAAAGGGAGACTGCACTGTCACTGTCAAATGCATTAATGAGGACAGAACTGGATGCCAGCGGCCACTTCTTGACTTCTGAGCACACTGAGGAGGGGCTTAGCTGTAGTTGAGTTCTGGTGGCCATCTGCTCCTCTGCTTCTTTCAGCTGGGAAGTCTATACCCTAGCTTTTCGGTGGCCGTGGTCTTTGATGGTGAAGGAGGGATGGCTGCTCTGTGGAGGCGTTGCAGAGACTCAGGCTTGTTGACACTTTGGAGAGTCATTGACATTGTCTGTCTGTCTCCATAGCCCAGGATGAGCTGGGGTAACATCACTGGGGTCACCCCCTCTGGATCACCACACAGTACTTAGACCAGTCATGCCTTTACCGGTCAGACCTGTAGAGTGAGTGTCTACCCGGCCCACTGTTGGATCTGGACATGGGTTTGACTTGTTTCAGGAGGGGAGGAGGTCCTGAGAACAGGTTTCAAGGCGTTTAAAGCAGGAGTCCACATTCTTGTAAAAATTGCCAGTGTGTTTCTCACAGAAAAGGCAGACTCTTCATCTGCAAGTCATCTTTATGGAGTTAAAATGTCCATGTGTTTCGAGAGTCAGAATGGTTATTGGGTTGTTTCTGATGTGCTCCTGACTGCTGTTACCCAGGGGCTGGCTGAGGATCCTGATGGCTGGGAGTCCAGAACCTTCTCCCATGCTGCCTCTGTTCTTATTTCTTTCTCCCCTGTTCCTTCCTGTATGGGGTTTGCCCTGGGCCTTTTCTTGGTATGGTTCAGGTCCACAGTGTTGGCCCTTATTGCTGTCTATAACCCTTAAAGCATGACTAGAATATCATTTGTTTTTTCCAGTGGGTGAGTATGCTATGGAAACGAAAGGATTCAGAAAATACAACAGATAAATTGTTACAATGTATTTGGAATGTTACTAATGAGGGACTGTTACTTTCTTCCATCGATGTGGGTAATTTGTAGCCATTCTTTGGTAAGCCAGTTAACATACAAGGGGAAAATAGTCCCAGGGTAAAGATCCATTAAAACAATGGCAATACAGGAGAAATAACTGCCATTTATTGATAAGTTTTAGTTTCATTTCTCCCATGGCCTAATTAAGAGCTTGTTTCAGGAGGAGTTTTGATGTGTATGGTAGGTGTGTGCAAAGAGAAATTGGTAAGGGGCATCATCTATTGGGAGCAGTGCACTCATCATAAGCCAGTGTGATTTCCAAAGAGCTTGTGCAAAGTAGTCGAGTGAGTTAGTGAGTGAGTGGGTGAGTAAGTGGGTTAGTGCAGGGCTTCGTAGTGTAGTGCTGGTAGATCAAGACGCCAGTGTTCAAGCAGAAGTGAAGCTGTTCCCTTCTGCTCTTAGGTTTACTGACCCATTCTTGGTACTTGTTCTGGAGCTTGGGGAGCAGGCTGTTGGGGTCCTGAGCTTTCCCTCATGCAGCCTCTGTTGGCTTTCCTTTTCTTCCTGTCCTGTGTGTTTTGTTGTTGGCCCTCTGTAGGTCTGCTTCATGATCCCAGCTTCAGCTCCTGTTTCCACATGTAACTCCCCAAACTATTATTTCTAGTACCAAAGGTCAGACTCCATCTTTAGTGTTCCAGACTGTCTACAAAGCACCGTGACCTCCTCTTCCTTCTTGTAGAACTATAACAAAAGTTTACTCTTGGCTAATTTGGATCTTAGGTCCTGCACACGGACCTGGTTGCCAGGCACAGGAAGCTGCTTAGCTGGGATGTACCACATCTTCAGCACTCCCTGTTTTGTGTGTTGGTGTCTTTGTGCCCCCTCCCCCACTGTGTACTTTTGAGAACATATTTGCCTATCACTATTCTTTGCCCAGGAAGATGGCCTGTTTAGGGGAACCTCCCTTGCTTCTTGCCTGCTCCTGTGGAGGGCATCTCCCTGGCTTATACCTGTGTCCTTGTGACCTTGCTCTCTTGGCTGTGGTGTTTTGGAGACGAGCTCTCTCTGTTTCTGTAACCACAGTGAGTAGGATGGCTTCAGCTCTATGCCTCCAGGAAAGGCTTATGAGGCATCTTCCATGGCTAAGGCTCCAAGTGCTGCTGGGCCAGGGAGTTTTACGCAGAGGTTCCTTATCGGAGAGATTGGGCGGTGGCCCCTGTGTGGCCCTCTTCCAGCTGGTTCAGAATGTGGGTAGGGAAGAAGAGATAAGTTATTGTGGCCCCATTACCACATTCCTGGTGACTATGTAGAATACTGCTAACATTTGCTTTTAACTCTAGGAACTAGTGATCCATGGATTGACCATCCATCCCCACCATGCCATATTTTAACATGGTATTAACAAGAAAACCTAAAACCACTCATGGAAGCCCTTGGGAGAAGCCAGTTGCTGAAGTTAGCTGATTCTAGGATTTGTGCTGTATACGGAGATGTTAGAGCTGTGGTCCCTTAGCTAAGGCCCATAGTGAGAAAAGGAACTTGCCTTGTCAGTGGGATTTTAGGAGTGGGCTTCAGAAATCCGGGCCTATCCAAAATTGTCCAAGTGTGAATTTCTGCATAGAGGTCCATGACCCTGTCAGCTTTTGAGAAGGATATGAAAGAATCAAGAAACATGGCCATTAAAACCAGGAAAGAACTCTTACGATTTTCAGATTTACATCTTTGAAGAGCCACTGATAGTTTCCGTTTGGGACCTCCAGCAAGATCTTGTCGGCATCTGGAAGCGTGGCTATGCTTGGTGGGCACTGATTTTATGAGCTTCTGCAGTTATGCACAGAGTTGCAGGCTGTTCTTGCTGACCTTTTGGTCTGACTTTACTGTTGTTGCAGGCATGCTGATGTAAAATTATGATTGCACTAGTTTTTAGGAGGTATTGGAAATGTTTCCCCTTGCTTGGAAGTACAGGGTAATGTGACCATATGGGTGATGGCGACACTGCGTGTGAGAAAGTGCTAGGACTTTGTGTTGTCGAGGTGTGGTCAGCGTGCTAGCAGTGAAGTAATGTGAACAGAGTGGGCTACCATTCAGTCAAAGGCCCTGGTAGGAACCTGGTAGCCCACCCAGACAGCCTGCGGGGGCCAGGGCAGGGCTTAGTGTCCCGGCACCGTCTCATCAGGGTGGCTTTCTTGGAGCTGTGGCCCTTTGGAGAGGGACACAGCACTGCCCCCCACTTCTGCCCACTTCTCTCAGCCTTCATTCTCAGGGCCTGCCTCGGGAGGCAGGGAGTGTTGTCCAGGAGAAGGGCAGCAGGTTGGAGAGTAAGGAGAGGGTTGGCTTGTGGTGTGATTGGAAGTTCAGCCTGGGTGAGATTCTCACCGAGGTTACACGCTGGAAATGGAGATGAAAGGTTAGTTTGGCAATGTGTGATGTATTGCATTTAGAGAGAGACTAGAGGCATAGTCAGAGGCTGTTGAAATAGCCCAGTCAGGAGGTGGTGGGACTTTGTTAAGGGCAGGGGAAACGGACTGGAGGATGAAGATAGTCTATGGCGAGTGTTGGGACCTGGGGTGGGGTGGTGGATGATACCTGAGTGTACTCTGAGGGGTCAGGCCCCACCTCAAACAGGAAGGGACCAATCGGAGGAGGAGAAGAGGAGAACTTAATTCATCACTAGGTTACAAAAACTTGCAAATTGTGTGAGTAATTTATGCTAGGCACCAAAGGAACACAGCTTTAAGTATAGCACTTAGGCTCAGCAGGGGCGGGTCACTGGTAAGTTAAAACCTAGCTTGGGCTACCTAGCAAAACCCATTCATTCTCACACCATCGCCCCACCCCCGGATTATTACTGAGAATAGCCCTTCTCTTACCAAACTGTGAACATTTAAATGGTTACTTTTTCCCAGAGTGTGATGAGACCTTATTACCTTGCTACTGCCAGAGTCTTGAAACAAACAAACCTTTGGGAAGGCGGTGTGTAGCAAGGATGCTTATATATGGCCACAATAGGGTGTCAGCCATGCCCCGAGAAGCAGTCTGGAGGCCTGTCAGCTGTTACAAGAGAGCAGTCACACTGAAGTTGGGGATGGTTTAATTTATGCTGTATTATGTTAGAATATCATGTAGACAATGCAGATCACACTTGAGGACAACAGAAGGTTTCAAAGAATAGAACACAAAACATATGTTAACTGTGGTTAGATCCGTCATAGGAAAAACAGAAGAAAAATATATCAATTTAAAAGATAGTTTAAAAAAATGGAGAGTTATAAAGACTGATAGTTTCCTATAGTTAAAAGCTGTGATGCTGGAGTTGACCAGCTCTGGATTGAATCCATACTGAGCTGTCTACTAGCTGTGGCTTTGAACAAATGACTAACTAGTTCTGCTTATCAGTAGCAAGTTGCACAGGACTTAGGACTCAGTTTCTTCACCTGCACCTGGCGGTGGTGACAGTGCTTCAGCCAAATGGGGATTAATACAGTAGTGCATCCGAATACCGTACTCTGCTTTGTGCACTGATAGCACTTAATAAATTAATTAACTCGCAGTAGTTTTTATTTCACTATTTCCTTACCTTTTGTGTTCATGATGTTATACTGAGAGGATTGTAAAATCAGAGAAGACAAATGACACGCTATATGCAAGTTCATAGTTTTTCACCACTTTTGTGGTATAAACAGGGAATCTTTTGAGTTTTAAGAATAAATTTAACTAATTATAGCTCCCTCACCCCCAATGCAACTTTGCTTTAAGGGTTTTTTGTTTGTTTGTTTGTTTGTTTTCCCACCCCTTAGATTGGCTTGCCAGTATTGGAAGTATTTTCCTTACCCAAATAAATTTCCTTCTGTGGCCACCTAAATTTAGGGGACTTCCCTCCTTTGTCTTCCAAAAAACAAAAGCAAACATACAGACATATCCTTTAAATATTTTATAGATGAGATCTGAATTTGTATTATTAACTGTGTTTAGCACGCAGGTTTCAAACCCATTTACTGCTGGCTCCTGTGTATCTGCCTAACATGTAAGTATGGTTTTGATACGTGGGAGGTGGAGAAATCCCAAGAGACTGACTGACGTATATTTGAGTTGAAAGGGTCACTGAGTCCTGGTGAGAGTCCGTGTAGGATGGGAGCGGAGGATTCCGGCCGTTGAAACTCCTTCACCTCGCATTGGAGCAAAGTGCAGCTTTAGTACAGTCTGGAGACACTTTCAGGGCAGTGCGCGTGTGCATGTGTACACATACAAAGACACACATACGCTCAGATATAAAGCACACATACAGGCACGCACATGCACGCACGCATTACGCATGCACTGGGCATGCACGGAGTCTTTTTTCCTACTGGAGACTACAGGTTTTCCCTTAAAGTCGCTTTAGAGGTTCTGCCTCCCTCGCTTCACTCTCTTTGGTCTCTGTTATCTTCTGAGGCCCACAGGAGTGTGAGAAGAGACAAGCAGAGACAAGGCTGATATTTGCTCTGAGTTAATCACCAGTAAGGGGCCAGTGGTTACCCAAAGCCTAAGCCACAGAATCCGGACATAAACAGTTGTTTTGTTCCTATTTTTCACTAAATTTAAGAAGGCATCTGCTATGTTAAAATATTAAAAAAACTTTTTTCTTTAAAAAGTAATGACTTCTTAGTTTGCAGTCACATTATTTTACATTTTTTCCCCACAGAGTAAAAGGAAACATACTTGAATGTATCTGAAACGGAAACTAAAGCCATTTTAATCACAGCTGGTATGGCTCCTTACCATACAGCCCCACCAGACAGCGCACAGCACAGTACAGCTTAGAGAGTCTTGCTTCCACATGATTCTGCCTGGCTACTAGATCCAACTCAGGCAGACAGCTCTTTATAGTGTCACTCTGCCAGATGCTGTCAATACATTGAGTACCATAAAACAGTGTCACCAGGATTGTCAAGAGTGATGACAAACTCTATTAAAACTAACACAGTAAAGCAAGAAATGTATTGCTAGCCACCATGAATGAGGTATCTGAGTCTAGATGTAGTGTTAGCATTAGACAGTACCGTACGTGAGGTAGGGAAACAGCTCCTGACTCACTTTAAGGTCAGTTACTGAGGAATGCAAAGCAAGAAGGGATCACTTAGATTTTTGCATCTTGAATAATCTGAGAGGACCGTGCATTAGCTGATGGATGGGTTAAGCCTGTGAAAAGCAAGAAAGGAGAGAGGACTAGAGGAAGACAGTGTCTTGTGGCTTCTGTGTGTGTGCACATGGGCATGCGTACCGGCATGCTGACACGAACATGCCTCCTTATAACCCGTGCCTCCTCCACAAGAGAAAAAAAAAAGTACAGGGTAGATGGTTTCCTTCAGAGGCAGATGCGTTAGATATTCTTAGACATTCTTCCTCTGCCAGCCATAGAGAATGATTTCATGTAAAATGATAGTCATTTCAAGATTTCTAACATGTCTAATTAGAGGTTTTAAGAGGAAGCAGGGCATGGGTGCTGGAGCTGAAGGCTGCCAGGGCTCAAGGCCTGGGATTGGTTTCTTTTTGTCCGGGGAATTGGGCTTGTGTATAAACAGAGCAGTGAGTGGGTCTTCTCCTTGTCTGGCATATACTAAGTGTTCATTGAATTGAGCCAGGACCAAGGCTTGGATGCCAGTGACCAAGGCATACTCAGAGGAGGTGGAGGATTGCTGGGCCTCAGTTGTCCTTAGGAAGCCTGGAGCTCGTGGTAAAGATGGCTGTCCTACTTTTCAGGCATTGAAATGGGCAGTGCACAGTGAGGACAGCATCAGTGTTCTTGAAGAGAATTAGGAGACCAAGGGCGTGCTAACCAACCGTAGGACACCTCCTGCTTACATATCTGTCAGAGTCTTTCATTTCCCCTTTTGTCTAGTGAAATGTGGAGTGTGCTCAGCTAACCAGAAAAGCTGTGTATAATGTAAGAGGCCCTCCTTCAGCTCTGGTTTATACAGAGTTAGCTATAGAACCACATATTTAATGCCACCCCAAAGTGTGTGACCACTCAGATGAACTCAGAATTTTGAAGTCACTTCCAGATTGATACCTTTTGTTGGGGGCTGGGAGACAGAGTCTCACTAGGTAACTCTGCCTAGCCCAGAACTCATCATGTGAATGGGGCTGGTCTTAAACTCACAGAGGTCTGCCTCTGCCTCCTGAGTGTTTGGATTAAAGGCGTGTGGTACCACACCTGGCCTTACACAGTGATATCTTAACCATTGTTTCTGGTTCTGTAGAGCTAGGCCTGTTCTATGGCACCCACTCCTTTTTTGTCTTTGTTTGTTTTGTTGTTATTGTTTAGAGATGGGGTTTCTCTGTGACACTGCCTTTCCTGGGACTTACTCTCTAGGCCAAGCTACGTTCAAACCCTGAGATCTCCTGGCTTTGCCTCTGGAATGCTGGGATTAAAGGTGTGCGCCACCACCCTGGTGACTGTTATTCTTTTTGCCTGGGATTGACCTCAGATGTAAGCAGCCCTGTGTCTCCTCGCTGTGAGAGGAGCTTCTCCTTCTTCCTTCCCGGGGCCTCTCTGCTGCTGTTTCAGGGAGGAAACGACACAGAAATGAGAGTAAGAAACAAATGCTGAAGGACCTAGTTCATCACCTGTGCCGAGCTCTGCTCAGTCCTCTTGAGGTACTCTCTTGGTATGAAATGGGATAGTGAAGTGGGCTTTGTAAAAAAAAAAAAAATTCTGTTCGTGTGCCCAGGGCTCAGGAGAACCCTCCGGGAAGCTTCTTGCCTTTGCACTGCCTGGGTCTGCTGGACTCTGCACTGGTCATTTTCCTGTGCCAAGGGTGTGCTTGGCTGGCTGACATGTGCTACTACCCAGCAGGCCTTGGAGTTGAGTGGTGGATGCTTTGTGAGGCAGCACACAGAACGTTAGAGATTGTGGGCTCTGTGTGAGGACCTGGTTCTTAGCATCCTGACCCATGTGATCTTGGGAAAGTTGCTTCATCTCTGAAGGGGACAGTGGTGCCTGTGCATGTATTCTAAAGGAGCGATGAGAGGAAGGCCAGGGCAGTGGTGGTGCTGCTCTGGCCCCTTGACATTGCCTTATAGCACAGGACTGTTCAGAGAGGTGGCCTCACGGATTTACAGCAGTCTGAATTGTGTCTTGGTGTTCGACGAGAGTAAGTTTTGTGCATACTATGTTTAGGCTAAAAATAATCTAATGGAAGGTGAACACAATGCAGTATTTTCCAACATGAAATTGAGGTAGTTCAGAACGTCATGTACAGTAGCAGCAATTCAAATAAATCAGCAGACTGCAGGTGAAATGAGGCTGGGGGCGGGGGGAATGAGGGTGAATGGATATGAATACATGAATGAATGAATACATGAATGAATGAATATGTGAATGAATGAATATATGAATGAGGGAATATAAATGAATGAGATTGGGTATGTCTTTATAGGTTGCAGCCCTGGGCTACTCAGCAGCTCTGAGAGAGTGTGTGAAATGCCCATGGGCCAGTTTGTTAGGGACGCAGGAAGTGGGGACTATGGTGGAATAGATCCTGACTCTGAGTCCCAGACTTTTGCAGCAGTGGTTTTGTGTACCTGTACAAAGAAGCCCTACAATCTTTGTACCTTTCATTTTACTTCCCCATGTAGGCGTTACTGTTAAGTGTATCACTGGGGAGTGGATTTGTTTGTTTGTTTGTTTCTTGAGACAGGGTTTCTCTGTGTAGCCCCGGCTGTCTTGGAACTCACTTTGTAGACCAGGCTGACCTAGAACTCAGAAATCCGCCTGCCTCTGCCTCCCGAGTGCTGGGATTAAAGGCGCGTGCCACCACTGCCCAGTGAGTGGATTTTTTTTCCCCTGTGGCTGTATTGGGAGTTCTTTGCTGGGAATGAGAGGGATGTTCCTAGACAGTACAGCTTCTCTGTATAGTTGGATGTGAATGTGGAAAATACTTCAAACTTTCCCCTTGCTCTAGCACTAATTTTTTTCATACATGTTGAGGGCGCAAAAGTGGGAACATGCAGAAGTTTAACCCCCCCCCCCCCCCCAGTTTCCCTTTTCTATTTAGTTCAAGCATTCTTTCTAACTTTGACCTGAGTGATTACGACAACTGAATTCAGGTTGCGTATGTATTCCCCATCCATCACAGCTTCTGAGAAGACTGGACTCCATTGAGCCCTTTGAGCTGAGACCCTCTAGCTTGAGTTCTGGGAAGATAGACTGGTTTTGGTTGTACACTAAAGCCCACTGTTTTAGACTAGTCTCTCCCTGCCAGAGCTTCTCAGCAACTGGGGAATGGGGCACAGAAGTGACAGAGGAGAAGTGACAGAGCAGATTGACAGAGGAGCCTCAGTCCTAGTGAGGTTTGCCAGTTATCTGTTGCTCTGTTACAAATGGCCCTGAAGCTCAGCACTTTTAAACAGCAACCATCCTGTTCACTTACAGTTCTGTGAGTTGTCAATCTGTACTGATCTCAGCTAGACTCCACCCACATCTGTGGTCAGCTGGCCGTTGGTGACCTCACTAAGTTGGTTAGCTGGGTCTATGCGTGCGGCGCGCGCACATACATATACATACACACACACACACACACACACATACACACACACACATGAGTGCATGTGTGACTTGGCTGTGTGCTGTTGGTTATGTGTCTCTTCTGTTCCAGGAGACCAGTCCAGGTTGTCTCACATAAAGGTAGTGGGGACGGCAGCCTCTGTCCCTGCACCTGTGGTTGGAGCATGCCACATGGACAAGTGGCATAAGAGGGATGAATCTGGGAGGCTGTGGATGTGCTAGACCACAGGGCACTGTATTTGACAGTGCATGGCTCTTTCTTCTCCGTTTTCACGGTGGTAACACACACAGAGTTCACCATCTTAACTGCTTTTCACTCTTCATCTTCTCTGTCACGGCCACCTGTTTCTATCTTTCTGGCCTTGTAAAACTGATAGTCACTACACAATAATGCCCTGCTTCTTCATGCCCACACATAAAATGCCTTTGGCCAGTAGTGGGTCATAGCATTAAAAGGAGTGGCCCCAGGGAGAACATGGTAAAGTTCGCTGGGTTCTCTTCCTCTCGTGGGTTTAGGTAGGGTTAAGGGTAGGAAATAAAAGAGAAAGCCAAGGAAAGGAAGCTATTTGGGGTTTCTTTGGTTTTCCTCATTGTGAATTTCGATTTTGGAAACCCTTTCAGAGTCTGCTCTTGAAATCCTACGGCTACAGTTCTGTCAGTGAACAATCGTCAACACTCTGCTCCCCTCTAAGGTAAATGGACAGTGTTTCGGTCGCCAGACCCCTGCCTGAGAGTAACTGGGACAGGATTGCTCCAAGTTCCCGGAAGGTCTGTCCCACCAACAGGCTGTCCTCCAGGCCCCTGTCTGAAGCAGCTGCCTCAGATCCTCTCCGCCCCCTCGACTTTTCTTCTCCACCTTCCTGGGCTGTCAGGCCTGGGCTACCCTTCTGCTTATCTGGGCAGCAGCTCTCGACCCCCAGCCCTCTGCTGTCTGTATCACCTTGTCACATCACAGCTGTCTCTCACATTGTCTCTCACGACTCACCCTGTGTCCCTGTTCCCTTCAGCATGGCCCACTCCAGAGCACCAGCTCCTGGGCTGTAACTGGGGTTGTGTTGTAGGACTTTCTCTCGATCCTCTTGTCCATCATTTTTTGCAGCAGACTTTCCCCTCCTTAAACCCATTCATAGAAAATTCTCCCTTTGAAATATTTCCTCAGCACGGCTCTGTTTGAACATGAATTGTTTTGTCTCAACCTTTCCCAAAGGCAGTAGCTGTTTCATGTTCATTAATGGACCTGAAAATTGCTTATCCTAAAGACAGTCCTGATGTCTCTGGACTTGGTACCGCTCTGACTGTGGGGGGTAGTGATTGGTATTTTTTTATTTATTTATTGATTGATTATATGTAAGTACACTGTAGCTGTCTTCAGACACTCCAGAAGAGGGAGTCAGACCTCATTAAGGATGGTTGTGAGCCACCATGTGGTTGCTGGGATTTGAACTCCGAACCTTCGGAAGAGCAGTCGGGTGCTCTTACCCACTGAGCCATCTCACCAGCCTGTGATTGGTATTTTTTTTTTTTTTTTTTCGAGACAGGGTTTCTCTGTGTAGCCCTGGCTGTCCTGGAACTCACTTTGTAGACCAGGCTGGCCTCGAACTCAGAAATCCGCCTGCCTCTGCCTCCCGAGTGCTGGGATTAAAGGCGTGCGCCACCACGCCCGGCGTGATTGGTATTTTTAAGGTTTATTTTTACTTATGGGTATGGATTGTGTCTCCCTGTGTGTGTGTGTGTGCATGGCGTGTGTATGTAAGCCGTGGAGTCTTAAGGGGGCAGTGGATCCCCCTAGAACTGGAGTTAGAGATGGTTGTGAACCATTCAATGTAAGTGCTGGAACTGAACTCAGGTCTGATGGAAGGACAGTGCTCTGTAACCACTGAGCCATCTCTTTAGCCCCACATGTTCTTTAAAAACATTTGAACTTTACATTTATTGTGATAACGTGGGGGGATGTGTGTGCAAGTGTGTGTGTCTGTGCACATGTGCCACAACACTGGTATGTGAACGTCAGAGCTCTCTTACTACATGGGCTCTGCAGAATTGAACTCGGGCTGTTAGTTTTTCCCACTGAGCCATCCGGCCAGCCATCTGGTGACTGTTTTATTGTGAAACAGAGGGAGCAGCAGGTGGTGAGGTGGGTAGTGGAGGCCTCTGATTTGATTGGGACTTGCAGAAGCACCCCCCCCCCCACCCAGAGGACCATCGGGAGCTGTAGCTGAGGCTCCTTCCCACGCTGCTGTTGCTGCACTGGGACCCTTGATCTGAACCCCGAGAATCACGGGGAGCAGATATTTTGGTTGAACCATGTGGCCTGGAGAAGGTTGTTCCTGAGACCGGTCGCAGTGCCTTGTGTGTCCTGGTGAAGTCCATGTGAGAAGTCGTAGGGGTTTGATAGTGTGGGGCCATGCATAGAGCTAGAGGTTACTGGGTGGATTAAATGTGGGAGCACATTAAACGGTGCTGGAGTGATGGCTCAAGGCTGCTCTTACAGAGAGAAGGAGGCCTGCGTTTGATTCTCAGCCCCCACAGGGCAGCAAACAACTGTGTGTAACTCTTAGGTCCAGGGAGTCTGACACCATCTTCTGGCCTCCACAGGCACAAGGCATGAATGTCACACATTTAAATGCAGGCAGAAACACTGTACTCGTAAAACAACCATAATAATAAAACCTGTGGGCACTGTAGAGAGAAGAGGGTATTTTGGATGACTCTAGCTTGCTTCTTTGCCCAAATAGCCCGCTAGCTAGGTGCAAAGGTTCATGGGGCTACCCTTAGCTCTGTGGTGTCTCTGAGAGACATTGTCCAGGTGTGTGGCCTGGCTAATGTGAGTATTGGCTGCAGTTTGACTCCCACTTTCTTCTGCTCCTTATGCATTGACAGGGCCATCTGACTATGCGTTGGACTACAGTGACTCCTGGCCAGGCACCAGGTTCAGGCTCGCAGGATTGATTTCTCTTTTCCTTTTTAAGCTAGGTGAGGTTTGTCTCCTCAACCTAACAACAACACAACCAAACAAAAACCAAACAAGTGGCAGGGCCTTGAGAGTGCAGTGGCACGTGGGCAGGGCATGTTTGAAAGGTAGGATAGGAAGGAGGTGGTGGACGAGCCCTGCAAGTCAGGACGGATGGAGACCCCAAGCTGATGGTCAGTTGTGCGGTCAGTCGTAGGAGGCGGCGAATGACTGCTTCACAGGATAGTGGACCTGGGCAGTGGCTAGCAGGAATTTGCATTCTTAGCCACTGAAGGGGCTCCTTCTCCCTGGAGAGTGGAAGGGAACTTATTGAAAGGGATGCCTTGTCTCTGCAGTCAGGGTATCAGGTGATTGGGAATGCAGAGGCGTGCCTGTAGACAGATGCACACTTGCTAGTTCACAGTGATAGTGGATAGTTAAGTGGTTTTATTGAAAAATCAGATTTATTAATTGAGACTGAGTGTGCTATCCAGTTGTTGTTAAACCCTGGCCTGTGCATGTTGGGCAAGTGATCAACCATGGATCCCATTTCCCGTCCTGGAAGTATGAATTGCATCTAAAAGATATCTCACTGATTCTGTCATATTTGAAAACAATAAATGCAGTAAATATAGATCATAGAAAATTATTCCTAACTGCTTTTTGAATGTTACTGGTTTTATTTATAATAAAAATTACTAAATTAATCTCAGAGAGTAATAGTGACAGGAAGTCTGTGTTTAGGTTCCTGGACTTTAGAGAATCGTATACCACCCGTCTTAATGAGATTTGAAATCAAGTGGAAAGGTCCTGCGACCCGTGTGGCAGAAGAAGCAGGGAGCTGAGCTGCATGGAGGAGCAGCCCCTCACGCCTGTGCACAGGACAACATCCTACAGGAAAACGAACCACATTTGTACTGGTGTAGTTCTTGCCACACTCTTCACCATGCTGTGGCACTACAACCTGTATGGGGAAGGGACAGAAGCCCCAAGGCTGTGCTCAGAGATGATGGGAGATGTATTGAGTGTAAGCCATGTTGTGCCATTCAGACCGTCCTAAAAACACCCATGAGATGAAACTTTTTTTGTTTTCAAAGTGAGCCCTTGCAGTGGAACTGTGGTAGCAAGGAAAGTCTGATGGAGGCCCTACCCTGCCCGCCCCACCCCACCCCGCCTCACCCAACCCCACCATTATACTGTATTGATTTTCCTTATTTAACCTGGGAGGTGGTACAGTGAGTTTTCTGCTTGTTTTTTATTATGCCCATGCAAAATATTTTTAAAGTGGTTGAAGTTTTCATTTGGAATGAATAGATTGAACTATGACTGGTTGTTTACATTGGCAGCATTCAGGAAGTAGGAATAATTTGTATGGCATATTTTAATGATATTTAATCATTTTACATACATAGTTTAGGATTCCAGGGAATATTTTTGTACTTGACCAGAAGTTTGCATATGGCTGATAACAGTACATTTTTGGTTCCACTGTGGTACGCAGTGAAGGCATGGTGGCATGTGTGTGAAGCTCCCTGCAGTAGGGGCAGAAAGATCTCAAGTGGGCGGGAGCTGGGTAGTGAAGCTGTCTCCAAATCACAAACAGAAAAGTTGTTGCTAAATCTATCCTTTTCTCCTTCCCTGTTTTCTCTGTCCCTCCTCTCCTCTCCCCTCCCCTTCCTTCCCATATCTTTCCCTCTTTTAATTTCTTTCTTTCTTCTTTTTGGTTTTTGATTTTTCGAGACAGGGTTTCTCTGTGTAGCCCTGGCTATCCTGGAACTCACTCTGTAGACCAGTCTGGCCTTGAATGCAGAAATCTCCCTGCCTCTGCCTTCCAAGTGCTGGGATTAAAGGCGTGTGCCAGCACAGGCTCTCTTAATTTCTAATTTTTCTCCTTTTTAAAAAATTTTATTAGATATTTTCTTCATTTACATTTAAAATGCTATCCCCAAAGTCCCCTATACCCTCCCCCTGCCCTGCTCCCCTACCCACTCACTCCCACTTCTTCGCCCTGCCATTCCCCTGTACTGGGGCATATAAAGTTTGCAAGACCAAGGGGCCTCTCTTCCCAATGATGGCCGACTAGGCCATCTTCTGCTACATATGCAGCTAGGGACACGAGCTCTGGGGGCACTGGATAGTTCATATTGTTGTTCCACCTACAGGGTTGCAGACCCCTTCAGCTCCTTGGGTGCTTTCTCTAGCTTCTCTATTGGGGGCCCTGTGTTCCGTCCTATAGCTGACTTGAGCATTTTTTTAAAAATAGAAACAGGATTAGGCTACTCATACGGTAAAGCATGCCCGTAACTCTGCTTACTAAGCGCCATTGGCACGGTCAGCACATATTTAATAAAGAGAAATGGCTGCATAGTACTCCACTATCATGACCCGCTATAGTTTACTGTTTGTGTTAAGAATTTATTTCTTATTTTATGAGAATTTCATATTCACATATCTCAAAACAAAACATATATAATGTGTTTGGTCAAGCCCACCCTCATTTCCAGATATGCCCATGAACCCCTACTCCCTTCGTTTTGCTTTAAAACCTGTTGAATTCACTTAGTGCCACCAGTGTGTGCCAGGGCATAGGACCATCTCTTAGAGAGAGCATGGCGGCCTCTCTCTCCCAGCAGCCATCGTTGCCAGCTCTTCAGCTGGGGTTAGGGCTTTAGGCTCTCCTCCCTTCCTGCCATGCTACGGTTTTGTCTGGCCTGATCTTGTGCACGTCGCCATAACTGGAGTGAGTTAACACCTGCCTCTGCCCTGTTGGGTCTTTAAACTGTTCTGCTGTGGCCATCCATCACTTCTGGCTCTTACATACAATCTTCCTGCCCCCTGTGCAGTGATGATGCCTGAGCTTTGGGAGAAGGGAGTATGATGCAGATACATTTGGGGCTGGACCCTATGCTGTCTCTTACTCTCCGCATGTTGGCCAGTCTCGGTTAATGCCCATCTACTGCAAAAGAGGGGAAGGTCCTCTGATAACTACTGAGACATGCATTAATTATGAGTGTAAGGATAAATCAGTAGCAGTCAGTTTATATTACGGCTGATTCAGCAGAATAACAGTAGTAGGTTGTTCCCTGGGCCTACTGCCTCTCTACGTTCTTAGCCGTATGATAATGGTAGCAGGCATGGCTCTAGCCTTGCAGAGCAGGCTTGGAATCCAAGCAGAAAGTCGGTGGTTACTCCAGTAACATTTGCACCTCTGATGTACCAGTGTGCATACTTTGCTGGTCCAATGGTTGTGACATCACAAAGTATTGGCAGCCAAGTGAGACTGATGACTACTCTAGCCCCAACCCTGTCCCCTGAGCACACACAGCACCTGCAGCACTAGGAACTCTAGCCAGTAGGGGTGAGTCCTCCAGCTCAATGCCAGCTTGATTTCCCCGTGTTCTCTGACTGAAGTATGTGGTGTGTTCAGTAACAGGATCTTACCACCAAGTTCTGGTGGGCAACTAAGAGCAATGGCTATCTATAGACCACGATGTCTGTGGTGGGAAGTGGGGCGTGAGGACTGTGGGACCTCACTGGCTGCCAACTCACTACCGACCCTGGGATTTCTACTTGGTGGCCTCTGATGGTGTCTAGAATTGTCCCGTTGTAGGGTAACGTGATTTAAACATCTTTACAGATGTGTGTGTGCATTCTTAAGCACTGTGCCCAGGGTTAGTCTGGCCAGCACTGCTGAGGAGTCAAGGCAGCAGCCGACCATTTGTCCCAGTGTGTAACAAAGCTTGAAAATTCGGCAGTAACCATTAGACTATCACAATGTGGTGTAAATGATTATGTACCTCCAGAGGACAAAACCTCTGTCAGTTGCCTCTGATGGGACACTTTTAAAACCTCGTCAGTAAAAAGACTGATGATTTATGAAGTCAGCATGTTGCAAGTATGTGTGTGTGTGTATGTGTGTGTGTTTCACATATGCAAGCACACATTACTAATCTACAAAACTGTTTAAAATACTGATATTAAGATTCCACTTAAGAGTTGAATTTGTGATACGTGTTTGATTTAATAGGAAGGCCTTGTCGCAGTCTCTTGTGGCTTTAGAACTTAACTCCTGCATTCACAGAGGTGCAGATATTGCAGATAACTGGCAAATGTAGATTGGAAAGTACTTAGTAAAACAGTAGATCTGTGTGCATGTATGTGGGTATGTGCGTGTGAATGCAGGCACCCTAAAAGCAGGACCCTTGAGGACAAGGTTCCTTTGAGACTAGAGGCATCGGGGCTCTTGGATTTGGAGTCACCCAGTCCATGTGCTGGGAACCAAATTCTGGGCCTTTTTGAGAGAAGAGCTTTTACCTGTTAAACTCTTCTTCAGTAGCAGCACAAAGTTGGTAGGGGTTCCAGTTAAATGCTATGAGGGATGTCCTCGCTTGGCAGAAGCTCTTCTCCCTGAATGCAGTTCATAGTTCCTGCTAGGTTTGAAGATCACCACTTACTGTTTTCCCCTGTATCACTGAAAAACTTAGGTCAGCCTCCCCTTTGCGTATATGTGGGTGTGCACACATGACTGTGTCAAGGCCAGGTGTTATTCCCAAGGCACCATACACTGTTAGGTTTCATTTTGAGGCAGGGATTTTCACGGGTCTGGAATTTCTCAGGTAGGCACTACTGGCTGTCCAGTGAGCCCCAGTGTTTCTGTCTGGTTTTGTCTTACTAGCATGGAGATCGCAAGCATGCACCGCTGTACTGGTAACCGTGGGTTCGAGGAATTAAACTCGGGTCAAGTTTGCAACATACGTGCTTTGCTGCCTGACATACTCAGTCCCGATGTAGTATGTCACTTACTGTGTCGGACATCTTACTAACTGATTAACAGGCTGGGCTAATGAAGATAGTTCATACGTTGCCTTTCTGTACGAGCCTGCGTTGAAGGACTTTAATCACAGTTATGGAAGGAGGATTACTAGGCTAGGATGACTAGTAATAGATAACCTACTTGACACTTGTTCCAGCTGAGTACAGATTTGAACCACATGTGTGTCTGGCTTGTCAAAGCACTGTGCTGACCAGTGTTCATAGGTAGCAGTTAAGACTGCTGGTGGGTTCCTGCAGCAACCATCGTGCATGAGATTAAAGCAGGCGTGGCTGGGCAGAGGGTGTTTTTATATTAAGAAAAGGGCATGGTGTCGCACACCTTTAATCCCAGCACTCGGGAGGCAGAGGCAGGCGGATTTCTGAGTTGAGGCCAGCCTGGTCTACAAAGTGAGTTCCAGGACAGCCAGGGCTACACAGAGAAACTCTGTCTCGAAAAAACCAAAAACCAAAAAAAAAAAAAAAAAAAAAAAAAAAAAGAGTCTTTGTTGACTCTACCCACAGCACCTAGCCACTGTCTGATACATCCTGTGTGCATTTGAGTCTTTAAATAGAAATTGAAACTGTATTTACCGGTGAAAGAAAACCTTAGTTGTACTAAAAGAAAATGTGCGCCTTTTGCCTTAGGAAGGTGAATATTTGCTCGTGCTAACTTTGTTGAAGTTGATAACTTACTATCCTGACATACAAGTAGTTTTTGTCACAGGTAAGATCTAAGATGATAGCTATGTTATTTTCTTGACCACAGTAATCCTTTAGCCAGTAACTGTGTTTACCAAAACAGCATGTTGAATACCTTGAATATCTACACTATAAACTTCAGTTTCTTACCTGTAACAGCAATGATAAAAACAAAAGATCTTCCTACCTTAGCCTCCTCAGTAGCAGTTCTGGAGGGGTGCACCACCACGATGGCTATAAATACAGTAGTTAAAAGAACAGTTTTACAGCAGGGTTTAATGTGACAGACAGCGGTAGTTTGTATGAGTTCACAAGTGTATGCTTTGTTAGTGGTGGTAGGGTAGTTGACAGTTGAAATATGGATTGCTGATGATCTTGTTGCCTCTCTGATTTTCTTAACTCTAACAGTCACTGAAATATCAGTTCTTAGTGTCTGCAAACATTGATTGTTTGGGAGAAATATTTTTACAGTACAGTTTCATCATATTTCATTATAGCCTTTTGTCCATCATTATATTTACTTCCTCCCTTACCTTGTCCCCCTGCCTCCTCCTCCCTTCCTTCTGATTTCCCTTCCTTCCCCCCAGATAATCTCTCCTCTTCTGCTTTCTTATGTATATATTACCCCATTCCTTTAAAAGGTCTTCCTCCCCTTTCACGATCTGCTTTCTAGCTTCATGTACACACATATAAATAAATGCTATATGTATGTATGTGTGTGTGTGTGTGTGTATATATATATATATATATGTATATGCATATAACTTCAAATGTGCATTTAAGAGAAAAACATACAGTATTGTCTTGGTATTGATTTCATTTAACATCATGGTTTGTGCGTGTCTTTGTTTGTTTCTTTGTTTTGAGTCAGGGATTCTCTGTGTAGCCCTGGCTGTCCTAGACTTGCTTTGTAGACCAGGCTCACCTCAAACTCACAGAGATCCGCCTGCCTCTGCCTCCCTAGTGCTGAGATGAACTCCCGGCCTTAACATAGGGATTTTTATCTACAGGGTTGGCTGTGATGGTTCTTGGAATGATTACAAAAATGGACTGCATTCTGGGAGAAATTATTCTAGTACCAGTCATCTTTGTATCTTCAGTTAATAAATAGGGAAGAGTCCCTGAAAGAAGTTTTAGATGCCAAAATACATGTTCTTAATTGACTGTAATTTTCCTGTAGATTTCTTCATTCACATGCCCTCTTTCCCACCACCACCCCTTCTTTCTTTGCTGATGGGGCTTGTCTCAGCAGCAGCCATCTCCCCATTGGCTCCAAAGAGCCTTCATCTGGAAGCCACAGTGTACCATGGCTGCTGCATACTGTTAAGAGAGAGGCACCTTTGGAAGCAGCATAGAAGACAGGCAGATGGGCCCTGTGTGCTGTTCAGAAGGAGGCATGTGCACGATGTGGCCTTGGGAAGGTGAGCAGATGCTTGTGCTAGCCTTGTTGAAGTTGGTAAATCACCATTCTGACATACAAATAATTCTTGCCACGTTAAAGATGAAATTCTAGCTATAGTTGAGACATTCAGTGTCTTTTGAGAGCATAGATCCATTTTTACTTGCATTCTAAAGTCTCAACTTTTTTTTTGAAATCATGTAATGTTCTATCCGAGTCCTTAATCTCTCGGTATTTTAAATGTTTGCTTCATGAAGTGCAACCTGAAGCACTGGGCTGAAGGCTATGACTTTAGAAGTACAGCTCCGTCTGTACTGCAGACAGTGGTGCTGGCTGAGATGTGGATGGAGCACGGGCATTCACCCCCAGGATTCCTCCCCAGAGTACTTGAGGCACGCATGGCCACTTCTGCCCGGGCTGCCCAGGTGGGGCGGGGTGCACGCAGGCTGCTGGGCTGCTTGTCTTTGGACGGAGCCCAGGGTGGCAACAGTTTCTTCTGCTGGACCTGTTTCCATGCAACACCAGCAACTGCCTCTTCCTGCTTATCCTGTGACCTTGACTGGGAGACATGTGGTGAACATGGCGTGCTGGCTCAGGACTCCCCGCTGTTCTGTCTGCTTACCAGCCCTTGGCTCCTTGAGCTCTTCACAGTAGGCTCTCGACTATCTAGCTTTATACTATGATAGAGTGTAAACTGTTCATAGTTAAATGCCTTTACTAATTGGAGATCTATACAGCCGCATATTACAGCTTTAAAGGAAGGGCAGGGACTAACCCAGGGAAAGAATCTCGAGGCCAACTGAGTCTTCTTCATGGGTAGGGCAGATGAGAACCAGCCCAGGGAAAGATGGCAGCCTCATCAGATACTCCTGGCGGCCTAGTGACTTATAACAAGGGTGGCATGTAATTAGAAATTGTCCCTGTCTTTTCTGAGTACTGATGAAAACCATGGCTCAGAGGTTAATTCAAATAGTAATTAATATGGGTCCCTGTCAGTACGGGGTGGTAATGAAATCTTTCCTCATTTGATGACTTGGGCTTAAATGTTGAGCAGCGAATGGGAAGGCTGTTGCTCCTCATCTTACTAATTGTGGGGAGGCTCCATCAACTGAACACAGAATGCGAAGCACGGGACTTTGTGTCCTGCAGTTGCCATCAATAGAAGCTATGGCATGGCATAGAGATAATACTATTTTATTTCCTCTGTCACTGGTGTCTGTTATATAGAGCATACATCACTAAGTCCTCACGTACTGGCTGGCTGACCAGATCTTTGAATGTTCTTATTACCCCTTACTGGTACAGCACATTTAGGGAACAGTTTCCTAGATAGTGTTGAGGGTTACAGTGCACAGACAGATTGAGAGGGTGACTGGGCGGTGCCTAATTGACTCGTAAGTAACACGGATCCTCCTTCTCTTTAGACCAACTCCATGCGGGGTTGTTTACTAAAGTGATTTTGGTTGATGTTCAGGCAGGACATCCTAAGAAGTAACTTCAAAAGCTTCACTGAGTAAATTGCTTAAGGTTGCCATCTAATTTTGAATTGTTTGTTGGCTCAGTGACATTGGTGTGATCTGAATGTGATGTTTGCTTTCGTTCAGAGCAACATTCATTTTACAGGAAGTAGCCATAGAGAACAGAACTGCAGCATTTGAGGACTCAGGCGTTCCAGACACACGGACAGGAGAGGAAGACACCTTGCCAAGCAGGTGTAGAGAGGGGCCTCATGCCTCTGCAGCTCCGTGCTCAGTGCTCACTCCGCTGCGATCTGCATTGTTTGGGCCCCTTAGAAGCCAGTCCCAGACAGCCTATTTTATCTTAAAATACTTCAGTATATCTTCTTAAGAAAAGAGAGCATTACTTCTCAAATTAATTTGTTTTAGGTGCTTGGTGGACATTTTGTGGAGTTCCCTCCCTCACCCCCACTCCACCCCCAGTGGAGAAGGACGTGCTGTTAGAGAAGGGGTCTGCACACTTGTGTTCCTAACTGGCTTGGTGTGAGCAACAGGCTGCTACAGGACAGTCAGGATCAGTGCGTTTACTTTGTTTTTGGAGCAGCCACAGAATTCTAAGCTGAGAATGGCAGGGTCAGACCTTTCTTTCTTCATAGCAGCTGCATTATCTTGGAGGTGCTGGTGTCTAGCTCCTGGGAGGCGAGGGCTTTGGGGAAGGCAATCAGAGTTGTGGAGGTACTTGATCATGCTGCTGGCCTGTGAGTAAACCAGCCAGCTTCTAGAGGAACTCAGGGGAAGCACATTGGTCTGCCATCGAAGAAACCTTTCCTTCACCAATTCCTGCCACTTTCCTAGGAGCATCAGCTTCTCTGTGGCTGTCCCATAGACAGGGAATGTCAATATGCCTTCCTCCTTCCACTGCCTCACTAGTTTAGCACCAACTACGATAGAGTCCTGACTTTATTTCAGACAGCTTGCTCCGGCTCTTAGGGATGTCCCTGGATGAAACTTGGCAAAGCACAACAGTCCGGTGTGGGGTGGGTCCAGGGGAGCCCATAGGATGGGCATAGTGTTCCCCTGAGGTTTTTAGAGTAAAGTCATGGCTGGGCTTGAGTGGGTGGGGACCGAAGACCGGAGAGAACTTGTCAGGAGGGCCCCGGATGTGAAGCACAAGCAACTGTTCCCACTGGCTGCACCTCAGGCCCTGTACACTAGGTAGACTGTAGCTACCAGTGCTAGGACCTCCTTGTATACCAGAGCGACATGGCCAACCTTGTCAACTCAGAGTTCCCTAAAGGAAGGCCATTGGATAACATGATCAGGTGGGCAGGGTGGTGGCGGTTTGGGGGACAGGAAACCTTTGCATTGTCCCATCTTAGGACTCCCAGGAAAGTGCATAATGGTCAGAGCCATCCAGGCCTAGGCCGCCTAGCATCCCTAAGGAGGCCTGCACAGTTCTTTCAGTGCTCTTTCTCCTATGTCTTTGTCTCAGGTGCCCTGCAAGCCCATTCTGTGCCTGGAGTCCCGCCCATCCTCCTCTCCTCCAGGGCTGTCTCCTCTTATCACTTTCCCAGGCTGGAAGCCCTGGTTAGGCTCACAGGCCACTCAGACTCAGTGGGGCGTCAGTTGTCATAGCCCTCAGGGCACTTGTTACCACATGCTGTTATGCCTGCTTGTGGGGGAGGGGTCAGGAAAGATGGAGATGGAGGCTGGGGGCTGTGGTGGGATCTATGCTCAGCTGTTTGCTCCATAGAGAGCAGGGGTGGAAGCAGGGGGTGATGGAAAGCCTGTGACAGAGCAGGGAGGGACCATTCTGCTGGCCACCAGTCAAGACAGGGATTCAGATTTCTAAAGTTGGGCAGGGGGTAGGGAGCAGCTAGAACACTGTTCCTGATCAGCTAGCTCGTCACAGGTCCAGCTAACACCACCAGCAGCCATGGTGACAGGATTTACTTCCCAAGAGGTCAGTGTGTGGCTGCCTTTTGGAGTACACTTTTGACTAATAGGGATGGGTGAGCCATTACTGTCCTCCCAGCTGTACGTATGCATGGAATCAGGCACCAGCGCTCTCAGTGAAGGTTCCAACATGCAGAGGTCCCTGGGATGCCTGGGTTCCTCTTAGTCAAGGAACTGCTTCTCTGACTGGGCAGCAGCCCAGTCCAGATTAGGAAGCCTGGTGGTACAAACAAGCCTTGCTGAAGTCTCCTTAGCCCTCATTTCTCTTTTGTGCATGGTAACACTGTGTTTTAAAATACGAGCAAAACAAAGAGCAGCCAGAGATGTGAGAGGAAAAAAATGCCCCATGCACTTGGTATTAGGGACAGGACCCAAAACTTGGTGCAAATGAGGCAGGCATGCACTACCACAGAGCCATCCCCCGAGTAGGCTCTTGCTTTACCCCTAACACCCAGTACTACAGTAAGCCTGCTGGCTTTTATCTTACTGTGCACCATATGGCCCTTTTCTTGCTCCCCATGCTGGCCTCTGCGTTCCATCTCTTTGCAGCCTAGTGGTCGTCTATGAAAATGAGGCAGAGCTGGTCCTTCTCCTGAAATTGTGTCTAAGGCCTGGTCTCCCTCATGTGAGACCTCTCTGCGTCATGGAGACGCCTTTTGCCCCAGTCTCCCCTCCATACCTCCCTCAAGATGGGCTCTTAGTCCTTACTGTCCTCTGGAGGTTCCTGCCCTTTCTCTGTCCTCCAGAACATTGACTTCTTCCAGCCATCTCATTCTTCTCACGGCCTTCCACTATACCTCAGCATATCTTCCCAGCCAGGTGCCTCCCCAACACCCAGTTTAAGGCCAGAGCCCCTGTGTTAAAGCCCCGTCTACCTGTGACTTCTTTATACTTGTTTGTTTACTTTTTGCTAGGGTGTAATCAAAGTACATGACGAGGGGTTTGCCTGCAGTGTTTACTGACGGGTGCCCAGTTCTCCAGCAGTATGTCGGCTTGGTTGGCTGGTCCTTAGTAAATACTTTACCCAGAGGGAAAAGTCTTTGGAGCTCTTTCCAATGGGTCTTACCTTTTTGATGTTGCTGATGATGAAACTTTGCAAGTGAGACAGCAAATGCTGCTGTGCTACACAGAATTCAAGGCCTAATAGTCCTAATGGTCAAGTCAGGTACCTCCCCCCCCCCCCCAACCCACCAAATGTGCTTAGCTTTACCTTGAGCCTTTCTTTGGCTAAGTGATGCTGAGCAAGGCTAGGTTTTCCCAAAGTACATAGCCCCGGATGGAGTAATGCCACTTCCCCCTGTTTCCCGGGGTGAGTGTGGTGGACTGGCGAATGTGATTCATTCTGTCTTGGGGGGAAAGTACATATATAACCTTAGTGCTTTGTCAAGCCAGGATTATGGCGGTGGGTATGGAAATTTAGTGTGCAACCCTGCCGTGTCATGGACTTGAGTATAATACACATACTTCCATTTGTTATTAGACTCGGCAAGACCTTTGTGTTGAACTTTTCTGAGAAGCCAGTTATTATTTTAGAGTATTTCCAGCATTGTGCACTTTGCCTATGTAAAGACAGATCTAACTAATACAGACTTGATACAGAGGCGGCCTTGGCAGTGGCACTGTATGAACTCCATCTTCTCTGTTGCTTTCTACTTAGTCTTAAAGTGGCAGGGTTTGGGGGAGGGGAGGGGAGGATGCATTGAGAAGTGTGAAATTAGGAGCCCTGAAGGTTGATGAAGTTAAGCTGTACTGTGTACTAGAAACATACTGCAGTTTGGTTCGTGTTAACACTGATTGCTTATGGTAAATAACATGTCACCTAGGGGTAGGGAACTCTGGCAATGACAGGCTTGCTTTTTTGATCAGAACAAGTCAATCATTACAGATGACCTGGATGAAAATACTTTGGGAACCCTTTTATTCAAACTTTAGCAGCTGTGCAGAGATTAGGTAGGTGTCCGGTCTCCTCTTTAGCTGGAATGTGTTTGCAGATTCAGAGATGTTTGTTTTTTTTTTTCCCCTTCAAATTCCCTTGGAAGTCAAGTACATGTCAGCCTTGAATGACACATCTTCCTGTTATTAGTGTTGATTAACCAAGCTAGGGGTTAGTTTGTCTGGCAATTAATGGAGCGGCTGTTAGCCACCACTGTGGAGGACCTTGGCTGGAGAGATGCAGGGACCTGTAGTTTCTGCTCTGGACATGTTCACCTCTGGGGCCCCTCCTTATAACATGCATAGGATAGGTGCATGTGATGCGCCGAGAGTCACATGAAGGCAAGACCAACCAAGTGCCCACAAATCTTCTCCCCTGCGGGTATTCGCCTGTTAGGAACCAAGGCTTCAGCCTGGGCAGGGTCGAAGCCACGTCTGTTTGAAATGGAAAAAGAATTGTCATCCATTATTTCTGTTGACATCTGGATGTCTGTAAATAAGCTCATCCTCAAATGTTCCCGACCATAAAGCATGTCTGAAGTAGGCAGAGGGAACTCCAGCCCTGTCAGCTTAGGCACGCCATTCTTATGTCTATCTAACCAACTTTTCCCACTAGACTCTTGTGTCTGATCTTTTCATATTGATGCAGAGAGCCCAGTTTTTCTTTCAAGTAGTCAAGCTGTCCCCTGCTCCACGTGACTTCCTGTACCTGACCGTGCCAGTGGCCATTTAAACCAACTCAGTGTTCACTCTTGAAAATGCTGTGCAGTTATCCAGAAGCCTTTTACGTATGCTAGTGTGTCTCTGTTCATCCTCTGAGTGTGCTCCTGGAAAAGGGCTCAGGAGCACATACTCCTGCAAATGGGGTAGGACCTGTCCTTTTTCTGCACCCGCCAACTCTGAACACTAGAGCTCTTTGCCAGTTCGTTAGGGAAAATCTTGCCTGTTGTGCTTCCTCAGACCCATGCTCTCTCCATCACACCAGCCAGCTTCTGTGATCACTGTCTGACTGAAGGGCAGACATTGCAGTCCGGAAGAGAGTGGTTTAAGGCTCTGCCTCAAAAAGCAGTCTTGGAGAGTCGGGGGTTATCACCTGTGCTCATCAGCAGAGTTCTCAGTCTCCACTCCTGTAATGGGGGTGGGTGATGAGGATTAAAGGGACTTGTGCTTTGTGATAAGGCCTCTGCTTGATACCTGTCTAGTTACCACATGGCAGCCACACCCTGGAACTTGTTCTCCCATTTTGCCTGTGGGGATCCTGCACCTGTCTAGCTGCTTAGGATTCTCCTCAGCCCTGGAATTCCCTTGGCAGTTGCCCCTCTGCAAAGAGGCTCCTGTTCTTTTTGCCGCTCTGTGCCGCAGGCTCTGTAGGTGAGGTCTTGGACCAGCAGCATCCGCCATGGCAGATGACTGAGCACAGACTCCTGTTCAGCATCACACACTCAGTTGTACATCCCTCCTAAATCATAGGCTACCCTTGTCTTAGCACTCCCTTGCCCCCACCCCAGTGTGGAGACGGGCTCTTAGGAATGAACTAAAAGTAAACTGAACAAGAGTGGGATCCTGATCCAGGATGCTTGTATGGTATCCTTGAAGATAAGAAAGATGGGGCTGGAGAGATGGCTCAGTGGTTAAGAGCACCAGCTGTTCTTCCAAAGGCCCTGAGTTCAAATCCTCATGGTGGCTCACAACAATCCATAATGAGATCTGACACCCTCTTCTGGTGTGTCTAAAGATAACTACAGTGTACTTACATAAAATAATAAATGCATTTTTGGGGCCAGAGCAAGTGCCCCGCTTTTAAATCTTTAAAAAGAAAGAAAGGAAGGAAGGAAGGAAGGAAGGAAGGAAGGAAGGAAGGAAAGAAAAAGAAAGAAAGAAAGAAAGAAAGGAAGGAAGAAAGGAAGAAAGGAAGAAAGGAAGAAAGGAAGAAAGAAAGACAGTTAGTTTTCTTTCTCCTAGCTTAGAAGAGGTCACATGAGCACTCAGTGAGATGGCTGCCTCAGGATGAAACTGACCGCCTCAGCACCTTGACCTTAGCCAGCCTGCCTCCAAGAACTCGAGAGGCAGTTTCTGTTCCAGTCGCTGTGTGCAGCTGAGTGCAGAGCTCTGGCATGGATTCATTGGAGACACTACCAGGGCGGATGGGTGCCTGCCTCAGGCATTATTGTTTCTAGGCCAGTGGTTTAAACATCAAACTGCTTCTGCAGACACGGGTTGTGTTTCAGATTTAGGCAGCATGGGTGGGCGTGTGGAGTCACGACTCTTTAACAGTTCCCACTGGTGCTGATGCCGCAGCTGCCACATGACGAGTGGAAGAGCACCGGGCCGGGTAGTGTGTTGAAGAAGTTCAGGCAAGAGCTTAGTATACAGGTAGGGATTTTTTACCACCCAGCTGCAGAAGTGGTTCATACTCCAGGAGCCACTGTCTGTGAGGCAGGGGTAATATTTACTCAGTTTATCTCACAGGATTGTTAAAAGTAGATGCATGAAGAGATCCATTTGAACCTCCTTTGCTTTTCATGCAAAGCAGTCTGGTGGAGCAGGGAGTATGCATCGTTCTCCGCCAAAAATAAAGAACATATGAGAATACTGACGTATCCTAGTGTAAACCACAGTCTAAAGGGGTCTCCTTCCGTTCTGCACTGTACTGCTTCACAGGGTGCCAGGACTCGGGCTCCTCTCTCTCCACACCCAGGACTCCCTGCGTCTCTCTCCCTACACCTCACACCACCTTCTCTTGAAAGTCTGCCTGTTGGCCTGGTGGCCTAGATCACAGTCTGTGGCTCCATATTTGGATCCTTCTCTGTCAGGAATGTCTGGATGTCTTCGAGACTGTGGGATGGAAGCTAAGGAACATGCTGTGCTTCTTCTCAAGTGCGCTCCTGCTCCTATGCAGGGCTTCTCAAAAAGATTTAGTTGTTTTATCACCTAAAGTGTGTTCTAAGTATGCTTTATATATGTGTGCATATGTATTCACACACATACACACATCAGCACCTGCACGTATACACTTAGACAAGTAGAGTTTGAGGAATGCTGTGTTCTCAGTGATGTTTTCAGTCAGTAACGATGTTACTAGAACGATGTTCTAGTCATTAAGTACCTTGGGTCTTCAGTGAGTGTCTCAAGGCCATTGTATACTCTTAAATCCCACAGAGTTTCTGTGACTCATATCTATTGATACTTGTTATTTTAGACATTAAACCTTGCAATTTTACAAATTACCGAAATAATTTTAAAACATTTAATTCCACTCAGTGTTAATTTAAATAACTTACAAGAAAAAGTTATTTTCTAAATTGTATGAATCATATCAAATTGTGAATTTCGAGATAAACGCATTTTATAAAATGTCGAACGAAGACAAATGTGATTGCTTCCTGTGTTGTGTTCTCAGTGAACAGATCTTAGAGACACATCTGCATTTGGTATATTGTGGTTTGCTTTTTTGGTTGAAGAACATGAACCAAATATGGCCTTATAAAGAAGGGACTTTAAGATTTAAAGCTTTTTTTTTTTTTTTGACAGAGATCTCACTGTTTTGCCCAGGCTGGTCTTGAAGTCCTGGGCTCAAACTACGTACATGGCTCAGCCACTCCATGTCCAGAGCAATGGTGTAGAGTGGGCATTATGGATAATTTGCTGTTCTGTCAAAACTAACGGAAGACAAAGCCCACGTGAGGGGCAGTTTCCTAAAGGTCTAGTTGTGTTGTGAACATCAAATTTGGTCGGTGTTATTTCCATGCTCAAGGTCCTTAACCCTTGCTAGCTCATGTATTTTGAATGTGTCTTAAATTTTAATTTTTTACATGTATGGGTGTTTTGCCTGCCTGCATGTATGTATGCATGCATGTATATATGTGTACCATGTTCTGGTCTATGCTGGTGAAGGCCAGAGGAGGGGCTGGAATCCTTTCGGACTAGAGTTATACAGAGTTGTGAATGGCAGTGCCAGTGCTTTCAAGCAAACCTAGGCCCTCTGGAAGAACAGCAATTACTCTTAACCACTGGGCCATCTTCCAGCTCCTTCAGTGTGTGTGTGTGTGTGTGTGTGTGTGTGTGTGTGTGTGTGTTTAAATCCATTCTGGTTTGTAAAATCATCCATTGCTTGTTTAGAAAATACTAGTTCAGTGAATCGTATAAACCATCCAAACCCAGACATTTCATTATGCTGTATTTTAAAAACCAGAAAAGTCTTTAAAAAGCTATTGGAAAACTGTCAGGTTCATGGCAGTAGATGCTGGTTTTCCAAAATTTTGATTTTTGCTTGAATGCTCAAATTTTATCATTGGCAAACAGAGCTGTCAATTGTTTTCCTTGAAGTGACAGATTATTTCGTTTGTTTCTGTAACGCCTGCCAAATACTTAAGTCTGCAGGCCCATAGTTTGTCAGTCACTTTCCTTCCAGTGACAGTGGTGTACTTAGAAGAGAGGTTGCCCTCAGTCATGCGGTCTACTTCTCAGTCTGCTTTGAACCAAATGGCTCTGACAGCCACTAGAAGGTTGCAAGTCTAGAGGCGGGCAGGTCTGGAGTACCCCTGGGTTACTCAAGGACGCGAGTGCTTTGCAGGTTAAAGAGAAAGTTCTCCGAGCACGGCAGACTTAACACTGCAGAAGTTATTAGAATGGATGCTGCTTCTGGGCAGCAGTGATGCTGGAGACCGGCACTGCATCTGGTCTCTGCCAGTGGGCAGAAGGTTGTCAGAATGCCCCTTTGGTTGGAAGCCTGCTGCAAAGAGTGCCTTCCTGTGCACTCCTTTAAGATCGGATGGCCTCAAAATGTCAGCCTTTTTGCAATTGTGTGTAAATATGCTTGTTCAGTCTGAGAAGCTCTGATTGCCAAGGTGTGAAAAGTGTGGATATATGCTTTAGCAGTTCTGGGAACTTATCTCATTGTGTCCATCCCTGTGTGGAGCGAACTCTGATCCCTGCGTCAGGACTGGGCTCTTTTCATGACTGATGGGTGACCTTGAACACAGCACTTTCCCACCTTTTCTTCATAAGGTCATGGATTGAGATCTTCATCTCTCATGTTCTGTGTTTACAGGTTTGAGAGGCATTGGATCCCCTGCACAAGGGTGGTGATAGTGGTTCTCTGTGTGGGGGAGGATGCCTTGCCCCGCAGCTTCTTGTCCCTTCTGGGTAACTAGGCTCTGGCATTGCAAGGTATCATGTTTGATGTAGTGTTCTCTCTCTTTCCCCACCCACTTCTCCAGGGAGCATCTATCTCACTGGCCGCTGTCTATCTGTCCTCCCTCCCTCTCTCCCTCCCTCCCACTCTCTTTCTTTCAGGTAGGTGCTGAGGGTTGAATTCAGGTCCTCATCCTAGTGAGACAAACACTTTGTGGACTGAGTTATCTCCCTAGCCTGGTGTTTGATTCTTCATGCACCATAAGAGTTCTCAGCCTGGGTAAAGACCCTTGCGTGTCTTAAGCCATCAGATCCTGTATGGATACCCTGTATGTTTATGGGACTAACCTAAGAGTGAACGTTGTCAAACAAGTGGGGTAAGGCTGGTCCAGGACAGGGGAGAGAACAGCTAATATTTGCACACTGCCAGCTGTGTGCAAGGTGTTTTGTTAGTGGCACTGTGACATTGCATGAAGTCACTTCCAAGCAACTCTTTGGTAGAGGCCACAGAAGGCTGGCTGGGACACAGGGCAACTGCTGATTCATGTGGGCCAGAGCCTTGCATTGGTCTCCCTGGGTTCTAGGTGCTGCCCTCCCCCCGGCCCCACCAGCTGTGATAAGCGCTGTTTCACTTCTCTGGATGACTATTTTAAGCTTCTCTAAAGTGTCGAAGAGATGTCACAATTGGACAACATTAATCTTTGAGAAGCACTGATTTCATAAATGAACTTTAACATTTGTAAACTTAACTTTTGGCAACAGTCAGTAAAAACCAAAGATGAGAAAATGCTGGTGTTAAATCATGGACCCGTGCTGGAAGGGCTCCATGGCTGTTAGCTCTGTCAAATGATGGCAGCCGTCTCAGCCTCCGCCTTGGGATGGATTCAGAAACAAAGGGTATGGTGTGCTGCCTGGTGTGCTGCTGTGATGATCTGGTACTGGAAGACTTTCTGCCTTTCAAGCTCACGTTTTGGCCAGTTGTTTATTGAAAAGGACTATATTGTCTTTTAAGTATGTGTGTGTGAATGTTTTGCCTGCATGTATGTATTTGCACCACACACATATGCCCAGTACCCATATCCATCATTACAGGGCATCAGAGTTGTGAGCCACCCTGTGGGTGCTGGGAACTGAATCCTGGTCTTCTGTGAGAGCAACAGCTCCCCTTCTGCGTCATTCCTCCATCACCAAGGACTGTGATCTCATGTTCCCTCAACAGGATGTTCACCCCCTGCCAGTAAGTGCTGAGGATAAAAACTGGTAGGAGACACCCTCAGAGGCTCCGCCGTGGCAGGCTGTGCTTCCCAGAACTGCTACCCTCCCCTCTCTAGGGAGGGAACTGTGGGTTCCTATACCCACACCCTGAAATGGGACCTCAGAAGCAGGCTCTAGATTCTAGATGTGAGAAAACATCCTAATGGGAGACCCTGGGAGATAGGGATGCTAAGAAACCAGTTAGAATCTCCTATGACCGTAAGGTTGTAGATGGTGATGTAAAAGGTGGCTTGGGGTTGGAATTCCCTGTTTTCTTGCTGAGAACTGTCTCTAGCAGCTGCACAGTCAGGGATTCTGAGAAACAGAGTGCCCTGGGGAAGACCATCAAGACAACCACATAGAGACGTAGTTCTATTTTATCGTTCTGAGTGTTCTTACGGGTAGGTGTCCAGATCACCTCCACGGCATCCTCAGTGACATTTACCCTCTCTGTTTATTCAAAAAGGAAATCATGGAGCTCACATGGCATGTCTGTAAGGTTATTTTTAGCCAGTTAATGGGAAGTGGGTCAAATGCGTTTAGAATGTGGCTCTTGTTGGAACATTGCAAGGTATGGAGTAGGTGTGTTCTGGTCCCTGACTTCTCATCCAAACCAAGTGGCAGCAATTTGTGTTTCTGGTGATTGTGGAGAGAGAGGGCCATGGCTGGGAGCCCACAGGTGACTGTGGCCATACTTCTCTTTCTGTAGGTGCCTGGGGGCACAGGGTCCCTCAGGTGACTCATCATGGGGTCCTAACGAAGTGCATCTGAGAAGTGAGTTTGCTTGACCCCTGCAGTACACACTATGTCTAGTAAAGTAGGTGCTGATGTACTTCTAGGCAGGAAGGGCTAGTAACGTTAGAATGACTACTAGTAATTTAGTAATTTTAAACTACAGAAGCTTCAGAAGGTGGCTTAGCAGATTAAAAAAGAATGCTTACTGCTTTTGCAGGGGAACTAAGCCCACGTGGCAGCGAATAGTTTCTAGTTCCAAGGGCTTCAGCACTCTCTTCTGACTGCCATAGTCCCCCACCCCCACCCCACACATAGTGTTTCTAAATGTACATACTTTTTCATAATACACCCCCATACACAACACATCACAGACATTCACATACACATCGCACACACATACATACATATCATATACACACATACAATATACACATTATACATACCATACATATACATTATACATGCATATACATTATACACACATCATATATATATCATACACATATCACACATCATACACATCATACACATCACACACATCATACACATCACACACATATCACACACATTATATATATATACATGCATACATACACATGTCATACATACATACACACATTCAAATCATACATATATAACATAGATACACAATATACACATCATACACATATCATGCACACATACCATACATACCATATACATATCACATACATCATACACACATGCATACACATCATATACTTCATACACACATATCATATACACCATATACATATCACATACATCATACACACATGCATGCACATCATACCTACACATATACACACACATCATACACATCACACATATCATACATACACACCATACACACACATTACAAACATCATATACACATCACACACACCGTAAACACATCACAGTACCAAAACAACAAAAAAGCCCAAAATCCTGCTGACTTCATTGAACTGATGTAATACGCATGTGATCTGTACACTGATGTAATATGCATGTGATCTGACTGTATAATCACTTTCTATCAGGTTATTTTGTTTCTTAAAATTGTTATTTCTTGAAGAATTTTTAACTGTGAATTTTAGAAGTATTTCATTGCTGTCAGAGAGTATTTCCATCACAAATCCAGGCAGGTTAGTTGGGCATGGTGGCATTCACCTGTAATCTTAATTCCTGCACTCCAGAGGCAGAGTCAGGTGGATCTTTGTATGAGGCCAGCCTGGGCTACATAACAAGTTCTAGGACAGCCAGGGCTACAGAGTGAGACCCTGCTTCAAAAACAAAACAAAACAAGTCTATTAGCATCTCAAAGTGGCACTTTCTCTACCTTCTGCAGGTAGGACACTAAGATCTGGAGGCTTAGAGGCTGGAACAATGGAACAAGGCCAGATTGACACATTCTGCTTGTTTAAGATTTTCAGGTTAGGGGTTGTCTTAGGGTTTTACTACTGTGAACAGACACCAGGTAACTTTTATAAGGACATTTAATAGTGGCTGGCATATAGGTTCAGAGATTCAGTCCATTATCATCAAGGTGGGAACATGGCAGTGTCCAGGCAGGCATGGTGTAGGAGGAGCTGAGAGTTCTACATCTTCATCAAAAGGTCTCTAGGAGAAGACTGGCTACCAGGTGGTTAGGAGGAGGGCCTCATTCCCCCCCCCCCCCCCCCACAGTGACACACTTCCTCTAGCAAGGCCACACCTACTCTAACAAGGCCACACCTCCTAATGATGCCAATCCCTGGGCCAAGCATATTCAAACCACTGCAGGGTCAGGCACTGGCTGCAGTTGCAGAGGGTCCTGGTTTGGTTACCAGCAGCCACCTGACAGCTCACAAGCATTTGCAACTCCAGTTGGGGGAGTAGTAGCCACACATGCATACACACATAGCCATGCACACAGGCAGGCCGGGAAGACACCCATATACGTAAAATAAAAATACATTTAAAAAACAATGTAGTTTTTTCAGGTGAAAGTACAAGAGTGCTGGTTCTTACTGGCTGCTGTTATGTGCTGGATCCTGTGTGAGTGCGTCTTACCCAGTCTGATTTCTTCCGTGAGGAGAGGAGGGCCCTAGAGGCAGGCTGTGGTACTAGCACTCTACAAAAAGGTGGGAGAAGATCATGTGGTGTGCCTTCTGTGTGGCTCTCAGGTGTTGTCTCCTTTCCTTCCTCTTCCCTCTCTTTTGCCCTCCCCTCCACCTGCTTTTTCAAGACAAAATCTCCCAGCACACACGGGTATCAAATTCACTAATGTAGTTGAAGCTGGCCTCGAACCCAGATCCTCACGCCTGTCTTGATTACAGGCAGTGCCACCATGCCTGTCTACAGTCTCTTTAACAGAGCGCATCTGCTTCTTTGTGAGTTCACCATGCCAACGGTGTGTACCAGCCTTTTGTCCGGTTTTCTTTCCTGGACCCTCCCTTCCTGTCCTTTCTCTTTGGTGGCTCCTGCCTTCTCTCCCTTTGTGTGCTGGCATGTGTTTATATGTGTTACCAAACAGTGCACTTACCAAAAGCTGGGCATTGTTGTGTTTGCAAACACCAATGCATCTGGTTCTCCTAATTCTTCTGAAGTAAATACTGTTATCATTCCCATTTATTCTGAGACCCATGAGGGCAAAGAAACATCCCAGGGTCCTGGCTGTCTTCTGAGTAGACGAATCCTAGTTTTGGATGAGCCTTCTCTTCCCCTTTGCTGTTAGGAATAACCTCCATTCTTCACTGGAGCCCACATTACTATGCCTTCAGGAGAGCCCAGTCAATTTCCTTTACACCTCTCTTCCTACCCACACCAATCCTGCCTTTCCTGTGTGCCCCGCTGTTTAGTGAGTGATGTTAACCATTCACTATGCCAGGCCAGAATCCCAGTTGCCATTCTGGGCCCTGCATCGTCTAGAGGCCAGGGCTCCTGGTTGATGGCTGTCTCATCTCCTCTTTAAAGGATGGTCTTCTAAGTCAAGATGACCTTCCTGGCTCTTGTCTTACACTAAGTCCTACTCTCCCTAGTATGTACCCCACATTTTGGTACTATGATCCCTTCTGAAGTCCTGTCTATGAGTGTACTCAAGGCCTTGGCAGTGGCTTCTTGAATTAAGGAAGGATTGAAGGGCCCTCCTGCTCTGGAACCCACAGCGCCTTCCTGAAGTCTGACATCCACGTGTGCTCTGTTGCACTCTGCCATAGGGCAGAGTGTTACTCTGGTGGCTTCATCAGCTCCCTGCCTTGGCTATCATCCTACAAGCTCTTTGGGCCTGAAGTCGGACATCCACGTGTACTCTGTTGCACTCTGCCATAGGGCAGAGTGTTACTCTGGTGGCTTCATCAGCTCCCTGCCTTGGCTATCATCCTACAAGCTCTTTGAGCCTAGCTCAGGTAGGCTTCACTGCTGATACATTTCTTTCGTGTTCATTTGGTGTTGAGCACCGAACTGTGAGCTTTGCACACTGTGTACACATGCCCTGACTCCTCAGCTCTGTCTGAGTTTTATACCATGATCAAAAAACTCTGTATTTTCTCCACTTGGTGCATTAGCAGCAGCCAATGACTGCTATGCTCTGGATGGAGCCAGTGTGACATTACCTTTCTTTAATGGCTGAGGATGTAGCTCAGGTGGAAGGGTACTTGCCTAGCCCCAGCCCCCCTCCCCCCACCCCCCACTCAGCATGTGGGCAGAGGGTTGCTGGTTTCTTTGGCCCCATTGGTGGAGAACACCCCAGCTATGCTTCCTCTTGCTCCCTAGGTTTGGGAAGGCCAGAGAAAGTCATTACACAAGCATATATTGGAAAGGTGGTAGAGTGTGCCGTCTTCTGAATGGCATAGGATTGTCAGAAACGTTGAGGTTGTAGTAATACCCTCTTCAGTTTGTGCCTCTGTGTGAGGAAAGCCTTAAGTGGCCAGCACAGCCTAGGCCTCTTCTGTGCTCTCTTGTGCTGCAAAATGTGGTGCTGGTAATATACTGAGATGTTGTAAGGCGGCTGATTCTGCAGTCGCTTCTTAGGCTCGGAGTCTGGCATTTGGACTTGGTGCCCAACCCTTCTGTAGTGTGCCCACCTATGGGGGACATTGGACATATTTAGAGACACAGATAGGGAATATTGAATTATTTTGTAATGAAAGAAATATCAATATAGCCCATAGTCACAGCGTAACCTTAAAAGGGGGCATTTATCTGAGGAACAATAGAAAGAGTGGAGAGGATTCCATCGTAGTTAAAGAAACAGAAAACTAAACAAACAAGCAAACAAAACAAACAAACAAACAAAAAACTTAAAAAAAAAAAAAAAGCTGGGCATGGTGGTGCACACCTTTAATCCCAGCACTTGTGAGGCAGAGGCAGGCGAATTTCTGAGTTCGAGGCCAGCCTGGTCTACAGAGTGAGTTCCAGGACAGCCAGGGCTACACAGAGAAACCCTGTCTCAAAACAAAACAAAACAAAACAAACCCCAAAACAACAACAAACAAACAAACAAACAAAATAAACAAAAAAGAAAGAAAGAAAGAAAGAGAGAGACAGAAAACTTGCAGTCATTCTGCGTCGATGGCTCAGGATTCTGCTAGGTCACACTGCAGTAATTACTGTTTGTATGTATTGAGTACAAGTCATCTGGGTAATGGGGGTCCAGACAATTCCAAGTACTAAGTAGTAAAAAGTGCTGTTTTGTGAATTTTAGCAGAAGGTGTCTCCCAGCGGAGTTTAGGACCAGGTAGTGGAATTCCAGGACAACCTGGACTACACAGAAACACTTGTTTCTGAACCAAACCAGCCAACGAGAAGAAAATCCGAGATGCGTTTGCTATTGCCACTGGTTTTGATTGGCATGAAACCAAGTAAATAGTGAGAAATCTTTAAATATATTCCATATTTTTTCTCTCTCCGTCTGCCTGAGAGAAGTCAAGTGCCACTACATAGTCCTGGCTCTTTTGGAACTTGCTACATAGATCAGGCTGGTCTCAAACTCCAGACATCCCCTTCCCTGTGCCTCCTACATGAGGGTTAAAGGCAAATGCCACTGTATCCAGCTCAGATGAACTTTTTAAAACATTGTTTATTTATTTATTTTGTATGCACTGGTGTTTTGTCTGCATGTTTGTCAGTGTGAGGGTGTCAGACCCTCTGGAACTGGAGCTACAGACAATTGTGAACTGTCATAGGTGCTGGGATTTGAACCTGGATCCTCTAGAAGGATGTTTTATAAAATTCATTCAACCGGTGCTCTTAACCACTGAGCAGTCGTTGTCTCTCCAGCTCCTCGGCTGAACTCTTTGGGATTTGTTTCATCATAAAACCTTTAAAAATTGCCTCTGAGAAAGAGGATTTTCTGTTTTCATAGGTGCCGTAGACATTGGGATGAGAACTTGAAATGTGGGTGGAATATGTTATAAATGTGATTACGGAGAGTAATAACTTAGAACTTTAATAGAAGTCATTATTTAGTGCTGTTGTATATAGTTAAGTTTGATAAAATCTTAGAAATGGGTGTGTAGCTGTCTGAGGTCTTAGTAGAGTCTATATGTTAAGGTCAAGTAGGTGTCTGGTTCTTCATGTAATCTTTTGATTAAACCAAGTACAAAATACAACTGTAGGACTTGCCAGGTGGCCTTAACTCACTGCGCTCACCCTCAGGGCTGATAGCAGCTTGTCTCACTGCACAAAACTTCCTATAGTAAGCTGGATCTGACGTGCCTATTTAAGGTGTTCTTAAAAAATTAACATGGGATCAAAACAATCATATTGTAGACATTTGAGAGGAAGAGTTCTTTTCAAACTGAAATAGAAAGTTTTACCTACAAGTTACAAAAGCACCTTGGTTGTAGTAATCACCCCCGCACACAGGGCGCAGTCAGGTGGCTTGCGAAGTGACTTTTCGGGGGAGTTCAGATGAAGCAGAATCATGCCATTACAGTCAGCTTTCAAAATATCATGGCAATGTAGAAAAATAAGAAGAGTTTGTTACAGAATGCAGCATAATAAAAAGAACCTGATTTAGCTTATGAACACATTTGCCTAAGGGTTAAAAATGTATAAAATTAATTTTTCTGCAAAGGAAGCCTCGAGGATTGAACCTTAGCCGTAGACACTGAAAAATATAAAGTTAAACGTGTTATATGACAGAGCCCTGGATCTGCTGGGCTCATTTTTTTTTGTTGTTTTTTTTTTGTTTTGTTTTCTTTTTTCTTTTTTTTTTCTGTAGACCAGGCTGATGTCAGACTCAACCTCACAGAGATCAGCTTGCCTCTGGCTCCCAGTGCTGGGTCTAAAGCTCCGCCCCTCATGCTGTAAAGGAAGCTTCTCTTAACCACATGCTAATTAATGTGAGCAAAGCCTTCGATTGGCCGAAGACACATCACGTGGGTTCACACACCGTCTGTTTTGATTATTCTAGAACATACTTGTATGTAGTAAGAAAGAATAGATGTAAAGTTACAACTATATTAAATTTTGAAACGATTATGAAGTAGTGGGTATGGAGCCATTTTCTATGCATTACAGCCGTAATTCCCCTCACTTGTCAACACAGCTTGTTTGAAGTAAGAATTGATTGCTTCCCGTATTGAATGTGTCCTGTGCTCTCTACCATCCTTGCTATGGATCTAACCTTCTGAGGTTACCTGCAGTTTTCAGATGCTCTGCAAACATCTACGATTCAGTCTGTTGTTCGACCGCTTGCTTCTCTGGAAAGCTGATCTTAAGTGATTCCCATGTATTTCTCTTTTACATTAGCCTGGTGCCTAAGGCATCAGTCAGTCCTAGAAAGCTGCCCAGCTCGCTGAGAACTTCTGCCTTTTTCTATTCTGTGGCCCTTGCTTGCCATTGTGCTCAGGTTTGCTCCTGATGGACAAGGCTGCCCTCGATATATGTATGCTGATCTAGCAAAGAGAACAAATTATTTTCATCTGTAGTGTTGCCTAAAGGTTTGCTCCCCCCCCCTCTCTTTTAAATGGAGTAGAGGATATTCTAGTTATGCTGGGTAGATTTATTTCAACACCACACAAACTGTAGTCATCTGAGAGGAGGAAACCTTGATTGAGAAAATGCCTCCATAAGATTGGCCTGTGGGCATCTTCTTAATTAGTGATTCATGAGACAGGGGCCCAACCCATTGCAGGTGGTGCTGTCCCTGGGCTGGTGGCCCTGGGTTTGTACGAAAGCAGGAGGAGCAAGCCATGGGAGAAGCCAATAAGCAGCAGCTCTCCAGGTTCCTGCCCTGTGTGAATTCATCTTAGCTTCCTACGGTGGTGGAATAGGTGGTGGATTAAGATGTGGAAGTATCAGGCAAATAAACCGTTTCCTCCCCAACTGGCTTTTTGGCCATGGTGCCTCTTCACAGCAATTGAATATTGACTAAGACACCAACCAATATGTCAGAATTGCCTTTAATGATCCCTTGATGCTGCCTTTTGAACAAGGTAGTATTGAGTACATTTACACACACACACACACACACACACATATATATTTTTTCTTTTGAGACAGGGTTTCTCTGTATAGCCCTGGATGTCCTGGAACTCACTTTGTAGACCAGGCTGGCCTTGAACTCAGAAATCTGCCTGCCTCTGCCTCCCAAGTGCTGGGATTAAAGGCGTGCGCCATCACCCCCCGGCAGCTACATTTATATTTTTAAAACTTATTTTATGTGTATGGGTGTTTTGCTTGCATAAATTTCTGTCTATCGTATGTGTGCCTGGTGTCCAGGGGGCGGGGCAGAAGAGGGTGTCAGATCTCTTGGAACTGGGGTTACAGTTCATTCTGTGTGGAAGCCAGTTCCTCTGGGGGCTGGGGGGAACCCAAACCAACAAAACAAACAGACAAACAAACAAACCAACAAAATCCATACCAACCAATCTCTCTAGCCCAAATGAAATACACTTTAAAACTCTCTCTGAAATTTAACAAAAAAAAAGGTGGGGGGGGGTGCTTTCCAGCTTTTTAGAAGCCCTTTTTAGTGTAAAGGAATAACAGGAAACGTCCATTGCAAGTGACTGGGTCAGCCACAGGAGCACCTTACCTCTGGTGCTCCTAAGAGTCTGGCATGGTACCTGGGTGGCCTCAGGGCATCTCCCTGTCCCCTGGTTCTTCTGTCTCACACCCATTTGTTACCAGGCTTTGCACTGAGGTGGGTATGTATATAGGAAGTCATTAGCTCAAAACAGATAAAAAAGAGATGAAAAAATATTTTCTAATGTCATTTTTTATTAGGCTGACAAATGTGGTATCATGGGCTCCTTTGTCTATAATATCCCAGGATATTTTATAACATTAAGTAAGATTAGCAATCAGGAAGTTTTAGAAAATTCATATTAGTCTTTCTTCAGTCTTTAGCAGGATGGTTGAGTTAACAATTTTTCTTCAACTTAAATATGTTAATTAAAAAGTATTTATTTCTGGATCTGCCTCTTAGCTCTTCTATCTTCTGTATTATAGTTACACTCTAAGTTAAAGTAACTCAGAATAACACTAAAAAGTTAGCTTAGAGAGTTTACAGATACATTTTATGTGTGTACAAGGATACCACATAGTAGTGTATATGGATGTGTGTGTGTGTCCTTGTTTCTCTTGTGCTGCTCAGTGTTGAAAGCTGTGGTGTTAGTAGACGGTGTGACAGACAGGCTTCTGTGGGGCCACGCGAAGTTGCATGCAGCAAGGCGACCATGCTGGATTTGTTTCATTGGTATGGTAGGAGATGTGCGGCCTCTGGGCTAAGGCCAGGGTGCTGCCTGCCAGCTCATGCTCTGGCTTCAAGGAGATGGCTTCAGGGAGTGAACATTAAAGCTGAGCTGCTGAGTGTGAAGGCCTTTCTCTAAAGGTTATAATTTCTGTTTTTGTACCAGAGTGGCACAACTTGGGGATGGAGCAGATTTGATCATTTAGAAAAAATGCCCAGGGCCTTAAGCGTCTTAAGTTGTTAGGTCAGTGCTATTTGATTGTTACCTTTACAGCAATTACTAGTTCTCAGTAATGGGGGGTTGGGAGGATTTCATCTGAAAGGCAGTTTAGAATATCCAGCCATCTCAAGGTTATGTAGAAATAACTGAAAGGTTTCTGCAAGAAACCCGTGAAACAGTACGTTATGTAACATGGCACCAGACTATTGTTAACTGAAATCTTTTGCCTTAACAAAACGATCAGTAAGCAGATGGACATATTGTAAGCCACCCTTAGATGTCCACTGCTTAGAACCTATTAAATATTCAAGTCTGCCACTAAGAACTGGTGAAACTTTTTGGATGAAGTCGTCGTTGTTGGTCAGTTGCAGATACCAGAACCTTCTTTTCCTTTAAAAGCTTTACCATTGTATTGCTTGGTTGGTTTCCTGGAACAAGTGTCACTTGTTATTGTTTGTTCTCACTTCGAGTGGTCCTCCAACCTGCCACGGAGGAAAAACTCCTAGACTGAGAGCGAGTGTCCCAACATTCATATGCAGATTCCACGTGCAGGGTCGAGGGTGGGGGTGGGGCTGAGGGATGCTCTGAGACTGTATTTTGCAAAGTGGCTGAGGTCTGGTTGTCCTGTCCCCAGACCCCAATTCAAAGGGCAGGCCTCTAATCTCTAGGAAGAGTGAGGGAAACAGCGTACAGCAGAATGCACGGTGCTCTGTGACCCTTGGCTTTAAGGCTTTCTTTCACACGAAGCAAGCAATGACTCATTGAGTCAGTAGTCTACAGAGGCTTGGCCGTTCTCAGGACTGTGGCAGAGTCCAGCTGAGGGAGAAGGAGCAGCAGGAGGAGGATGTGCTCCTGCGGGGACAAGAGGATGGTGAGGTGGTCCAGGTCTAGACAGACCTGAGACGGCCCAGCAAGCTGAGCAAGTTCAGGATCCTCCAGGGGATTTACCAGAGCAGCTGGCTGCCTGGGGACAGGGCCACATCTGTTTGGTTGAGTGTTGGATATGCAGGGTGTCGGATGTCTTACATCATCAAGAGTGGTTATTATCTGGTGAAAAAAAAAATACATGTCGTCCCTGCAATCTTTGTTAAGGTTTAAAACTCACTTTATGGTTCTGGAGATCAAATCCAAGGTCATACATTTACCAAGCATGCCCTCCATGTGAAGTTGCATGACCAGTCCCTCATTTACCACTTCATTCATTCATTCCTTGTTTGTTTATTTATTCCTTTTTTTTTTTTACTTCTTTGGTGGTGTTTTTAAGACAGGCTGTCACTCAGTAGCACTGGATTGGGATTGGATAAGTAGACCAGGCTGACCTTAAACTCACAGTGAACTCCACCTGCCTCTGCCTCATGAATGCTGGGATTAAAGGTGTGAGCCACACCACTTCTAGCTCCTAGGTTTATTTTTAATACATTATTTGGACTAATCCACGCCATCAGAAGGAACGCCACAATTCTAAATAATTTTCTGTACAATTCAGAATTATTCCTAAAATGACCAAAATGGAAATCTGTGTTAGGAGATTGAGAAAGGAGAGATGTGATAGGTTGAAAGTGTAGTTAAAATGAACATATAGAAACATACCACATAGTATAGCACAGGGGATGGTATTGGCCTTTGAATCAATACAAACTTTCGTGACCAAGATTGTCAGTATTTAAAATGGTCTTTCTCCGAACGGGACCTTCAGGAAGCAGTGGGTAGCGTTTTTTGTCGGTGGGTTTTCTGCACTGTCACAGGTGTTGCATCTTTGCCCTGTCTGATGAGTAGCCCTTGAACACTTGAATTCATGTGGTTTTTAAGAGTCAGAACTGCATTTTAAAATTCCTTTATTTTTAATGATTTTAAAAGGCAACACATGGCTGGCTTAGGGAGCACAACTGTAACGTGACCCACAGTGCCCAGGGACATTAGGACATTAACGTGGAGGAAAATGTGATCTTGGCCAGAGAGTTCCGGAAGGGCCCCGCTTAGTCCAGGAGGCAGATTTGAAGCTGCCTGGTGATGAACTGAGGTTCTGATGTTGTGATTTGGAGGCTCTTCCTGATTTCTTTATCTGAATGTTTGTCATCTGGAGAGATGCCTTGCCCAAAGGCAAGCCTTGGCCCCACTGGACTTGCCTCTTTCCAAGTTGGCTGTTGGAGGCTGTGTTGCCAGTGGGGAGATGGCTGCCCATGGGCTCTGTTTAGTACTTTCAGTTTGAATTCAGGCTCAGCAGCGAACCCTTTATCTTCTGTGTGTTCACTTATCACCATGTGGATTCCTTTCTTGTCTTGATAGTACTGTCTCCTTGGTGACAGAGTGGCCTCTTTCTGGGTTGTGGGGAGGGTGGTAATACACTGTGTTCCAGCGGCAGGACATGCCTTGGGAAACTGATGTATACTTTCCTCCATGCAGAGTCTCTGCCAGTTCTTTTCAGGACCTTTGGAGGTAAAGGGGAGAATTTGAGGAAGCCACCTACAGTGGAGCTAGCAGGGAGCCCAGAAATCCTCAGTATCTCTCCGGCAAACACCTTACAACTTCATACTTACCAAAGTGTGCTGGACGTTCAGGGAAGAGCTCTGCTGTCCACGGGGTTGAACTAGAGGAAATATTTGCTTCCGAAAGGTGTTTTGAATTCGTCCTGGATAGGTTTCTGATCTGTGCCTGTGAGTAAAACCTCTGCACTGTGGTACTGCATTAAAGCTCAGGGCCACAAAGGCCGTTGTGTTTCTAGAATCTGCATTAAGTAGAACATCGGTGTGACACTGTCGAATACAAACTAACTTAAAATGACATCATTTACAGCTCAAGGATTTCTAACTCCTATTGCCTTCGTGTGTATTTGTTGCTCTTAGTGCTGATTTTGATTTCTTTAATTTAAAAAAGATTTAGAAATCTTGTGGCACTAGGGATGGAACCCAGGGTTTTGTCCGGGTTGGGCCAGGGCTAGGAGCTACCTTCTCAGCTCACTGCTGGTTCTTTGTGCTGTTTACTTGTTTAGACCTGCCTGTTGATTCCCAGGGAAATTACCAGCAGTTCCCACTTGGTCCTCTTACCTGCTTGTTCCTAACCATGTACTCTGATGGAGTTCCTTGAGAGGAATGTGCTTCTGTTTGGTGAAGAAGCTGTGCTTCATGGCCTGGTCTCTGACCAAGGTGGAGCTGATGTGAGCCTTTGGCCTCTGCCCTCCTTCATCCCTGCTCATCCCTACAGTTCCCTGTCCATTCAGGGAACTGTTTGACATTCAAACCTTAATCTAGGTCTCATTAACCTATACGAGGGCTTTTTTCATCTGTGAAGAGGAGCATGGGCCAGAGGCCCAAAAGTGCTTGCCAGCTCTGAACTGCTTGCAAGTGGCATTGAGCTTCTGCCCATTCTGATGGTCCCCTTCGGTCGCAGTCCTGTGCCTCCCTGTCACCTCAGCACGAGTGCATCTTGTGAACTCTCTTTGAGTTATACCTCAGTTATTAAAATGTTTCTCTCTCGAGGGTGCATTTAATGCATAACTACTAGGAAGTGAAGCATTTTTTTTCTGATTGTTACTCTTAGGTGTGGCCTTCTCGACAGTGATATAGGCACAGGTGACATTCAGTGTAGAGAAGGGTGCAGCCTTCAAAGTGGAGCTTTATTTTAAACATGTTATAAAAACTGAGAATCATGTTGCAGCTGCAATTTGGGAAAGTGGTCATTCATGTGGTCTTAATAAAAAAATTTGACCAAAATCAATTAATTAGGTTAGGTCAGATAGAAAGTATGAACCATGGTTACCAGATGGATTCCTGGCACAGTTGCCAGTTGGTCTGAGGTGTCAGAAAAGATTCAAGGTGGCCTTGGTGGCCGGAGAGCTAGCAGTCACTGATGGTAGACTTCGATCCACAGGTTTTTAAGTCCTGCCTGGGCCACACCTGAGGTGGTCACAGCTGCAGTGGGTCACATGCTCCCTTGATGCTTACAATGCTGGCATTTTTCATGCCTCCGGGAGTGGATTCTTAATGGGAATGAGTAGGGAACCGGAAGGAGGGGAACAAAGCCAAGCGTCTGGTATAATTACTCTCAGCGAGCCTGGTTTGTCTCTTCTTGTGCCCGCACAACTTCTTTTCCCCTTCTGCTGGGTCCTTAGCTGATAAAAAGCAAGCGTCAACTCCACTGCTGCTGCTTCAAGTAGGCTCTGCAGGGCTCCGGGCTTCGGGCTTCCTGGTCCTTCCTACAGGAGAGGGTACCAGGGCCCTCTGCGCTCTTTCCCCCAGGGCAGAGGTGGGCAGGATCTACCCAGGCAGTGTCGTTCTTGCCCCAAACCCCCACACACTTGGTGTGCCCCAGCAGACGAAGCTGTTGGGAAATGAAGGAAGGTCTTCCAGAACGTTTAAGTGATATTACCTTCCTTGAGCTGTTGTGGTAGGCCGGCTGCATGGCTGGCTTAAGCTGTTATCAATTACATTGTAACGTTTATTTCCTTGGAAGGTAAGAGTGAGCCTTGAGCAAATGAAGACTGACTTTTTAAGCTTTTTTAGGTTAGGCACAAATTCAGTTTATCAATATTTGTTGCACTTGGCACTGGAATTTCTACTCCTTGCTCTGGACTTTTATTTGTTCTGGGGGGAAAAAAACCCAGCATATTTTTAGAGAAACGGCTTTCCTATGTACTTGATTCTTTCCTGTCTGACCTCTGTATTTGGAGAAGGTAGATCAGAAAATATATGGCAGGTAGTGGCAGAGTGAGGAGACCTTTGACGTTGGCTGACAGCTGTCACCTGAAAGCTACAGACCCTCTCAGGTGTCTTGTCTGCAGTGCTGACAGTGAGCAGGAATGTTGTTTACATTTCCATAAACAAAGTCTCCTCCGTGTTCCGAATACGTTAGGATAGGGCAGGTAGAAGAGAGGGTTATCTGTCTCATGGGTGACTCCTTACAGAGTTGGCTATATGCATATTCTTGTGGCAATCCGCAGTAGAATTCATGACTGAGTCTGTTAAGAGCATCTCTGGAAATTCTCCATCGTGTGCTTCTGTGTCGCAAGTGGGTCAGTGCCACCCAGTGCTTAATGTGCTGCGAGAGGAGATCAGCTGGTGACAGTCCAGAGGTGTCTCAGGGTCCAGGCATTTTTCTTATGCGAATTCATTCTTGATTAGGTTGTTGATTCAGTAAGCATTGAACAAAACCACTTTTCTGTTTTGGTTGTTGAAGCAGTCTTCAAATCAAATTGGTTATTTTAATCTGACCCCAGATCTATCAGAGTTTTTAGCTAAGGCAGAAAGCTGGGATGCTATTCGGTTAGCATAGGAGGTGAAGGGATGTGCCAGCTAGCCCCACTCCCTCCTGCTGTGTCCTGCTTTGTCCTATACAGTTTTTAAAAGGTCTGGTGGATATTTTTAACTTTTTTTCTGTTAAAGTACCATCCAATTTTTGGCTAGTTTCTGAAGAGGTCTCTGTCTCTACCAACAGGAATAGTCAGTCGTGTACAGCTAGTCCTTGAGTAGTCACTTAGCCCTCACCACAGCCAGTGGTGGGGTAAAATGGAGCCTGTGTCTTGACCCTGCTACCATCCACCCCACAATTCTGGAACGTGATGGGCCCAGAGCCATGAGTGAAATCGGTCCTCACTGAGAATGAAAGCCTCACTTGTGGTCTCTTTCTGAATCTTGTCTATTCCTGCTATTAAGCATAATGAAATTATGAATTTATTGTGCTGTTTTCGAGCTCGCTTTTCAACCTCATTACGGGCGCTTTCTTGTTATATGCTTCTGTTGCCGTTACAGAGTTGTATGTGGGCTGTAAATATCTAATTTGTACAAAATGACTGATTTTGGTATTTGTATAATCCTCCAGTCAATTTAACTAAGTTGGGCTTTTCCCAGTCCTTGGTGCCACGCTCATGGCTCATCTGATTACGGCTCAGGGGAGTGAGGTTAAGGGCTGCTGTTGGGGACCAGAGCTTTAGCCCAGCAGATGGGCTGCTGGCTATGTTCATACATCTGCTAGCCTGCTGTGGCAGCTGCTGCTGCTTCACGTTGTGTCCTTTTGTTCTGTTCCATCCAAGAACGGAATGTGAGGAAGTGTAGTGAATGGATTAATTTAAGGTTAGGTTAGTGCTGTGCTGCCTTTCCACGAAACCGATCAGAGTGCTTCTGGTAGAAGCTAATGAGTTTCCCTTAAAGTGAGCTAGGTTTGTAAAATACAGCTCAGCAAGGGGCCTGGGTTGGCATTGTTGATGGGAACTAAATTCAAATGTGTAAAATACCGGCAGCTTTTATCATTTGTTCCTAATTCTTTGTTTCCTTTTTTCTCTCTTCCCACCTCCCACTCCTTTCCAGGACCTATATCCAGACTTCGCCCGCCCGCCTGACACTGCAGGGTCCAAGAGAATTAAGGAAATCTAGAATGACATGAAGAAGATTAGCTAAGGATTATAGGTTTTGAGGACAAGCACCCCAGAGAAGTGAAGCACAGACAAGCTCCCAGGCTGTGTTCGGAGGAGCCGTGTGTTAGAAGACGATGGCGGACCCAGGGATGATGAGTCTTTTTGGCGAGGATGGGAGTCTGTTCAGCGAAGGCCTCGAAGGCCTCGGGGAATGTGGCTACCCTGAAAACCCAGTGAACCCCATGGGTCAGCAGATGCCCATAGACCAAGGTTTTCCCTCCTTACAGCCATCCCTCCACCATCCTTCCCCTAATCAGAATCAAACCAAGTTGACCCATTTTGATCACTATAATCAGTATGAACAAAAGATGCATCTGATGGATCAGCCTAACCGAATGATGGGCAGCGCCCCCGGGAACGGATTGGCGTCTCCGCACTCACAGTATCACACCCCTCCCGTCCCCCAGGTGCCCCACGGAGGCGGTGGTGGCGGTCAGATGGGAGTCTATCCCAGCATCCAGAACGAAAGGCACGGGCAATCTTTTGTGGATGGCGGCTCCATGTGGGGCCCCCGGGCCGTTCAGGTACCAGACCAGATACGAGCCCCCTACCAGCAACAGCAGCCGCAGCCGGCTCCTTCGGGGCCCCCGGCACAGGGCCACCCCCAGCACATGCAGCAGATGGGCAGCTATCTGGCACGTGGGGATTTCTCCATGCAGCAGCACGGCCAGCCACAGCAGAGGATGGGCCAGTTTTCCCAAGGCCAAGAGGGCCTCAGTCAGGGAAGCCCTTTCATTGCCACCTCAGGACCCGGCCACCTGTCGCACATGCCCCAGCAGAGCCCCAGCATGGCCCCTTCCCTGCGCCACCCAGTGCAGCAGCAGTTCCACCATCACCCCGCTGCTCTCCACGGAGAATCCGTTGCCCACAGTCCCAGATTCTCCCCCAACCCTCCTCAACAAGGGACTGTCAGGCCACAAACCCTTAACTTTAGTTCTCGGAACCAGACAGTCCCCTCCCCTACTGTAAACAACTCAGGGCAGTATTCTCGATATCCTTACAGTAACCTAAATCAGGGATTAGTTAACAGTACAGGGATGAATCAAAATTTAGGCCTTACAAACAGTACTCCAATGAATCAGTCGGTACCAAGATACCCCAATGCTGTGGGATTCCCGTCAAACAGTGGTCAGGGACTCGTGCACCAGCAGCCTATCCACTCCAGTGGCTCACTGAACCAAATGAACACACAAACTATGCACCCTTCACAGCCTCAGGGAACTTACGCCTCTCCACCTCCCATGTCACCCATGAAAGCAATGAGTAACCCAGCAGGCACGCCCCCTCCGCAGGTCAGGCCCGGAAGTGCCGGGATGCCCATGGAAGTTGGCAGTTATCCAAATATGCCCCACCCTCAGCCATCTCACCAGCCCCCTGGTGCCATGGGAATCGGACAGAGGAATATGGGCCCCAGAAACATGCAGCAGCCTCGTTCATTCATGGGCATGTCCTCGGCACCCAGGGAGCTGACCGGACACATGAGACCAAATGGTTGCCCTGGTGTCGGCCTTGCGGATCCACAAGCAATCCAGGAACGACTGATACCTGGCCAACAGCACCCTGGTCAGCAGCCATCTTTCCAGCAGTTGCCAACCTGTCCTCCACTACCGCCCCACCCGGGCCTGCACCAGTCTTCACCCCCACATGCCCATCCCCAGCCTTGGGCACAACTCCACCCGTCACCCCAGAACACCCCACAGAAAGTGCCTGTGCATCAGGTAAGCGGATGCAGAAATGCAACATGGGTAACTTGTCTACAGAATTATCCTTTGCAGGTTGCCTCAGAGTTTCCCCCAACCAATTGGTTCATTCACTCAGGAGTTCTTTAATCACTGTCCTGAGAATTGTGCTAGGTCTAGAGCTGTAGTGACTTAGTGTTAGTTGACTGAGCCTAGGTCCACTGGTTAGAAAAAGATTCTTTGTCACTCTCCTCTCCCCTCCCCCTCGTTCTCTGTTTGAAGAATACACTGTGACTTGGTTTCCAGCAATTGCTCGGGCATTAGCATCCCTTATAGCTCCTTTTGTTTACCTTCTGTGGGTAGCTGTGAAATACGTGTTTCTGTGGTCCTTAATTGACCTACTGTCGAGAGAGTGGGAATGTAAGTTGTGAGCTGTAGGAAATGACAGGGAATGGTAATTTATAGGAGTTGCTTTGAGATTTGTGTGCCGGCACTGAAGGATCACAGGGTTTTATGTTAAGACTTTCGTAGCTTTGCCAATTTGTATTTACAGAGGCACCCCTCCCCCTTTTTGTGGATTTTGGTCTCCACGGCCTTGACTTGTGAAGAGCGGTGTGTATGAACAGATTTTTCTGAGTGCATCTTCACCCCCCTGGGCCTACAGGTCTTCATGGGGCACAGTGGTTGATTTCAGAATTGTATGGCATACTGGTTCTTCCTGATGGACTTAATCAATTTGGGAAACTATGACCTGTGTGTGAATGCAAAACAGAGTGAAAGATCATGCGTGCTTATGTGACAGATGTCCCGGAAGAGGAAGTACCTGTGAAGGAAGAGTGCTTGAGATTCCAGTAAAACTTTGCTTAGGGAAGTGACCCCTGCAGACATCTCGTGTGCTTTAAGGTGATTTCCCCAAACATGTGCACCTGGAGTGGAGCTCTCTTCAGGGAGAAGCAGCTTTGAGAGGGAAGGCTCAGGCCAGGGAGAGGACGCTAGGATCCTGTATCCTGTTTTACGGAATTTGACTTAAATGAGGAATTACTCCTGGTGGCCATGTCATCGTTGGAAAACTTGGGTGAGCGACAGGAAGTGGGAACCAGCTGTCCAGGCTTGCGAGGAAAGCTGGGATCAGAGATCTGGTGGTGGAAGCAGAGAAGGTTGGATCTGGGTGAAGGAAAAGGTTTGCCCTCATGGTGAGTTCAGTCCACAGTCAAGTGGTGCTGGGGCTTCAGCCTGACCTTGGCTGCCAGAGCAAAGGTAGAGTTGCTTCAGCCTGGTGCTCCCAGTGTCTCAGGAGCACTGCAAAGGTGGCTCACCGTGCCCACCCATGCATGCGGGCAGAGCAGACTTCCCATGAGACAGAATGGTCAGCCTTCTGGAAAGGTATCCAGGAAGTCTCCCCTCACTCTTTCCTGCAGCATGCCCAGAGGCTGATAGGAAATGGGAAGACAGCTGCCATCAGAGCTGTATGTCCTGATGGAGAACCAGCCTCGGAGCCAGCTCTGAGGTTTCCCTTCCTGTTGACTCAGGGACAAACACCTGATGGGTCTGTCCTAAGGTGGGCCAACCTCTGTACCCCCAAGGCACAAATGAATGTGGCCGAGTTTTGGGAAAGTATTGTGTTAGCAAAGAAGGGATCATGCTGAGAGGTGGTTGTATACACCTTTAATCCCAGGCAGAGGCGGGCGGATTTCCCAGAGTTGGAGACTAGCCTGGGCTATGCAGAAAACCTTGTCTTAAAATACAAACAAACAAACAAAACAAAAAAGGGGGGAGTAGAGGGGTCTTTACAATGCTTGTTTCCTTGTTTCTGACTTTTCATCCCAGCAGTGGGGAGGCCAACAGTTTGTTGGGGCTCCCTGAGGACATTCTGGTGGCCCCCAGAAGAGAACTGCTCTCTTACTTACCACTTACAGTTTTCAGAGGACAGTAGCAGCCCTGGCTTCTGAGCCCCATGGGGGCCAGTGTTGTGTGCTATATAGTCTGGGAGACCCCGAGGGTTCTGTGGTCGAAGTAGGCACCACAAACCTGGAACTTTTCTAAGGCCGCAGGCCCGGGCATTCGAGCTGGCGTTTCTTCATAGGTTCAGCTCTGTTTGTATTTTTTTGGGGGGGGGGCGGGGGGCATTTACTTCCCTATTTGTGTTTAACTTGGTAACCTCTTTAGTTTTGGGGGCAATCAGTTCTTTTGAAAAATAAAATCAGAAGGGTGTTTGAATCTCTGTTTGCCCCTAAGTAGGGTGGTGATACAGGATAAGTGATTTAACCTCCCTGAACCTGATTCTTCAGTGAGACCAGAATGAGAGCAGCCCCAGAGGCTCAGGTGGGGGAACCGCCCTTGACAGCGAACTTTTGTCTCTAGGGTGCAGCTTATGACCTTCACCCTCGTGCTGGTGCTGCCAGGTGTGAAGAGGTTGGTTGTGAATAATTCAGAATGCTCTCATGTGATCTCGCCGCTTTCTGAATGACTCAGCCTGGGCAACTACATCATTCTCATTGTGTTTTGCTTTAGAACTACCAAATCCATACTGAATTTCTCATAAGATACAGTGGTAGTTCAAGACTGAAGCATGCAGGAATGCCCACTGAATCCCCACAGACATACAAGCTTGTTGAGTTTCTCATCCAACTCACCCAGCCCTGAGCTCTGGCAGTCCTAGAACTCACGCTGTAGACCAGGCTGGCCTTGAACTTTCAGAGATCTGCCTCCTGAATGCTTGGATTAAAGGTGCACACCACCACTGTCCAGCAGGTTTTATACTAAAAAAAAAAAAAAAAAAAAAGTTGTATTCCTGAACTATTTCCTGGGGAGAAAGCAAACAATTGGTGTCATCTCAAAGCAGTTCTGATATTACAGCCCCAGCCATAGAATTTAGAAACAGTGGTCAGAGGCAAACATTCCAGCCCTTCCCTTGAGCAACTTCCTTAGCCACAGGGCCTTCATTTCTAAAGAAAGGGGCTTCTCTACCTGCTGGGTGGAAGTGCGGTGATATTAGCAGTATTATCTTGTGAAAGCCCATTGGGGACCCCAAAACAAACCACTGTCCTGTAGCAAGTGTTCAGGGTTACCTGTCGCCAAGGTAGCTTCACTAATTTTAGCGTCAGTCATTGTTTTTACTTTATTTCTTGATTTCATGGAATGTTACTCAAACAATGGAGGTGCTCTCTGTGCTTCAGGTTGAAAGACAGAGAACAGCCTTGCTTTTAGGGAAGGAGAGCCCAGTGGGGAAGTAGCGCTCCTTGTGGGGGCACGGAGGATCAGGAGGATCAGTCTGAGTTGAGGGAGAGTGGATAGAGGCTGAGGACAACAGCTAAGGCTTAGCAAGCTGTGATACGAAGTTGATAGAATGGCTCAGGCCTTGCCTATCTCACGACCTGAAACACGGCATTGAGCACAGGGTACACCCTCTGCTCTATATTCCTGCAGCCCTGAGGAATATGAAGGGAGAGAAGGAGGCTTAGTCCAGGGGTAGGCATCTATCCCTGTGCACCAGGAGTTGTTCATTTGAAGAGCTTCTCTAAATGGGTCTTCTCTCATGCAGCTAAGTCCCAAGTTGCTGAAAGTTCTGTGTTGCCCAGTTCTGTGTTGCCTAGTTCCTGGGTCATGCTCTCTGATAGAAAGTTCCCGTGGAGTTTTTAGGATGTGAAACACTGTGTTTTTAGAATAAATGTAATTTGGATGTATTTGTGTTCCATTCCTTAGTTTGTCCCTTAAATACTGACCATAAAGGAGAACAGAAGTTAAGGTGTAGATAATGGGTAATAATGCTCTGTGCTATCCCCACATCACTCTGAGGTTTCTAGAAGTAAATAAAAGATCTAGAAGACACAGTTGTTGTTGTTACCGATCTGTGCCATCTTGTGAACAGTTTAAAAGCCTTCTGGAAAACCTTTTCCTGGAAACCTGACTTAGTCTTTGCCTGACACTCTGTTTTGTTTTTGTTTTGTTTTTTTTTTTTGTTTGTTTGTTTTTCGAGACAGGGTTTCTCTGTGTAGCCTGTCCTGGAACTCACTTTGTAGACCAGGCTGGCCTCGAACTCAGAAATCCTCATGCCTCTGCCTCCCAAGTCCTGGGATTAAAGGTGTGCGCCACCACGCCCAGCTTGACACTCTGTATTTACCCCATATGATAGAATCGTTAGCCACTGTTGTAAGTATGTGGGGAAATTTGACCATATATCTCAAGCCACCTAAATGGAAATTGTAATTAGAAAATGCAGAACGCTTTTTTTTTTAGTGACAGGATCAGACATCATCTGACTACTACATATGATGTCGCCCGTGCCTTTACACCTTTAAACTTGTCTGAGCAAGCTGGAAAATACAAGACACTGTAAAGAAATCCAGCTTCTAACATGAGTGGCGTTTCTGGGCGTTTCCATGTGCACACACCTGCAGAGCATGGGCCTCCTGTTGAACGTCCTGGGAGCAGCTGGCCCTTGCTTGGCAGCAGTCGCCCTGCCTGCTTGCTGGGGTCTGCTTGCTTCTCCCGTTGTAGCATGAAACCTCTCTTCTGACTGGGATTTGCATATGCTCAGCTTCCTGAGAGATCTCCTGACACCTTTTCCTCCTCCCCAGAGCTGACTTACCTCAGAGGTCAGAATTTTAGTGAGTTTAAAATAGAAAGTGCCAAGTATAGAGTTAAAGTGCTGCTGAAAACACGATGCCTTGGAGATAGCTGTGTCTTCTAGATGGCTTCTGTTTTGTGACAAGGGACAATTTTCTATGGCTATCAAATTTGTCATATAATAAGAGTTTAGTTTTTCAGTTACCTGTAAAGTTGGATATTAGGCCACTGTTAAATGTCACAAGGAGCTAAGTGACTTTGTTAACGGTGTGTGCTTGTGTGAGTTTATGTGCGCCACATGCATGCAGAAGCCCATGGTGGCCAGAAGAGGGCATCAGATCTCTAACTGGGGCTATAGGATGTTGTGACTCCCCATGTGGTTGCTGGGACCCAACAACCTTGGGTCCTATTTAAGGACAGTGAATGCTCTAAACACTGGGCTGTATCTCCAGCTCCCAAGTTTTAAATATTGTTGAGACAGGGGTCTTGCTATGTGGCTCAGACTACCTTCTAACTCACTGTGCAACCCACACTAACATATGATCCTCTGTCTACCCCAAGTGCTGATATAGACTGGAGCCTTGTGCCTGGAGTCCATTGTTAGATACTGCCATTTCATCTCGAATCTTGGGTTCTTCCATTTAACAACACCTTAGAAACATTAGCATTTGCTCTCCACGCAAGCACTTTATTAAAGGCAGGGATTGACAGTGTGATGTTTGGTGGAGGGGAGGCAAAGGCTTACATTTAGGTAAGCCTGGGATTTTGTTATTTCAGTCTAACATACTGCCCAACATTGCTCAAGTGTTTATTTTGTTCTGCATAAGACACACACACACACACCTTATATAGAAGATATAGATCAGAAATTGTTTAGTGTAATTATGGCACAAGTCACACACACACACACACACACACACACACACACACACACACACCTTATATAGAGGATATATAGCAGAAATTGTTTAGTGTATTTGGCACAAGTTCTCCAAGACAGAGATTCCCATCCTTTCTAAGGATGGACAAGTATCCACATTGCTAGGTAGCATCAGTAGATGAATATTGAAAGGTCTGAATGCATGAGAGTTCTCAGCACCTTTCTTGAGGGAGAGGTCACTGAGAGTTCATTTGTGTGAACCTGTAAGAAACACTAGTGTGTTTCTTTGGAAGGTAGCTTCCAGCCATTTTCAAGGTTTTAGCTTCAAGTGGTGTTTGGATACTGTGAGCGGTTAAATGTCTGTGTCAGTACAGGCCTGTTTTCTTTCTTCTTTTTCTTTCTTTCTTTCTTTTTTTAATATATATTTTTTATTACGTATTTTCCTCAATTACATTTCCAATGCTATCCCAAAAGTCCCCCATACCCCCCCCCCTTCCTACCCACCCATTCCCACTTTTTGGCACTGGCGTTCCCCTGTACTGGGGCATATAAAGTTTGCGTGTCCAGTGGGCCTCTCTTTCCAGTGATGGCGGACTAGGCCATCTTCTGATACATATGCAGCTAGAGTCAAGAGCTCTGGGGTACTGGTTAGTTCATAATGTTGTTCCACCTATAGGGTTGCAGATCCCTTCAGCTCCTTGGATACTTTCTCTAGCTCCTGCTATCTGTAATACTGTTGCCTGAAAGGAAAAAGCCTTACTTTTACCAGAAATCTCCAGCAACCTTCTGCCCCTCTCTGTCTTTCACCCTCTGCTGGTTTATTCTGTCTTAGCCACCGTTCAGAAAGGGAGACTCTGGTACTGTAGAACACAGTTGGCTGGGAAGTAGTTAATAAGTAGACTGAGAGAAAATGAGGGAGTAAACATTGGTGAAAGTAACCTGGAGAAGTCACTTCACAGACTCCATAGTTGGAACTGTAAATCTGAAGATAGGCTCTAGGTACACAAGAGAGATGGCTTTCATCTTCCCTTGCAGCAGTGTCTGCCCTCAGCCCTGTGGTTCTGTCAGAGCAGAAGTCAGTATCAAATGTGGAAGTGACTTGGGCTTCTGTCTGACAAACAGGCAAAAACCCCACTGAGTACTGGAGTGTAATTACCAGTGGTGCTGGGTGAGGTCTCAGGTTAGCTTAGGTTGGTTGGTTTGTTTTTAAACTTAGTTCTTAGAATGGCTTTTTTTTTTTTTTAAACACTTAAAAACAGGAGAAATTAAGAGAAACTGGGAAAGTCCCAAGAAACAGATAAAATCTTACAGAGCCGACACAGAACCAGAGGTCACCATTCTAGCTTTTTGGGAGGCCATTTCCAATACATTCAAGTGACAGGCAGGCAGGTTCTCCAGTTTCCTTGCCTCTTGGTTTAATGTTTGAATGAATGTTGTCACTTGGGCAGTTTGCACTAACCACTTAATGAAGAGCATGCTCTTTCTGAGCTACTGTACTTGACTTTACCAATCCTCCATGTCTCTCTGTCTGTCTGTCTGTCTGTTCTCTCTCTCTCTCTCTCTCTCTCTCTCTCTCTCTCTCTCTCTCTCTCTCTCGCTCTCTCGCTCTCTCGCTCTCTCTCTGTATTGCAAGTAATTTGGCATCATAGGTTTCAGGAGATTTCTCAAGCCCTTAGTGAGGATTGTGTAAGCAAAAGCTTGTACTTTAAGGTGTGAGCTAATCCCAGTAGGTTTTCTGTCTTGTCTGTTTGAACCACAGGCTGTGATGAGGTAGTAGGGCAAGGAGGCATGTTGGGAAACCTATGACGGTTTCAGAAGGACACCTAATCCTGAGGCAGTTCCCAAGTGGGGGACAGAACTCAGGATCTGCCTGTCTCCTGATAGGCTGGGCCACCGGTTTGCAGCAGTACGTAGGCATCTTGTCTCACCCACTGACGTTCTGGGCTTCTATCTGCCTTACTGAGTGGTAGGAGGTTGCAGACTGTTTCCCTGCTCCTTCCTGCCGAGGGAAGGGACTTTAGGTTACGAGATCACTCCTCAGTGAGGGAGAGAACAGATAGACTTAAAATTCTTACTGAATATGAGGATATTTGAATTAAAGTTCAATTTTTAGAGCATGTTTCTTGATGGATTTTTTTACAGCCTGAATATTCTTTTTAACTTAAAACAATACTAAATTGTGAGATTATTTCATAGCTATGATATGCTTGTTTTCATCTTCAACTTATCTTAAAACAGTTTATTTTTATTGAAAGTCCGAGTTTTGGGTTGTTGCTTCTGCATGTATGTCTGTCTGTATGTATACCACATGTGTGCCTGGTGCCTGCAGAGGTCAGAAGAGGGCACCATATTCCCTGGAACTGGAATGGCACATGACTGTGAGCTACCAAGTGGGTGCTAGGCACTGAACCTGGGTGCTCTTCACCCCTGAGCAACCGTCGCTCAGCACTTCCCCGGGGGTAAGCGCCAGCCTGTGTGAAAGAGACTCTGCTTTTCCTTGGCTAGCCCCGGATGTGGGCGGTGGAGACCTGACTGCAGCATTACCCAGTCCTCACCGTCCTCGAGCAGGAGTTGAGCAGGAGGCACGGGCTGGGCCACAAATGGGAGCTGACAGCTACTGTGCTTTAAATAAGCTGGCTGTGTTTCTGACTGCATGCATGCTGCAGAGACAGTCTCATGAAGGATCCCTTCTGGAGGCTGTGGAGGTTTCCCCAGAGTAACAGAGGCAAGTCAAACTTCTGCAGGCACCGTTTGATGGTTTAGTAAGGCACCAAGTGGTAGTTCACTCCCATGGGCCATTGCTCTCTCCTCCCCCTTTGAACATGTGTTGTGTGGACAGGGGGTCCTGTTAAAGGAACACAGCCGTCTTCACACTGGAGCAAGGTGCTGTGGTGCATCCTGTGTCTAGTGTCTTTCGAATTTTGACATCTGATTCAGTAGGTTGTCCCTCTCTTTGGAAACAATGGCTGAAGACTTAGCTCAGTGAGGAAATATTTTGCGATTCTAAGTTTGAAAAGATCCGAGCTTAGAACTAAGCTCCAAGTCACAGCTTTTGTTTTTACAAGAGAGTTAAAAGTCAAAGTTCACATAGAAATAAAGTCCTTCCTCTGGGAATAATCAATGAAGAAAGCAAAAACAAAGACAGTTAAGAGACTATTCATAAAATCAAAGCCATCCAGACTTGTAGATTGGTTTCTACCCGCTTTCTGTGTGGAAGCCTTGGGCTGCTAGACCTCGTGTAGATCTTCTGTTAAATGTGAACTCAAGTCTAAGAAGGAAAGTGGAAGAAATGTCAGCATGCCTCTTTTCCGGTGTCACCTGACGCCCTCTAGTTGATGTTATGCCCCAGCCTGTGGCACTGTCAAGCCTCTCATCCCTGGCAGAGGTAGCTGGTGGGGCAGGGGCTTCATGGGCACCAAGAGCTCCATTTTCCCAGGCTCTCCAGTCGTTTTTAAGTCATGTAGTGTGCTTAGTTCACGAACCTCTAGTTTCCTGAGGATGATAAATGTACCAGTTATTATGGGAATTAAATGAGATGGTGGCGTGGAGCTTTAGCCCAGCATGTGACATGCGATAAGTGCTCAGTAAGCGTTAAATACCTTTATCATCTCTGTTGCCACAGTGGCCGTGGAAGAGGGCTCTTGGAAGTCTTTCTTGTTTCATTCTCTACCTTTTCACTTAGATTATGAGTACTTCATTTTCAAAACCAAGACATCACTAATGCCAAGACTCCTCAGATTTTTTTTTTTTTTTTTTGTTTTTTTTTTGTTTTTTTGGTTTTTCGAGACAAGGTTTCTCTGTATAGCCCTGGCTGTCCTGGAACTCACTCTGTAGACCAGGCTGGCCTCGAACTCAGAAATCCGCCTGTCTCTGCCTCCCAAGTCCTGGGATTAAAGGCGTGCGCCACCACACCTGGCCAGATATTTTTTTATAAGACAAATGGAAATTCATGATTTTAGGGGTATATGGGAATTACTGTGTATGTTCCATTTATTTTTCCTCACTGAATTTTAAGAAACAATGCATATAACATACCATTTGCGGTCTAGAGTTTTCCTGGTTTCACTCGAGATGAAAGCAACTCCTCTTAGAGTTTAGAACCCAACGTGGCAGGCTAAGTTGGCATTCTGTTTCATATTGCTAGGGAGTTTTGCTGGTATCCCTGTATCCAACAGGTTAACCCACTGAGCTGGATGTGGGTCAGCGCACTGCTGTATATAGTTCGGTAGTACAGAGTCTTCACTGTGCAGTGTATGCTTAAGCCTCCCATGATCCACTCCAGTCTTCTAGTGTCTTCCATGTGTCCCCAGAAGCCTGGGATGACGATCAACTCTGTGCAATGAATGGCTTTCTTTCTAAGCACAGTGAAGGGATAGCTGGGAATTCAGTGAAAGCTGTCTGACTGTAGATCTTTTTCATGTTTTTCTTTCCCTTAAGAAGTAACTTCACATGCTTTAAAACAGGAGAAGTGTGAAAACTTAGCAGCGTAGTAGCTAAGTTCAAAGTCTCCATGAAGGCAGCTCACATTTTCAAAAAGTGAGATTTCATTTTTGGACGCAGCTTTTGCATAACTTGTGGGCTTGTACAAGTTTTTGCACACATGGTGGGCTTGAATTAGAATTGGGCCTGGAGTCTAGTGTTGTGTTTGTCAGGAGACAATACTGCTCCATCAAAGATAATGAGCATATCCAGGGAAAAAGCCTTTTCTTTATCATATTCAAAGTTTATGTGCTACAGTTTAAATATACTTAACATATTTCTTAATGTCTTTATGCACTAGACATTTTAAAATTTGTGTGTGTGTGTGTGTGTTTGTCCTTTATTGAAACATAGTCTCTTTGTAGCCCTGGCTGTCCTAGACCAGGTTGACCTTGAATTTAGAGATGAACCTGCCTCTGCCTCCCTAGTGCTGGGGATAACTGTGTGCATGTGGCACCTTGCCTGGCCATCATAAGTATTATTTTTAATAAAACTGAGATAAAAGTGAACTAGGAATTCTGTTCCCTGTCAATTGGAGATGTTTATAAAATTTTTTGTTCATTTGCATATGTTGCTTTATTGAAATGTAATATTTATATAATTTGTGTATAAAATGCAATATTCCCTATATTTATAAAAATGCTATAGAATTATTTCATTCTAGGCTGTTACATACTTTTACTGAATTTGAGGTTTAAGAAAAGAAAAAATTGTAATATTGTGAACTGAAGTTTGTCCAGAAGTATCTCATGTTTTCTGAGTTGTTTTGAACAAGAGCCTGCCCTGTTCTTGGACATCAGATTAGTAGTGATTTTTGTAGAATTCCTGTGGCCTAGTCCTCTGTGTGCACTTTCTGATGAAGCCGTCTTTATTTACTACCCCGAGTTTGGTGGCTGCTGCCACACATGGATACTGTATCCTTGAAGCTGAATGAGACCCAGGATCTGAAGGAGTCACTTTGTTTAGCTGTTATTTAAAATGTTCGCTTTCTTTTAAGGGCCAGTCAAGTATAACGAAACAACTGTTTATTTATTTTTAATTGCCGGAAAGTAAGATGTGGGTCACAGTTAATATTAGGACTTTAAAAAGTTAATGGTATAGATATCTAGTGTAAGTTTTATGCTCCTAGTTTTCATTTATTTATTTTTGAACACAGTAAGTTCTTCCTGTCTTTAAGCCCCAGGGCTAGTGATAGGCTATGGTTGGCAACACACCATCTGCTAACTCAACTCATTTAGCTATAGGCGGGTAACCAAGTTAATCCTGCTGGCTCCTGTTTACCATGGAATTCTTTAAAACAAAACAAAACAAAACAACAACAAAACAAAACCCATGACCAGGTGCAGGTGATACTCTGGAAGGTTATTAAAGCATTTTAGTCACATGTGTAATATGAAGCGTTGAAAACGAAGGCAGGTACAGAGGCATTGCTCTTCAGGATTGCTGGCCTTCTGACTTCAGTCAGGAGAGAATCATTTGACAGGTCTTAGGTCAGCAAAAGACTATCACTGTTCTGTGAGCATGTTGTATGTGATCAGATTTTTTGTGAGTTGTATGTGATCAGGTTGTAGCTGAGTGCAAAATGCTTGGTTTTATGTTGTATAAATCTCACTTTTTAGAAAGTTGAAAATACCAATTTGAATCTTGTTGCTGGAGAGGAGCGCCCCTAAGAAGGATGTTATGGCGGCTGAATTCCTGACCCCTGTTCCCACCTGGATGAGCTGCCCCGTACTCCGTACCCCCAGCCTCCCAAGCTTCCAGCCAGCCTCCAGGGCAGAGACATTAGGTCCAGCTTCCTTTGTTGAGAAATGAGTGGGCTCTTTGTGCTGTCAGGCCCTGGAGCTGCTCTTGGAGGTGTCTAGGACAGTGGCCTGTGGCTGCCTCTTGTTAGGAAGCTCTTGGGACACACAGGGATGGTTTAAGGAGTGCACTGTAAGGTCTGTGTAACCGTTCAAACTGTAGTAAGTGCATGCATGTGCTAACAGCTGTAACTTGTGTCAGCACAGGGTCCAGACCCATAATTGATAGAGCAAAAGTCTTTAAACTCTATTATCTGCCAAAAGAATTTTTAAAGTTTTAAAATCTCTGACTTTATTTTTATGTTTGCATTAATATGTTAATGTATTCATCTGCGCAGCAACCAATATCTCACTTAAACAGCCTCTGCTGACTGGATGGAGTGAGGCCCACTTGGATATTTTTTTAACGACAATGCTGCTTGGCTCTTTTGAGATGAATGAAACTGGGGTTCTTATACTTTGGGACCATGAACTGTAATAAGACTGGGGGCACAAGAAAGGACATTCTGGTGAAGATAAGGATTGTGGGAAGAAAGGGGCAGCAGACAGGAGCAGAGGAGCCACATCTCCTGGATGCCCACCTGGCCTCTCTAGCGTTTTCTTTATCCTGGTTGGAAGGCCAAAGAGAAGAGGCACTGGTGTCTCCAGTGCTGTTTATCTGTTCATGTCTTCGCCCTGTAAAGAAAAGTACCCCAGCTGCCAGTGTGGCCCCTGACCCATGTTCAAAGCGTTTGGTCAGGAGGCTCTTCAGTGTACTGTGGCCAGAGGGAGCTGCTGTGCGCCCACACAGGTTTAGCCTGCAGGCGTTCAGCGCAGGCTTTAGGTGGAGAACTTGAGTCTTTCTATGAAGTGGGGCAGCTACCTTAGTACATTTCAGTGAAGTAGCTGATAGCAACCAGACCAAAGAAATGGGTTGACTTTCCCGGGAGTGTGCCAGCACTGAATCCTTCTCTGCTTTAAGAGGTTAGGCACCAGCAGTGACTGCTGGTGCTAGGAGGAGTGAACTTGGACATGGATTCTGCTTTCTCTCTGATGATAAAGCAAGGCAGGAGAGTGAGCAAGAACACACATCTCTCCAGTTCTCAGGTCTGCAGGGAGGGAACTGCGCATCCATTCACACGTGAGTTAGCTTAGCGCAGCAGGTCTCAGAGATGTTTTAGTTACAGAACCCTTATGTTCCCTAGATCCTGACGGATCCCAAGGTCTCTGTATTTTTAATCGTTACATCTGTTATTTGCTACACCAGAGATTAGAACTGCGGAAATTGAAATAAAAATTAATTTACTTAAAATAAACCATTACATTACCACAGGTAACATCTGAAAACAAAAACAACTATTTTCAACAAAAGACAGAATAGCAGAGGATCATTGTTTAATATTTTTGCTAATGATTAATGTCCTGTTTTCTAGGAGGCAGCCGGGTCCTGGGTCTGCTGCTTCAGGCTGTTGTTTTGGTTGAGATATGTGAAAGTTATCAGCCCTCACACACATGTAATTATGAGAGGAGGAGATAATTATAGATATTCCAAAACTCTACAAGTGCTTGACTCACCTGGACTCTTAAGTGTCAGTGGGAATGTGGGGGATAATGCCATACCAATTAAAGATTTATAGACTGTTAATTAGAGTGTGTGGGGCTGTGCCCACTTCTGAGTGCCTTCATACTCATCCCTGATTCTGTAACATACGTTATTTTGAAAACATTTCATTGGACAGTGTTCATCTTCTGAATTCAGTGTACATTTTAAAAAGTTTATCAGAAGTACTTGAAGATTGAAAATGCATGGAAGCAGGACAGGCCCAGCTCTAGGGCTGTAAATAAGGGCTTCGTGCAGAGAGACCGGGTTTTACAGTCAGAAACGAAGAATGGGTATTTGTGAATGAAGTCCACAGGTGTTTGCAAAATTCTGATTTTTTTGCTTAAAAGTTTATATTTATATACTGTAAGTACACAGTGTTAGTTAGCTTCTTTGAAGGGAGAATTTATTTCAAGACAATGCCTGGCAAATTCCTGAGTGTGAATCTCTTCAACTTGCCTTTCATCCTTTCAAATTAATGTTCCATGAAGATGGGCAGCCTCTTCAGTTCCAGCCAAGCATGGAGGACATGCTGAGGAGGTGGCCCTCCTGCTCCTGTGTGTAGCTGTTCTGTTCCATGTGGACTCTCATAATCTCCGTGCAAAAGATCAAAAATCATTATGAGTAATTTTTAAAAATCAATTTTTCCTGTGTCGTCCAGGGCGTTCTTAAGTCAGCTCCGTTCGTTTCCCAAGTACAGATTTGTAGCCATAGGAGTGATGTACCTGTACCGTGTGCTGTCCTGGTGGTAGCAGTGGCATATGTATCATTGTGTTGGTGCCAGTGCAAGGGAACAGACAGGCCATGTCCTTGTATGTTATAAAGAAACTGTGTGTGTTACAGAGGCCCTGAAAGAATGTCGGGGATTCCCAAGTATCTACCAAGTGTACATTCTACAGACAGTTGAGAGAAAATTCCTAGCACCAAACAGCTTTCCTTACACAACAGAAAATATATTTTTATTTGGAAAGTGGGCAGGTAAAACAGAATAGAGGTGTTCACAGTCAGGAAGCAAAGAGGGATGGAGGGATGACTGTTGGTGCTTAGCCCCCATTCTTGGGTTATTGAGCCAGGGACTTGAACCCACAGATGCTGCCATCCATATTCACAGTGGGTCTTCCTTCGTGAGTTAAACCTTTCTGGAGAAAACCTGTAGATAAAATCAGACAATGAATTTCTGTGGCAATTCTAAATTCCATCAAGTTAACAGTCAGAATTACTAAGTCCTTTATCAACTTGATACCTAAATATACCTTTTTCTTCTTTTTTGAGACAGGGTTTCTCTGTGTGGTCCTGGCTAGCCTAGAACTTGCTCTGTAGACCACCCTGGTCCCAAACTCAACAGGGATCCACCTGTCTCTGCCTACCAAGCACTGGGATTAAAGGTGTGTACCACCATGCCCGGCTTGAGCATACTGTTTTGTTTTGTTTTGTTTTGTTTTGTTTTGTTTTTAAATCATAGCCTGTGGCTCTCAGAAGCTCATGGTACCTCCTAATACAAGATGTACTCATGCTGATTTCAAAATTGCCTGTAATCTTTAATAGCCTTAACACTATTTAAAGGTCCAAAGCTCAGGGGCCAAAGATGCCTCCCTCAATAAGGTGCCTGGCCTGCATCTATGAGGACCTAAATTTGATTCCCAGAACTTTTGTATAAACCAGCTGCTGTGGAGAGTATCTGTAACCCCAGCATGGGGGAGGCAAGACAGGAGGATCTCTGAGCTGACTGGCCAGCTGGGCTAGCCAGATATTCAGCTAATTTAGGATTCAATAAGTGACCTTGTCTCTGATAAACAGAGAACCCAGGGAAGACACCCAAAAACTATGCCATGATCAGCATGTGTACCCAAATGCATTTGTGCACCCACTTACATGAGGAAGTCCATAATTACACACATCCCAAGTTTCTTCTGAGACTCAAGGCATTCTGAACTGTGAGCCTATAAACTAGAAGACTAAGTTGTATTCTTCTACTTAGAGCGGTGATGGATAAACGTGTCCACTGTAGTAGGGAGGAGAGGGAAGGTAGCAGGAAAGACTGAACAGAAGCAAGACTGCAGGCAGGAGTGCAGACACCAAGCCCTGTAGGCACAGTTCTGGCATCTGGGGTTAGTGACAGAATCAGCTGGGAGTCAGCAGCCTTAGAAGCCCTGTTAGCTCCGCAGCAGCAGCAGCAGACGCCGATGGTCTCCTGGGCTAGTTCTATTTCATGCTTGCAGCTTTCCTTGGTGGGTATGTTACACACCCCCACCCCCAGCATATCTATATCTGGAGTCTACATTACAATGCAGGTTTTATCTTCCCAGATTTATGCCAGTGGGGCTATGCCCCTGCCTCCTATTGCCCGATCTCTCCGGCCTTCTGGACTATTGTCTCAGGTCCCAGTGCTTTCACTTCTGGGCCTGCCAAACTAGGGCCCTCACTGCTCAGTTCTGCCACCTCAAGATGCTGCTGCCCTCCCTCGGATGACAGCTACAAGCCTCTGAGTGGCATCAAAGCTGACCCCTGGGAACATTTCCGTAGGTGGCCTTTTGAATGCTGAACCCTTCAGTGGTGTTCTCATTTCCGTGTTTCTAAGCTGGAGCCTTCTGTGTTGGGTGCTGCCCTCAAGGTTTCTTTCCTCCTGTCCATAATGTAGAATATGAGAATTGTCTGAAGTATTAGCTTCTGTACAATTAGCCTTCTCTGGGAAGGAACGAAGGCAGCGTGTGTCTAGGGACTGATGTGCTGAATGGCTTCCAGGCTGGAGTTCACTTGATTGTATCAGGTGGTCTCTGCCTTTAGGGTGAAGACTGCTTCTTAGCGAGGTTGGTTTTACAGGTCAGCCACTTCACGGTCTCACTTGAATCCATGTTTTTGTTGTTGTTGTTGAATTATAACAGAATTCTGAGTCTGAGCTAGCCAGTTCACCTGTAGACCAAGCATGGTGGTGCACGTCTGTAATCTCAGTATTTATAAGGCAGAAGGTTGTAGGCATGAGATTTGTAGTACCTTGCTAATGATGAATTCTGTCCAGAAGCTCATGGTACAGCAATGCTCCTAGCTAATTGTTATTATGACCAATATCACAACCAAGGCGTAGGGTCAGTTACAGTGCCTGCTATGCAAGCATAAGGATCCGAGTTTAAATCCGTGTAAAGAGCTAGGTATGGCTGCCTGTGCCTTGACTGGCATTGCAGCACAGGTCACCAATGGGGGACTCAGTGGCTAGCCCACCTAGCCAAAATGAGAGACTGTGGCTTCAAGGCAGTAAGACACAATAGAGGAAGGCCCCTAATGTCCTGCTCTGGCCTTTGCCTGTGTGCCCATCTGTGCACGTGTATAGGTCACAGACACAAAGACCGTCAGCTTTCAGTCTCCACTCCCACTCTTTCAACGGTTGCAGTCTTTACACATACAAAGCAACCAGTTCCCAGCCCCCCAGCCCCCACTTTTTGTGAGCCAGGGTCTCACTGTCTCTAGTCCAGACTGGCCTCAGACTTAAGAGTCTTGTGTTTAATCCTCTTGAGTTCCACCAGGCCCAGCATAAAGAAATCACCAGTCTTAAAGTATGTGAAAGTATTTATGAGTGGTTGTTCATTTGACAAGCAAGTAGCCACTCTTCTTTACAGAGCACAATAGGAGAAATCCTACAGTCAGGATGAAAAGCCAGATGGTCCTAGGGGACCTCAGTGTCAGACCAGTGTGCTTTGTGTGCCCCACTTTTCTGCCATGCTAATAACGTGAAGAATAAACTGAGGTGTTTGGGGGCAGATAGGGAAACGGGGAGGTTACAGTGGCCCTTGAATTGGCGACATAAGAATTTCTTTTAAAATCTCAGCTTTTATCTTTACAATAAAGGTGTTTTGTAGTCCACTGGTGTTACATTTGCCTAACCTGCCCCCTCCCCACATCCTGATATAAAAGTCCTGCTGCTTTAGACCCTATGGCCACACCCTACACCCCCCAACCTCCAGAGTTATGTAATGTTTTCTGCATTGCGTTTCTTGTGCTGTGATCAAATAACTGACGAAAGCAGCTTAAGAGAAGAAGGGTTTATTTTTGGCTCAGGGTTGGAAGGAGATGGAATATGTCATGGCAGGGCAGGGAAGGCTTGCCAGTGGATACTCAGGTGGCCGAGTTTATCGTCTCCACAGTCAGCCACTGGGGCCATGCGGATGCTGCTGAACGGGTGCTTTCCCCTTCCTCCTCTTCATTTACTCCCAGTCTGTGGGATGCTGCTGCGCACATTCAGGGCGTGTTGTCCTTTCTTACAAACATGCCCAGCGGTGATTCCAAATCTTGCCAAAGTGACCGTGAAAACAAACTCTGCACATCCTCTCATGATTTTCCTAAAATGTAGATGTTTGCATTTGTTAGGTGAGTAGGCAGGGTCTTCAGAAGCCTTCAGCCTGGTGCTGGCCAAGCCGCTCTGCCTGAAGGTACCTGTCGGGGACCAGGACACTGATGTCCCTTCACACAAAGATGCTAAGGATAGTTCAGGGCTGACTGAGACCAGGAATAAGCCAAGTCCTGCCCTCCTGGTGCCTGATCTTTCCATGTCTCCTTGGCCTGGTGAACCAGTTGTTGTTTTTAGAATGTTTTCCCTCCAGAGCCCTCAGTCCAGAGCATGCACCCATAATTAGAAATCTCTCTCTCTGCAAGGCTGTGCCTGCCTCCCAGGGAACGCAGATCTAGGCTTGTTGCCTGCCTGAGTCAGTCAACACTATCTGGGTAGTGACTACTGTTAGCAGCTCACCAGGCATGAATGGCAGTGTAACATGGGAGTAAAGAACATGGTGACGGAGCCCAGACTGTCATTTAGGAAGATGTGGTAGAATTAAATGTCGTTTTTCTGGGTCTCAGTTTCTCCCCTCTAAAATGAGAGTTGTACGTGGACCTGATGATGATGTAGAGGACTCAGATGATGCCAGTGGTGGGCCATGGCTGGCCCATGGCAGTTGTCCGTAAGTTACTGTTGCAGTTAGTGCTATATCGTTGCAGTAGCTCTTGCTATTGGATTCTGCTAGTATCCTTGACCTAATCCTCGCCATTGTGTTCAAAGTGGAGTGAGGCCAGAGCTTGTGCCCATTGTCTGTGCCATCACATTCACAGGGCACAGCACACAGAGTCTGTCTGAATTTGGATATGGAGTGTGCTTATTAGCAGGGTGTTTTGGGGGTGGTGTCAGGGACGTCCTACTGAAAGGAAGGGTCCTTGCTGATTTTCCAAATGGCCAGGGTGAACCCAGAGCCAATGAAACATGGTAGCTCCCTGGAAGAAGAGTCTGGTTGAGGTTGAAGGAGACAGGAGTGCTGAGTGAGGTTAGCACAGAACCTGTGAATGGTCATGGGTGGTGTTGTGCTGTGCAAACAGGATGTGAAACAGAATCATCCAGTCATGTTAAAAGCACAAAGTCAAACAGGCGAATCTTAGTGTGTGTATATAAAATATGTATATAGTCTATTTAGTTTATACATATGTATAGTATATTTTATTGTTTATTTAATTATAGTATATGTTATTTAATTCCAAATATACACAAAATATTTTTAACGTTAAGTACTTGTTGTCATTTCAACAAATAGCAATTAATATATAAAATGATGTTTTTGTTTGTTTTGATTGTCTGTTTGCCCTGAGTATTTGATATGTGTTGTGATTTTTATGCTTGTGGCACATCTGTTGTACTCTGGGCTGGACTGCTTCAAGAACCCATGCAGCCGATGACATGGGCCGTAGCAAAGAGACGTGGCTGTAAGGGTAGAGAGAAGGTGAGGGCTGATAGCTGGACAGGACAGGACAGGACAGGACAGGAAGATTGGCGTGCTTTCTCTGTGTTCATGAGGCAAGTGGTGGTCAGTTTAGAGGAATTCAGGCGAAAAGCTCGAGGTTTATGCTCTCAGGAAACAAGGCAAGGGGGTGAGCTGAGGAGTCACACTGAAGTCCATGCTGCAGGAATGGACTCCATGCAAGTAGACCCTAGCTACCTCCTGGGGCCCTGTGGGCCCGGCTCTAGAGTCCTGGGAAAAGGAGCTGATGTGCTGTGAACGCCCTGGGGCTGTCCCTCCCAGTCAGTCCTGCTCTGCTCCTGCCCTGCTCTACCTTAAGCTCCAGGAAATAGGCACCCACCCCAACCCAGCGAGGGCTGTGGCCAGAGATAGGAGCTCCTGGGCATTCTCACACATGCCTTACCCTTTTGCTGAAGGATCAAGGAAAAGCTTTATAGTCCTGAGGGGGACAGGGAGCAGGAAGGGGAGAGGGAGGGATGCACGCACGCAGGAGCTCTTCAGAGAATGGAACCTGGGACTTGTTAGATAACTACACTATCACTGAGCTGTACCCTCTCAGCCCTTTTTAATTTTAATGTCGTGAACAATTACAAGCCATTTTTGGTATTAATAAAAAAGTATGCTCATTGTAGTTCAGCTACAGTAGAAAAAGGTCTGCACCTTGTTAGGGGATGAAATTCTGAGACCGCTTCCGGATCTCTGTTGAGGCAGGGTGCCTCTGTAAGGCAGTCTGTCTCTTCAGGAGTGAAGGGATCATGGTTACTGTAGGGAGTTATCTGTCAAGTCTCTCACGCAGGGTGCTCTTCTGTTCCATTTCTATGCACCCATTCAGTCTCCAGTCACCACATTGTTCATTTACAATGTGCTAGTCTCTTTACAAGAACCAGAAATAAGGGCACAGAAATTAGCTTTTTATCCTTTTAAGAAAAATCCCAGTTATCACTTAGTGGTTGGTCTGCATGACAAAAACTAAGTGTAGCCATAGTAAGTCTGCGGAGTTGCTCCATAAATCCACACTTTATGCCGCCAAGTTATCTGTGGGGCTGGGGAGACAGGTGAAGCTTGAGCCGGGTGGAAAGGGCGAGGTAGCAATTTATCAGTGCACAGCTCCGTGCTCCCAGACCCAAAGGCTAATAAAGTGTGCCCTCATTTACACATCAACACTGGGCGGTCGTGGCGCATGCCTTTAATCCCAGCACTTGGGAGGGAGAGGCAGGCGGATTTCTGAGTTCGAGGCCGCCTGGTCTACAAAGTGAGTTCCAGGACATCCAGGGCTATACAGAGAAACCCTGTCTCAAAAAAAACAAAAAAAACAAAAACAAAAACAAAAACAAAAACCAAAAAAAAAAAAAAGAAAAGAAAAAAAAAACAAACAAACCACAAAACAAACAAACAAAAAAGAATCTTTTTGCTCAACTAAATGTTTACTTCTCTGGGCTGGGTACCAGAGGCACAGAGAGCATGAGAGATGTTGCTGGACCCAGACTGAGGGCTGAGGGGGGACATCTGTGCTCATACCTGATGGTGTGGTGAGACTTGATGTTCTCTGCAGTACTCAGCCTAAGGAGTGCATCTGTGTTCCATGCTCCTGTCCATCCTCCCATCCTTCAGGGAGCAGAGAATCAGAAGGTGTCAGAAGTCAGGCAGTATGGTATGCTGAGAGGTCCTTGGCTTTGAGAGGTCCTTGGCCCTGCCCGTACAGATCAGGGAAGGCCCCATGAAGAGAGTGGAGTGAGTGAACTGAATGTTGCAGAGCAAGTGTGGACTTATGGAGAGGGTTTGGAGACTGCTTCCGTCTGTCCAAGCTCTAGGTTGGGAAAGAGCAAAGTGCCTTGGTGTGACTGCCATGGTGGCACATGGGTGAAGGGGCCGGTGGCCAGCTGGAACGGAGCACAGGCAAGGCCCTAACCCTTGGTGCTGGGGGATTCTGACTTAAGTGTAGCTGGCAGGGAACCGTAGGTGGACTGTGCAGAAGTCTAGTCCATTTACACTGATAGTGGTCATTCAGAAAAACTCATGGGGCTTCAGAACCATGAGATGAATGAGAAGCAGTTCTGTCCAGGCCTGGACTGCAGAGACATGGATGACTCATGTTCCCTGGAGGACTTGGGGGAGGCAAGGGTTAACTGGTAATGGACAGAGCCAGGTCGAGGGAGGGTCAGGAAACCCAGGTGTGGAAGTCAGTTTAGCTGAGGGAGGTGACTTTAGTGTGCAGATCCTGAGATGTCACCAGGCAGCCTGGAGTCTTCCTGGGAAATGAGCACCTGGCTCTGTCCTGTGAAGGATGGACTCATGAGTGCTGTCAGAACCTAAGAGAGTAAAGAGACAAATTCTAGACAGCACGAATGAGGGGAGCCATGCGGGTGAGAGGATCCAGCTAAGAAAATGGATCAGTGCAGTCCCTCCCTCGCTTGGGGTTTTACAAATTTCAAATCTATAGAACTGTTGGGAAAATATTACAATAAGAACCAGATGACAATTCTGGGTCCTGGAGGTGGATAGAGAACCAGGAAGTTTCTCCTCCCCTCTCTCAGATGACTGTGGCCATGTCAGAGTGGATATTGGGCAGGACTGTTGGAGAGAGGGGCCCACAGCTTAGGGTAGAGGTCTGAGCTGGAGGCAGGACTTTGCAAAGCACCGGGCTAGAGGTATTATGCGGACTTGGAAACATGGTAGAGATGAGACTGGAGCACCGCAGAAGTGACAGAAGTGACAGGTGGGAAGGATAAGCCAGGCAGAAAGTGCAGGGAAGGAGGGAAAGGGCCATCCTGGCCGGCTTGGAAGAGGCAGCCAGAGTGAGCAGCTGTGTGGGCTGTTGCTGGTAGGTCAGGTGAGCTGAGGAGCCAGCCGGTGGGGGTGGGGTCACCTTGGCAAGAGAGAGAGAGAGAGAGATGGAGAGAGAAGCGTTGTGGAATATTAATGTGGTTAGAGCAGACTGAAGAGCACTGGAGGAGAGGAAGTGAAGACAGCAAATGTCGTTGCTCTTTCAAGGACTCTTGTCTACAGGGGAAGAGAGAAGCGGGTGAGAGTGGGAGGAAGATGTGCACGCCACGGGGCAGAAGGCTGTGCAGATGGGGAGGACTGGCCATGCAGGAGGCACACACACGAAAGAGGAGGTTGGTGGATCCGTTTGGAGGAGATAGCTATCTAAATTACTCCCCAAGGCAGACTTCTAAACCACTCCTTTACAGAGTTGCTGCAAGGGTCCTCTGTCAAAGTGACCAGAATAGGGATAGCCTTGGCTGTACGGAAGGCTTCCAAGGCTCTGGGCACCTGCCGGTGCTTATCAGTGTTACTGTGCCCTGGGTCTCACTCCTGGTTCTGCTGCATGCCCCTGGCTCTTCTGTGTGTGCTGGGAAGAATTTGGGAGCCTGAGGCTTCCCGGTCACGATGTCCCAAGGCCAGTGTCCAGCCTCCAAGGTCTCACTAGAGCTTTTCCCAGTGAACCTTCTCCACCTACTCTCCTGACCGCATCTGGTCTTCTGCTGGGGTTGAGGCCGGGCAGCCTCAGGGGCCTTCAGTGCCTTTTGCTTCTCCTCCTCTCTGAGGATTAGTCATTAGGGTGTCGGACTTCTCAGTTCACAACCTGTATGGATTTTGTCTACCCAAGCCTTATTATTCTGGGCATAATGGGTACCATTTTATACATATCGTATTGAACTGAGACTTAACCCCGTGGGAGGAATGGAGGCCCGGTGGGGGCCTCTCAGAGTTTTTCTTCTGCACCTTTGAGTTCGTCACTGTCCATGGCCTAGTGTTACGTGTGACTTTTCATAGAAGTATATACTGTAATTGGATATCTCTTCCCTTGTCTCCTCTCACCCAAGTTTTGCTTTTGTAGTGGAAAAAAATACATATTACTGGAAGGTTTCACTTAGGTTTCCAATTCTGATGTATCTTAATCTAGTCTTCATAGATCTTCAGATTAATTTTGGTTTTGTTTGCCTGAGAAACTTCACTAATGCTTCCTCTGAAATCACCTGTGCCCATCGTACAAGTGCTTCTTTTGACATCTCTAACCCAACAGTGGCAAACCACCTTGAGAAGATTGTGTAACAATATCGACACATAAATATTGCTTAAAACTCCTCTTAATGTGAATATCAATCTTCTTTTCCTTTCCCTCTTACATTTATATTTTAAATGAGAACGTTAGAATACAGGTGTTGGTATTTTAGGCAAAGTGAAAATACCTTATCAGAAGTCACCTGAAATATTATATTTTCAACACAGTAGTAGTGAAGGTAGCATAGAAATAGATTACTCAGTGCTAAATATTTTCAGGTGGACACAGTATCTCAGTGAAGCCAAGGGTGTTGCTGAGTGGATGCTGTCTTAAGACCAGGCTGACCTACACAGCTGTTTAAACTCCAGCAGCTCGACTCAAAGGGTACTGCTGTTTTATAACTGTATTTAAAAATCTGTTCCTCTTTTACTCCCTCAAACTGAGCTCAGAGATATAATGGGACCCATTATAGGTAAAAGGTCTGTGACTCAGCCATCCAGCTACTCAAACTCTGGGCTCTTTTAATTGCCACCATTAAAGCTTTAGTACTTTTATCTCATAAAAATAGATATCATTGATGTAAAATGTGTGCCTGTTGAAGATACATGTGTACCTCTGCCCTCACAGTTAGCTAATCAGCTATCTGAGTTCTAAGTTAGTTGGGTTTTATGCAAATGAGAACATGACATAGATCACAAATTTTGTTCTGAGTTAGTCCTTTAATTAAGAAGACATTCCAGTGGTACTCAGGGCCGAGTCTCACTAGAATCTCAATCTCAACCCTCTCCCCGCTCATAGAACCTTACTTTCGCTTTGCTTTGGATAGAAGCTGTATTTAGTTGATAGAACAGTGGTGGGTCCCTCGGTTCCTTGATCCCAAGAGTACAGCGCTTCTGGTTCAAACACTGGGATTTCAAGAATTTGATGGACACACACAGATTACTCTTCTGTCTTTAGCTGAAACATCAACTTAAATGTAAATGTGGTCCTTGAGGTATTTCTCTCTGCTTGTCTGCTGGTTCCTGTTGCCAAAAATATAAGCTCTATGATGAGGAAATTCCAAAGCGTGATGGAAGCTCTAATAATTCATTGAAGCCAAATATTAAAATGTGGACAGCCAGTTTGTTCTGAACGTTTTTTCCAGTGTGCTAGCAGGCTACCGTCATTCATTATTCACGTTGCTGTGCACAGAGATGACACCTCTCTAGCTGTGCCACGAGTGCATTGCGGCGAAGTTTAGCTCCCTACCCAGTCATGCTCACATTTACTTCTCTGTTGTGAAAATAGCAACGAATTAGTGGGACGTCTCCATAGGCGGGCGAGCCTCTCCTGCTCTCACAGTGATAGGGTGGCCCTCAGAGAAGAGAACAGAGTCTTGACTCTAAGAAGGACTCAAATCCAAACAATTCTAAAATACAAACCCACCCACACAAAACATATGTGAGCTACACAGCCGGCCTCTCTCCTTGCCCAGCTGTGTAGATTCAATTATAATAATTTTCTCAGTTGCATAACATTGCTATTTGTTTATTACTGCGTTATTAGTCAGTGAATGAACCTCCCTCTTTTTGACCCCTCAGCAGTGTTTATAAAATACTTAATTGCTTTGGTATCTTCTGTTTTGTGTGTAATTCCAGCTGGAAGAAGCCATGGGGACGGAGTTCTCTGTAAGTGTATAACAGACTGTTTCTAATGTGCAGCAAACTTTCTTTAAAAAGGTGTGTGTGTGTGTGTTGTAAGTTGAAAGGAAAGTTGTTTTGTTTTGTTTTAATCTCCTTGTGACCCTGAGTAGTGTCGTGGGAGCCACTGGCCTCTGGGCAGCCCTGCACAGGACGTCCTTACACCCTGCTTCCCTTGCCTGTCGCAGGAGGACCTGATGGGAGTCATGGCCAACAGTAAGGAGGCAGTTGGCACTGAGCTGAGAATGTGGGCTTTGCAGAGAAGACCGCCTGGTGTCAGTCCTGTCTCCTTTTTGTTTTGTTTTGTTTTGTTTTGTTTTTTGTGTGACTTGGGCGAGTTTTTTGTCCCCTTTGGATGTATTCTCCATTAGTGAATCAGAGAATGTATGACCGCACTCAATGGCCCCTCAGCATAGCGTCTTTACAGAGACACAGGGAACTCTGCAGTGTGGTCAAGGTGTGAGCTATCTCACAGGGGAAGAAGGATCCTCGGGGAAATAAACCAAAAAGAGGGAAGTGCAGGTTAGAAATAAGGGGAGGTACTTCTTTGAACGCGTGTAGTGCTGTGTGGCATGTTACCACACACTTCATGGCTTACCTGAGGCCACCCAGGGCTCTCCAGGATGCAGAGCTCAGGTGGAGTTTCTCACTGGAATCTTCCCGCTAGCTCCATTCAGGTTGGGCAGAAGTACTTATGGCTACCTGGGACAGTGTTGCTGGGTGTCTTTCAGAGCTACCCTTAGCCCCTGCAAGTTATGCCTACCAGTTTTTTTTTCCCCCCTCTACTATGGCCACCGGCTTCTTCACAGCCTAGATAAGATTCTTCCCTCCTCTTTAAAAGGCTCTCTGATTTAAGGCAGACTTGCCTAGGGTAATTACCCCTTTGAGGTAACCCCAAACCAGTGATTTCTCACCTTGATCAGACCTGTGACATCCTTTTCACCTTTAGTTGGAAGTCAAAGGTCCTGCCACACTTAGAGATAATGGGGCAGTCTTAAGAGTTCTGCCTCCCACAACATGCGAGTGAGTTTTTATAGGCCACAGTAGTCTATCATTAAGCATTTATTGTGAGCTAAATATGCTAGATTCCCAGTTTCGAATTGTGGGGAACTTGTCTAGAGTCTATAAATTAACTTTATCACTAAATCCTCTAATTTTTCCCCCTTTCAAAAACTCCCAGTTCTGCAAAAGCCCTGGTATTGGTCAGTGTTACTAAGAGACCTGTTGTCATTCTTTGAAGTTTGAGTTTTTAAAGCCATAAGAATAGCAGAGTAGGTTGCTTTTTATTTAATATTATACTTTTTAATTAACACACGTAAGCAGCGTAAATTGCTTTTCTGGGGCCAAACTCTATACCTTTCCTTTTTAAAAAGCAAACTTGCTGTTGAATGTACCAGTGGCGGCAGAGCATGCTGTCAAGTGTGCACCAGGGGCTTAATGCACTGGATTCATTTTGTTTTTTTAAGTATGTAAGTTTGACCTTTGTCTTCATTGTCTGTGAATAGAATTCCCTGGTGTCTGTGTGTGTGTGAAATATTTTGACCAACCCGGAGGCTTTGTTGAAGGCACATACAAGAGTGTTTCACTGCATCTGAGCACTGTCAGCCATGGGAGTTTGGGGAGTGCTTGTTTACGGCCAGACTCAGGCACAGGTTGTGGAACAGGGAGAGCCTTAGTGCTGACGAAGTGACGTGGTGTGGATTCTCAGTCATGAGTGCTAAGGAGAGGGCAGGAGGAAGAGAGGAGAGGCTCCATGGGGTTAGTCTAGGGTGCTGCTGTCAGCAGCCCAGAGATGGCGAATAAGGAGCTGAAAGCAAAGCCCTGTGTGGCAGGGCTCTGTAATGGGTCCATCCTTCTGCTCTCCTCATGAGCAGCCAGAGCCGTGCACCCCACTTTCCCCTAAGATGTCCCTCCTGTGGAACAGTGGCCATGCCTGCTCTTCTGGCCCAGGCAACACAGAAAATTATTACTCTTATTAACATGGACCCTTTAAAAAATTATTATTATTTTCATTAGGATGCAAACTCCTAGGCTTTCCTATAGATCTTGAATTGGGGTGTGCGTGTGTGGTTTGTGTCTTCCCCATGGCGCAGAGACAATTTTGCCACCCCTGTACCTCTCTTACCAAAAGGGCTTTTCAGGAAGGAGGTGGTCCAGCCTGCACACATTCTGCTTACCTGTGCACTGGTTTTGAACGGGAATCACGTGGGGGAACAGCACTCAGATCTCACATAAACAACTAAGCTAATTTTTCCAAACATTTCTGAAGCCATGGAGACACATCAAAACATGTTCAATTTAACACCAGATTACTTTGTACCCTAGGAGTGAGTGTGTGTGTGTGAGTGTGTGTGTGTGTGTGAGTGTGTGTGTGAGTGTGTGTGTATGTGTGAGTGTGTGTGTGTGTGTGTGTGTGTGTGCAGGTTGTTTCAACTCTATGAGTTTTGCATTTTCCCTAAGAAATAGCAGTTGGCTTACCAGGGGGAGGAAAGGGTGGGTTTAGAGTCCTTCCCGAGAGAGATAGACTGTAGTAGATGAGTAAGACACACGCAGGTCTATCCTTTAGGATCTGGGGAGAGTTTTCAAGGCAGGGCAGGGAGGCAGGGAGCTAACTTGTCTTTTCCTGGTCCCTACAGAATTGAAATGGCCCTGGGGGTGGGGAGAGGAGGGAATGTTCCGCTCATTGCTGAATTGAATGGCCCTCCTCTCTGACAGGGAGATCTAAGAGCAGTGCCGGGGAAGAGTGGTCACTTCAGCGAGCCATAGAAACAGCAGTGTTCACTCTGGTTCTGCACTGGGGTGAAAAGTTAGTGATATTTAATATACTCTAAAGCTTTGGTTCAGAGCTAAACTAGAATTCTCCCCTGGCCCTTTGAAGCAAAAAAAAATTCAACTTTGTATTTAATTAAGAGCCACCCATCCTGTAGTCCAGGGTTAGGGTTTTAGAGTCATGGTGACCACAACAGAGCTGGACTGTACAGCTACTCTTGTAGCTGAGGGCCACCATCTTGGCAGTGACTAACATGCTTCAGTGCCTCCTGGAGGTCAGTAGCAAGCACAGCTGTCCCATTGGTGTTAAAATGAAAGCCTTATCCCTCACCATTTTCCAACCCCATGGCTTTGGTGAGATAATTCTAAAACTTTTACACCACCACACACATACAGACAAAGTGGCAGTTCCAACATCTACTTCTTCAGCCTCAGAGGGCTGTTTCAAGGCTGAAGAGAGGAGGCACATCAGTGGCTTAGTAGAGCCCAAAGCATGCTGAATGAACTGACTGTAAATGGTTGAAAGAGAAATTTGACTCAGTACAGTGGCCTGGGACTGCTTACCCCCTGCCCCCAGGAGTGCTGGCTGGACATGGGACTAGAACGTGGGCCTGTACCTGACTCTCAGGGACTCCCAAAGCTGTAGGGGAGTACAATATGCAGCCCCAGTCAGGGGTCAGAGAAGAAAAGCAAGGATGGCTGTGGGTGGTGAGTATTCGAATCAGAGAACAGGGGACAAAGCTCTGCCTCCTGCTTCTAGCTCTGAGGCTAGTAAGGAGAGACACAGTGCTGCTGGCCTCTGCCTCTGCTGTGGCCTTCACACATAGTAAATGGGAGAGACAGCACATTCCAGCCCCCCAGGCCTGGCCCACTCGTCACTCAGTATGCTGAAGATTGCATCCCATTTGAAACGTCTCCAACATGGCTGCCTGCACATTCATAGCTCTTAAGCAGCTGGTTTGTACGGTGAACCTATCCACATTTAGACACCAGGCCCAGCAGTTCTTTCCTGTAATCCCAGGTAACCATCAGGCTGAGGCAGGGGCATCACAAGTTCAAGGGCAGCCTGGGCAATGTGCAAGATCCTGTCCCCAACCGAAAGTTATAAAACAAATGCACAGACACCCACCCGTACCCGTGAGGGGGGAGAAAGGAGAGACAGAGGCAGACAGATGAACATGTATCTCAGCTTGAGTTCTCCCGCCCCATGTCCCCGCGCTTCTATTATTTGTTTACATATGTGTTGAATGAATAAATTAGCCTCCTGATAACAAGTGCAGTTTTAAAAATTAACTTTCACCCCAAAAGTCTCAGTAGCACTTACTGAACCCTTGCTGTGTGCTCTGGATCTTTATATTTTGGCCCAAAGGTAGAACTTCAGATTTGATACCAGGCTTACTTTCTTAAGGGAGTGTAGAGGATCCAAGGCCCAGGGGAGACAAAACCAAAAGTTCAGAGTGTCCAAAAACATTTCAAAAAAGGGTCATAAAGTGCATTTCCACCTTATGTGACTAATTTGTAGTTTGCAAACAGTTTAAACCATGGTTGGCTGTGTCGTGAGCCCATGTTTCTTGCTACCAAGTTCCCATTGGCGGCCACTTCCTTAGCAGATGTCTTGTCTCTGAGAGCTCCGATGGCTCTTTATGCCTCTCCATAGCTAATTTGCGGGGGGTACAAGTTGGCAGACATAGTCTCTCCATGGTCCAGCCAGTCCTGGCTCTTCTTTTGTGAAGCATTACTCGGAATCTGTACTTGTTTGCATATGTGTAAATTCAGATATGTAAATGTATGCTTGTTTGCAAATAAGCGTTCACCCACAGGCCTACCGTATGTGAAGTACTGTGAGCTTTAGAAATTGTATGTGTTGTATGTTGGTGCTATGACTCTATATTGCTTATAATTAAGGCAAAATATGAAAAGAAGATAGCTTTTTTAAAGCTAGAAAGACCTTAGAAAGAAAGCACACTTAAAACAGTCCAGAAATCTCTCCTCTACACTTTTCCACGGTCTCCTCTGCGCTGCTTCCTAAGTTTGACTAGACATAGCGGAGGGATTTGCCCTTGCTTCCCCATTGGCTGGCCTTTGACAGTGCGCATCTGGCCCTTCTGCAGCTCTGTGCAAGCGCTTACTTCCTAGGTGGTACACTGTCGGCAGAAGAGTTAAGGGCTAAACCAATACAACTGAATTTTTTCTTTATACAAAGCATACACCTTGGGCCAGTTTTACTTATCATTTAAATATCAGTCAGCTGTTTTAAGACCCAAGAGTCCATACTGTACTTCTTACAGACACCACAGTATGTCAAAAGGAATATCATGAACGGTGTCAGAATGTGAAGTCTGCGTGGTATCTAAAATCCCTCACCTTCGCTTTAATAAATGAGAGGTTTAGGAATGGCCTATATGGTAATATCAGATGTTAATGGCATTGATTACCTGTCAGGCAGTGGGGATTGATGGGAAAATGTCTGCTGTAAAATTAAATAGCATTAGAGAAGACTGTACCAAGCATTTGGTGGGGGTAGCCGGGGAAGTGGGGGGCCTGAGGGACTGTCAGGGTTTTACTGGGAGCTCCAGGTTTTTTTTTTTTTTCTTACCCCACATGATTAAGGCAGACCATCTGTTCTTTGTTAAATGTTTACAAAAACAGCTTCCCTCTAAAAGATTCAAGGAGAAGTAGGTCTGGTAAACACGCATTTCCCTGAGCACCTTCCCGCCCTCCTTCAGATAGTACCAAAACAATTCTGCCGCAGAGCAGACGAGATTAATACGTTTCTGTGTTCCATCTTTACTTTTCCCCTCCTTGTGGGAGATTAAATTTTTTACAGAGTCCCTAATTTATGGCCTCATTTATTTATAAAAGAAGCATCTAAAGTGATTTGTATGCTAACATGTATAGATGAATTTTCAGCTTTTTTTGTGTTTTTATTTTGTGTGTGTGTATGTGTGTTGCTCTTTTTAATTCATACATGTGCGCTGGGAAAGCTCTCAGGGGACACTGGTATTCTGTAACTGGAGTGGAAGCCATGCAGGTTGAAGATGGGTACATAGCCCTCCCATCGTAAGTACTACATTGGAGCCATCCCTCCGATTTTCCCTTGCTTTTAAGGAATAACTTTTCTTTTATTTTTTGAATGCTAGATTCTCCCAAAAAAGTTTCATTTCTGTCCTCCATGCAGAAAAGCTGTGTCGTCTTCCTACTCAGTTACATTAGGAAATGCAATTAACTGAACTTGAGCTGTTTGCATGTAGAAAAGTTGAAATCAAATCAACTAACTCAGCTAGTAGCAGGGGCTTAGGTTGCTTGGGTCCCTGAATGTTTGTAAGGGAATATAGGCCAGTAGTGACCCTTCAGGGTTTGGTCAGTTCAGTGTCGGCTCCACTTTTTTCTTTTCTAGAAAGAAGGCTTCAAGAGGAGTGGGTTGGCATCAAAGAAGTGCTAGGTTTAGGAAACACCTCACCTCTTTCCCTTATGTGACTCCTGATTGCCTCATCACCTCCTAGAACATACTTCCTGTCTGGAAGATGGGGTAGATATAACCACACGTTGTTGTCCGTGTGGGAGCTGTGTGCGAGTGTGTGTCGGAGTGCTGCTTCTCCTCCCACGGTGCACTCACCTCTGACTTCTGACATGCCTTTCTGAATTCATTTCCTCTTTGCTGTGACCAAAAAAGGGCAACATATATTTTAAGATTGGTCTTAAACCAATTTGTTGTTGTTGTTGCTGCTGCTGCTGCTGCTTTTAGAATGATGGGGATCACAACCAGGGCCTGTGCCTGTTAGGCAAGCACTCTAACTATAAGCTATATGCCCAGCTCACCCCATACTGGAAAGAAACTTAACAAGTGGAGAAGCTGAACTCTGGGTGGGGGAAATGACTTCCCCAGAAAGTGTAATTGCCATTAGAGTAGCCAGGGTAGGCTGTGGTTGGAATGGTGAGTTACATTCATAAGCTTGTTTTAGTTTGTCGTGTTGTTTTGGAGATGATCATGGAGCCCCTTGGAGATAGGATGAAACTTGAGGCGCCTCTCTAGAAATACTCCTGTGTGTAAGGTTTTAGGAGATGGCTGAAGTTTTAAGACATTGGATGAAGGAAGACTACATTCAGGTGTCACCTGCAGTCCTTGTGTGGCCCTAGGGAGCCACATTATCTTCTGGAATTTCTCTCTGAAAGACAGAGATAAGTTACTACAATTTCCTTGTAGATTCAGGTATATGGACACACAAACTCACTATAGGCAGAAGATATGCAGCCATAAATATTTTATGTTGAGTTGTGATTTCTGTAAACTGTGCTAAACGTGAGTTTCTCACCTTCCTTTGTGTTGAGTCTGTGGACTAAGCCTGGGCCCTACACTGCTCTGTTTTTGTGGGTTATAAGTTGTATCACCTTTGATATTGGTTCCATTATGACTTTTGTTTCCTCGGGCAGGTTACTTTACGTTAGTGTGTCATTGTCCCCAACTGTGAAACTGGAAGGTTCCTCATCTTAGTCCAGAGACCTGGTGTGGGAATATAGTGATGTTACGGCCATGAAGCCAATGCTGGGCTTGTTGGAAGATCACTCAGCTCTCAGGAATATAGGGAAAAGGCAGAGGATGACTGAAGGTTGCGGATGGGACGTTTTCAGTTATTCATTTGAAATGTGAAGATTTCTCAGGTGCTGCAGTCTGTCAGATGGATGATGCGCCTGCACCCCTGTGCCGCTGCTGTTTGCTGAATGGATGATGCACCTGCGCTGTCGCTGCCCTGTCTTGGGTCCTGGGCTTTGAGGTCACTCTGTGCAGGAGTTATTTACTCTGTTCTCACTTGACTTCTCAGCATCTCATCTTATTTGTCAGTATTTTTTAATGTGTACTCCCCCCCCAATTAATGTCAGCATTGATTTCATCTGTCCATCCATCCATCCATCCATCCATCTATCCATCCACCCATCCATCTGGCTTCAAGAAGTTAGGGAAAAGTTTGTCCACATTTCTAATTACTTCAAGAAACTTAGCCAATGCAAAATCATTCTTTCACGTGACATTTTAATCTAGACAATTTAATGTTATTTAATCCAGATATGACCTGTGTACTCTGTAAAGGTTGTATTGTACTTAGCTCTATCTTTTTAGTACTAGAATCTTTCAATGTTGGATATGCTTGTTCTTTGTACTCTATCTGTGTCTTTGAGTCCTCCCCGCCCCCCTCATTCAGAGAGAGGCCTCTGAGGCTGAGCTTGTGTTTTCATTTTACTTCTTGCCCTGTGTGTTCTTGCAGTTGAAAAGGTGTGGAATGTCTGGCTCTGTAGCCTCTTTCCCTTCCTGCACTAGTGCTTTTCTATAGTAATGAACTGGCATTTAGAGCATTCCCCTTAAAGAAACTCATATGTCTCTAGGCTGAGAGAAAAATGGTGAATCCTGTTACCCTTAGTTTGTAGATGTTGCTTCCTTGAGTATAGAATAGGACCATCAGCCATTGACTCCCAGTTCCTTTCTTCACCGTGAAGAATGAGACTAATTCAGTCCCATTTGTGTCTCTTAGCATTCTCCATCGGAGCCCTTTCTAGAGAAGCCAGTGCCGGATATGACCCAGGTCAGCGGACAGAATGCTCAGCTAGTGAAGAGCGACGATTACCTTCCGTCGATAGAGCAGCAGCCACAGCAGAAGAAGAAGAAAAAGAAAAACAACCACATTGCTGCAGGGGATCCCAGTAAAGGTTTTGGTAAAGATGACTTCCCTGGTGGGGTTGAAAACCAAGAACTGCGCAGGAACTCACTGGATGTGTCCCAGGAAGAAAAAAAGAAAAAGAAAAGGCCGAAGGTCAAAAAAGATCCGAAGGAATCGAAGGAGCCGAAGGAGAAGAAAGAGCCCAAGACCCCAAAAGCCCCGAAGATCCCCAAAGAGCCAAAGGAAAAGAAAGCAAAAACTGTCACGCCAAAACCCAAATCCAGCAAAAAGTCAAGGTAGGCTGTGGGTGATCAAAGGCTGTGCGCTGGGCAGGCCAGCCTCACGCTGCAGGGTCTGGGTGGGTGAGGGTGTGGAGTGCCTGTGTATTTTAGATCATTTGTGACCAACTTTGGCTCATACAGTGCAAAACTAAGGTGTTTGTGTATTCCAAACTTTAGGACTCTACTCTTACGAACTGCTGATTTATGCAGAGTTTTACTGGATAAAAATGTTATTTTGTAGCCGGCTTCTTTTTGTAGAAACCACAACGGTGCTTGGTTCTCTTCGTAACTCATAGAGGAGGATTTCCGAGGAAAGCAAGGCCCCTGAATGGCTCTGAACATTTTACTGCCAACTGCAGAATTTGAAAGAGAGTTGATAGGTCTTTCACAGCAGGTTGAAGTCCTTGTGGACAGTGTGGGAAAACGCAGTGGAACTCATCATTAGATATGGCTTCAAGAACGGACATGGGCTCTGGGTATAGGAAAGAACCTCTCTTGCTCTATATGCCCCACCAAGTCTCTGGCCCCCTAGAAGGCATATTTATTCAGTAAGAAAATCCGAGAGAAGACATTGAGGACTAATTTTTTTCATTTGTCCTGAACATTTCCAACAACTGTTCTGAACCAGTTCCAGACATCTGAATCTGTTTTTCAGAATATGGCTCATGTTATAAAATATAGTTTCCAGATGGAAGTATAGCCAGCCTTGGTTAATCTGAGCCTGTTTGCATACTCTGATAGAAAACACTCCACTCTCTATCCCACGTGCACATGTAAACATTTATGTGCACACACACTCAGTTGTGTCATTGCCTCGTACTTTCTGTGTGGAGCTATAGTCCTTTGCTGGTGGGCTACACTGTGTCATGTGCAGACACATACACCAGTGCACAGAGGAGGTCATAGGTGCCGAGAGAGAAGGGGCAGCTTCTTCAGTGTCCCGCCAGCAACTCCACCGTATTCCCTGGGTTGAGGCCGTGACTTTTCTTTTTACCATGGATTACTTGTGTGGTATCCAAAAAGCCAAGTATAGGTGCTCACTCAAACTTACCTTATCTTTACAGTCAAGGCTTGATTCTGCAGTCTTCATTGAAAAGATTTTTTCTCCCTGTGAATATTTTCTAAGCCCAGAACTCATTACAAAACCTTTGCATTTATTAAAGAGGAATTTTATTGAATGCTTATTTGTAGGTAAGTGTTCGGACTATAGTGATAAGTAAGATGCAGGTAAATTTTTTAGTCCGACAGTATGTTTGTTTTTTAAAAGCTGCTGCATGAATGTAAATACTGGGCTTTGGTCTGAGGAAGCACATGTCCCAGGGAGAGAAGTCAAATCCAAATCTGAAACAGAAGGTGTGCCCTCTTTTCTTAAGGTGTAGCTGTGTGTACTAAAGGGGTGTTCTGGACTTTAGCAGTATTATCACCAACACCTTTAGTACCAGAATAATTTCAGTTCAATTCTCATTTGTTGTTGTTACTATTATTATACTTAATGGTAAAAATGGATCGAATCATTCTAGGCTTCCGATATAGATTTCCAACCATCTTCAGCTCGTGTCGGATCAGGCAGGGTCTGGGTTCCCAGCTTACTTGGGCATGTCCTTACCAGCCGTGGAGTGGTTCGGAAACAGACTTTGAAATGCTGTATGTAGTAGTGACCCCTGTATCTTCCCTGACACCTGTGGGAATCCAGCCTGGTCAGCACTGGGTGTGTAGCATTTCCTTGGTGCAGCTAGAGATCCTGTGTCCACTCAGAGAGCTATTGGGGCTGACTCCAGGGTAGGCCAGCGACTGCACTCCTTCCTGAGAGTGAGGTCTCTGCCGAGTGTTTAGCACAGCTTTTTTTTTTGTAGGGACAGGAGGAAATTTTTTACGTAAGAAGAAAATATACTTTCTTCCTTCTCCCTGCTGGCACTCACTAGCTGTCTCCCTTAGAGCTATACACAAATGCTGTTTTTAGTCTTAATGGTTTGGGAACCTTTGACAGGAGCAGGGTGATGTGTGTGGAGATATACAGGTGACAGGAAGCCAGATCAGATATGTGCCAGAGACTTAAAGCCATGTTTAGGGGTGGTGTTGAGAGATGGAGGGAGTTGGTAGCACCTCTGTTTGTTTGGATCACTTCACACACATGTGACCATTGGCTGATTTACAGTGAAGTGTGGTAAGGGCTATCCCCAGAAGCTTTCCCGTTGTTGATGGTCTTTCAGGATTGGCTGTCCAAACATAGGATAATTGCATTGAGATGTTAAATAAATTAACAAACCAAACCATTATTTTGTCAAACCACGTTGTTGCTATTGGTCAGATGAATTGAGTATGTCAATTGTGGTCTCCTTGTTCAGTTACATCTACAAGGAAATAGCATCCTTGAATCAAGGATAACGAGAATGCATACAACTACATGTAGATTTTGAATAGCATAGCAGAATAATTATGTAAATTGGATATGCAGTGATGAAGGTAATGGGGGGTTTGGGCTGTGTTAGTGCTGGGGCTGAATTGCCAGAGCAGTTTGCGTCTACGCCGTGAAACACAACAGTGGCAATTTTGTTTTGCAAAATGCTATGTGATACTGGTTATTTCCATCCTTGAATAAGTTAACTTGATGAATTTGTTTATACAGAAAATAATTTTCCTACAGGGGGCTGAAACAGAGGAAATGAGCAAGTGAAATGAAAAATTTAGCCTAGTAACTCCTCACTCCTTTCCGTCGGTGTGAGCTGTGTCGTTGCTGCCTCACTGCCAGCAGACATCATGTCCTTTGAGTGTTGATGAGGAAGTGTGACCTGCTGGTGGTCCGCATCATTCTCACACCTTTGGTAATGAGGGATGCACAGAGGTGATGGGCGCGCAGAGCAGGTCCTCTGGTGCCCACTTGGTTCTGCTAAAAGTCAGTTAAATTTGTGGACATCCTCTACCTCAACAACCAAGATACAGGCACATGCGTCTTTACTGTGCCAGAGAAGCTACAATAGCCTGCCTAGAAGCAGTTACATGGAATGGTGGAGAAATAGGAGAAACAATTGCCCAACACAGTAGGATAAAGACACTTTGTACCCTAACAACGGGGTCGGAGTGGGGGTGGGGGTGGGGGATGGGCTACTTCTGGGCCCAACTCCTCTGATAGAGCTGTGTTCTTTTTTTTTTTTTCTTTCTTTCTTACTTATATTTTTCCTATACCTGTTTTTTATTGCTCTCCATGGGTGTCCTTATAGCTTTCAAATATTGGCTGTTAATATTGAAAATAAAGGCAGGCCGTCCGCGCTGGAGGGGATGCGGTTTGCATGGGCATGGATTCCCCGGGGCTTTGCCTTTCCCTCTCAGTGCTTGCTCTCTGTTGTGCTTGTTGGGCCCTGTGAAGTGAGAGTCTGGAGGAAGTGCTCCCTTTGAGTGACTCTTGAAGGATTTAGTGGTCCATTTAGCTACATAAAGATTCTTTGACTGTACAGAAGAGGGGGACTTGGCCAGAGCCTGTGACTTGACTACTGAAGCCTGAATTAGCCGGAGCCGTGTGACTGCCGCTAATGTAGTTTCTAGGAACACGTTTGGTTCATTGCTCCCTTCCCCACCCCCACTGTTAAATTTAGCAGAAATGAAAATGTTATTTTTCAATCGAGTGAAGATAGCATTTTATTTTAAACCAGAAAATAAACCTACTACTCTCATTTTTTTAAAACTACACAAAACACTAAGAACACAGGCTGTGCATGTTTTGCTAGCTCCTGTAACTATCGTTAACAGTAGTAGTTAAAATTTATTTAGCACCTCCTCCTGAGGAACTTATTTTCTCAATTAGAGTTAGGGTGTTTTCACCCAAGAAACACTTATCAGTCAGCAGACTCAGGTCAACTAAGATAGATTCGCATTGTGCTCTCTGTAAAGCTTCCTGAGAGGGTCTCAAGTAAAAGCAACTCTGTAGCCAGCCTAAACCGGGGGCCAAACGCACCTGCCATCAGGAGTCTTCACAGCGGCTGTGGGAAGCAAGTTCCTAGATTCTATTCTTTTCCTATCTTGTTCCTTCTCTCCCTTTAGAGCACTTACGTGCTATGATTTAGTTTGATTCAAAACACTGGAAAATCAGATGTTGTTTTGCTCATGCCTGCCAAAGAGGCTACACACACGTGCATTCCAAGTGTGTAGATCGCAAAAGAAGCTTTGAGCCCCTTTAGTGCTGGTGGGGAAGGAAGAAGCACCCTGGATGATCATGCTGGCTCTGCCTCCGAGCCTGTCTTGCTAAGTCTCTTATTTGTCAGGACACGTTAGAGATGAAGTGCATGGACCCAGCCTCTGTCCCAAAGCTGCCCTTGTCTTCTCAGAGCCACTAACAACGATTCAAATCCCCAGACGTCCCCCGCTTTGGGGTGGCCACTTCAGTCCCTCTGCTGTGGACCTTCCTCTCTAGTTCAAAGTAGGAGAACCATCAGGCAGCTTGGAGAGCAAGTGCTGCCCCATTGCGCTGTAAGCTACATGCAGGATGTCCCTGGTGGGGGCATTTACTCTGCAGTGAGCTTCAGTGGACTGGAAAGCAATGACCTGCTACAACTTTGGTTTCTGCAGGAGAGTGTGCCCTCCCCTCCCCCAGTACACCACCAAATAGCAGTGGAAGGTAAGGAGGCCCTGAGCAGAAGTGGATAGAAGAGGGAGACTTCTCTAGAGACATTTTTTTTTTGAAGTCTTTCTTAAGGAGAGTATTACAGAGGAGTGTATTTTGCTATGGTAGACTTGGCTTTGATGTTATCCCTGGGAGGAAGGGGCAAGAAGGATCGCAGACTGACAGTGCTGTTGGTATTGGTGTTAAAATGTCCTTATTATGTCGGAGTGCTTGGGAAAAATTGGAAAATGGGTACAATGCAGTGTCCCATCGCCGGCTATGTAATGATGCTTGCCGGGCTAGCCTGGGCCTAGCCAGAGTACTCCTGGTATCAGTGGATGTCAGAGAGAACCAGGCAGCTTCCTCGCTGGCTTCTCCTCAGCTGTGTGCCTTTCTTTAGCTTTGAAATGTTAGATAAGGAAAAGCTATAAATTACAGAAAGTTAGGATCACAACACCCTTAAATATTCACTAGAGTATGGTTTTATTTTATTTTATTTTACTTTATTTTTAGTCCTGAATTATAGAGGAGCAGTGTAGTTCACTTCCTAGTGATCTGCCTTCCCTGTTTGGGTAGATGGTGGCAGTTTTCTCCTTTGTGCCTTTACTGTTGATCCATCTAATTCTCATCCTGCTGATTTGACCTGATTGAAATATGGGTTGGTAACATGACCTCTCTTGTGTCAGCCACCCTGGCAGGTTAAAGAAGACAATTGTGAGCCTAGAGAGTAGGATAGTGAGTGCCAGGGTGACCCTCTGTGGAGTGTAAGCGTGGTACAAGTAGTTGAATGTGTGTCTAGTAGCCCGGCACTACCATACCGTAGAGGCTCTGGTTGGCATCAGCATTGTAGGGTAGAACTAGGTTCATCCTCTGAGCTGTACTGCAAGGCCCAGCAGTGCCACGTAGCTTAAGTGGCCTGTGTCGGTGTTGGGCTTCAGTGAAAAGACAGCATCTTAGCTGACTGCACTTCTTTTCCAGGTTCCACATGTTAATTGAGCCCACAAAACAATGTGTAGATTTTCAGTCTTAATTCTTGACGACATGACAAACATCTTTGATTCAGGATATGTTATTGTTAAAGATTTAGTTCTTTCAGGAAAATTTCCTGTTGTTTTCCCATGTGAATTTATGAATGATGCTCTTTAGAAAATGACTAACAGCACATCAACTCTAAAGACAAGGTCCTGACATGACCGGCTTAAAACGACCCAGGGACTACACCGTGCAGAGCAGATGTTTACAGGGAAGCTTGGTAAGCCCTGCCAGATGCCATGGGAGGCCAGGCAGCACTGGGCCTGACACTCCAACGCGCACACATGAGTTCTCAGGCAAGGCATCTGGTTCTAGACGACAGTGCCTGGGAGTTTGATTGTTGAATGCCAAGATGTCCCATGTATTCAAAACATAAAATCAAATTAGTCCTTGCAATCTTTCCTAGTTTTCTTTGCTATTCTTTCTTTAAAATGTAGCACTTGGGGATAAAGAAATGGCTCAGCAGTTAAGAGCACTGGCTGCCCTTCCAGTGGACCTGGGTTCAATTCCCAGCGCCTGTGTGGTAGCTCACAACCGTCTATAATTCAGTATCTGAGACCTTAACACAGACATACATTCAGGCAAAATACAACGCACACAAGATAGATAAACAGGTAGGTAGGTAGGTAGATAGATGGATAGAGATAGCTATTTTTTAAAAATCTAGTACTTACAGTATCAGCAAGATCCTTTTCTACAGTAGCTATACCTTTTAAGGCAACAACGAATAGGGCTGTTTTCTGGGTGTTTTATGTAATGACTTTCATAGAACTCAATACTAGTAGTTTTTGTTCACATCCTGTGTCATTTCTAGTGAGCCACCATGTGGTTGCTGGGAATTGAACTCAGGACCTGTGGAAGAGCAGTCAGTGCTCTTAACCGCTGAGCCATCTCTCCAGCCTCTGTGTTGTTTCTAGTACACCCGAGCTTTTTAGGTTGCCCTAGTGGGTGAGCAGGTCACCTGGTCCCAGCGCAGGTGTCAGGGCGTGCATTAGAGGAGAGTGTTGGTGTGCTGTTGTGTTACCTTCTACTCAGTGTGTCCCAACTGCTTTCTCACTAGTTTATCCTGCTGTCTGCAGTTTATTATATTACTAGTTTATGCTGTTAGATACCTTTGGGCAGTAGGACTTAAATTTTATTTTTGTCTTATTTTGTAGGGCCGATTTTACTTTCTCATTTACTGTATTTTATGCTGCTTTAATTAATCTTTTAAAAAATTTTGTGTCCCCTCCCCTCCCCCTAAGACAAAGTTTCTCTGTATAACAGCCCTGGCTAGCCTGGAACTTGCTTTGTAGACCAGGCTAGCCTTGAACTCACAGAGATCTTCCTGCTTCTGCCTCCAAAATACTGGTCGTAAAGCCATGTGCCCTCATACCCGGCTTACTTTTGTGCTTTTTAAAGATAATTTTCATGTGGCTTACGAAATGGGTTTCATTTTGTAATTTTCACAGATGTGCATTCTTGTATTTGTCTCATATCTGTCGTGATTCTTCTCACATCCACTCTTTCCCTCAAACAGCACTGCTCGTCTGAATGTCCAGGGTGTGTGTGTTCGCACGCGCGTGCGTGCTTGTATATGTGCATAGTGCATGGATCTAGATTGCCTGTAAGAGAAAACATGAACCACTTGTCTGTGTGCCTGTAGCTTATTTTGTTTAACATGGGTGTTATTTAGTTCCATTAACTTTTTCTGAAAACGGCATAATTTCATCCTTATGGCCAGATAACATTCCACTGTGTGACTGATACATGTATATACACCACACACTCGCTTGAGAGCACCTGGGACGGTTCCATGCCTTGACTGTTATAAAGAGTGCTGCGGTAAATACGGATGTGCCCGCTCCTCTGTGGCGCACCGACTTAGCAGATTTGTCCAGGCGCGGCAGAACTGAGCTATGTGGAAGTTCTATCTTTAGTCTCTTGAGGAACCTGTATACTGATTTCCACATTACATTCTCACCCAGAGTGATTAGGGTTCCCCTCTGCCTGAGTTCGCTCCAGCATTTGTTAATGTTGCTATTTATGCTGACAGCCACTTGAGAGGAGATGGAATCTCAGCCCAGTCATAATTTGCATTTCCCTGATAGGTGAAGGCTAGGGAACCCTTTTCACGGATTTAGTAGTCAACCATATGCAGTTCTTCTTTTGGGAATTTTTTCTTCCATTCGTTCGCCCATCTGAGTGGATGGTTGTTTGGGGTGATATATTAAAGACGTTAACAACCTCTGTCTGACGCACAGTTGGTGAAGATTTTCTCCCATTCTGTTGGCTGTCTCTTTGCTATATAGGAATTTTTAATTGTATTTGTTTTCATTTGTCAGATTTTGGAATTGTCTTACACTGTTGGGGTCCTTGTCAAAGAAAGCACCCTTGTGAATACTTGCATCTTGTTTTAACTCTGTTGTTTCAGTTTCAGCACTGAAAATAAAACAATGGTTCTTTACCTGTGGGTCTTGACCCCTTTACAGGGAGTCAACTGACCCTTTCATAGGGGCCACCTATCAGATATCCTGGAGATCAGATATTTATGTTACTATTCACAACAGTAACAAAATTACAGTTATAAAGTAGCAACAAAAATGGCCACCACAACCTGAGGAACCACAGTAAAGACTCAGTACTAACAAGGTCGAGAACCCCTGCAGGAAGGTCTTTGATCCATTTTGAATTGGGATTTTGTAGGGTGGATATCCCATGTTCCCAGCACCACTTGTTGACAAGGCTGTCTTTTCCCAGAGTGTGTCTTTGAGACTATAGCTATGTGAGTTCATTTCTGGGTTCTCCGTTCCATTCCTCTGGTTTAGATGTGTATTTGTGCCTTCCTGTTGTTGTTGTTGCCACTGTGGCCCTGTAGCACATTTTGGGATCAGGTATTCCTTTTCTGTCCTGGATTGCTTGGGGTGGGGGTGCACACTCGTGCTCATACATGTGCGCTTCAATGTGATTTTGAGATTATTGTTTCTTTTCTGTGAAGAATGTCATTGGAATTTTATAGGGATTGCTTTCAGTAATGTAGACATTTTCACAAGCCTCAATTCTTGTAGTCAAAGCGTATGGGGTCTTCTAGTGTCTCGTTCACCATCTTCACCATCAAAAATTTCATAACTATACTGGGTGGTTTTATTTTTAGTTACATTTTTTTTTTTAATTAAAAAAGTTCTTGCTGGGCATGGTGGCACACACCTTTAATCCCAGCACTTGGGAGGCTGAAGCAGGCAGATCTCTGAGTTCAAGGCCAGCCTGGTATGTAGAAACTCTGTCTGGAAAAAACAAAACAAAACAAAAGTATTTTTAAAGCTATCTTGATCCCTCCACTCCAGTTCTTTCTGGGCAAATTTGCTGTCAACCCACGGAAAAGCTACTGGTATTGGGATGCTAATTTTGTATCCTGTGACTTTGTTGAAAGTGTCAAGAGTGAGAGTTTCACAGCCTGTGGTCTTTAGGCGCTTTGAAGGACCGGCTCATAGCATGTGCAAGTAGAGGAGACTTGACTTCCTCACTTGCTTTTGTTTTGTATCACTTCATCGCTCTACCTGAGACTTAGGTACCAATTCCAAACAAACACACACACACACACACACACAAGAATGGAAAGAGGGTCCAGATCCAGGCAGGTTGCACATGCCTTTAATTCTAACACTTAGGAGACAGAGGCAGGTGGACCACCCCAAGCACTGGGCTAGCTACACAGTGAGACCCCCCCCCCCCCCGACACACACACACACCACTGCTACCAAATAAAAGAAAGAGACAGCCGGGCGTGGTGGCGCACGCCTTTAATCCCAGCACTCGGGAGGCAGAGGCAGGCGGATTTCTGAGTTCGAGGCCAGCCTGGTCTACAAAGTGAGTTCCAGGACAGCCAGAGCTATACAGAGAAACCCTGTCTCGAAAAACCAAAAAAAAAAAAAAAGAAAGAGACACTTTTGGGTTTCCCCATTTAGTAGAGCATTAGCTGTAGATTTTTTATAAAGCTTTTATTATACCAAAGTAAATTTCTTCTGTTGCTAGTTTCTGTGGTGTGGGTTTTTTTTTTTTTTAGATGTTACTTTTTATTTTATTTTCACTATTTAAAAACCAAGTAGTAAGGGCTCAGAGAGCTTCTGATTTTTGAAAGTAGATGCACTTTTCATCAACGTTGAGCCCTGCTGTCCACCAAGTATACTGTATTCTGTTATGCCAGCCTGAATCTTTAGAGTTTTAATACTTCTGACCCACATCCTATGTGGCAGTTCTTATTGGTTAACATCAGTAAATTGAAAAGTCTGTTGTTGTTGTTGTTGTTGTTGTTGGATGCATTACTTTACACCTAATCCAAGCTGTCTGGGAGGTTGAACAGGAAAACTGCTACACGTTCAAGTCTAGCCTAGGCTGCTAAGATTATGCTTGCTATGCAAGTAAAGGGTCCTGAATTATTTCAAATAGCCAGTAGCTATATGAAAGCTGGGTGTGGTGGCATGGGTTTGTAATTGTTGCTCTGGGGAAGCAAAACCAGGTTGAGCTTGCTGTGCAGTGAGCCTAGCCAATAGCTGAGCTCCAGGTCAGGGGGAGACTGGGCACGGACCCATGGCGCGCGCATGCGCACCTGCATGCCCCTCCAGCCTATCAGTTCTAAGAATCTGTCTCAGCACCCTTTGTAAAGAAGATGGTGTAATATTTTGGAGAAGCCTGAATCCCTAATAATGTTCCTGATTAATCGTCCTGACCTAAGTTTCAAGGTTGATTTCTCCCACTGTAACGAGAGTCCTCATGAACTTACTTTATCCTTGGGGCCTGCCAGGTCACTAGCTCCCGCCCACTGTCAGCCACCTTTATTAACTGACTCACTCCTCATCACGTTTGGTTTCATGATTTGGGTCCTTTTTAAAGTTTCTTCTGAGAATGAAGATCTGTAGGTGGACACTAATGACTATTTAACTGCGTTCTGTTTTGTCGTAAATCAGGCTAGCCCAGGCTTTCTAATAAGCTCTGGCTCTTTGGATAAAGCCTTGTTTAGGAAGCCTGCAGTTTCTCACACAAGAGTTGGTCAGCTCTGATCCACCAGCCCCATCTTAGGCAATGGCTTCCACTCTGTGTCTTTGGTCTGTTATGTCTTCAGCTAAATAGGGATCCTTCCAGAAGTGAGCTCCTGAGGGCTTCCCTGACAACAGTGCAGCTCTGAATGTGGAGTTTGTGATTGCACCTAAGCATTCTCCTCCAGGTGGTGCACGGCGCTGGGATAACCATGGAACTAATGAGCTGTGGGGGCCGTGGACCCCAGTGCTGGCCGCTGTGAGGCTGCTCCTATAATAAGGTGTGAAACACGAGGCTTCAGGAGCAACAGAGGCCTTTCAAATTTCCAGGGTGTCACTGGATTTATGTCTGATTTCCAGGACTCGCTAGAACGAGTAGAACCTCTGTATCTAAGTCTGTGGGGCAGGGTAGATAGATCAGTATTTGTATTTCGGTCATCATATTGCTGATTAAGGAAGATAGGAGGAAGTTGGACTTTTGACTTAGGGATAAAATTTATAAATGGTATTTTATTGTATTGATTTTGAAAACTTCCTGTTTCCCTCAAGTTTATTATCACCCCATTTCACACTGTCATCCTTTGGGTTTTTTCTTCTTTCTTTTTCTTTCCTTCCTTCTTTCTCCCCTTCCCCTCCCCTCCTCCCCTCTCCCCCCTTCCCCTTCCCTTCAGCACCCTGGGCCTCCTGTGTCTGAGACAAACACTGTCAGCTCATCCAGCTCTTCAGCTCCTTTACCCTAAGCTTCAGAGACGGTTCATCATGAATATAGATGCTATTCCAGCTTTTGTTTAGCTTTTTAAAATATTTGTTTTTATTGTGTATGTGAGCACACCCCACAGTGTGCATGTGGGACCAGAGGTTCTCAGGACGACTCAGGGTACCAGGCTTCTGTGTAATCACTCTCCCCCCCCCCCCCCCGCTCCCCGAGCCATCTTCCCAGCACTGTCTCATGGTTATGTAGTATATTTTTAGTTTTATACGCCTTTAATCCCAGCACTCTGGAGGCAGAGGTAGGCAGATCTCTTGAATTTGAGGCTAGCCTGGTCTACAGTCCAGGACAACCAGTACTACCTAGAAAACCCTGTCTTGGAACTCCCCCCCTCACACACACACACACAAAAGAACTTTGTACTTACTATTAAATTGTTTAATTAAATAGGAGAAGAAACATAAGCAGCCTATAAGCCCATCTTAAGCAGGCAGTAGGAATTCAAAGATAGTTCTTTTTAGCTCACAAGATCGTTGATGAAAGATACACAGTGCTTTGATTTTAATACAACCCAGTAATGTTGACATCCATTTTTTTAGTGTTTTAAGTATTTACATGTTATGTGACACCTAAGTAGGAATTTGTAATCATACCTGATCTAGACTACTGTGTCCTTCTGAAAATGTTTCTTGGAACTCATTCCAAGATCTGTCAGCTAAGTCTTGCAGAGGATCAGGTAGGTTTCAAGGAGCAGAGGCCAGAGGGTGTTCAGCACTCATTGCATTTGCCTGTGGAGCATGGCTGTGAGGAGCATAAAGACGCGAATGTTGTGACTTGTATAGGTTGGAGGGGGTGGCACCCCAGTACTGAGATTTGCAGACATCACACACTGGGGATTTAAGTTAAGGGCGACTTCATGAGATTTTAGTAACCTGCAGAGAGGAGTTAGCATTGGTGATCTGGCTCCATCAGGATGCTGAGCAGAGTAAGAGCTAACAGCGGGGCCTGTGCATGGCTAGCTTTCCTCGAGGTCCTGCTTTTAGACCAAGGTTCTGAGGAGGCATCGTTGCAACTGTTGGAAGTACACCAGAGCTCTGGATCTGCACCATGCAGCCTTCAGTGTCATAATGCTGGCTTAGGGAGTTCCTAACAGTATTCTCCTCCCTACAACCAGCACAGATGTCCTGTTTGCATATTCCAGCTTTGAATACAGTTTGGAAGAAGAATGAGTATATGGCTGTGTTTGGAGTCTGGCAGTATAAGAAGAGTTTGAACCTTACAGATATAAACAGGATGGTACGTGGACTCTGCCCTTTTCCCACTGGTCTCATGCTGGGGACCCTTGCCTTGGGGCGAGAGTGAAGTGACAAGCAGTGACTGTTGTCATTTAGGTTGGTATGGCAGGTGCTTGGCTGAAGCAGTGGTAGTGGCAGGGTGAACGTGCCTTGTGTTGAGCTAGTGACTCGAAGCTCGTGGATTTTCTCCATGTGTTCCGCCACTGAATTGGCACTGGTGGGTCTGGGTCGCAGAGAGAGAGAGAGCGAGCGTGCACTGCACAGATGTGCTGCTTCTCTTCCGGGGTGTGCAGAGAGTGACCATCTCTTCCAACCCTGTCTCCTTTCTTGTCTCTTCTCATTTAAACCCACAGAAATACCTAGCGATGCAGATATTGCCCTCATGGGATAGATGAGGGAATGAAGGTGCAGGGAAACTAGCTGTGATTTATCCAGAGTCCCAGTTGGAGCTGTGGCAGTTAGAGCTCAGACTGATTGCTGTCTGGTGGAAACCAGCATTCTGTAGTACTTCAGGTAGAAGAAAAAAATTGACTTTCGTTTTACGTAGGTCAAAACAGTTTGAATATTACACTTCATTGGAGTCCAGGTTGGCTTATTTCAAAATCATAATGATGTGATGTGAGTGGTTGGATATTGTCCGGGTTCATAAAGTGTCTGGGTGGCCACTGAAGACCCCTTAGTCTTTTTCTGACTTCCTAGGGTGCTTGATTGTATACTGGTGGGTGGGAGAACCTAGCTGTGCCTCAGCAGGAATGCCGTGAGCTCTAATGAGTTTGCCTCTTGCAGTAATCAGAACTGAAAGTGCTTGCCTGGGCTGGGAGGTTTTTGTCTAAGCATTTGGAGAGGTCCTGCCTGTCTGACTTTCAGCCATCTTGGAGGTTCTGTATAGTACATCCTTGGATAGAGCAGATGGAAAGTCATTAGTGTTTCTGTCCCCCACCAGATAGATGTTTCCTCAAACCTGGCTCTGGGCACTAAGCAGACAGGCAGCCTTTGCTCCTGCAGGGTGCCGCTTGCACGGCCCGAAACCCCACAAACTTGAACTCCATCCTCCGCTCTGCTTGATCGAGGTCACCATGGAAAACATGCACCGCCGCTCAGTTTACCTGGCAGTGGTTCAGCTCTTTGACAGACCTACCTCTGATTTAAACAAATTCGAGAAATATGTAAAGTTTTGGAAGCAGTTTTGCACTGATTTGATAAAAGAAACCACAAAACACTGCAGCGCAGGTGTTGAGAATGTTTGGGAGCTGATTGAGGGAAGCAGATGGCTTTAGTCAGTGGCATCCAGCCAAAAGAGCAGGTGCTGGTCACGTGACCGCTGGTTACCAGGGTAATCTGATTGCTCTTGGCGTGCAGATGAAAGGAAAGGGGCCCAGTGTTCAGCTGTAGTATTGTATAATTTGTGGCAGTTAGAGCGGAAATAAATGCTGGAAATGGAGCCTCATGGTAGGGGAGACTTCTGTCAGTGTGTAGCGTAAACACCAGGACACTCTCCTCAGGAACTGCTGCATGAATTTTTTAATTTAAAAAATATTCTGCTGTCTGCGGATCTCTCTGACTTAGTCACACCACCTCTTTTTATTTTTTATTTTTTGTAGATAAAATCAATTTTTGAAATGTAACTGCTATTTGTGATCATCTTGAATTGTTTTCAGTTGTTTCCTGATGTAGCTGTTTGCTATGCTAAAATGCTCATGTATCAAAATAAGCTCTGAGTATGTAAAAACAACAGGTTTAAGATGATCAAAACCATATTAGTGGAGAACGCTGCCCTAGGTGTGTGCCGGAAACGCTATTGACACACTTTGGAAGGGTTTAACGTGACACATCTGTACTTAGAATCATTAGCTGCTGCAGCCTCTTCCTAGTGGCTTAACAACGTCTTTCTTAGGGCCTCTCTTGGTGAGCTTCTCCGGGACTTTATAACATTTAATAAATGTAGGATTTTGAAATCTGTATCTTTAGTTTGTCAAGCTACTTAGAGCTTGAGGCGCCCTAGAAATAGTTTAAAAAAAAAAAAATCTGGTATTGGGATGATACATTTTCTGTGTGTATATATAACACATGGTCATTTGATGGTAAGAAGTCTCGGGTGCAGAGTGTAGGTGAGACGGAACACTGAGTGTTTGCGCTAAAAGTACTCTGAGGAACAGTTTTGGGGGGGGTGGGGATAACCCAAGAATTTTATTTTTCCTGTGTTTTGGCTTATCATTCAACTCCTGGTGTTTCTCAGGAACGTGGAAAGTGAGCTTCAGTTACTGGTGAGAAACAAGCACACGCTTATAATTTCAAAGAGTTACCTTTTGGTAGAAATGCTACTTGTGGGGCTGGTGGTGGCCTCAGTGGGAGAGAGAGCTCTTGTCCAGCATGTCCAGTTGCTAGCACTGGGGGAAATGAAGGCCAAGTGTGGCTATCCCTCCAAAATGCTTAGCACCAAAAGGAAACTTACTCATAAACAAGAACACTGAATTAAATAAAATTATGTATTTCTAGGAAATTAATTTTTAGTAAAAATGTACTATTACTGGTCACCATTGGACTTAAAAAAAATGACTGTGTGAAACTCTGTGCCAGAGAAATAAGGGTATAGTCATTAGATGGTATTTTTTTCCCCCTTGGTTAAAAAAATTGGTCTCCACCCGACTTTTTAGCAAAGAAACATCTTAGGTTTTTGTCACAGCTTTGTATGTCAGCAGGGGCTGGGGCAGTACTCTGTGAAGTGTTCAAAGTTCTACATTCAGTTCTGTTTCAATGGGTGAGAAATTTGCTGAGGGTCATCAATTATAAGTTTTGTTGTCAAACCTTAATTAGGAGTAGCATTTAATGAAAAGCACCCAAGGCCCATCGACCTGGCCTTTGCCACCACTCTTTAGTAACAGAAAGAGAAGGTTTGGGGCGTGTGGGAAACCACACCGAAAGTGTACGCTAAGTGATGTACTTTGAATTCTAGTAATAAGAAACCGGATTCAGAAGCAAGTGCTTTGAAGAAAAAGGTCAACAAAGGAAAAACAGAAGGTTCTGAAAATTCAGACTTGGACAAAACACCCCCACCGTCCCCTGCTCCTGAAGAGGACGAAGACCCAGGTGTCCAGGTAACACCATTATTCCCTTCGGGCTCCAGCTGGGGAGTGGGGTAACTTTAGCCACATGTAAAGCACGCAAGGTCTCTCCGGGCTTTGTTGTCAGGTGTGTGCGTGATGGCCTTATTGTTGTCTGGAACATTATATCCACAGTGAAGAGAGCCAGAGCCCACAGAGACCCAGCTTACTCTAGGGCCTGCTGAGCTTTGAGATTACTAAAGCAAAGAGCTGCCCTTTATTTCCACAAATGTATGTTTTAATGTTTATGCTGTCTTAAGCATTTTTAGCGTTGCTATTATATCGCTTCATTTAAAGTATCATTCGCATTTAAATTTTTTTCTAAAAATTTTTTTTGGTCAATTTTTATTTGACTTCTCCCTCTCCCTCGTGTGTGTGTGTGCGTACATGTGTGTACATTCATGTGGAGGCAAGAGGCCACCCTCAGGTGTCATACTTTTAGGAGCTAACCACCCTGTGTTTTTGAGACAGGCTCCCTCACTGTCTTGGATTAGTAAAGCATGCTAGCCTTGGCTGGCCTGTGAGCCCCAGAGATCTTGTCTCCACTCCCTAGTGCTGGAATTGTGAGCATGTCCTTTTATGCCTTGCTTTCTGTTCAAAGGAGCAAGGCTGAGGCCTCTTGCTTGCAAGGAAAGCACTTTCCTGACTGAGCCATCCATCTTGCCCTCATTAATTTTTTTTTGTAATAAAAACCAAAACATACTTTGTAGCTTATTTATAATAGATGGCCGGAGATGTGATATAGTCATGATAGAATTTTGATCAACAAGTCAGTGGTATCCCAGATGGTACCTGGTTCAGTGTTAGATTCTCCTGAGGTCTACAAGTAAATAGTAGGAATTTGGGTTCCTGTGTATGAAGCTTGCTGCCTTCACTATTTGGACTGACAGAGGTCTCAAAAGTACACATGACAGTTGTGAGTTATTTCCTTGATAGGTTCCGTGGATGCATGCCAGTCTGGTCCTTTGGGATGGCTGGGAATGTGGCTTGTGCAAGTGACATCTGAATTATCAGGGAGCAGTTACTGTTGAGTCCCATTGGAATAGGCAGCCAGCCCTCAGGGACCAGCTGGGCTTCCTCTGACCTGTAATATATCCTCAGGTCTTCCTACCCAAGGCCCACGGGTCTGTAATATGTGGCCCCCTACAGAGAACTTCAGCTTGAATACTGCATTCTTCTTGAGTAGAGCATCCTGGAAGAAGGTTCTGAGAGGGTAGAATGGTAGAAGATGGTTGTGATCCACCATGTGGGTGCAGGGAATCAAACCTTGGTCCTCCGCAAGAACAACAAGTGCTCCAACAACCGTGCCGTCTCCTCTCCTAAAAGTTGGTGAAGGAGTTGGAACTAAGAATTTATAATGAAATTGATTGTATCCTTGAGGTTGTTTTGTCTTAATTTGCGCTTTTGGGACTTTACAACAAAAATACTTGGACAATATTAAGAATTATTCTCACAGGCCTGATGTGGTGGCACATGCCTTTAGTCCTAGCACTTGCCAGTTTGAGGCCAGCCAAAGCTACCAAAGGAGACCCTGCCTCAAAATAAAAAATTTATTTCCTGTTCTGACTAATGAACTACTGTTTGGGGTGAGATTTCCCCCTCATTTTCCCTTTTCTTTTCACTCTTTTTCCTTGCCTCGTGTCCACTTTCCACCTCTTCTTTCCCTCCCTGTATTTTAGGTACGGAAAAGCACTTAGCAGTTCAGACCAAGCTCAGTGCTTCCATCTAATTGTCTCAGTAACAGTTCTGCATTCAACAGCCACAGGCAGGCGGCCACAGAAACTGCCTGAAAAGCTGTCTTCCTGGTGCCTGCTACAGGAAGTGATGACGCAGACTGCGTGTTTGTTACACTTCTTCCTGTGGTGCATCTGTGAGGGGCTTGAGGGAAAAGTTCCAATGCTCTGGTTGCTCATCAAGAGTAAATGACATGTTAACTCTAACTGACTCTTTCACAAGGTGCGGCCACAGCAAGGCCACATTTTCATTTTCTCCTCAGGACACAGCTATTTTAACCAAAAGTATCTTTATAAAGCAGGTTAAATGGAATCGTTCTCAGGCTGTGAGGTACTGTCCTGAGGCTGTGTTGGTCTTGCCCCAAGAGATCACAGTGTCTGTCATGTCTTCTTCATTTGTATGATGAATATTTTACGTCCTCCCATCTTAATGCTGGCCTGCACAATTGATGAAACTCTTTAAAAAGCAGCAGTTCGCAATTCTTAGAAAAATGTGTGTGTGTTGTATTCCTCAGTGGCGTCGTCATCCTTTCATTATGAATTTCTATTTTTTGCTCTCTATTTCTTTAAAAAGAAATTTATTTTCTTTTAAAACGATTTTCTTTTAGGGCTGAAGTTAACAGTGTTCTACCCCTACCCCCAGTCATTCTCTCTCTTCATTCAGACAGAACCTTATACCTAGTAACACTTTTTATTTCTTCAGGTTGCCCCTGTTAGTGGAAGCACGCACAGGTGGCTTCTCCGTGAGTATTTCTGGAGAGGACGAGAAGTAAAGCGCGCTATGCATTGCGCGTAAGCGGCAGATTCTCTTTCTTTTCAGAGGGTTCTTGATCGTCTGCCCATCCAGAGAGAGAAACAGTTTGCATTTGTCTTAAGTAGAGTCATAAGTGACTTTTGCAGTCACATGATTTGCTTTCATTCATCAATTTACCATGGACAGATTTCCAAATATAATCACGTAGCTTACCGGAAGTGGAACTGGTTGGTCATAGGCTTCACACATCTATATTGTCCTGCACAGGCTGTGCTGCGTTGTGTTTGACCACAAACATGAACATTCGCCAACAGTCATACTGATTACCAGTCTTTGACATTTGAAGCAGCATGGTAAAAAGTTGTATTAAAACTAGAACTGCCAAGAAGAGTGGCACACAACTTTAATCCAAGCATTTGGGAGACAGAGACAGGCAGATCTCTTGGGGGTTGGAGCCTAGCTTGGTTGTGAATTTCAGGCCAGCCCTGGCTACATAGTGAGAATCTGTCCCCAGGTAAACAAACAAACAAACAAACAACAACAAAAAAAACCACCACCCTACTTACCAAAGCTACTCATTATGAGTGTGTTTAGTTCCCACTTCTCCCTCCTTCTCCAGGAGTAGGAATGGAACTGGGGCTCTGTGCACTCTTAGTAAGCGCTTAGCACTGAAGTAGACATCTCCAGCCCCGAACTGTTTCTTTCAGGCTCCAGAGTAAAGTGCATTGGAATACCTTGAGAAATAACAATATAACAATGTTTGTATTAACCTTTATAGCCTGTAGATTATTTTCTAATGCACTGTTGTTGGTGGGCTCTCTACATTATACTTTTCAGTCATAGAGAAATAAGAGCAGAGTGTGCTAGACTCCCATAGGTCCACTGTGCGCCTCTGGTGTTGCCACTGCCCACAATGGAGATGGCCAAGTGAGGGACAGGGTTTGCTGTACCTGTGTGTTCTTGTTGAAGGGACTGCTGTTTGGAGCAGCAGCGTTACAAGGTCCCAGGACCCCAGATCTCCAGATAATTGCTGTGGTTGTCACAATGGTCTTTTCACTCGACGTTTTAGATGAAAATTGCCAGTTTTTCTTTAAGATTTAGAAAAGGAAAAGTCTTACTACTGTGTACCGTGTTACAGAGCCCCAAAGACTGCCCTTTAACACTCACTCTGCTGGGCTTCTGTTGTAGAAGAGGCGGTCCAGCAGGCAGGTGAAGAGGAAGCGATACACTGAAGATTTGGAGTTCAAGATTTCTGATGAGGAGGCAGATGATGCAGATGCTGCTGGGAGAGACTCCCCATCCAACACCTCGCAGTCAGAGCAGCAGGTCAGCAGCCAGGCTTGCGCTGTTTCATGTGTGCTTTCATGGTGGACTGGAAACTTATGCCTGGAAGCCAAGCAGTTCAGTGGCAGAGGTGGACTTGGAGCAGGGGAATGTTCTGCTAATGTTGGCTGACGTGTTGTGGGAAATTCATTGTTCAGTAGTATCTTAAAAAGCCCTACTTGCTCAAATTCATTTTTATACAAGGCAATGATATGTAATGTGACAGAGGTTTGGAGAATTAAATGTCTCTGCTGAGGAAGAGTCTGAGCTAGAATATGAACCTCTGAGAATTCAATGCTGTAGCTCCCGGAACCATAATAAACCACTCGAGCTCATCTCCTGCTGTTTGGCACCGTCAGAACCCCTTTATAAAATTACTGCCTTGGAGTACCCAGCAGGGCACACTGTATTTTCTGTGCAATGTAAATGATGGATAAAATAGTTTGTATGTAGCGCGGGCAGTAACAGAATTGATTATTGCAAAGATTTTATTTATTCTTTTTTTGCTCTTACTGTACTTTAGTTAACAAACTGGCCGCCAGTTGAAAGGCCCTATTAAATGCAGCTTGGTGTTTAGCTGGCAATTGGATCTCTATTAAATTGTTGTACACAACCTCCATAGGACAGAGCTGCCTACAGTAGCAGAGCAGAGGGAGTATTCACTCCATGAATATAGATGCAGGAAAGTTGCTTTTGACCGGCTGTCAGGCACAGATTACTTTTTCTTAGCAGCCAGAGTGAATGCTTTGTGGCTTGAGGGACTGTGCTTCTCTCCATAAGTAACCACACAGTCAGGAAGTCATAAGCACAGCCCTTCCTTTGCCTTGCTGTAGTGTGAGGCTTTTCTTGTTTTTAGTAATTTTTCCCACTGTTAACTTTGGACCGTGTGGTTGAAAGGGCAGGAGGCATGGGCAGAGGGGAGTGGTACTTTCCCACTTGCGTTTGCAGCACAGGTCAGGTGGCTTGCCAGTGGGATGGGCTGATACCACTTTCTCTTTTTCAGGAATCTGTTGATGCAGAAGGCCCAGTGGTGGAGAAGATTATGAGCAGTCGCCTAGTGAAAAAGCAGGTGAGTGGCGCCGTGTGCAAAGTTGAGACTCCCATGGGTGATCTTGCAGGTTGTTTGCTGCATCCTGCCCTTTTAAGATTCCACTGTGGCGCCGGGCGTGGTGGCGCACGCCTTTAGTCCCAGCACTCGGGAGGCAGAGGCAGGCGGATTTCTGAGTTCGAGGCCAGCCTGGTCTACAAAGTGAGTGCCAGGACAGCCAGGGCTACACAGAGAAACCCTGTCTCTGAAAAAAAAAAAAAAAAAAAAAAAGATTCCACTGTGGCGCTGGGTATGGTGGTGGGTGCAGGAGGATCAGGAGTTCCAGGTCAGCTTTTTCTACATGTGACCATTTCTTAGAAAAGTAACAACGAAAAGACAAACAAACAAAACGAAAGAAAAGAAAAGCCCAATGGCTACATTATCATAAGATGAGGTGTGGGGTGGTACTTCTGATCCCCTCGGTGATTGATGGCTCTGGAATGAAATCAAAACTCCATTAAGCAATGACCTTAAGATGTATCAACCTTTGTAACCCTATTAGGAGAAGTCAAGAAACTCAAAAGAAATGCTTAAGACTTACAGAGGTACAGACAGCCTTCTCCATGGAAAATGTTCCTAAGAAGACCTTGCTTGGGAGCTCCCAATGCCCTCATCAGGGCCGGTCTGTTACTGGGGCAAGCAGACGTTTTATCAGGCTGCTTACAACTTTTTGCATATATAACTTAATGTGTTGAAAGTATCTTTATTACTGATACAGTTCCTATTGATAAGCAAAAGTGCCTGCCAGTGGCAGCAGGTAAGCTCGTGGCCCAGGCACATTAGGAAGAAGAACTCCATTGTTTTCTCTAAGCACTGGGAATTCTCTGCTCCGTGTGGGTTGCCTTCCTGCCCAGATTGGGAAATGCTGAGCTTGTATCTCTAGAAAGTAGGTACTGTGGATATATGTCAGCCAGGCAAGCCTGAGTAGTTCTTCATAGCTTTTGAAATGTAGAGCAAATATGATTTCTTTTAGTAAAATGAATACAAGGTATAGTTTCCCAGTGGCCAAGAGAATCATGGAACTTAGGTGCTGTCCTAAAGCTTATCAACTATCAGACAAGGGAAAATAAGACAGACAGACAAACAGGCAGGCAGGCAGACAGACAGACAAGCACACTACCAGCAACAAAATACTGTTGAGCACAGGCACTTAACACAATTGTTTCTGTTAATGTCTCATCTATTGGGGCTGAAGAGGTGCTGAGAAGTCAGGAGCACTTCCTGCTTCCAGAGGACACAAGTTCAGTTCCCAGCACCCTTTTTGAATGTTTCAAAATGACCTGTAACGTAACTCCAACTCCGATTATCCAATGCCCTCTTTTGACCTGCAGTCATATATGTGCACGCACACTGGCTGACACATACATAAAAGTAGAACTTGTATTTTTTAAACTGAGAGCTCATTGAGCTACCCCTGCACCAACAGTAGGCTCGCACGTCCCTCTTACACACTCAGGATTTGCACACTTATCACCGCATGCACTACATGCTCCTATAAAAACTATCTGGAGCAACAAGTCAACGTACTTCAAATCGGGTGTTGAGGTGGGGTGTGGAGGATGCGGTTGGTAACTGAGTTTGTAGCTTCGTGCCATAATGGATCAAATGATAAAAACCAAGCCAGGGTTGTCACGTGACATGAGCACTACTTAGCTCGTTAGAAAGGCTGCCTTTTCCTAATGTCTCTAGAACTGTTAGTTTGTGAGTACAGATATATGGTAAAGTTTAAATAGTGGGCATGCTACAAAGAGCGGTCCCTTCACTGGATTGATGTTACTTGAGGAAGATAGCCATGTTCCTGGGATGGGATGCACGCATGTCTGTTGAACTGATAGTACTTCGGCAGGCATACTTAGCAGGCTTAGAGCTGAGATTATAATTAACTCTATTCTCCATAGCTAGTGAGATTGTACGTGGTGCGGACATGGCTTTTCTGTTTTGCCTGCTTCAAAGAACTTAGTTTTTCCCCCTCTGCCCACCTTTACTGGCAGGTACCCATGGATTACAAATTGATATTACAGCCCCGTGTGGCTCACTGTAAGGCATTAGATGTCATTGCAGATGTATATGAGGATGGAACATTTATTGAAGTGGCTCTCAACCTCCCTAATTCGTGACCCTTTAACATAGTTCCTCGTGTTATGGTGACCCCCAACAAGAAAATTTTTTCATTGCTACTTATAACTGAAATCTTGTTACTGTTATGAATTGAAATGTAAATATCTGATAAGCAGGGTGTCTGATATGTGACCCCTGTGAGAAGGTTGTTCAATCCTCAAAGGGGTCATGACCTGGGTTGAGAACCACTGATTTATTGGCTTGGTGAATGTGGGAATGGAGAAAATTGGTAGGAAAAGTTCTCTGGAAGACAGGAACTGTCTGAATGTAAGGATTGGAGAGAGCCCACAGATGCTCGTCTGCTGCTGCCGCCGCTCAAAGGCTGCTAAAACTCCATCAGAAGATACGGACCATTAACGGCCACTAAGTTTTTAAATTGCAAATGTTCTCAACATTCGTTGCTTTAAGTTATAACTGCTCTAAGTTTATAATTTTAAAAATTGATAACAGGGGACAATATTGCACGTGGAAAGAAAAAGAAATTTGATATTTTCCTGTGGACTCTAGCTGGGCTTCCTCTTACCATGAATCATTTAAGAATTGTCTCCCAGGGAGAGCCACCTCAGCTTCGCACACCATGACAGTGGGCGTGGCTTGCCATTATAAATATTGGCCTAAACACAAGTTAATGTCTCCAAGACCCAGGAGAGGGGTCTTGTATATGAACATTGTGGTATGTTTGAATGCGCATGCATTTAGAGTGCATAGGTGTTTTGTTTTCCACATTTAGTTATAGCACTTTCTATATGCCATCTATCTATAGAAAATATTCCAAGTCCTTTTCCTTTTTGAATCATAAGGTCAGAAGTTATCTTAGAGTCAGAATCTGGGTGTACTATATATATAGGGGATATACTATCCCCTAACATTTATTTTTCTTTAATTTACTTAACATATGTTTTCTCCATAACTAGTTACATTAAATTCCAGGAAAATTGAACGTAACAATAAAAAAGTAGAACATTTTATAAAGTTAAAGTCTTAACTATAGAATATCTTTATTTTCTCACTCAGTACACTGTGACTCACTATCTCGGTTTGAGTATGAAATATATTAGACCAGAAGCAGTTTATTATTTTTCTCTGTATATACTTTTTCATTTTTTGTTCATTATTTGTATAGTTTTGAGTAGGGGAGCTGTCTAATTTGGCAAGGCCATTCCTTCTTTGAGGGTGGCAGGTTATCATGTGCTAATGGCTGTTTCAGGCCACGTTAGAGAACTAGGCTTGGCTCCTTGGTCACAGGAACAGTGAGACAAATATGTTAATACAGCCAAAACATCAAGTTTCCTGTAACCTGTTAAAATTCCTTTACATTCATTCCCGGGGAAGGAAAAGAATACCCATTTTCAAATGTCTATTGAACACATGAAAATACTCAGAGCACTGTCAGGTTAGACAGTAGCTGGCCAAGGAGTGATCTCAGTGTGTGTGTGTGCGTATGAGAAGCTGTACGTTATCACCCTATCATTCATCGAGTCTGCAGAGTATGGGAGTTTCTGCACACTGGTAGTGGTAGTGTGGGCTGTTGAAGAGAGGCATGACTCAGCATACTCTCAGTAAAGCATGTGCACACTTATGTGAAATGTGGTTAGCAGCTGGAGCTGAAGCTCCACCAAAGAACGTGGCCATGTTGTATGTGTAGCCAGTTAAATAGAAGACAGCATTTTTGTTTACTTGGGGACATGGCACACACCTTTAATCCCAGCACTCGGGAGGCAGAGGCAGGTGGATTTCTGAGTTCGAGGCCAGCCTGGTCTACAAAGTGAGTTCCAGGACAGCCAGGGCTATACAGAGAAACCCTATCTTGAAAAAAACCAAAAAAAAAAAAGCTGTGTTATGGTTAGGACCTTTCATAAGCCCTCTAGGGAAAAATGAGAAGCAGTTTAAAATGCACCTTTAATTGAACCTGATAAAAGGTTTGAGGGAATTCTGAAAGGTTATATATAGTCTTTAACTGTGGTCTGAGTGTTAGTATGAAAGCCAGCCGGAGTGCCCTTATAAGACATGTGCCCTCTGTCATCCTCCACGCTGGCTCTCTTGTTTGGCCCCGACCATGTTCCTGTTCACCCTCATTTTCTTCAAAGATCTATGAGGCCACCCGGCACCCATGTGTGAGCCTCCAGGCAAGCTCTCCAGCTCTCGTAGGAACAGAAAAGAACTTCCTGACACGTGGGTAAAGGCTGTTTATGATTTACATCTTTGCTTTATCTGCTCAAACATTGTAAGAAAATGACATATTATGAATCCTTTCACACTCCACAAGCAAAAGCCAAAAGGAAAAGAGAGATTTCTAAACCATAGCATTGATGTTGTCTTCGGTGCCTTCTGGAAGCAGTCTGACCACCGAAAGCTCTTGACTCGGCGGACATGCATCGCAATTTTAACCCACCTAAATGTGGGATTGGAAGTGTTAATTTTATTTGGCTGCCATGTGTGTGAGACATCTTGTCTGAAAGACTTTAATTGTTCCACTGAGTAAAACTCAAACCATGAGTAGTGATGCCCCGAGTCCCACCATAAGAGCGAGGTTTCCTTTTATATGGTTTCTTGTTTAGAGTTATTAACTATATGGAGAAATAAATGTCTTTTAAATATTTTAAAACATTACAAAACCCACAATGTAAAGTTGCCATGAGGCAGCCAAAAATAATACATATGGCATTCAGGAGAGCAGTTGCTAATTGGCTGCTGCCTGAGAAAATGGTACACTTGGCGTCTACTTAACACTGCGGGTTTGGCAGCAAGCCAGGCTTGGGGTCAGGTTGTTGTGAATGAAGCTGCATGTGGTTAGGGAGGAGTTAAAATGATTCATGCCGTACAATCACAAGCACATTGAGTGGAGCAGCGTGCATGTGCCTGAGTACGTCAGTCCCCACGGCACAGGCTGCCCAGGCTTCCTGTGCGCTTCTCTTTCCAGTCAGGCCACCTCAGGCATCGTGTCCCCATGTGGGAGTATGTGGCTGCCTTTGAAATCATCGGTATATGATTTTAAAGTGTGTAACTCAATCTTTTTTCGTTGCAGAAGGAATCTGGCGAGGAGGTAGAAGTTGAGGAATTTTATGTGAAGTACAAAAACTTGTAAGTAAATTGTTCCTCCTCCTTTCAGCGGGGAGGGTAGACCTGGACTACAGGACTCTAAGAATTGTGAACATGGAGAGTTCCATAATGTTTCTTTGCTGCCTCAGAAAGGCTGTTTCCTCCTAACTTTGCTATTTGTAGTACTTTGCACATGTTTTTCTAGAAAATATTTAATGTGTAAAAGTTGACTAATTTTCTTACATAAGCAAGAAGCTCATCATAGATAGAAAGAAACATCTGATGTGATCATAGTGAAATAAAGTAAAAGTTGACTGTCCCCCAAAGAGTGGCTCTTGCTCTTCACGCTTGCGCCTCTCCTGCATCTGTGATGAGAACTCTGTAGCCTCTCAGAGGCCTGGCAGCCCAGGATGCCCTCAGGCTTTGATGCAGTGAGCTCTGGCTTTATGTGCATTGCTTTCCAATATTTGTTTAGTGGGTTTAGTATAGTTTAGTTTTAATCTGAATGGAGAAACACAGCTGCCTTGAGCTCTGTCATGGGATCTGTGTGCTCACTTTGGCTAGTCAGCGTGGTTTTCAGGTCATTACCCTCCCGAAGACGACAGAGGCTTGCTCTTCCTAACCAGACACACAGCTAAGGACAGATACCTTTGCTGACCACAGATCTGTTCTCTCTGCTTTGCTCCTCTGAAGACAGACATAAAGCCCGGGTGAATCAGTCCTGGGTTTTAAAGGAGGATTTTTAGGAGTTGTTGTGAAAACAGCCTAAGAAAGTACATTGCCCCAGGAAAATGTCACCACCGAGTGCCATGTTTCTCTGCTTTTGTCCCTTTGGTCTGCATTGTGTAAATACAGGGTCACTCTTCTGAGGAGGTAAGCAAAACATTAAGTAAAAAGTCTCTCTCAGTCTTACTGTGAGAGTCAGTGAAATGAAGTCTGGCAGTATAAAATAAAACGCACAATAAATGTTAGCTACCATCAGTATGGTGTCCTCATGGTGAGTTTATGTCTAAGCACATCGTTCATCTGAGGTGATTTCCTGTGGGGAATCCTTAACGAGAGAAGCTGAATAGGCAAAGAGGGGGTAACCTAAATGAGTTGCAGGGGGATTTTTGTCAAGTCAGATGGAGGACTGAGGGTTAAGTGTTGATTGACATGTAATTGCACCAATAGATGACAGGCATCAGAGACAGAGTGGGTGGGACCCAAGGGTTGCCATCCATTCACCTGTGGGAAGCTCCAAAGACAGTGTAGGACCCTGTACTAGGGACTGCTGCCAAGCCAGAAGACTTATCAAACAGGCAACAAAAAGTTTAAGGGAGGACTAAGCTGGTTTTCTGTGCACTATTATGGAGATGAAAGAGAAATTAAGCTTTCAATAGAAGTTTTATTAACTTGTTTTGATGCTAATTCAGATTTGTAGGAACGTTGCAAAAATTGTAGGGTGGATTTTTTTATTGTGATTAATCTATATCTGAAATACTTGGAGATTGTTAAATATGGTAATGTTTGCTAAGTTGATGGAATACTTGGGCCTTTAACTTAAGGATGGCCTTTATTCTCTGCCCTGGCTAATTCATAGTCAGGAGGGTTCATTTTATTGAGATTTGAATTCTTCTCTCTGGTAGTAGTATTTATTTTGCTCACGTCACTTCAGATGTAGTGGTGGGAGTCCCTTTAAGCTGGCTCTGTCTTTTCCCTTATCCCGTTTGGAGCTCTGGTGTCAGAGTGTGCTCCCAGCTTGTCCTGTCTCTGCAAGTTGCAGCTGTAGAATCTGTAATCAGATAGAGAATGTAGGAGCCAAATGTGGGCCGTGATCTTGCTCATGGCTGCCAAGAAGTCACTGTTGGTAGACACACCTGCAAGGACATGTACACGTGATCTTTAGGCACATGTAGCTGTTTGTTATATATATGTACTTACCTCTACCTATGCCTCCACTTGCCTAACAACAAAACAGTGCCACCCAACTCTCCCACAGGGTACCCTCTGCCCTTTCTCCTTTCAAAGGGTAGCTATTCCCCTCTTCATTGATAAGAAGCTTGGCTCTTATCATCTGTTTGTTGTTGTTGTTGGTGGTGGTGGTGGTGGTGGTGGTGGTGGTTTGGTTTGGTTTGGTTTTGGCAACCTTAAAATATATAGAAAAGGAATTAAGAATTCCTAGCTGAGCTGGTGGTAGTGCACACCTTTAGTCCCAGCACTTGGGAGGAGGCAGAAGCAGGCGAATCTACAGAGTGAGTTCTAGGACAGCCAAGGCTACACAGAGAAACCCTAATGAAAAAAAAAAAAGAAAAAGAAAAGAAAAAGAGAAGTAGTAGTAGAGTTTTTGCTTCAGTTTCTTTGTTTAGGATGTTTTCTCCTAGTTTCACAGTGTTAGAGGTTATATACCTTACTCAAAATCCCCTTAGTCCCAAGGTCTCCATGACTTTATGTTTACACCACTGAGTTGACCAGTGTCAGTTTGCGATTTAATTTTATCTTCGACATCTCCATTGCATTTTTAAGTTGGTGAAAATATTACCATGAGTCAGAAGTCAGAGCTATATACGCAGATAGGCAGGTGAGAAGTGTCCCTTCTGCTGTAACCTACCATTTAATACCGAGCTTCTTCTTACCCTTTACCTATATACGCGAATAGCAGGTGTATAGGTAGGCATGTATGTGCACACATAGGTAGGGATGTGCACACATAGGTGCACATGTGTTTCCCTGTCTTACAAGGTTGTGTAGCATTACTATATCTTTTGCTCTTTTCCCTCCTTCTGTACTATTCTGAACATTACTGTATGAGTCTTTGTGGGATGTGTGTTGCCTTTTGCTTTTGGTTTTTATGGCTTCCACTGCATGATTGTCATGGATCTCTTCACTCTCCCACGTCTGTGACCTTATCAATAATGTCTTCCATTTTTGTAGTGATAGACAGCGCCACAGTGATTTTTCTCATGCATGTCTATATATATTTTGTATTGTTGGATTTTACCATCAGGGTGAATTCCTAAAAGAAGAAAATAGGATTGCTATATAAAGGCATAATGTAGTTTAAAATTTTCGTACATTTTATTTGTTTGTTTTGTGTGCACACATGTGAGGGTACATGCACATATGCCACTGCATGTGGTAGTAATCAGAGGACAGCTTTCTGGAGTCAGTGGGTACCAAGGACCAACTCCAGCTGCCTAGGGTTGGCAGGAAGCACTGTATCCCCTGAGCCATCATGCTAGCCCCTTGCTAGTGTTGAAAGATGTACCAAACTCCTGCATACAGAGTGTCCTCAGCCTTCCCAGCATGCTGTGCTGCCTTCTCAGTTTTGGTGACATTTATTAATGTTTTCTCTTGACCGTAAGAACACCATTTCATAACTTTATGACCATCTTTTGCTACATCTCTGGGTATGTATTTGCGCATGTTCCTATAACTCATTGTATTGGTTTGTAAGCTCTTTAGGCGTGAGGGCTATCCTCTCTTGGGCCAGAAGCCGCCAGGGATTGAGTTCACTGTGCTGTTGCCTTCTCATTTTCTTTTACTTATTACAGCATAAATTTTAAAGGCGAGATGGCTCAGCACTCATGTGCAAATCTGACAACCTGAGCTTGAACCCCAGATCCCACAAGGTTGATGAGAAAATCAACAGCAGAGAGTTAGTTTCTTACCAACAGTGCTGTCTGACCTCCACTGTGTTCCCATACCCCCAGTGCACTTAAGAGTTCTGTAGTTAGGTTTATCAGTCTTTTGTTGGAGCGGGCTTTCCAGTCATTCTTCCATATATTGCTGTGAAGGTAGAATTAGCCTGCGCTTTCCTCTAGCTTACCCATGTTTTTTTCTGCTTCAAAGCACGGTGTTTGGTGTTCATGCTTGTCAACCACAGAGGCCCATCCTGAGAAACACACCATCATTTAATTCCCTTATTGCGTGGATATCATGTCATGTCCTTAATTAGACCTAGATGGTTCCGGTCAGTCATTCAGTATGATGCTTTGATTCAGTCAAAAGGTAGGGTAAAGATGAACTGTCTAATGCTGTTGCTGTTGTACCATGGCTTGTGAGTAGAAGTTCACTCTAAATAATGGAAAGGATTGCATACCGAATGCATGGCTAGGAACGTGGTTGTTGTTGGCATTGTTATTACTGTATTTAACTAACTATATGTGCTATACTTTCATGAAGTTGGTAGCACAGTAAGTTTCTGCTTGTTACCACAAACACATGGGTTACGTACTGTTCTGTGACATTACAATATTTATATCACCTGACCATGGGAATTTTTTAGGTCCTTTATAAGATTATGGGATCACTGTCTGCCTCATACAAAGTCTGTCATAGAGCACAATGTTAGATGGCACACAACCACAGTTAAGTCTTTCCTTTTCACAGATATTTGAGATATACACCTTGTACAATATATCTACTTATATCTCTGTATCCTCTTTTTTTTTCTCTGTGTGTGTGTACATGTGTTTGCATGTAGGCATGCATATGAGTATGCATGTACATGTGGGTACATGCATATGGAAGCATTGGGAGCCTTCTTCAATCTTGTTTTACCGTATTCATTGCGTCGGAGTCTCAGCTGAACCCAGTACTCCCCTTTCTAGCTATCCTTGCCAGAGAAGGCTTTGTCTTGTGAGCTCCGGAATTACATGTCGGCTTCCATGCCCACCTGGCATTTATGTGTGTGTGTTTATTTTTTATTTTTTAGAAATCCAGACTCCCGAGACTCATGTCTTAGTGAGGGTTTAGTTAGTAACTTAGTTAGGCTGTGGCAGAAGTCAGCGCCTGCACTAGAGGCAGGAACTGCAGCACAAGCCATGAGGAACTGTTTCCCTGTGTTCCTCATGACTTGCTCAGCCTGCTTTCTCACAGAACTGAGTGCCAGCATCTCACAGTAAGCCGGGCCCTCCCACATCAACCAGAAGTCAAGAAAGCCACAACAGACTCTCTTACAGGCAATCTCATGGAGACATGTTCTTAACTGAGGTTTCTCGTCCCAGATAACTCTAGCTTCTGTCAGGGTGACAAACAGCAACACTAACAGAACAACCTCACAACAGACCCCATTCTTACTTGGTATACAAGCACATTGCTTATTAAATCATAACCCTGTCCTTTTCGTTCATCCCTGAGATATTCCAGTATTAAACATTCCAACTTACAAAGTCTCACACTATAAAAATGCAAATATTTTAAAAGTTTAGTATCTTTAAAATGTCCAGTCTCTTAAAAGCCTCTGTAAATATCCATTGGCTTTAAAATAGTCCAAACAGTCTTAATGGCCACACAGCTTCTGCGTGCTGACCTTGAGGAAGCAGTTCCAAGAAGACTTCACCTCTGTTGCCGGGCTCTTCTTTATCACAGCTAATCCATCAGCCCCAACCGACCAGAACTACAGATTCTTAATTCAAATACCAAACAGTGCAATAATGTTTAATGGGCTCTCAAACCTCCCACTGAAATTTCACAGGCCAGGTCTCCATCATCTGCATAGCTTTCAGTGGTCTTATCTTCCAGGCTCCCATAGAACAGCTCAGTGAACTCTTGAGCACTTTGTGGTTTCTCCATCTCAGAATGCACCTATTACCACACTCCTCTTATAAACCACATGGCCAGGTCTGTCACAGCATACCCCACAGCCTGGTGCCTGTATCTGTCTTAGTTAAGGCTTTTGTTGCTATGGTAAAATACCATGACCAAAAAAATGACTTAGCAAAACATCCATTACTGCGGGGAGCCAAGGCAGCACTATGGAGGCAGGAGCTGATGCAGAGGCCATGGAGGGATGCTGCTTCCTGGCTTGCTCCTCTTGGCTTGCTCAGCCTGCTGTCTTATAGCACCCAGGACCACCCAGCCATAGATGGCATTGCCCAAAGGTCAATCTTTGGAAGTATTTTCCTAACTGAGATTCCCTCTTCCCAAATGACTCTAGATTGTGTTCAGTTGACAAAAAAAACAAAACAAACAAAAGCAGAAGAGCTTGCATGTTGAGTTAACAGACTAATTAGAAGAGGGCTGAGGCCTGGACGACCTCCTGTGGTCAATTTCTCTCTCCGTGTCTCAGCACCGGCTTCCTCGGGAGCTGTCTAGTGTAGTTTAATATCTGGTGTGTTTCCTAGATGCTCCCTGTTTTTTAGTGTTTCTGTGGGTCTTGTTGCATATTTATTATTAACAAGCAATCTTCTGTGAACTTGTGTAGTTCCACGATTATTTTTCTCTTCACTGAATTACACTTACAAATTTATAATTTAGAATATTGACTTTGTACTGTATAGAAAGCCTACAATCCTTTTAGTTGGTTCAGCTCTATGTTTGTGACTTTTTTTGAGTGTGTAGACATTTCATTACGCACATTTGTACAGTTTGTGTTAAATTCATAGCTAAATCCTTTGTCTTTGGCGCTGCTATGAAAGAAGTTTTATGCAAATGTAATGCCCTCTCATTGGCTGCTTTTGTGAATGATGTCTACTTATTAACTCCATCTGCCAACTTACTTTCTTTTACATTACTGAATTGCTTTATTCTTTGAATTTGTTTTCTGAACTGTTAGTGGGTTTTGTGTGTGTGTGTGTGTAATCATTTAGTCTGCAAGTAGAGATAGTTTATTTAATGGCATTGGTGCCTACATGATATTGTATAATAGTGGGTATCCATATCTTCCTTACCCCTGACCTTTGTGGAAAAGTCCGTGCTGCATCTCTTGTCTGATAAGACCTAGCTTCATGTGTAAAGCCTATATCTTAATTATGTTCATAAAATAGCAATAGATTCCAAGCATCCTGAACTTTTTTATTAGATATTTTCCTCATTTACATTTCAAATGCTATCCTGAAAGTTCCCTATACCCTCCCCCCACCCCCCGCCCTGCTCCCCTACCCACTCACTCCCACTTCTTGGCCCTGCCATTCCCCTGTACTGGGGCATATAAAGTTTGAAACACCAAGGGGCCTCTCTTCTTTCTACTGATGGGCGACTAGGCCATCTTTTGCTACATATGCAGCTAGAGACACAAGTTCTGGGAGTACTGGTTAGTTCATATTGTTGTTCCACCTATAGGGTTGCAGACTCCTTGGGTGCTTTCTCTAGCTTCTCCATTGGGGGCCCTGTGTTCCGTCTTGTAGACGACTGTGAGCATCCACTTCTGTATTTGCCAGGCACCGACATACCTCATACGAGACAGCTAAGTATCCTGAATTTTAAAACAGCTTCTGTAAGTGTTAAATTTCAAGCAATGTTGAGCACCAATAGGAATAATTGTGTGACTTTTCTCCTTAGACATATATCAACATTGTTTACTTTAAAATAGATTTTCTAACACTCAGCTAACTCTATTATTACTGTAGTAAATCTTACTTTCTTGTTGGTTTTTTTTCTTCCTCTCTTCTCCCGATCTGGGGGTGGGAGAGACTGTCTGTCAGATGACAGCCTGCAGGAGTTGGTTCTTTCCTTTCACAGTGTGTGTTTCAGGGATTGAACTCAGGTCATCAGACTTGGTGGCAAGCATCCCTTACCACTAAGCCCTCTTGCTGGCTCATCTGCTGTCTTCTTAAAGCAGTATGGGGCATTTGCTAGCATCTTACTTAGAACCCTTCACTAACATGTGGAAATAGGCGTAACTAATTTCCCTTTTGTACCATCTTTTTCAACATTACATACAAATATTATTTAAGTCATTTCTTTAGAAAACTGTCTTGAAATGAAGGTTTGTTTTGCAAAGTAACTGCAAGCCATGTTTTTCTAAGGCTTCCCTGAGGTTATTTAATAGTTTATTTTTCTCATAGTGACCCCTCCATGAACATTTGTCTCGTTTTCAGTGCTAGCTAGTCTGTGAGAAAGAGTTCTTCTGCTTTGTTCCTTAATGAACAAGAGATGCAGGCAGCCTTTGACTGTTTCCTTCTTCTTCTCCCTGCTTGAGCCTCCATGAGTTATCAGTGTCAAGGGAGAAAGTGGAGTTTCTGACGGAAAATTTCAGATAGCAGGTGGCAGAGCAGGGCCAGCCTATGCCAGCCCATGTGCTTGTGTCCAGCTTGGAGCCTTTCTGGTGGCCTCATATGTCTTTGTCCCCTTCTCAAGGCAAAAATGTTAACTGCCCATGTGTTTCTTCTGTCAGTTACCCTGGAAGTCTGGAGTAGGTTACTTGTGTACTAGAAGTTTGTCCAAGGTGAAAGCAGACAGTACAGTAGCTGTTACCTTACTATTTATGATGACTATTTGCTTCTTGATGTATGCACATTTGGTCTGTTTTCTGCGTATATGTTGGGAGTTAAATGAATTGATATTTGTGTGAGGCATTTCTGCTTAAAATACTTTTGTCTTTCAATTAACTTTAGTGTTTAATCAACTGTACATTTGAAAATACATATTAGGACATAAATATCAATAGAAAAGGGTTTCGAAAGACTCTGTAATCACCACTTAATCTGTGTGCTGCAGTGTCTTGATGCTAGAAGAGTCATAGATCCAAGTATGTCCCTTTCTTCCTTTCTTAAAGATGATGGGGCTGGAACCCAGAACTTTGCACATGCTTGTAATATGGTCTGCTACTGAGCTACATCCCTGGCCCTTCGTGTTTTGAAGAAAGGATTTTTCTGTGTCACCTAGACTGATCTTGAACGTACTCTTGTCTTGCCTCTGCATTCCAGGTGCTATGATTTTAGGCTTGGGACCCATGTACTTAGTACCAACTTTTTAATGTCGTCACCGGAAAGAAAAACAAGGTGATGGTAGCTATTAGGGGCAGTGATGGGTAGATGGGGCAACACAGTGCCAAAATATCAAGTAGCACAAAGAGGCACAGCGTGGAAGGTGTTGTTCTTCTAAGTCTGGTGCAAGCAGAAGGGAGGATCAGAGGATGTTCAGGTCCAGGTTAAGGAAGGAAAACCGTCTAAAGGGAGACATTGTTTCAAGCTCTTAGGAACACAAGCTAATGACAGGAATGATAGTTGAGGGTCATGGGCTGGAGCCAGAGCTGCACCGTCACTCTTGGTGGCTAGTCGTGCTGTGAGTTGGGGACCTACTACTCGCTTATCCCCAAAGGAATTGAGGCTTTAAATTTAAATTATTTTAACTTGATAAAACCCTTTTATTTCTCAAAGTTAAAAGGCTCAAAACATTTCATAATTAAGGGTACCCTGTAGTGCTCATTGTTTGATACTGACATGTAATCTGTTAACTTAGGAAAACAATTTGTTATTGGGCTGTTTTCTGTTTGCTTGTTAGCTTTTAAGTTTTTGGGTTTTTTTTGTTGTTGTTGGTTTTTTTTTTTTTTTTTTTTTTAATGGGTAATGGATAAAGCCCAAGGCTAGGCAGATAGCAACTTTCAGTACTATTACATTACTGATTCTCGTTTATTTTCAAATGTTAGTAGCTATACTGGATGCTTGGCATTATCCATTATCATTAAGTAGGTGTGTATGTGTGTGTGTTCTCTTTTGATGATTTTTTTAGTAAGACATAAATTAGATGATTTCTTTCTAAATGTTTTAAGAGTATTCCTTTCCTGTTCCAGCTCCTATCTTCATTGTCAGTGGGCGTCAGTAGAAGATCTGGAAAAAGACAAGAGAATTCAGCAAAAGATAAAACGGTTTAAGTCAAAACAGGGCCAGAGCAAATTCCTTTCAGAGGTATGAACTAACCTGATTAGATTTTGAATTTTGAAATGTTTTCTTTATCAAAATATTCCAGAGTTTGAATTTTAGGACTTTCATCTGTTAACAAAGCCTGTTTTGGCACTGTGACTTGCACACTGGTTAACTGGTTTGACACTGTGACTTGCACACTGGTTAACTGGTTTGGCAATGTGACTTGCACACTGGTTAACTGGTTTGGCACTGTGACTTGCACACTGGTTAACTGGTTTGGCACTGTGACTTGCACACTGGTTAACTGGTTTGGCACTGTGACTTGCACACTGGTTAACTGGTTTGGCACTGTGACTTGCACACTAGTTAACTGGTTTGATACTGTGACTTGCACACTGGTTAACTGGTACTGCTGGAATTTGTAAACAGGAAATTTCTCATTCTTCCTGTTGGCTTTGTCTAGAAAACGCTGGTTCTTATGACATGTGCAAATAGCAGTGGTTAATATTGTACAATGAGAATGCAGCCGAGAAAGGAACAAAGTAAGCAGACAGAGGTCTGCAGAGAGCAGGGCAGAAGCTTCAGTATGGAGGGGTTTTAGGCGATGGGGATACGTAGCCAGTGGTGGTTGCTCAAGTTTGTGCCTCTTAGCAAGGTCACGAACAGATGCTGTGCCATTGAGCAGAGGGTAGGCAGCATCTCCTGCCCTTGTCCTCTTTGCCCTCGGTTATTAGGTAAAGATAGACAGAGATATCTAACCTTCTCTGAGGAGAGGACCAGCTCCTTGACATGGTCAGTTATGTCTCAGAGATGCTTTTACAAGCTGCTTAGCTGGCTCTCTGGACTCGAGGTCACTAACTTATGTTCAAATACAAGACAAGAAGATTTAGAAACCAGCAGCTCTCTAACTTTGAAGGAGCTTACTTGATGGTTTCTTAGCTGTTCTCCAGAAAGTGTTAGCCAGGCCCAAGCATGTTGCTTGCAAATGTGAGTCTGTGGGGTTTGTTCCTTCCACACCGACAGGGGCAAAGGCAAAAAGGAAAAAACTAAAGACGTAACTGCACGTAAGCTGGTGAAGGATAGGGTTGTGAAATGCTCCTACTGGTCAGCCTTTCAGGTTTAGCCTTTTGTGGAGAGGAGGAGGAGGAAGAGATGGAAGAGTCGAGAGTCTCAGGTCACGTGTGTGCTTTCCTGGAGCATGTTCAGGGTACCTGCAGGCAAGCAGGCAGGCAGCCTAGGATACCTGGTCTCAGCCTCCTGCCCTGCTGTCGTCTCAATAGCAGTGAGTGCTTGACACTGGGGGGCTCAGGCTCCTGAGTGTGACTCAGATCTCTCACCTGGGAGAATGTTAGCAAGGCTTTTTTTTTTTTTTTTTTTTAAGAGTAGTCTGGAAAATAAACCTGTGTGTTTCTATTTCCTGTGCCCCTTTTAATGAAAGTTAAGCTAAAATGTTGAGATACTGGGTGACCAGCATCAGCAGAGAGAGAACCCATGTGTACTGTTGACCTTCTGTGAGGCGCAGCAGGGGGGAAACCAGGAAGCTCTGTGGGCTTTCTCTGTCTGTAAATCAGGGCCCTGTTCATTCAGTTCACCTGGACTCTGGCTCCTATATTCACTCCTTAGGGAACTGTGCCTGGCACTAATATACAGCCTGTTTCTCTGAACATGCTGTCCACATGTCACTTGCATCCAGGATGCAAAGCACCCTGGTAAAATGGCAACTGAGAAATCTTGGTTCTATCTGGAATGAGGGTTAGCAGAAAAGAATACAGCTCTGTGCACCCTTCCCTGATTCTGTCTAGGATCTCTGGCTATGGCTGCTATTGCAGTCTTTGCTGAAGCTTAGCCTTCCTGACTCTTCTGAACCTACAGTCTACTCAGAAATAACATCTAGGACAGGAAGCCCATCATATGCCTGATGCCACAGAGCACTGGAAGAGGGTGTAGGAGAGAACAAATTGGGTATTGGCTATAAAAGCTCATGCTGGAAAGACAGTGGTCTTACAGAGGGCTTTTGCCATCCAGGACTAGTTTGTGGAGTATTTTTACGGCTTGTGTTGTATATAAATAATATGTATGTGCTAATTGCCTAAATCCAGCAGCTTTGGCAAAGCTAAATTCATCAGAACGTTAACACTGCCGTGGTGTAGTCTTTTTCTTACCGCTCACCTCTGAGGAAAAACGGAAGGCAGCAGAGGCACATTTGTGTGTGTGTGTTGTTTGGTTCATAGTTTATAATCCAAAGCACCCAGGGTGGACATTTTAAGTGGGTACAATAGCCAGAGTGACAGAGAATGAGGTCTAATTGACTCTAAGCTGCCTTTTGCATGTAAGCATTACGGAGTGTTAACTGAGCTATTCTACAGCACATGTGACTGTGCGTCTTTGTTTCTGACTAAGATCAGAACCTTCACAGATGTAGGTTTCTTAAAGTCTGACGTGGCCTTTAGCTTTCATGGGAGCAGCAGTCTGCTCTTCCATATGAACCATAATCTGCTTGAACCGTATTCTAGCCCCGTAGTCTTTCTAAACAAACAGTATTACTCTGCTCTTGTAAACATTGTGAGGATATTGGTTAAATTAGTTAAGTAACTGTGTTTCAGGTTACTTTGGACTCTTCTACCTAAACACTCAGCATTCAGTACAGTTAAGTTATTGGAATGTTTAAGATTAATGGGACGACTGCTATTCTATGTGAGGTGGTGATATCGGTTGGCAAAGATTTCCAACCATCCCGACCCTGCTCACAGACCAGTGTGAGACCTGCTGATTTCAGGGTTGGTGGCTTATGCTAACATTCTGTCCGTGGTGCTGTGCAGCGTTCTGAGATGCGCTCGCTAGGACGTACCGTGTGTGGCTCTGACTCCTCACTGCAGGCTGTACTTTCAAGAATGCTAAATGTATTGCATGCCATAGGCCTTTTGGATTGCCCATTAGTGAATTGTAATTTCACACTTCATTTGAAATATTCTTAAACATTCCCTCACAGTAGAAGGTTTCACACAGTAATTAAAATACTCAGTTAACAAAGTCTGAGAAGTTTGATTTCCTCACGGGGAGTGATTTTGCTAAATTGTAGCATTTCAATTAATATAATAAAAGATGTCAAATACAAATTTTGTGTTGCTGTGACCCAAAATATTGCCTAGTGAGAAGTGAAATGCCGTTTCTCTGGAGAAAGGAGCGAAACTCTAAGCCTTTTTTTCCTTCCTGGGAACAGATTGAGGATGACCTGTTTAATCCAGATTATGTGGAAGTTGACCGGATAATGGACTTTGCACGTAGCACAGATGACCGGGGCGAGGTAACAGAGATCATTTGTGTTACCCTGGGTGGCTCACATGTGTTAACAGAAGGGACAGAATCAAGGTCTCAGCCTGGTCAGAGCCTCCACTACCAGGCTTCTAGTCTGTGCTTAACTGAAACATAATGATTTGTAATTAGTTTTGTGACTTAATAGGGCTTAATAGTGTGTATGTTCCATCTGAATAGTTTCACTTTTAAGTGGTTTTCAATCCGTTTAACTGCATTAAAATGTCATAATTCTATGCTGATCAGTAAGGACCTCCACAGACTTTGTATACATTTGTCCTGTGGCACAAAGTTCCCCTGTGGAATTGATAGCACCCCTGTAGTGGATAACAGAGAGTTTAATATTAGTTGGCACTGCACACCCTTAGCGACTCTAGTGGCCTTCACTTAGTAGGTGCTTTGAGGGTAGTAGAAATGACTTCTTATTGAGACCCCCAGACCTGGCTTCCTTGTGTTTTCATGAGCTTTGGTGTTCCCAGCCTCTCTGTGGAACTGCACTGTCTGCTTAAGTGCACAGCTCTTGCTTGGCTTGAGGCAGCCTCCAGGAATCATTTCCTTTTACTCTAAACTTGTGTAATGAAACTTGCAGTGTTTCAAAGACTCTGGGATGCCCTCCTCACATTTGCCTTGGTTGCTTGTTCTTAAAACCACTGTCCGAGAGCAGATTTACATTGTCAGCAGATAATTTTGGCAAATCAGTGTACCTTGATCGTGACCTGAAGATCAACAGAACCAAGTCTTCCCTAATGGAGCCAACAATTCTCCTTCCCTCAAGGAGAATTCCCACTGACTCAGAGCACCCAAAATATTTCCCCTTCAGTCTTCCAGAGCTCGGTCACATTCACATTGTAAAGTGACTGAGTGCAAACAGTATATAATCTTTCCCTTGAAGAAAAAGCTTGATTTGTGTAATAAACTTGTCTGTTTTCCACTCTTCAGGCAACTATTCAGTTATGTAAACAAATCGCTTACGATAATAAATCCAAGTCATGTAATTGAGTAATTAGATTACATAAAAATTAGCCTTTGATTTGGCTTTTTGGTATTCATTAGCTACTCCTTAATATTTGGTCATGAACCAATGATTCAGATAAAAAGCTCATTTTTTTTCTGTTAATAACTAATAATCCACTTTCTAGAGTACACTGGAAATGACCACTTTCAGTGCTTAGAGTTTTAAAATGTGGGCAGTTGAGTCTTCCCAATGCTGGGGGTTGTCTTGGTCAGGGAAGCAGAGCTCATGTCTTTTCCTGAATATATAGTATTTGGTCAAATGACTTTAGTTCTGATTTGTTTGAACCTGGCCCAGCCTGTGATTCACTATCTGGTGAAGTGGTGCTCACTCCCTTATGAAGACAGCACATGGGAGCTGAAGCAGGACATAGATCAAGCAAAGATCGAAGAGTTTGAAAAACTCATGTCCAGGGAGCCGGAAACCGAGCGGGTGGTAAGGACTGGCTCTCGGGAAAGGGTTTGATTTGGGCATAGCATAGTGGTGTAGTCACTGAGAAACCACTAATGGCATCTACTATATTTGGAACAGGAACGACCTCCTGCTGATGACTGGAAGAAATCGGAGAGTTCCAGGGAGTATAAAAACAATAACAAACTCAGGGAATACCAGTTGGAGGGAGTAAACTGGCTACTTTTCAATTGGTACAACATGTATGTAAACATGCTTCTTTTTACTTTCAATAAATGCTGTAGCTCATATCCTTTGTGGTATTAAGAATATAAATTTTAATGCTGTAATACGTTTTTAAAATTCAACTGTTGGAATATACTTAATTTATTCACCAAATTAATCAACAGATCTATGTAGAAATAATATCTGTTTGTTAGGGACTTTTCTTTGAGATATATTTTGTTGAACTAAGAAAATAGCTAAGGTGGTATGGGGTATGCATTTATGGAGTGTATACTCTGTAAAAAGAGAGTGACAGCTGATAATCACGAAGCTTTCCTGTCCTTTTCTTTCCTAAAGGCGAAACTGCATTTTAGCAGATGAGATGGGTTTGGGAAAAACGATCCAGTCCATTACGTTTCTCTATGAGATATACTTGAAAGGAATCCATGGCCCCTTTTTAGTAATTGCCCCATTGTCCACGATCCCCAACTGGGAAAGGGAATTCCGAACCTGGACGGAGTTGAACGTGGTTGTGTACCATGGGAGCCAAGCCAGCCGTCGGACCATTCAGTTGTATGAAATGTACTTCAAAGATCCCCAGGTAAAGCGGTGGGGTGTGACCCCTGTGCATGTTGTGTATGTTTTAGAGGGCTGATGACTCGGATCTCTATGACCTGGGGATAGAAGCCTTGGTTTCCCTTACTTGAGAAACTTGCTTGAGATTTCTTCTCCAATGCATGTTTGCACAATTGTCCTTAAAGAGTAACTTAACATTTAAGACCACAAACTCTCTAACATATTAGTAACCTAGTTCTATTTTGTATGCCTAAGACAATGCCACACAAAAAAAAATAATACTAAAATGTGACCAGGAGGGACATTTTATTGTACAATGATCAGAAGTGAAAAAGTCATCAAGTATTGTAAAACTCCAAGTATGCCACAGAGGAGGGATTTAGTGCTTTGCTCGTGTGAGAATTGTTCTAATCTTGTCTTGTAGTTACCTGCTTGTAATTATTACCTCTTACTGGCAGTAAAGCATTATGCATGCAGGATAGGGGATGGTATATGCTAAAACATGTGTAATCTTTAAGTAGTAGAGGCTGTTGTAGAGTTGGAAACAATATAAAGTGTGACCTATAGTTAAAAGATTAAAAAATATTCAAATCTGTTTTTATCTTTAGATTTAGAAATTATAAGGCTCATCCTCTTTGGATTCTTTTTTAAATTTTGAATATTTTGGTATTTTACAGAAATGTTTTTAAAAAGAAAAGAAAAAAATTAAGTTAGAGAAACTTGAAAAAAAAATAACGTTGCCTCAGTATTGAATTTCCTGTTAGGTTCTGTGGGCTGTGACTAGACTGGAGCACTTAATGTCACTTTATTCATATGTGCTCTCTAAGGAAATTTGACCCCAAATTTTTCTAGTACTTCACCAGTTTCTTTTTAAAAGGAAATGTTTCAAAATCCTATTTTAACTAAAATAACTGTAACCAGAAAACTTGACAACAGAATGTGCTACCTAAAATACAGAGGTCTCCAAAGGGTTAAATACATATATTTTAGAAGCCTTTTTATGCTCAAATGTAGGAACATAGCCAGTCCTGTGAAACAACTCTCATGTGCTGTGCCCCTCCCCCCCCAGGGTCGAGTGATAAAGGGGTCCTATAAGTTCCACGCCATCATCACTACATTCGAGATGATTCTGACGGACTGTCCTGAGCTGCGCAATATTCCCTGGCGCTGTGTGGTCATCGATGAAGCCCACAGGCTGAAGAACAGAAACTGCAAGCTGCTGGAAGGGCTGAAGATGATGGACTTGGTTAGTGACCGTGGCTGCTGCCGTTGAGTCCCTGCACTGTTGCCTTGGTCTCTGAGTGTGCTGCCTTCCTGACTGCTGTCTGCTGGCATCTCAGCAGAGCATAGTCATGATAATTTGACCAACATCAATTTCAAATATTTGCCATGTCATTAACTGTTGGGCCAAGCCTTGCCTCCGCGATGACAGGCCACCTACATTTCCCAGCACGTGTTTTTGCTCCAGTGAGGGCAGTTGTACATGCACACTGTTGGTTAGTTGGCTGGGACATCTGTTCAGTTTCTGCAGATGCTGAGAAGTTTGGAATATTGAAGGCCTCACATTTGCTCTGGGGTTTTAAACCACACTTATTTTATTTTCCCAAAGAAATAGCCACGCCTTCCTACTTTGGTAAAGATTTTTCTTTTCTGTAGGAATAATTATCAGTGACATGTTGTAAGAATAGCAGGATTTTGTTATTTGTTATGCCTGCTGCTGTGTGTACAATCCTCTGATAGAAGTTGCTACAGCTCTTCTGTCCTTGAATTCCTTCTCGATCCATAGTTTTCAAGTTAGTATGGCCATTTGTTTGTCCCCTCCCTCCCCCCTTCCCCTCCCCCTCTTGCATGGATCTGCTTGTGTGTTGAGGTTGCACACATACCATGGTGTACTTGTGGAAGTGAGGGTACCACGTGGGTCTCCCTACTGTGTGAGTTCCAGGGAGTGAATTCGGGTTTTCAGAACTTTTACCTGCTGAGCCAGCTCACCAGCCCAGCTTCTCATTTTTAATGTACATTTGAAAAAGAATTGTTATCCTGTAGAATGCAGTGGCAGAGTTGAGAACTTCTGTAGCTGTCTTGCTATTGAGAGTGGATGATGGGAAGGAACCTTCTGCTGTTTCAGGGCTGTACATGGTTTCCTAAAGACTGGACCTGCTGAAGAGAACCTCAGAGCTCTCTGTCACAGCTTTTGCAAGGGTTTGGCCTAACCAGCCATTCTTTTAATTACAAACAGCGAAATCTGATTTTGCTTAAATGAAGAATATTGACTGATTTTTTTTTCTTCCTACTTAGGGTAGCATTTCCCATTTTTCTATCAAATAAACAGCTTATTAACAAGGTCCTAGATCTTTTGGAACGCAGTTCACCAAATTTGATAGCCAGTCGGCAAAGCAGCATGAGCATTTAGAAAACCAGAGAAAGTCCTTGACTTGGGTTCTGGAGATGGAAGGACTCGTAGCTGGCTCCGGTTTCCCTGAGTGATACTCTAGCAGTGCAGGGAAGTAATCCGTTCTTTGCAGGGAAACACAAATGTTCAGGACCTCTCTCTCTGTCTTCAGAGCAGAGGTGTGCCTTCACGGTCACCCAAGAGACAGGCTGTTTCTGAAGGCTTTAAAGTCATGGGGCTGAGCTTGCCCTAAGTTGTACTCTGTTGTTAGTTTACAGGTCTCAAAATAGTAGCTTCTCATTGTAAAATACTCCTTAGTTAGTGAGAGAAATGTACTTAACTTCTCTCAACATCAAAACATTTACTTGCTTTTGAGGTATTGTAGAAATTACTCTTTTATTAATGGATTAGAATCTGGCATAGCAGTAACTTTTCCGTTACATATCACAATATTTATTTACGTTTTTATGCATAATAGCACATAGGAAAATTATAATGTTCTCTTCACTGAGCTAGACAGGTAGGGTGAGGCTGCCCCTCGAAGTGGGAGACCAGTCCTGGGGTTCTGTCTGTCATAGCCAGTGTGCCTGTAGCGTTTAAGATAATGTACTCAGAATCTCTAGTGTCCTATCTCAGAAGAGATGTTTTTAAGGTGGAAGATATTATTGTTGTTCAAGGCCAAAATGTCCTTGTATTGATGCAGCTGAGAATAGCTGACTGCTTGGTGCTTAAGTCCTAACTTCAATGTCATTTGAGCCTATTCTCTTGCCAGAGTTACCTAGTGAGGAGCAGCGCCGTCCAGCCTGCTGTAGGCCTTAGGGATGCTGATCCTTAGGCTAGACTGGCAGGGGTAAGCACATGCTTAGTGAAGATGACCTGCAAGCCAGAAGGGAGGATTACTGGGTGTCTGCCTCTGCTCTGTAACGAGAGACATGGAGCTGTGTTGGGGGTGATCATGGTTGACAACATCCTCAGTAAGAGCTCTGAAAGGAAAGCCCTTGACAAAGAGGGGCATCCTGAAGTTGTTAGAGGCCATTGACTCTGTTGTCTCCTCATTCATTGACAGGAGGCTTCACACAAAAATGTGTTGCTAAAGCGAAGTTAAGTACACTTTGTCCATTTGCACTAAAGAAAGCAATCATGTTTTCAAGGCAGGTGCAGTTCTACCTACCCATTGAACTGGAGGCCGTAGTGCCCAGTAGCCCAAGACAGGAGGGGTCCTTTGCTCAAATAAGTTTCCTTTGAAATGTGCACACCTAAAAGTTTGTAATTTCTAAGTTAAGTGCTCAGACCTTAAGCTCGTGAGGAAGGAGATGAGATAGCTCTGAGACAGTCAACACAGCATGGCCACTGTTCCTTCACTGCTGCGATTCTCCCCTTGGTCCGTGATGACACTTTCAAACGCTCTTGGATAAAGCCATTCAGGACTTTGGCTAATCAGAGATCACAGCCGGTGAAACTTAAATAGTCTAGAAGACCTTGAACTCATTTGCAGATTGCACAGGCTTTGTGAGCTTAGTAATGATGATAAGCCACTCATCTGCTTTAGTCAGAGACTTTTACAAGAGAGGTAGAAACCAGAACAAACCCATCAAACTGCTTCACCTCACTTTTAAAGTGCTTCACTGACTGATAGGCCTGGGAGAGATTGCTCTTACTTAGATTATGTCACTAGGGTTCAATGAGTACATGCTCTGTGTGGTCAGCTTTCAAGTTAAACCAGAATCTTATTTTGAAATTACTGCATGGCTGCAGTCACTTCCTAAAGTAAATTTGTGTTGTGCACCAGGAACCCAAACAAAGAAGAAAATAGTAAGGCTTTTAAAATTTGAAAGCTCGGGTCTAAGGACGTAGTTCAGTTGGCAGAGCCTAATGATCACCAAACAATGCACTGGTTTGACCCAGCCCACAAAGCACTGCATAAAACCTGGCACGGTGATGCATTCCTTAATCTCAGCACCTAGAAGGTGAAGGCAGGAGGGTCATAAGTTCAAGTCCATCATGGGACACGTGAGACCCTGTCTTAACTTTTTCTTTTTAAGGACCTGGAGGAAAGGTGAGAGGAGAAATTGCAGTCTGGATGTAATGTATGAGAGAAATAAATAAGTGAATGAATGAATGATATCATTGTAGATTTAGATCAATTTAAAAGGCTTCCTTATGTTGAATGAGAGAATGGTAAGTAGTAGGTAGGTAGGTAGGTAGGTAGGTAGGCATCTCTGTTGCTTATGTTGAAATAGAAAGAGAAGGCTTGGTTGATCAAGGGCTGGAGGAAGGTGGGCACAAGTGGGAACTCTGGTTGAAGCAATGGCTAATGTGTTTCAAAGACACAAAATTAGAAAAGCGTTGGATTAAAAAAAAATGATTGTGGTGTTTAAAACTAAGCCGACCACTCTGCTAGTTGAAAATTTTTGCCAAACAAAATGGTTTTCCACGTACTGTTGCTGTTTGAAGCATCTCTTTTGTCTCTGTCATGAGTCAAGCAGGAAGCAGATGGAAAGGTGAGAGTCCTGCTGATGTAGAGAACAGAAAGGAGCGTGTAACCGAGTCTGGGGACTTCAGGGGAAAACTAACTACACAGAGAAAAAAGAAATCACTGAGATTGGGAGACTTAGAAAACCCTCATCCTTAAATCTCAACCTTGCAAACTCGGAAGAAACAGGGGCAAGCCCTCCAGAGTTTGCTGCGGTGTTCTCTGTGTCTGCCGGCCCTGCACCAGGAGCCATGTCCATGTGTGCCTGGATCTTTGTCTCTGCTCTGAGTTCTACACCTTGTGTGCGTGCTGACCCACCACAGTGCACAGAAATAGACGATAGAGAGAGAGAGGAAAGTGTTAGCACCGAGAGACTGTTCTGTTCCTGACTGGCAAGTTGTTTTCTTCATGCTCTTCCAGGAACACAAAGTGCTGCTGACGGGGACCCCGCTGCAGAACACTGTGGAAGAGCTCTTCAGCCTGCTTCATTTCTTGGAGCCAAGTCGCTTCCCTTCAGAAACAACCTTTATGCAAGAATTTGGTGATCTGAAAACGGAAGAGCAGGTACTTGACCCCTCTGAGTTGCCTTTCAGCCATGACACTGAAGATGAACTTGTGAAATGGCCAAGATTTTTGGTCTTTGCAAATTGTAAAAAGTAAGGGTTGTGTTGTAATAGTTACCACCCCGGCAAAGAGCTTTGTGGTTCCTTCTCTAGGACTTGAAGTCATCATTACAAAGTTGATCTCTTCTTGTTTCCTTCTCCCGCACCCGACCCCCGCCCTCAGAAAAGCCCATTGAGTTTTTATCGTGTGGTTACTTTACAAAGGCGACTTTTAGAGGTCTTTGTGCCGTTTGGGTTAGTTTTCTGCAGGGTGTACATCACAGGTAGTGTCAGAAACCCCTAGGGTTTACAGAACCACCTGTCCACTGGAATTTTGGGTCCTTGGTCTCATTGCTGAATCATACTGCTTCAAGCCTATTTTTTTTTTTTTTTTTTTTTTTTTGGTTTTTCGAGACAGGGTTTCTCTGTGTAGCCCTGGCTGTCCTGGAACTCACTTTGTAGACCAGGCTGGCCTTGAACTCAGAAATCCACCTGCCTCTGCCTCCCAAGTGCTGGGATTAAAGGCGTGCGCCACCACGCCCGGCAAGCCTATTTATTTACCTTTCAGAATTAGAGGTGCAACTACCCCACTGGATTCCTGAAAGAAATCAGAGGGCTTGTGTGTGAGAAGCACTCGGCACCTGTAGGCACTCGTGTGGAGCATCCTGTCAGTGAGGCAGCAGAGACCCACACCCCACTAATTTTAAAATAAATGCATTAGTAAGCTCAGAATCTTGGACTTGTTTGCCCACTCTCCAGTCTCCTGGCGCAAACCTCCTGGTTGAGCTTGCTGTTTTGTTTCTCTTCTGTACTAACAACAGAACAGTGCCATCAGTGGGCGAGAGGGAGACTCCTGCTCAGTTTGCTCATTGATGCAGAGTAGTACCCTCCAGCGCCCTCACCCTCGCTCTACCTCTTTCCACAAAGGAAGGGAAGCATAGAGTCCCCTGACGTTGCTCCTGACCTCTTCCTGTCCATCCCCAAAAGGATGGGAAACTAAACAAATACCCCTCCCCCAACACGCGCTTATAGTTTCTCAAGCCCCTCAGGTGATTCAGGAGTTCTCAATAGGTAAAGGTTTCTCTCTGACACAAGCGACAACTCACAATTTAGCTCCTTCACATTCTTCCTAGGCTTCAAAGAACTGAAGATGGATATTAAATAAATAAGACAGCCTTCCCTTTTTTTTTTTTTTTTTTTTAATGCCAGGATGTTTTAACACGCAAGTGAATGGAGATACCAGTATTGACTTGAGGTCCTTTTTTAGGTGCAAAAACTACAGGCTATTCTAAAGCCAATGATGTTGAGACGCCTGAAAGAGGATGTAGAAAAGAACTTGGCCCCCAAAGAAGAGACTATTATTGAAGTTGAGCTAACAAACATTCAGAAGAAATATTACCGAGCCATCCTTGAGAAGAATTTTACATTTCTTTCCAAAGGTGGTGGACAAGCTAACGTACCTAACCTTTTAAACACTATGATGGAACTGAGAAAATGCTGCAATCATCCCTACCTAATCAATGGTAAGCCTGCTCACCCACCCGCCTGGGCTTGTTACTGCGGAGGTCAGAGATCGGTCGGTCGGTACAGGCTTCAGAAGCCCCCGCTGCCCGTGCCGAGGCTCTCCCAGTGACCGTCCTGTCCGCTCCCAGGGCGTGCTCCCAGGGGGTTATCCCTGTGTGTGGTTGCTGAGGTTGGTAGCCAGTGCTCCCTGAAAGCACCGCGCCACCACACATCGCCTTCATCTGAAAGTGGGTATTTGCACCACAAGTAGATGTCAGCAGGGCCAGGCCAGCGGCTAAAGCCCTGCCTGTGAGGTGTTCTTGAAGGAGTGGTGTGCTTGATTCCAAAGCACTTAAGAGCATCTCCCTGTGGGCGGCACCCGTGGAATCTGAAGGCCTTCAGGGAGTGTCCCCTGAAAATGGGAAGGGGTTTGAAAGTTTGGATCACTGTATTGTCCCTGTTACTGAGAAGGACTTTATAACCTTGATGTTTTCTACTCCACTCCCGTGGGTTAAATGCCTTACACACTTCCAGAAACTGTTAAGGAGATGTGTCCCCTGCCTGTGTGAGCACAGCCAGTAGGGACGTAGGGGGCGCTACCTCTGAGATGCAAGTCTCAGAGGAAGATGGTGTATGAGACCAGGATTTTGCCAGGCAGGACTAGAAAAAGGTCGCTGAGGTGAAGCCCTAACTCAAGCAAAAAAGAGAACAAAGGGACCTTACCCAAAGTATAGCAGCGTGCGGCACGGAGGGACACAGTGGACCCTGCAAGGAAGCAGATGGGGTCACATGCTACTTTGGCTCCAGACTGTGGGTGGAGGAAGCCACAGCTGGTGTTTGAGCTGAGCACTGGCTAGAAATGTGTCTATGTGACTGAAGATGTATCTCAGTGGGTGGAGCGCTCACCTAGAGTATACAGAGCACTGGGTGGCATCCCAAAACACCGCATTAAGCCAGGTGTGGCAGCATATTCCTGTCATCTCAGCCCCGAGGAGGTAGAGGTCAGAGAATCAGAATCAGGACTGTTGTCGGTTATATAGAAACTTTGAGGCTAGCCATTTGGGAGGAACGGGCTAAGGAGGGGCTGTTGTTCCTGAGAGCCATTTATGAGAGCCTGCCTCAGAAATGAAAGAACTAGAGACTGATTACAGCCAACATTCCAAAAAAGATGGAATGAAGGATAGACAGACAAGCAAGCAGAGGATGATCAGCTGAAGGGGTATGGCTGTGATCTGGGCAGTTTACACTGTGATGGCAGGCTAACCCGGGAGTGTTGAGGTCTGTGAGGGAAGGAGACAACCTCCCGTTTCCCTGCCTCAGTATGCACCTGTACACCACCCTGGATGTCCTTGTCAGTGGCGGAGAAACAGTAGCATCCACCAGGAGGATAAGCTCAGGGCATAGAACCTGAGGCCGTTGCTCTGATGTGACGTCTGTGAACTCCTGTTTTAAAGCAGTGTTTCGGTAGTGTTTCTTTTCTAAGAGAGCACCATGTCTGATAATTGCATGTCCTCTGTGCTAGCCAACCACACATGTTTATGAGGCTGTCAGCCACTGTGGTGTCCGCTTGCCTGTGGCTGAGTTGGGACTCGGGGAAGTACTTGTGTATGAGGGGGACACACCTGACTATGCGCGCATACTTTTATTTCATACCTTATAGAGAGACCTGACTATGCGCACATACTTTTATTTCATACCTTATAGAGAGACCTGACTATGCGCACATACTTTTATTTCATACCTTATAGAGAGACCTGACTATGCACGCATACTTTTATTTCATACCTTATAGAGAGAAAATAGATAACAGCAACCCCCAGCAGGAAAGAGGAGAAAAAGAGATACTCCGTAAAGGACTCGTGCTGGCAAGGCCTGTGTCACAGGCGCTCAGTCCCATGACAAGGAGGACTGCTCTGAGCTTCCATGTCCTCCCTGCTCACTCCAGTTAATTGTCTGCAGAGAGCATTGCCAAGGTTCCCCCCCACCTCCAAAACATAGCAGGGGCCCTTTTCTGTGTCTGATTTGTCTCTGGGGTCCCCTGTATAGCTCTTCTTCTAGAGCCCCTTAGGATTCCTTGAGGTATTTGTCCTAATTGTCATGCCTTGAGGTGAGCTCTCTTGTCCTAAGAATAAATAACACAGTGTCTGTTAGGGAGGTGTCCTTGTGCCCGTTTTTTTGGAAAGTTAAAAAAAAGAAAAATACAGATACGTTGGGCTCCTAGCTTCAGGAAAACGTAGAGTGAGACAGTGTATCTCGTGGACATCTCATGGATTGGTCCAGGGCCCCACTGCACAATCTTATCCAGGGTCTGTAACTGAGTTCTTATGGAGCTGTGGCTGTGTCCAAGTAGCACCCGCAAGGAAGTTTAATCATCCGTAGTAAGCGGTTATGAACTAGTCGTAAGAGAGGGAAGTGCACCAATCGGCCTAAACGTCTATTCTACAGAGCATGTCTTTTGAAAAGTAGGGGCAAATCTGTACAGTGGTGGGAGTGGTGAGATAAGCTTAGTGGGAGAGAACTCTGGACGGTGGGAGTACATGCCATAAAGATGCATGTGGTTGGAGAGTGTCTGCATATGGCGGGCAGAGTCCCCGCCCAGTAGCAGTTCTCTGTTGAAGTGGGAAAGCTCTACTCTTCTTTCCAGTTGCCTTTGCGCTGCATACAAGATGAATGCACTACCAGCTGCACTTTAACTAAGTAGTTGAGTTTATCATAACCCATATCCAGTTGATGTTTTCAAATCTAGCCTCAAAGGAAATCTTTAATTGCTAATTTTAAATTTTTGTCTCGTGATACATGGGGTAGAAATTGCAACCCTCCCCACAACCTCCCTCTCATTTCCCTCTTACCATAATAAATACAGTGCTGGAAGAATTGTAAAGGGCGTGCGCTTGTAGAGATTGAAGGATCATCGGTATAAACTGTTCTGGAAGAACTTGAACTCCTAATGAAATCAATCAGTTCTGAAAAGAAAAGGATATAATCCAGAGAGATGTCTGAGATGCTGAGTAGTTAAAGTGCGCCTCACTTTGGCATGCGTTCATCCCCAGCTGCTTGACCCTGATGTTCACATCCCATCCCGTGACTCACAACTGTCTTGGGAGGGTCTGACCCCTCTGGCTCTGCAGGCACCCTCTCTCCAATGCACACATGCACACGTATGCACACACTTTAAATTCTAAAAGTTAAAGGAAAGAAATTATCAGTGGCATCAAAAAGGCAGGGGTGTTGTTCTGCAGCTTCTTAATAAATTTAAAATTTTATAATGTGAGTTTAGATTTCTCTTTGAATTATTTATATTTCAATTTTTCACTAAAATAATTCCAGCCTGCCTGACATTTGCTTTCTCAAAGTGAAAGTCTCATTTTGAAAAGATGATTCCTTGATCATTAAGTGGTTTTAAACTATATTACACTTCATTTTTATCCCGGGTTGTATGCCTCATAGACAAAGAATGCCCAAACATCATAGGGGTAAATTATTCATTTCTAAATCGTAAGCATCTTACGAGCATTATACAAAAGAGTAAAACTTACTAAAAGATATAATGTGATAATTCACTGTGAGTCTCTGTGTGAGCCCAGGAGAGCTTTCTGAACCTAGCGCCTGCCAGGTCTCCAGACCGCAGGCCTGGGGAACACCATCACCTTTAGTCAGAGACACTGTGGCTTCTGTCCTTAACATGGCGTCTCCTCCTTATCTTTCCTTAGTCTGTTTCCACACTTACAGAACTAATCTGACTCTCAGCTTTTTGTTCTTGTGGAAGGCGACTAAGGGTCAGGCTCTTCCCAGAGAGTTGGCATTTTCTGCCCGTTTCACTTTGTGAAAAGGTCGTGCACCATGTGGAAGGCCTGGCACTCGCTCCAAACATCAAGTGGCTTTAATCTGTCCTTGATGATTCTTAACTAATCCAGTGTTCTCTGTATGACCCCATAAGGACAGCCTCCCAGCCACCTTAAATGGAAGCGAGACTGTCCTTCACTGGCATTGTGTTGCCTGTAGAGGTGCCATAGCCATTACAGTGGCCTTCCTGACCCAACCCGACCTTCAAACGCCTTTGGGAGATTTCTGTAACCCCATCTGTGCGTCACATATTTCAAACAGTGGGAGGAAGTTCCTGGCACAGTATAATGGTAGGAAGTGAGTGCTTTAGGTTAAACTTGGTGTGCTTTCTCAAAAGCATCTGTGATAGGAGAAGAGTGTGAAACCCAGCCCTGTGTACTGGGGGACCCCAGAGGCCAAGGAGGGGGCCAGATCACCTCTGCTTCACTCCAGCCAAAGAACTGAAGCATTGAGAGAAGCTTACCTGCTGCTGCCGGAACCCACAGTACGATGGGGGAAGCCAAAGGCTGTAGCTGTGAGCCTTCCTCATCGGGGACATGTCCTTCCACTGAGTCTACTCTACTGCACCCAAGTTTCTGCACAGTGTAGAAACATCAAGAAAAGGGGAGTTAGCCAGGAAGCCATAGTGTTGCCTTGGTTTTCATCTTTGGAGGGTTTGGGCATTGCTGTTTTTGTTTTACTCAGCTGACACCCCTTTGCCTGTAATTCAGGCTCTAGTTTTTCTGTAGGTATCTGGCCCTTGGCTTGTTTCCGACACTTATGGCCTAACAGTCTGTTGTTGAAATTTGGGTGTGTTTTGTTTGGTCGGTTTTGGTTTTGTTTTGTTTTGTTTTTTAATATAGTCAGCAAACATTTGGTGGCTGGAAAATGTGGATCTCTCTCCAACTGCCTCAGTATATGGAACTTAAAACTTTGGTCCCTTTTTAGGCCTGTAGTTATGTGTGGATCTAACTTGGAGTAAGCAGTGGCTTCCTGCTCTTACATGTGAATGGGATATTCTGATTTTGCCAGTTTGCTGTGGGTTTTGAAAGCAAATCCATTGTTTTTAGTAATAAAAACCTCTTACAGTATTCACGTCATGCCATCCAATCTCTGCAGGTGCTGAAGAGAAAATTTTGGAAGAGTTTAAAGAAACACACAATGCAGAGTCTCCAGATTTTCAGCTCCAGGCAATGATCCAGGCTGCTGGCAAGCTGGTGCTGATTGACAAGCTGCTGCCAAAGCTGAAGGCTGGTGGCCACAGGGTGCTTATCTTCTCCCAGATGGTGCGCTGCTTGGACATCCTGGAAGACTATCTCATCCAGAGACGGTGAGGCCACTACAGAGAAACAACAGAAAGAGGGCAGGACGCGGTGTGAGTCACCTAGAAGTGACATTTACAGTAGAGGTGGCAGAGTGGGAACAATATATCACCTCCCCCTTTAAAGCCACAGTTATATAAAGGGGCATCTTACATGATAGCAGGGCGGCACTGTGTACTTTTGTTTTTCTATGACAGGGTTTCTCTGTGTAGCCCTGGCTGTCCTGGAACTCACTCTGTAGACCAGGCTGCTCTTGAGCTCACAGAGATTCACTTGTCTCTGCTTCCTTAGTGCTGGGATTAGAGGCGTTTATCACCACCGCCAGGTCTATGTAGGTTTCTTTGTTTGTTTGTTTGTTTTATGCTGCACACTTTTGTGAGCAGTTTCTCGTCATTTTGTTCAACTTGGCGAGAAGAGTTCTTACTTAAAATTAAAATGTATTTTATCAGCTATTCTTAGAGTTTAGCTGTTTCCTTGAGGAAGTAAAACAAAACTTTAAATCTTGAGTGTTCTGGCAGTTGTATGGAAAACACCCCTGATCTGAAGTATTTATGCTAAATCCTTCTATTATGTGAGCGCATATTACATATTGGAATACTTATTTGAAAGCAAAAATGAGTGAGCATATGGTAGCTGTGGGTCAGGCCTCCGTGTTGTATTTCCAGGTACCCATATGAAAGGATTGATGGCCGGGTCAGAGGCAACCTCCGCCAGGCAGCTATTGACAGATTCTCCAAACCTGATTCCGATCGGTTTGTGTTCCTCCTGTGCACACGGGCAGGAGGGCTAGGCATTAACCTCACTGCTGCTGATACCTGCATCATCTTCGATTCAGACTGGAATCCCCAGAATGACCTCCAGGTAAGTGGGGGCAGGCTGCCTGTCTCCAGTGCCTCTTGTGACAGACTTATCAGTCACACCAGTGAAGTAGTGTGTCATTGCCTTTGTCTCCTGACTCAGAGGAAATCAACTAGTGATCACCTGATGTGTGAGATGAGAGGAAACCCTGTAGAGTGTTGGTATCGTTCTAGACTGCACCTTTCATTATTTTAACAATGTGTGGTTTTAGAACTAACTAGAGAGACATGTGTTTTTTTTTCATTCTTTTTGTTGTTGTTGTTTTGTTTTGTTTTGTTTTTAGAGACAGGGTTTCGCTGTATAGCCCTGGCTGTCCTGGAGCTCACTTTGTAGACCAGGCTGGCCTCGAACTCAGAAATCTGCCTGCCTCTGCCTCCCGAGTGCTGGGATTAAAGGCGTGTGCCACCACACCCGGCGAGACGTGTTTCTTGAGTTGATCACTTTGGCTGCCATAACAGAATGCTATGATGGAGCAGCGTAAACAATATCCATGCCTTTTTCAAGGTTCTGGAGTTGAACTGTGAGGTCTGGGTACCAGCAAGATTGGGTTATTGCTGCATAGACAGCTGTCTTCCTCCTGCTGCTTCTTACAGGACACTAATCCTGTTCATTAGGGCACCACCCTCGTGACCTAATTATCTCCTGAGTCCTCATCTCTAGATCTAACATTGAGATCAGCTTTCCAGCCCACGTATTTAGGGAGGACATAGTCCTGCGTTTGCTCCACGGTCCTGTGCTCCATTGCAGCAGCCTTTGGTTCCTTTTCTTTCCAGGCTCAAGCTAGATGCCACAGAATAGGGCAGAGCAAATCTGTGAAAATCTACAGGCTGATTACAAGGAACTCCTATGAAAGGGAGATGTTTGACAAGGCTAGTCTGAAGCTGGGTCTGGATAAAGCCGTGTTGCAGTCCATGAGTGGAAGAGAAAATGCCACTAATGGGGTAAGAAGACACTGCCCAGGCTGTATGTTCAGTCTGCCTTCCTTCTGCATCCAGCTGATTGTTAGGAAGTATTTGACATCTGTTTTTTGTTGTTTATTTTCTTGAGACAAGGCCTCACTATGAGCTCTTGCTAGCCTGGAACTTGCAGATCCACCTGTTTTTACCTCCTGATTTCTGGGTTTAAAGGAGTGTGTTACCACACTCCACTGGCTTGTGTTTTTGTTTTGTTTTGGTTGGGTTGGGTTTGGTTTTGGTTTTTCAAGACAGGGTTTCTCTGTGTAGCCTTGGCTGTCCTGGAACAACTCACTTTGTAGACCAGGCTGGCCTCGAACTCAGAAATCCACCTGCCTCTGCCTCCTGAGTGCTGGGATTAAAGGTGTGCGCCACCACTGCCCAGCTCCACTGGCTGTTTTTTAACCTCAGATTCTAAGTATATGTTACTGTATTTTCCTTTGTTATAAGTAAACTCTCTTAAGACATTTAGTTTGTGTTTTAAGCCTGAGTTACTCTGAGTACTTTCAATTTCTCTGAAAAGGTACAACAGCTGTCCAAGAAGGAAATAGAAGACCTCCTGCGAAAGGGGGCGTATGGTGCACTGATGGATGAAGAAGATGAAGGGTCTAAGTTTTGTGAAGAGGATATTGACCAGATTCTCCTTCGACGAACCCACACTATCACCATTGAGTCTGAAGGGAAAGGCTCCACATTTGCTAAGGTTTGAATCCACCTAGGGGGCCAGGTCTTTAGTGCAGCCTTCTAGAACTCACAAAGAGAACTTCTGCAGCACATTGGCCTTTCATTGTGAATTATAGATCAGTTATTACTTTCCCAGCGCCTCCCAACATGTACAGCGTTCTCTGCACGCTGGGTTCTCTCCTGTGCGGGACCCTCATGGTCTTGTCCTCCTGTGTTCTTCCCCATGCTCCCCCTGTGAAGTCCTTGTGTGAATTTTGTTCTTCATAATCTCCCAGACCTCAGTGCCCAAAACGACCCGAAAAGATGATCAGGTCACTCCATGTTTAAGTCTGTTTTGTTTTCCCCTTTCATTAGGACTCCACAGCTCTGCTCACAGCTAAAATGAGCCCATGACACTCTATCCCAGCTCCTGCCACAGCCTGCCTCACAGCTGGCACCATGTGCTCTTCCAACAAGCCAACCCGCTAAGGCCAAGGCTGCTCTGAGCCCTGACTGTCACCTCTAACCCACTTGCTAGTATTCGGGATGTCCACACCAAGGCTCATTCTACTTTGTAGTTTTGCTAAACTGGTTTACTTGCAGTAAAGCATGAAATTCGACACTTTGACATATTATAGGCTAGGGCAACCGTTAGCACAACCCTAAGTTTTGAATGTTCCTACTACCTCAGAGAGCTCCCTGTGCCCCTTAGCAGGCAGTCCCTACCCTTCGCACTTCACCCAGTTCTGCAAATCGCATGCCCTTTTTTTTTTTTTTAATAGCTTTGTCCACCCTGGAAACACCACTCTGTGTGGAGTTCTATCATGTGTGGTCTTTTGAGTGCTTTCATAAAATTAATGTTTTTCACGTTTGTCCTTATAGTATACATGGATAATTATGGATAATTTGGTTTGGTTTGGTTTGGTTTGGTTTTTCGAGACAGGGTTTCTCTGTGTAACCCTGCCTGTCCTGGAACTCACTCTGTAGACCAGGCTGGCCTCGAATAATTTATTCCTTTATGTTTTACAATGTTCTACTGTGACCAGGTGATGATAGATGCTCCAGTCATTTATTAATTGCTAATTGATGAAATTTGGGTTATTTTTACTTTGGGATTTTCAGTGTAGTAGTTTTTTTTTTTTTTTTTTTTTTTTTTTTTTTTTTTTTTGGACATGTCTTTTCGTTTCTCTTGCACATTCAACAGAAGCAGAACTCGAGGTGATGTTAGCTTTCTTGGCTCCCCAGTGAGGCCTGAACTCAAGGCCTCATCTGTGCATGCTTATCATTTAAGGAACTAACAGGCTGGGTTTCTTTGTTTCTGTTTTTCTTTTAAACAAATTGGGGAATGTGCTGGGCTCCACCCTGGCATCTTCTTCCACTGGTCATTGTATACAGCATCCCTTATCCTACTGCCCTCCGTGTCCCCTCCACTCTGCAGAAGCCCCTTCATCTGCCTTCACATCACATAAGACCTATTATTCCTTCTCCCCTTTTGCTTAAAAATCTCTTCCTGTCGTTTCATGACGGAACCTACACACACACATATAGCATCCAGGTTCACATGTGAAACAAATGTGTTTATATCTCTGAGCCTGCCTTAGATTGCTCCACACTTTGGTTTCCGGCTCCATCCACTTCCTTGAAAATGCCATGATTTTGTTTTTCTTTACAACTAAATAAAAGTCCACTGTGTATAGCTAGAACATTTTCTTTATCAGTTCCTCTGTTGTTGGACATCTAGGCTGGTTCCATTTCCTGCCTATTGTGAAACTTGGGTGTGCAAGTGTCTCTGTGGTGTGTTGACTCAGAGACCTGCCTTCAAGAACACAATCCGGAGGCCTGGCTGGGTGACATGGTGGTGCTATTTTTAGTGGTTTGAGGCACTCCACACTGAGCCACTCCACTCCGTAGTGGCTCTGTGAATTTGCATCCCCACTGGCAATGAATACGAATTCCTCTTTCACTCCGTCCTGGACAACATTCCTTGTTTGTTTGTTTTCTTCTAATTTCTGTTTCCCCTGTGGCTTAAACTGTTGAACCTGTTTGCTTTCTGGATGGACCACTTCCTGTTGCTTTCCCATACCTGTGTGTTCAGGTGGCTTTTCCCTCGTCCTCACAGGTACCGTGCTAACTAGTTTGTGATCTGTTTCAAGCTGAGCTGTCTGTGGTGTGAGGAAGGAGTTGAGTTCCCCCATGGCCCCAGCTTGTAGAGGTTCTTCCCTGGCCTCTGCACTCTCATGTCTTTACAGTCTCTAGCACAGTCTTTCCTCAGTCCTCACATGCAGTCTCAGCATGTGCAAGACACGCACACACGCACGTGTTTCATGCACGCACGCATGTTCTCCTTCTGAGTAACATGCAGATGCCAGGGTTGGATGTGGTAGTTCTCCCTGCCTTCTTCACTTTTGTTGTTCATATCTGCTGATGTCTACCTCTATTAATTTCACCTTTAGAAGAATGTCTTTTTAGGAAGTCTTCTTCATATTTGGTCATTATTTCTGGTGTAAACTGCTGGAGCGGTGTGCTCTAACCTCACTGGTGGCTGTCGCTATAACTTCTCCCCCATGCAACGTGAGGCACAGCCATGTCCATGTTAAACTTACCCCTATTTTCTACTAGCTCCTGCTTCCCCTGGGATAGGGCTCAGCCTGCTAACCACACGTGCCCGTCCCCTGCTCTGGCCTCCACCCTCATCAGCTTGCCATGGCTCCTGTACTTCAAGCCCCTCATCCTTGCTCCTCTCTGGGCCTTTGTGCAGGGCTCTGCCATGAACAGTCCTGCCACCTCTCTTCTTGTACAAGTCTTCTAAAATATGGTCCAAGCATTTTCTTCTAGAGAAAACTAATTTTTTTTTAGATCTGCTCCCAGCAGGACCTTGCTGGAACCAAGTTCCAGGCCTTTCTCACTTGTTTACACTTTTCTACTCCTGTGGCAGGTGTGGAAAAGTGTACAAGGGACACTTGTCATCTGTCTCCCATGCACTATACTGCCTTGCAGAGGCTGAGCACGCATATACTGTGACTAGATAAACAGAGGCTACCAGGGGTCCTGACTCTGAGAACCGCATCTCAGAGTAATGCATACGTTTTCCACCTTTAGGCCAGCTTTGTTGCGTCTGGAAATAGGACAGACATTTCTTTGGATGACCCAAATTTCTGGCAGAAGTGGGCTAAGAAGGCTGAATTGGACATCGATGCCTTAAATGGGAGGGTGAGTGAGAAGTCTCATCCAGACTGCTGCAGCCTGATCTGACCCGAAGGTTGGTATGACGCTCACCATGCTTGCTCTTTCGTTAGAACAACCTGGTAATTGACACTCCTCGAGTGAGGAAGCAGACCCGGCTATACAGCGCAGTGAAGGAAGACGAGCTGATGGAGTTCTCCGACCTGGAAAGCGACTCCGAAGAAAAGCCTTGTGCAAAGCCACGGCGCCCCCAGGATAAGTCTCAGGGCTATGCCCGGAGCGAGTGCTTCAGGGTCGAGAAGAATCTGCTGGTTTACGGGTAAGGCCAGTTCACTGCATGGAGTCTCATTTTATTTTACCAACAGCTGGAATTCTCAGTTGTCATAGGAAAACCGTATTTCTGCAGATCTGCGTGGCTCCCCTTAGTGTGGCCAGACAGATACCTCCGCACTTACTTTCTGCAGGTTGTGGCTCGTAAAGTCAATATGACCCACGTTCTAAATCCTCCTGGGTGTGGAGAGAGAAGCCACTGGAATTTATGAGTGCTAGCTTGCACGATGGGAATTACAGCAGTTCTAATTTTCTTGTAGATTATTAAAAACTAAGAATGATGTAAAATTGCAAAATCTTTTGGCAGTGTACTGTCACATAAACGTTATGACCATAGTCACCCTTTAATAGATTTCTGCTGTAAAGACTTGGCAGAGGCGGAGGCTTCCTTCATGTGCCTGGCCTCCAGTCTGCAGCCTCAGAGCCCATCTGAACGGCTCGAGTCTGTGGGCTTCCTTCTGCTACAGGACGACTCCCACATCAGCTTCCCATCCCATGGACCATGGCACCCACATAGCACTTTGAATTGCAGGGTCCTCAGTAGATACCTGAATCAGTAGGAAGAATGTGCTCACAGATCATGGGACTGTAGACAGATTCCATTAAAATAGAAACAACCACCAGAGCACCTGTCACTGAGTCCATGTTGTCCTGGCTGTGGCCTGTGGCATTTCTTCCAATGGCTCCTTGCTGGTGAAGGGGGTCGGGGGAGGGGGGGGACGGACTGGGGGGTAGCACATGTCTGAGGCCTACAGGGTTCTGTGGCTGACACTTGTCTGTTGGAATCTTTCTCATGGGTGAGCTCTGTTTGGGAGCTTAGCTTCCACTAACTCCCCTGTTGCCCCACCCTTCTCTGTGTGCCCCCTTGGTTCTGCCTAGGCCCCACCCCCTCCTACACAGGTGACCAGCCTTAAGCCCGCCTCTCTTGCTGCACTCCCCTCTGCTGCCCCTTTGCGCTCTGACCTGCATGTCTCATCATTCTCTCTCCTAATTGAATCCTATTCAGCATTTCCAGAAGGACAGGAGCTCTTTCAGTGTATCCTCAGTGAATGCACTGTGCCACAGATACACCGTGCTGCATAGATGTTTGTGTGCCAGCTGTTGGCACCAGTCTGCACACTGGGTAGCTCGCCGGCCTCTACCCAGGACAGAGACTCACCTAGCCTCAGCCCTTTGCCCCCTGTACCTCCTTCCTTGTTTCGGCCTGATGATCATAGATACAAACTCTGTTGGAAACCTTAGGACTGGAGCATACTTATAACTCCTAGGATGCTCAGGGCATCTGTCTTTCAGTCAAGTCCTTTCCTCTTCCCACTTCTACTGTTATGGATTAAACAACCACCCTGTGGTGGGCACTCAGATACCAGAACTACCACTGTGAGCAAGGCCAGTATAGCCTAAGAGGCAGGTGAGCAAGCAGAAATGTCAGTAGCCTATGAAGATGAAGTGACAGGCAGTGCCTGGCTAAGAGGACACAGAAGCTCAGCGCGTTCCCTTAAGATATAATTTAGGGACCGCCCTCACACTTTGGGGGCGAGGAGGAGTCACAGGGAGAATCTGTGGCTGAGGGACATCAGAAATGTGCAGATGTGAGAAAGGGAGGGAGGAGCAAGCCCGAGGCCTGGGTCTGAGAGAGGTCAGAACAGCCAGGAAGAACAGTGGTTTGGCGAGCGGCAGTGCATGACAGAGGATTTTCTATGTTCTCGAAGCACAACTCTCAGCTGTTACAGAAAGCAGCAGAGAGGCTCTACATTGTGAGCTCTGCCTGGTGGAGAAGGCACAGCTCAGGCGGCCTTTGAGCCCGTGTGTTATGTAGTAGGTATTTCTGAGACCGAGCGGTACGATGGCTGTTTGTGTGACAGTGGTACATGTGCTGTTTGTTTCCTGCGCCTAGTCCTTCCTCCTGCCATTTTTTTCTGGGAGGCCCTGAGACTTGGTCCAGCATCTTCCCTGAGCTGGAAGTAGCCATTCCCTGTTGAAAAGGAGCTAGAGGGCTTTTCGTGCTTCACTAGTTACCGAGGCATTTGAGGTGGGTTGATGCAGTAGGACCCCTCAGCATGTAGCTTTGATTTCTAGTAGTCACACAGACTTAAAGTCATCCTTCATCTCAAAAGGTTGGTCACCATAGGTACATATAAATCATAGTTGAAGGAAGACAGATTCCAGGGTCCTCTGGTTGCTTGCATCTCCTAAAAATGACAGCCATAGCCACCACCAGCCTAGGAACACTATTGACAAGCAACATGGGTGTCATGGCTTTGTCATTCCCTCTGTGCAGAAGTGTTGTTCCTGTATTTCTTTTCTATCTCTAGAAGTGACTAATGCTGTTGTGGGTCCAGGATTTCTCAGTCCCAGACCCTGGCTGTCAAGGTGATGTCACATCTATACAGTCAGAGATTCCATCTGCATGCCATCTTTTTTTGCTTTCTAGCTGGGGCCGCTGGACAGATATCCTGTCCCATGGACGCTACAAACGTCAGCTGACTGAGCAAGATGTCGAAACCATCTGCAGAGCCATCCTGGTGTACTGTCTCAACCACTACAGAGGGGACGAGAACATCAAGAGCTTTATCTGGGACCTCATCACTCCCACGGCGGATGGCCAGACTCGGGCCCTGCTCAATCATTCCGGTAGGTCTGTCTTCTGTTCTTTGTGCTTCTGGGTCACAAAAGGCTACCAGAAACACCACCATTCGGCAAAAGGCTGCGGTGTAGACTCTTACTCTCCCACTGGGCCTTACAGTATCTACCTCTGACACTGTAATGTGCACTGTAAAGGCATCCATGACTGTGACCCTGGTGCTTCTAGGTCTGTCGGCCCCTGTGCCGAGGGGCCGGAAGGGGAAGAAGGTGAAGGCCCAGAGTATGCAGCCAGTAGTGCACGATGCTCACTGGCTGGCAAGCTGCAACCCAGACGCCCTGTTCCAGGAGGACAGCTACAAGAAGCACCTGAAGCACCACTGCAACAAGTAGGTACCAGGTGGAGGCGGGCACGCGTGCAGAGCGCCTGAGGTCAGCAAGTACATGTGTACCATGGGAACCCGTTTGTAAGAGAGCAGTGTGTCACGTGCAGAGTGCCCCGTGTTCATCACTGCCATCTAAGACAGACACTCAGTCATCCCAGTCCGTCCTGGACTGGCTGCTGCACGGTGGCAACCCCACAGTATTCATCCCCTATTCTGATCATTTCATTTGTTCATCCGTGTTGTAGGTAGTGTCAGGATCCTCTTGTCCGATGAACGCTATTAAGCTCTGTGTACGCCTTACTTTGTTAATCCTTTCTCATCCTCTAGTGGACCTCTAGTTCCACGTTTACCTGTTACAAACCTCGCTGTGGAGTTGTGGATGATTAGTGCGGGGCTAACGTGTGGTAGACAGACAATTACAGTTCCTTTTGTAGGACTCCACCTTTCACTGACTGCTTCCATGGTTAGCACCGGGGAATTCACATAGCACTTTTCGCTTTAGTTTTGTCTCTGTTGCTGTGTAGACCCAGCTGGCTCAAAGTCACAGAGCTCCTCCTGCCTCAGCCACCTGAGTAGCTAGGATGGAAGGTGTCCAGCGGTTCCATTTTATCCCCCGCTTATCCACAAAGACGAGGGTCTCTAACCAGAGTAGTTTACCTCAGGCTTCTCAGTTCAGAACACAGTGGGATTTGGTGACACACTTCCTTTCTGCCCACCTGACCACAGAAGTCGGACTCTTTGCCTCAGGGCTCTTGAAAGGGTCACCGTGATCCTTCAAAGCATTTGGTGTCTCTGGAACTTGTTACTGTCCTAGCATGGTGTTTCATACTAAAATTGTAACCTGATCTTCAGAGCTCTCAGAAAATGTCCCCGTCTTCATGGTTTACCTTGTTTTGGGTTAGTTGCCTTCTAGGTTCAAGATTCAAACTGAGGGAGTTAAATGGTTTAATGTGACATGCCAGCGTAGCTGTGGTAGTTTTTAATTCCTAGTCTCCTGTCGGCAGCAGTCTTCATAGGGAGCCCTCCGCAGTTAGGACACGTGGTGGAACTGGGGCTCTTTGAATATCTCTTTCAGTCTCAGAAAACCACTGTTGATACCGTCTAGCTTTTCTCTGGAGTGGAAAGTGACCCATTGTCCTTGGCCTGTAGACTGTGCCTTGAGATTCATTCTTGTCAAACGTGAAGAGATGTTGCTGTTAAGGTAGAAAAGTGAGGCCCTAGAAGGGCCTGCTCCTCACAAATGGGAAGCTTGCGAGACCAGACAGATGAAGGAAGCCAAGTGGGAGATGTTAGTCCCGTGTGCAGTCCTGGTCTTTGGGTTGCAGTCACTGGCAGGATGTGTGAGAGAGTGTGGACCAGCCCCAGGGGCGTGTTAGCCTCCTTGTCCCTCCGACACAGAGTGGACTCACTGAGAGTGGGAGCTGTGTCCTGGCCATCCTTTCTCTTCCTGGCTTTCCCTCTAGAAGAAAAGGAGATGCTCACATCAGTTCATAGAAAGCTCCACACTACTAAACCTGCCCCGAAATGGAAGTCTGTGTTTTCTACCAAAAGGAAAAGAAACCATTAGGCTCCCTGCCTTCGAGTCAAGGAAAGAGTCCATCCACAGGTAGAGGAGATTTCCTTTGGAACTACTGTTTCTGAGCACCCAGTGTAAGAAGACACTGGCCTGCAGATCCTCTAGCCAGAGGAAAGCAGTGCTAACTCTGCTATCAATGCTCTTTATTTGGCTCAGTGTGGCACAGTCAGGATCTGAGCTTACCTGTTACCAAGAGAAAGAAAATTGAAAAGAAAAACGGCATTCCCCAACATGACTGCATATCTTGGCATGCATTTTAATATTTGCAACCTTGCAGCCTATCCAAAACCTATGTTGGCCATGAGTGGACTCTCGGGGTAGACAGCGCATCTACTGATGCCTGGACAGGACTAGTCTGTTTTGGTAAGACTGCCCCTGCTTGTCATTTTGATGTCTTAGAGGCAAGTCGCCGCATCTTGGGAGACCTAGATCTGCATGCTTGTGCTCAAGGTGTCCCTGTGACCTTGGGTATAGAACTCGTCCTCTGTTACCAACAGTGTTCACATCTGTAGTGTGGAAATGAGAACTTACCCATGTCATCACAGGTTATTATGAAGACCAAGTGAGCCAGTGGATATAAATGAGAAATGTTGGTACAGAGGTGTTATGCAGTTATGTGACAGGCTTATTCAGCTAGGGAAATAACACTGGAAGAAACGAGCCTTCACCAAGAAGGTGTCAGTCAATCCCACATGCACATATGGGCTGTAGTAGAGATATGACCTGTGTGGTACACCAGGTGAGTTTTATTTGTGGGGGCTGGGGGAGTCACATTTTAGCCATTGAGGAGACATACCCAAGATGGAAAATCTGGTGGCCTGACAGCGTCACCAGTTTTTAGTGCTGATTCATTAAAAATGAGTATCAATGAGTTGGATAATTTTAATCTTGTAGTGTTTATTATTTTTAAACCACAACTAAGGTCCCCTGATAATATAAGTAGAAGTAATAGAAATGTTTACTGTTCCCTGAGTAGGGTAAGGACCCACCCCCTGCCCACTACCCTCACCATCTTCCTTTCTTGGAAGCAAAGTTGTATAATCTGAAAAACCTGACATTCCATATTGAGGGTTTATTGTAAGGTAGTAAAACCAGATTTTATATCTCGTTTATTCCTACAACTTCTGATGTGCTTCCAAAAATGGTATTAAGGCAGCAGCTGAGGAAATTTTATGAGATAATGAAGCAGAACAGTTACTGAAAGCCATCTGCTCGGTTGTTTACAAACTTGCTTCAATACTTCAGAGGCAGTGGTAGGGTACGTGTCTAAACTTCACAAGCTGCACTAGGTAGGTCTAAGTGAAGTGCGCCTGGGCTGGGCTGAGCTCACTCCCTCTCTGTGCAGCGTGAGCGGTTGCCAGGCAGGCCTGTTGGAAGCCAGCAGAAAGCACCACACAGAGGTGATTATGTGGCACCATCTGTCACGCTTCAAGCCTACCATACAGCATGGCTAATCAGGGTTGGCAGGATGATGGATGAACAGCAGCAGCTGCCAAAAGCCACTGTTGGCAAACAGCACTGAAGTTAAGAACTTTTTCCCCCCCCCTGTCTTCCTCTCCAGGGTCCTGCTGCGTGTCCGCATGCTGTACTACCTAAGACAAGAAGTGATAGGAGACCAGGCAGAGAAGATCCTCGAGGGCACTGACTCAAGGTTGGTGCAAGCGCACGTTTGTTCAGGCCTCCACAGGCCAGCCCAGGTGGTTGGGAAACTCTTAACCCCATGGCTTGTGCTCAGAACCCTCCCCTTTCTCAGGAGCTCACCTCCTTTCTGTGTTTGTCCTCTGGGCTTGGGGATAGGAGGAGGAGGAGGAAGACAAGGCCATTTGCATGTGCTTGTTTGTAAGAGGGTGAGAAACAATGGCTTCTGACCTGAGCTGGCATACCTTGTGATGAGGCTCATTTCTGGCTACTGACTGCTGCCCCATGTTGCTGATTCCTCCCTACATGGGTGTGTGTTTACCATGTAGGACTAGGATTCATTTTCAGTGCTCCTATTTAAAGAGTGTTTCAATACTGTCTTCCAGTGAAGCAGACGTGTGGATCCCTGAGCCATTCCATGCTGAGGTTCCTACAGATTGGTGGGACCGGGAAGCAGACAAATCCCTCTTAATTGGGGTGTTTAAACATGGTAAGGGCCTTTCTGTGTGAACGCATCTTGACTGTGGCTTCATCTTTATTTAGAACTCCTTGCGTATCCTTTTCCAAAGCCATAATATTAATGAGGACCGTTCCAAAGGACTCTTGGCGCCTACCATTTTTCTGTACTAAAAATCTAATATGAACTGTAAATATCAGATGCTGTTTTTGAATGTTTGTTGAGTGTTTGAGAAGAAAACATTTCTTTCTTGGCTGTAAACAGAAGTCAAACCATATTTGTTTTAGTAATAGCCAAGTCGTACCGTAGCATTCCCGAAACTTTGCTTCTGGAACGGCTGCCCTCACTAACTCTGCCAGCCCGTGTCAGAGTGGACGGTGGGCTTAACCTCTGCTATTAATCTGGACAAGTGCCTCCTGGGCTTTGTTCCAAGCAATATTTCACAAATGTCAGTGCTGAGGACTCACGGCTCCCCCGAGTGGGATGCAGCCTTGTTAACTTTGAAAGGCTGGGGATGCAGAAGTGCTATGATATATACAGTGAGCGGCTCCTGATTATAATCCCAATTCTCTGGAGGTCGTGGAGGTATTCTCAACTGCCCAGCCTGACTAAAGGGGAGAATGATGGCTTATAAAACCTTTCATGATTACAGTTTGGCTTGCGGCTCTACGGCAGTTAGGAGCGGTGTGTTGTAGTACACATCCTAATTGAATTGTGCTGTTGCTCTGTGTACTCCAGCCGTGTTCTGTGAGCCCAGCCTCAGAATCACTTCCCTGCAGTGCACTGTTGGGATCTGCCATTTCCCATCTAGTCAACTTGGGCAGTCAAAAAGCAAATTGCAGTTTGAAAACCATAGAGGGAACAGTGTCATCTTCCTGACATGCAGCATCATAAACCTAATAAGACAGGTTCGCTGGCCTGCCTTCCATACACGGGGATTTTCAGCCAGCCATGTGAGTTCCTGCAGGACCAAACCTACTGAAGGTGGGGGGAGGGGGGGACCTGGAGAACCCCTGCAGAGGTCATAAAGAAACGTTAGGAAGCCTTTTAAATGTCAAGCAAAATTAGATGTTGGGGAAGAATAGGGGCAGAACCCCTCCTGGCATCCTGCAGTTATCCCGAGCCCTCTTCTGTCTGTGTTTGTGGTGATTCAGTGGCACCGCCAGGGTATAGGGCCCACAAAAGCTGTCCTAAAGTGCTGCACCAAAGCAAGGTCTGTTTAGCCCGGCACAAATGATGTCTGGGAGACAAGCTAGCTGTGTTGTGGCAGGGGCTATGGCTGTGTTCTGACAGTGACGGGTCTTCCTTTGTTGTCACGCGTGTCCTCTGTGTGCTGGTGGCTATGGCCCAGGCTACGAGAAGTACAATTCCATGCGAGCTGACCCTGCACTGTGCTTCCTGGAACGAGTCGGAATGCCCGATGCCAAGGCCATCGCTGCCGAGCAGAGAGGGACAGACATGTTAGCAGATGGTGGTGACGGGTAAGAAGGATATTCTAAAATTTTAATAAACTTTATGTCAGCATCCCATCTACTGGCAAGAGTTGGTTCTTATGCTGAACGGGGCACTCTCTTACATCTGGTTTGAATTTGATGCTACCAGTAGGTTCTGCCTATATAGCATAGTAACTATTCTAAACAAAGTTCACACACACATACACACACACACACACACACACACATAAATGAAATTGTCTCTCGTGATCACTCCCTCGCCACCCCGTGTAACTGCTTTCTGAATACTGGTAGAGTTGATTTGCAGTGTAGACCAGACTTGGTACTGGGGAGGTTGTCCCTCTTCCACTCTCACTCCCTACAGACTGATGTGATGTAAAACTATCTTTTTTTTTAATTTTATACAGTGGAGAATTCGATAGAGAAGATGAAGATCCTGAATATAAACCAACGAGAGCACCATTCAAAGATGAAATAGATGTAAGACCTTAGGTGTATTGGCTTTTACAGTGCCAGTAACAAATTATATTCCCATATAGAACTTGGTAAACTTTATAGATAGTGGCCTTCCTCTAAAAGACAAAGTAAAATCCAACCCCAGTTGAAAGTAGCTCTGTTTCTCACATTGCTTTCAAGGAATTTGCGAATTCTCCCGCAGAGGATAAGGAAGACTCCATGGAGGTGCACAGCTCAGGTGAGGCTCCAGGGCAGCTGTAGAGCAGGGGCCCAGGTTGGGCAGCCCGAGGGCTGGCAGCTGGACCCCAGGCTGATGATAGCGCCCGAGGGTACTCTTCCACAGGGGCCCTTCCTTTGGGAATGGTGGTGGTCCTTATTTGTGGTTTTTACTTCCTTAATTTCTTGGGTAGAACTTTTTGATTAAGATAATTGATCTGCTCATTTATAGTCATTATTTAGTGGAAAAATTTAAAATCCTTAGAATAGTTTTATTGAGAGGAGGGCATTTGTTTAAATCTGAAATATTTCTGTAGACTAATGACCCAACATAAAATAATTGTTATGTCGTCATAAGCACGTTTACACGAAAGACCTGTTTTCTTTGTGTAAGATTGATAAACCTTCGCCCCTCCCTAGAAGGACTTAAAAGTAAATAGTTTATACATCCTCTCCACTCTTACTGCTTGTCTGTATTTTCAGATCTGAGTGTAGCGGGGTGGCCTCTCTCACCCTGTCCTCTGAGAGCTAACGAGTCATCTCTCTTTTTGTTGTTGTTGGAAAGTTGTCTGTGTTATGAGAGATGTTTCAGACTCTTTATTTCCACTTCCTCAGGCAAGCACAGCGAGAGCAATGCTGAGTTAGGTCAGCTCTACTGGCCGAACACGTCAACCCTGACTACGCGTCTGCGCCGGCTCATTACTGCCTATCAGCGCAGCTATAAAAGGCAGCAAATGAGGCAAGAGGCCCTAACGAAGACGGACCGGCGCAGACGGAGGCCCCGGGAGGAAGTGAGAGCGCTGGAGGCGGAAAGGGAAGCTATTATATCTGAGAAAAGGCAAAAGTGAGTTCTCCACCCCACCCCACCCCACCCCACCCCACCCCCATGCCCCATGCCCCAGGCCTCTCTTCCCTTCTCTGCTGGGTCCCCGAGAAGTAGTGAGGGATCATATCACACAGTGACAGTAAAAAAAGGCCTGGCGCCTGGAAGATGTCTGTCCCTCAACCCTAAACAAGTCCCAAAGACATGCTTTGGGAGCAGAGAAAAGACAGTGCCCTGTATGCCCTTCTGAGCACGGTGTGAGCCAGATCTTTCCACAGGTGGACAAGAAGAGAAGAAGCTGACTTTTACCGGGTGGTATCCACCTTCGGGGTTATTTTTGACCCCGTGAAACAGCAGTTTGATTGGAACCAATTCCGAGCCTTTGCCAGACTAGACAAAAAGTCTGATGAGAGCCTGGGGAAGTATTTCAGCTGCTTTGTGGCCATGTGCAGACGGGTGTGTCGGATGCCTGCCAAGCCCGAGGACGGTAGGTACACGAATGAAAGACTAGCCGCACTGTGCTAGGCAGTTGGCGCAGTGCATGCAGGTTAAGGTGGGCCTGGGACCTGTCCACATAACGCCCATGCTTCATATTGCAGAGCCACCTGACCTCGCCTCCCTTATCGAGCCCATCACAGAGGAACGAGCATCCAGGACACTGTACCGCATTGAACTGCTTCGCAAGATCCGAGAGCAGGTCCTTCATCACCCACAACTAAGTGACAGGCTGAAGCTCTGCCAGCCCAGCCTAGATCTGCCTGAGTGGTGGGAATGTGGACGGCATGACAGGGACCTGCTGGTGGGTGCTGCTAAGCACGGGGTCAGCCGGACAGACTACCACATCCTCAACGACCCTGAGTTGTCCTTCTTAGATGCACACAAAAGCTTTGCTCAGAACCGTGGGGCCAGTACCGTCCCTTCTTTGAATACTCTGGCCATGGGCTTTGGCCAGACTCCTCCAGTCATTTCCTCTGCTCATGTTCACGAAGAAAAGGTAATGGAGCAGGCTGAAGGCAAGGCAGAGGAGTGTGAACACTCACCGGCCAAAGAGAGGTTGGATGGGAAAGAGGAGGAAGAAGAAGCAGGCGGAGCCAAGGATGGCAAGCAGGAATGTGAGGCCAAGGCCAGCTCTGTGAAGGGCGAACTCAAAGGGGTGGAGGGCAGTGCAGACCCTGGGTCCAAGTCTGTCTCAGAGAAGGGCTCAGAAGAGGACGAAGAAGAGAAGCTGGAGGACGATGATAAGTCGGAGGAGTCGTCACAGCCGGAAGGTAATGCCTGACTCCTATCACTGTCCTCACACCACAGCAGTAGAGCAGAGCCTTTGTGTGATACCATAACTTGTATTTTTTTTTAAATTGAGAAATCCAGAATCTTACTTCATAGCTCTGGCTGACCTACGGCTCACAGAGACCCACCTGCTTCTGCCTCCAGAGGGCTGGGATTAAAGGCCTGTACCACCAAGGCCGGTGTCTTTGTTTTGTAAAGATCATCGATGGCTAGGCATGGTGACATACACTGAATTCTAGCATAGGTTGGTTGGTCTCTATACTGAAGTCCAGAGCTATACAATGAGACTCTGCCTTTTTCTTTTCCCCCTAAGAGTAGTTAATGTCCATTTTCTTCTGTGAAGGAATAGTTTCAGTTATGTGTACATGTGTTTGACCTCATACTGTATACCCGCAAACATATTTCACGGAATGTAAACACACAGCATCTGTGAACACACCAGTCACTTCCGGTTTAAGGACATTCATAGTCAGCTGTGCAAGAATTCTTTGTAATGTTAAAGTTGACACGTGACTATGATGGGAGAGAGTCACTCACTGAGCAAATAGTACTTCAGAATAAATGATGATTCATTGGTGGTTGGTTGATTGATAGCATGTTTTCCATGCTACAGGTTGCTATAACCAACACAAAGTAGAAACCAGGTACCATGTTGAACTTTGCTGCTGCAGTGACCCTTCTTGATTAGCTAATATCTTAACCAGAACAAAAACTCTTGGGTCAGAAACATGGCTAGCCTTCAGCACCAAAAGATTTCCTTAGTGTAGGGGCACGTGCTCCTTATTTCAGCACCTGGGAGTAGAGAAACCGGAGGATCACAGGTTTAAGCCCAGCCTCTCTATATAGTGAGTCTGAGGAAGTCTTGGGCTACATATGACTCAGTCTTTATATGACCACAAAGGAGAGATTTCCGTGGCTCCTTCATCAAGATGGAAGAAACACCATCTATCTTTGTGGGCTGTTTTGTTGTAAGTTTTAGACAAGACACCCCATATCTTTCTAGATGTACAGTTGGCATGCAGGAAAGCAGAACTGCTAGGTGGTATTCCTGTTGTCAGTGCCGTCCTTTCTAGACTTGTGCTCTGTGCATTCTGGCTGTGAGCGCTGCACATAACTCATTTCCCAGCAGGAGCCGTCTCTAGAGGGAAGACTTTCGATGAAGAAAGCAATGCTTCTATGAGCACTGCTAGGGATGAAACCCGAGATGGATTCTACATGGAGGATGGAGATGCTTCGGTGGCTCAGCTCCTTCACGAACGAACATTTGCCTTCTCCTTTTGGCCCAAGGTTGGCAGGATTTTGTTACTGTAATTGTTTTGTCGATCTAACCAAAGAGTAGGAAGAAAATCTCTAGCTTGATTTTTCAAATAGTTTGAAGTAAACCTTGTTGGAGCATATCAAGAGTACAGAATTTTCCTTTATTTTAAAGTAATGATCAGAAAGAACCCAAATGAAGAAACATTTAGGATACTTTTGTAGTAAGATAATGTGGAAGCTCAAAAAAACAAATAAATAAATAAATAAATAAAGGTAATGTGGAAGAGCGAGCAGAACCATTGATCCGACCCACCTACCCACTCCTTGGGGCTCTTCAGTCTGCCTGTCCTATTGTCTTGTAGGAACTCTGGCTGTTTCAATAGATTTGACAAAATGAAAAGTGTGGAACTTTGAAACCGTGTTAACTTTTGGGGGGTTTTGGGGGTTTTTTTTGGTTTGTTTATTTTTTGTTTTTGTTTTTGTTTTTTTCGAGACAGGGTTTCTCTGTATAGCCCTGGCTGTCCTGGAGCTCACTTTGTAGACCAGGCTGGCCTCGAACTCAGAAATCCACCTGCCTCTGCCTCCCAAGTGCTGGAATTAAAGGCGTGCGCCACCACACCCGGGTCCATGTTAACTTTTTAAAGATTAAGTGAAGCTTTCAGATTTAAAATAATGTATTAAAATTCCCACTGTGTTCTTTAGAGCAGAGAAGGGTGGTGGTGGCCCCTTTGCTCCCAGTCATCCTGAGGTCATCCCAGATGTAGTTATCTGTAGCTCAAAGCAGAGGAAAATTGCTCTTTGGCAATTAGGAAGCATACTTCTTTAAATGTTCTCAGTGCTGTTAGGGCCTGTGTTTCTCAAGGCAGGAAGTAGTCATCATAAGTGCCATGACACACGCTGTACTTGAGCTGATTCATCCCAGGCCAATCTTAATGGTATTAATGTGGCTTAAAAAGAAGGTGACATTTCTGTGTGAAGGGTATACTGTCAGCGAGGTCTTTTTTTCTGTTCCCCGTGTCCTCTTGGTTCCTGGTCACACTAATTTCCCACATTGAGTCTAGGGGGGAGTTTCTCGGTTCAGTCAAAGGTTTATAGTCACAGGCACTATTGATCTATGGAGGCTTGGTCTAAGGAGCTGTAATTAGAACATTTTAATGTGCATGCTTCAGTGAAATTTGGAGCGATAATAGGTGGGGAACCCAGTCTGACATTCATTAGGTGTTCCTAGGTTACTGCCCACTTCATAATGCTGAACTTTATTAATAGTGACGCTAATGATGGCCCCTTCCTGGGACACACTGCACTCTGGCCTGTGGCTCTGAAGGGCCAGACCCACTGAAATGGGAAGTGCAGAGGCTCCATTAAACCCACTGCGTTCTTGAAGCCTGAACGAGTTCCTTTTACAATCTAAGGTTGTTTTGAAGGTGGTGTTTACTTGGTGTGCTCCCTGCTTCATGTCATGCATTGAACATAGTTGAAAATAGTACTTTTTCTTTACTAGAGCAGCTAGAACATTCCATCAGAACCAAACCATCCTGATGCACTTTGTCCGTTTACTTCTCGCCAGGCTAGGTTAGTCCAAATAATTGACCTTTCAACATTCGGTGCTCTGCAGCATCTTGGTGGACATATTTATCCAGTAATTTAAAATAGGTCTTTGTTACAAATTTCCTGTGACTCTTCCCCCTTCAGGACAGAGTAATGATAAACCGATTAGACAACATCTGTGAAGCTGTACTGAAAGGCAAATGGCCAGTAAATCGGCGCCAGATGTTTGATTTCCAGGGCCTTGTCCCTGGGTACCCACCCTCCACCGTGGACAGTCCCCTGCAGAAGAGGAGCTTTGCCGAGCTCTCTATGGTCAGCCAGGCCAGCATCAGTGCGAGCGAGGACATCACCACGTCTCCTCAGTTGTCCAAGGTAAAACACAGCAGTTTGCTTTAGTGGGTGAAAGGAGATTGCTGTGAATTTTAACTGATTGAGGAGTTTGTGCTCGCTAATCTGACTTGATTTTATATGTCTGTTTAATTGTATTGCCCACATTGGCCTCCAACAACCTTTCTGCCTGTTATGTAGCTGGAATCACAGGCACACATTACTATAACCAGCCAACTAGTCAGACTTTAAAATAAGACGGTAGCTATCGCCATAGCTGTGCCCACCACTATCGAATGGCTTGTTTTTTCTAATGCCAGCCCCTATTGCAGATAAAGGTCTGCCTCATTACAACTCTGTTCTCTTGGGAATTTTCAATAGGATGATGCCCTCAACCTGTCTGTCCCTCGCCAGCGGCGGCGGAGGAGAAGGAAAGTTGAAATCGAGGCTGAAAGAGCCGCCAAGAGGAGAAACCTTATGGAGATGGTTGCCCAGCTTCGAGAGTCTCAGGTGGTCTCAGAAAATGGACAAGAAAAAGTTGTGGACTTATCAAAGGCCTCGAGAGAGGCAACAAGCTCTACCTCAAATTTCTCATCTCTTACTTCAAAGTTTATCTTGCCTAATGTCTCCACGCCAGTGTCTGATGCCTTTAAGTCTCAGATGGAGCTGCTCCAAGCAGGCCTTTCACGCACACCCACAAGGCATATGCTCAATGGCTCCCTGGTGGATGGAGAGCCCCCCATGAAGAGGAGGCGAGGCAGGAGGAAAAACGTGGAGGGCCTCGACCTACTTTTCATGAGCCACAAACGGACGCCGTTAAGTGCAGTAAGTCGGGTGTTCACTCCCACGGTGTCTACCCCCGTTGACAGCCAGCCCTAGGCTACTGACCTCACTTTTCTCAGCAGCATCACGGGGAAGCTGGCCTCCTCCACCAGGGAAACAGAATTACAGTGAATGCAGTGGTGCTGAGCCAGAAAACTGTGTTCATCACTGGTACAGATCCCTCAGCCTGAGCCAAGGGCAGCACAAGGATTTATTCTTCCCAAGGTTGTGACGTATTGATTGCTCCAGGAAGAATAGCATAAAGCAGAAACATGTTCTTCTGAGCTTGCAGTTGTTATCTCTGAATACTTGAGGAGGGAGAAGCTTCTGGTCTTAGAAAAACTGCTGTTGGAGGCCAGCATCAGTTAGACTCGTGTGAGTGCTTGGTATTAGGCCTCAGATACCTAGCTAGTTGCTTGGAATGCTCTCAATCCCTGCAACTAGTTGTTTTAGAAATCTGAGACATGGAGGACAAGTCGGTAGATTTTTAATTAGAAGGAAATAAAATGCAGTATAATAAATTCTCTATTATATGGCCTCAACCATACCATCCCAAAAGGGATGATTACTCTGATGGCAAGAATTTTACCCTCGAGAACTCTATTATGTGTGCTCTGTGAAGAGCTAAGGAATTCATATCCTGAGCTATTGATTGGAAACTCTAATCAATGGAGCCACTTTGGGCTAGGTGACTTTGAGAATCTTTCTCCACAGGCCATGGAACAGGTTTGGGGCGGTGCAGCTATGATTTAAAAATAGAGACACTAGTTTTTTGTTTGTTTTTTTTTTCTGGCCCATCTTTTCTTCTTCCAGTTCTGTTATTTACACATGCTCTCTCTCTTTTGTAAGACAGGATCTCACTGTAGCCCAGGCTGGCCTCCAGCTTACAGAGACCACCTGCTTCTGCCACCCTGAGTACTGGGTTAAAGGCCTATGCCACAATTCCCAGGACCAGTTCCTTGAGCCTAGAGAGAGGCTTAAAATTTTCAAATGAAGCAAAGGCATACTTGGAAAGAAACGAAACATCAGTCTTTGGAAAGTTTAGCCACATAGTGGAGTGTGAGCAGAAGAGTCCATACTCCATACAGGTTAAGAATTAACTTTATGTTGGCACATATCTAAGAGAGCTCTTTCTTGTTGCTTTGGATTTTTGCTTTCTCAAGACAGGGCTTCTCTGTCTTCCCTGGCTGTCTTGGAACTGCTTTGTAGACCAGGCAGGCCTAGAACTCATAATGAGATCCTCCTGCCTCTGCCTCCTCAGTGCTGGGATTAAAGGTGTGTGCCAAGACCTTCCATCAGGAACTTCTAGTAGATGTTGGAGGAAATGTATTTTTCGGGACTTTTTTTTAACCGTTAGATGTTGTGAATTGGAGATCTTCCCAGTTGTTGAGGCTAGTTTGTATGTGAATAAAATGCACAGACTGGGCTGAGTTGGCATAGCAGCAGTAGAGAATAAGGTGTGCTGAACACAGCTTCACTTCCATATTTCAACTCCCACTGCTGTCATGAAGGAGGAGGGTGCCTCACTGGTATCACCAGTGGTGACTGTGTTTTCTGTGCCAAGCATGGGGATTTGAGAGCAAAGCCCTGACTTGACAGGACATTTGTAGAAAGTCAGTGTTGGGATGACTTTTGAGTATTCCCCAATCAAAACATTCTAAGTACTCCAAATTCTGAAACTTTGGGGTACCATCAGAACCCAATAACTAGAAAATCCCACAATTGACTTCATATGAAGGGTCACGGTTAAAACATAGCTGCAGAACAGGCAGAATGACTCACTATGTAAAGGCACTTACCACCCAAAACAGATTACATCATTTTGATGTTGGAACAGAAGTGCATAAAGGTAGAAGAAGAGAAGCAACTCCTCAAAGCTGCCCTTTGACCTCCACATACATCATGATACATACATGTACACATTTGTACACACACACACAAATCATGTATCCATCTATCTATACAATCAGTTAAAGAAATTTAAGTCAGTTACATTCAAATATTGCATAAAACTGCTTAAGGCTATGTGGTGAAGATGTATATCAATGTAAAATGTAATGAATTCACGTTTAGACATGAATCCCAGCCCCAGTATGTCTGACAGTGTATGTATAAATACTCAAAAAAACTACAAAATTGAAAATGAATCCTGGTTTTAGGTGTTGTGGATAAGGAGACCCACCTTCAGTGACATATCACAGTTCTGCATGTGTGCTGGCATCAAGGCATGCTCCCAGGGCTCCCAGGGAAAGCTTGGAGTGGAGGGAGGAGGTTCATTTGCCTGAAGGTTCTTATCTGTCACTAAATGGGAGAGATTGCTGGAGCAGAAGTGCTGGGGTGAGAGAGTATCTCTCCGGCTTTGAGACCCGGGCGTTTTTTGCTGGCAAGTTTGATGAAGTCATGAAGAAGATGTGGACATGGTGATGAAGTAGGGATGCAGGTTGTGGAAAGCCTAGAGTGCCGAGCTGAAGAACATGGGGGTGTCCTGAAGGCATCGGGGAGCCTACCTGGGGGAGTAACTTAATGGCAGCTTTGAACTGGGTGGAGCTTACTGCATTTTAGAAAGCCCTGGGGAATGGAGAAATGGATGTTGGAATGTTGAAAGCACAGCATTTAAGGACCAGTGGCGGGGTGAGCGTGGAGTGCTAACCTTGGGTGTTTCCAGGCCTGCTCTCCCAACAGAGTCAGGCTGTGCTCTCCGAGTGCTGGGAAGCCAGTTACTGATCAACTGGTGCTTGTCAGAACAGTGTCTAGGGATCCCTGAGCGGCCACATGTCACACACCTCTAGCTCAGACCACCATGTAGCATGATAGTGTAGTCCTAGTGGCTTGCTTGGCCCTCTAGGCTTTCCTACCGAAGAATGTTGTTCCTACCTTGTGAGGAATCTTCTACTCTGAAAGCCATCCTAACCAAGGGCATTGTTTCTGATTAGCGTCTCCCTTTTTGATGAAAGATCCTGTGGGCTGGGAGAGTATCTTCCTTGAGTAGAGTGTTCTCAGAATCTTATGCGACAATTCAGATCACTGTCTGCTTCCTGCAGGAGGATGCTGAGGTGACCAAAGCTTTTGAAGAAGATATAGAGACCCCACCAATAAGAAACATTCCTTCTCCTGGACAGCTGGACCCCGACACCCGGATCCCTGTGATAAACCTTGAAGATGGGACTAGGCTGGTGGGAGAAGATGCTCCTAAAAACAAGGACTTGGTTGACTGGCTGAAGCTGCACCCCACCTACACTGTCGATATGCCGAGTTATGTACCAGTAAGTACCACAGAGCCTGGGCTGTGAAGCCTCACAGGGACTGCCTAATTGCTTCTCATCTGAGCGAGTCCTTGACAGCTCCCTGCACCCTGTCTTTGGCATGAATGTCTGCAGGTTCACGTGTGCCCCACATTTCTGCTGTGAATTCAACATGAGAGAAACTGGTTGCAATCTGTCCTCCTGAAGGACACCCTCAGTTACGTGAAGATGTCTGCTACTCATTTTCCTACTCCTCCAGCATGCTTCCCTCACAGGGTCTAGCTCCCAGGGGTCTAGGCTTTGCATAGTCTTGAGTGCATTTCCCTGGTCTTCAGACAAAGCCTGACCCAGCCCAGAGCTATAAAGCTCTTGTTTCCAGAGACTTCTTTTAAGCACCTAGCCCTTGTGAGTGCCCAATAGACAACTTTCTAGCTGGCAACACAGATCTCTTCCTGTCCTTTTGTGATTAATATTTTTCAAACATTTTATGTTTTTTTTCACTGAGTTTGGGCCATCTCCTTTCTTGCTACCAACAGCAACCTTTCAGCCTCCCCACTTACAACATCTCAAAAACAAAAGTCCCATGTAGTCATTTAGTCATATCATCTCTGGCTTCATTTATGTCACTGACTAGAAATAAGTGAAAGTACTGGATAAAGTTTCTTTTAAAATACTAGGATTTGTATAAATATCTGAAGACTCCCTCCTCCCCTTTTGTTCTCAGTTCTGGGGACTGAAGCCAGGTGCTCTCAGATGCTGTATACGCGCTCTGCCGCTGAGTCACACCTCCAGCCTGTCACAGAAACTTTAAATGAGAGTCTCACTTAAGGAGACTGCCAGCCACCTGGAGAGTTGGCTCTTTAGAGCACTTGTTGCTCTTGCAGAGGACCTGAGTTCAGCTCCTGGCACCCATTTATAACTCAAGTCCCAGGAGAACCGATACTCTCCGCTGGCCTCTGGGGACACCAAGCACATGCATACATATAGACAAAACACTCGTACACACACACAAATAATAAATCATAGAATAATTTTGAGTAACTTCTCAGAGAGTGCCTGTTGGGTAGACCAGTCAGTGCTGGGAGATCCTTTCTCAGAAAAGTTCAGTTTCTGCTAAGTGCAAATGATTGTTAAAACTGAACAGTGCATGAGGCCATCCCCAGGAGTTTATAGGAAGGGGCCAGTACTAAGTACAGCCTCATTAAATAAGTCCTTTTCTTTTGCAGAAGAACACAGACGTGCTGTTTTCCTCGTTTCAGAAACCGAAACAGAAACGACATAGATGTCGAAATCCTAATAAATTGGATATTAACACTTTGACAGGAGAAGAAAGGGTTCCCGTTGTTAACAAACGAAATGGGAAGAAGGTAAATGCTGGGGAAGGGATGGGCGAGGATGGCAAATCACACTTCTTCTAGAACCTGTGTGTGTTCCTGCGGACACCGAAAAAGGGAGCTGAGGGGACTGGGAGGGAAACGTCCATGATGTTCCGATGTTCACTGGATGCATCTTCCCAGATGGGTGGAGCCATGGCCCCTCCAATGAAGGACCTGCCCAGGTGGCTGGAGGAGAACCCTGAGTTTGCTGTTGCTCCAGACTGGACCGATATAGTCAAGCAGTCTGTAAGTACACAAAAGAAATGCACATAAAACTGTGTGCCTGGGTGCTCAGTGTCCCATTGGCTAGTAATTATTCAGTTGTGACTTAATCCACGCTTACAGAATTGTCAGAAAGCATCATTTTCTTACATTATCAGTGTGTTGTATTTTACACACACATCATTAATTGGGAATGAGCTGATTGTCAGTTCTGATTTAAAAATACTGTGAGAGAATACCTACTCCCAACCGTCTTAGAGGTGGACTTACTCCAGGGAAACCGACCTCACAGCGTCTTCAAGATGGAACTGGTGCTAGATGGGAACGTCAAGATTATTAGCTCTGAGATCCAGTTTTAAAAGAGACATAGCAATTCTGCATAAAATTTTATCATTATTAGTTTCTTTCAAGACAAATTAGTGGCATGCTTACTGGTTTTGTTTGTTTAAATAATACAATAAAATTGCCTCTAGCCATGTGTTAGGACCCAGTTTTGTGAAGTGGTACCTTCCTAATCGCCTATCTGAGGTCCGTGTATATATGATTCCACCTTTGTAGCTCTGACTGCTACTATCTAGTCTCCATTCCTAATGGTGTGTCTTTCGAAACTGGGTAAAATGGAAGTGGGAACTCTGTAACCCGAGACTGTGGCTTTCACTGAGTGTTCTCCAGTCCCAGGATGGAGTATTATCAGGCGGCTGCTCCTCCTTGCTGTACAGCGTACTAGTCCATGCTCAGCTACCTCGTGTCATTCCCTCACCCAGGAAAGACCTCTGGGGTTTTCCACACTTGTGAAATTATTAGTGAAACAAGTATAAATGTTTACATGCAGGTTTTAGTGTGTAGCTTCTCATGGGGGTGGGGGTGGGGGTGTTACACATGTGAGTTTAACTTACTCAATTTTTCTACATTGGTAACAATTTTTTCTTATTCTTAGCTATATTTGAAATATCTAGAATGTCTTATCGTCTATGCAACTCTCTTGTGATACTGTTTTATCATTTTTTTTCATACAAAACCTTTTAAAATTGGCATATTTATTTGGCAATTAATTGACAAATGAAAGGTCATTTGCGCTTGATGCTTATGATGTACACGTGCATATCACGTACTGATTACACCAGTCAATCAGCCACTGTCTGGAGTGTTGATCCTTAAGTTAATTATGGATACAGCTACCTTGGCATTGACGTCAGTGGTGGAGTAGCCTTGAACAGCTTTTTCTGCAACTCAGCACAATTCAGCAAGCAAAAATAATGGTAAAAAAAAAAAACAAAAAAACAAAAAAAAAAACCCAGGACCTGTGCTTTCCCAAGTTCTTACATTAAGCTTTTAGAATGGAAGCAGTTGCTTGCATAGTTAGAATGTTGGTGTAGAGCTCCAAAAGGCCCACGTTGGCAGTAAGTACTCTGACCCGGCCTCTACAGCTGTTGTCTGCTTTCCCTGTCGTCCAGGGTTTTGTTCCCGAGTCAATGTTTGACCGTCTCCTCACTGGACCTGTGGTGCGGGGAGAAGGAGCCAGCAGGAGAGGACGGAGGCCCAAGAGCGAGATCGCCCGAGCAGCTGCAGCGGCTGCTGCTGTCGCCTCTACTTCAGGGATCAACCCTCTGTTGGTGAACAGCCTGTTTGCTGGGATGGACCTGACAAGCCTTCAGAATCTCCAGAACCTCCAGTCCCTCCAGCTGGCAGGGCTCATGGGCTTCCCTCCAGGACTGGCCACAGCTGCCACCGCCGGAGGCGATGCGAAGAGCCCCGCCGCAGTGCTGCCCCTGATGCTGCCAGGGATGGCAGGCCTGCCCAACGTGTTCGGCTTGGGCGGGCTGCTGAACAACCCTCTCTCAGCTGCTACTGGAAACACCACTACTGCTTCAAGTCAAGGAGAGCCAGAGGATGGCACTTCCAAAGCGGAAGAGAAAGGAAACGACAATGAAGATGAGAACCGAGACTCTGAGAAAAGCACAGACACCGTTTCGGCTGCTGACTCCGCGAACGGATCTGTTGGTGCTGCTACTGCCCCGGCTGCATTGCCCTCCAACCCGCTGGCCTTCAACCCTTTCCTCCTGTCCACCATGGCCCCAGGCCTCTTCTACCCATCCATGTTTCTACCTCCAGGACTGGGGGGATTGACACTGCCTGGCTTCCCAGCACTGGCGGGACTCCAAAACGCCTTGGGTACCAGCGAAGAAAAGGCTGCTGACAAGGCCGAGGGAGGCCCCTGTAAAGACGGAGAGACCCTGGAGGGCAGCGATGCCGAGGAGAACCTGGACAAGACTGTAGAGTCCTCCATCTTGGAAGACGAGGTTGCACAGGGTGAAGAGCTGGACTCGCTGGAAGGCGGGGATGAGATAGAAAACAACGGAAACGACGAGTAACAGCAGCAGTTCCACTGAAAGTGTTGAAAACTGTTGACAGGTGGTAGTCCTACTGTTTACACTCACAGTTAATGTTCATACCTAGTTTTATAAGCTGTTCTGTAACATAGTGTAGCAAAAAAAGAAGAAAAAAAGAAAAGAAAGAAAAAAAAAGGAAAAAAGTCCAAGTCATGTTATGCAGGTGTGTCCGAAGGTATCTTGGTCATAAGTATTGTGCAGTGCATTATTTATTATCCCTAGGAAGGATGAAATTTGAGAGGTGATCATGTCTTTTTAAGGAAACTTACATAATGCTCTGCTTTTTTCTTTGGGTACCACTGGTATTATAATAAAGAGCAATTTGTAACAGAGCAGCACTAGTGGAAGGAAGTGCTACTCAGAGGAAGTATGAAGTTATATATTTAATTTTTTAATTTTAATTTTTTTTTGCTGTGAAGGTCAAGATGAAATTTACCATACATATCATCCCTTGTTCATTCGTCTCCATTTCTGACTTTATGGGGGTTCCCACATTTGCATACACACATCCATACACTCTGACAATCTCCACGTTAGTGTGAACGCCTCTGTCCCGAGGCTCAGCAATAATAAGGCAGCTGTTGAATGTGAAGGGTCCTTTGGAAAACTAACCTTGTGGGAGGGTTCTTGCCAGACAACTGCAGTTCCATTGGCTTGTGGTCTTGTGATGCACTGGTAAAAACAAAGTAAATAGAAGAGTAAATAGAAGATTGAGAGAAGTGAGAATCAGGTACCTTTTTTTTTTTTTTTAAATTAAAGGACTTTGTTACTTTAGCCACAAAGCTAAAACAGCATTACCTCAGCTCTGAACTAGCCTTGAAGTTTACAGACAGGACTTTGTAAATGTTTTTCTTTGTTGTGATGTCCTTTGATTTTTTTTTTCTCTGAAAATTGCTATCATGTAAGATAAAATGTAAATTTCTGCCAACTGTAGTAATGATGCTTTTAATAAAAGTGACCCATGATATGCAGAGATGTAGTTATAGAATGCAGTGTACAGGGGAGCTGGTGTTCACTTTTTTTTTTTTTTTTTTTTTTTTTTTTTTTTTTAATTCGCAATAGCTGCAAATACAGCATTCTGGCATTTGGGCTTTGCTTACTGTGTCTTCTCATGCTAGATTAGCTGTTAGTAACACACACTAGCTGTCTCCAAGACCAGATGGACAGGAAAACCTTGAATTACCACTTTCATGTAATTCCACGCCAGATATCTCAGCAGACACATACACACACACAAAAACCTCTTATTGCTCCCCTGAAAGGGCATCTGAGAGTAGGACTCCTGACAATGTGTGCAGTCTGTGATAATGGGGTGCACAGTAGACAAAAGGGCAGAAGAAAAATGAGGCTTTAATAGGCACACTATCTAGGTCATTTATCCTTGGCTAATGGGAGAAAAACACAATGTCGTAGTGTCAGCAAGGGACACAAAGGCATTCTGGTGTCCTGCAGACCAGAGCTTGATATCAAGAGCCAGTGTGTGGAAAAACTCACGTGGAACTAAAATGGACCCATTTAAGTGTGTGTGTGTGTGTGTGTGTGTGTGTGTGTGTGTGTGTATGTGTGTGTGTGTGTATGTGTGTGTGTGTATGTGTGTGTGTGTGTGTATGTGTGTGTGTGTATGTGTGTGTGTGTATGTGTGTGTGTGTATGTGTGTGTGTATGTGTGTGTGTGTATGTGTGTGTGTGTATGTGTGTGTGTGTATGTGTGTGTGTATGTGTGTGTGTATGTGTGTGTGTATGTGTGTGTGTATGTGTGTGTGTATGTGTGTGTGTATGTGTGTGTGTATGTGTGTGTGTGTGTATGTGTGTGTGTATGTGTGTGTGTGTGTGTGTGTGTATGTGTGTGTGTGTATGTGTGTGTGTATGTGTGTGTATGTGTGTGTGTATGTGTGTGTGTGTATGTGTGTGTGTATGTGTGTGTGTGTATGTGTGTGTGTATGTGTGTGTGTGTATGTGTGTGTGTATGTGTGTGTGTGTATGTGTGTGTGTGTGTATGTGTGTGTGTATGTGTGTGTGTGTGTGTATGTGTGTGTGTGTATGTGTGTGTGTGTGTATGTATGTGTGTGTGTGTGTGCGTGTGTGTGTGTGCGAGCGCACATTCACAAGCATGAACTCACACTCACCCAGTCTCAAGGGCTACTAGATTATTAAACCCTTTGTTTGTTTTCTACAATAAGGTTTAAATTTTAAGACCTTTTTTCTATGTCATTTGAACAAACCCTATTTCCATCTAAAAAAGGAGTGATATAGATGGAATTGTGCATGTCTTTTACCTTCCTATACCCCCTTTACACACCAGTGTACACACAGGTTATCCTCTACAGGGGACAGGCCAGCCTATCTAAATTCCTGTTGGACAGTGAGATTCAGCTGACTTATGTATCCAAGATGAAAATATGCCCATATGACTGGAAGAGGAGAAACTTGAAGCCACAAGAGTGGCTAAATCTTGAAGGCTAACCAGCCTGTGCTCGGTTAAGCAAGTGCCTTGGAATGCCTTTTGAAATGGCATCCTTTGACCATGGAAGTGAAGCTAGATTTGTGTGGAGCAGAGACCTTAAATGTTTAAAGACAAGTAGGGAGAGCTGGTTTAATAAACTGCATTATCAAAGGGTCTCTTCCTAAAATTCTGTTTACTGGAAAGTCCCTTATCAGCTTCTGTGAACAGGGATGAGTGTGACTCTGTCCCTGTCAGCACTGAGTGTCTCAAGTGATGCTGATCTTCAAAGCAGAGGTGTCCGTTGCTTGGCAGCAGTAAGAACTCTGAACTTAGAAATCAGCACCCGTTTTGTATTATACGAAGTCATTTAGAGTTCCACATTGGAAAATACATGTTTTCTTTCTTTCAATGGAAAGAAGTCATGACATCTTGAATCTATCTAAAAAATATTTACGGTTCAGCCTAATGCTAACCAGTGTTTCCCGTGCTGTGAATGAGGCACCAGAGCACCAGCACTCTGTGATGCTTGATTCCAAGAGGGAAGCCGAGAAGCGGAAAGTAAGGGGCTCACACTGCGTTGGAGGATGGTGTGAACCGTGGTCCAACCCGCCCTCCTGAAGGACTGCATTGGTTTTCAAAAGAAAAATTATATGGTGGGGAAGGGGGGGTTATCCAAAGTTTTTGGTGTCACTGTGTTTTATATATTCCTCTTCATAATTGCATAGTATAGTTGAGGCTGAAACTTGAAAAAAGTGCTTTTTTTTTTTTTAAAGTTTCTTTTTGGGGCAATGTCTCTATGCAGCCTAGGCTGGCCATATATTCACTTTCCTGCCTCTGCCTCCCAAATGCTGAGGTCATAGGTGTTATGTTAGAAGTGCGGCTCCAGACAGACCACACCAGGCCAAACAGTTCCACGTGAGGTTTATGGTAGGAGGAGAGGGGTAGGGGAGGGGGAGAGAGAGGGGGGGGGGGTCAGAGGGGCCTTCCTTTTATTTGGATGGAGACCTAGTGATTTGCAGGTACAGGTGGGAGGTGAGCCAAATGGATTCTGGGAATATGGTGGTGGTTGCCTTGGCAACAGGTGTGCAGGTCACTGTTGCCTAGGTGTGATGTCACTGGGTTCGGAGCTGACCATGATACCAGCATACCACCCTTTTTCTTATCATAGAAGAAAAAGGGGGGGGCAGGGGAGGCCAAGGGAGAAAAGGGTATGGGAGCCAGTCCTATCCCGTAATAGGAGTGTGCTGTTACACAGGGAAGGAAGCCTGTGAAATTAGATCTGGAAACTTGGAAATTTTCAGTCCCAGTTCGTGTGTTTGAATTTGAGTTTATGATGTGTCTCCCTCTCCCCCCAGTATTTCTAGTATATAAAGAAACCAAGTTCTTTGAAAAGATGAACTTGGTCCTGATAGAACCTGGTGTTGGAACCAAGCTTGGCCGGTACTCTAAGCCCAGACCCTTAACCGCTGTGCTAATGAAATCAAGACTCATAAGCAAGCAGTCATTGGTGTAGACGTTAGAGAAATGAAAACAAAAACAAGACTGGGCCTCTGCTGTTGTGCTCCTTACCTGGTAGAAAGCTGGGGGAAGAAGACTTACTAAAAAATGAGATGAGATTGGGGAAGACAAAGGTCTTGGGGGCCCAGCCAAACTCAACTACACTTTGAGAAACAGGAGGCACACGTGGCTGCAGGATCTCCAGAGAGAAAGAAAGAACAGTGCAAAGACTTAAACTGGGACTGCTCTTGGGTAGGGAGGAATATCTCATGTCTGACAGTGCTATGGGGTGGGGAGGAATATCGCATGTCTGACAGTGCTCTGGGGTGGGGAGGAAGAGTTGGGAAGTGGGGTTATATCCTATAGAGTCTGGATGGTTCCAGTGGGAGGTTGGGTTTCATCCGAGCACTAAGGAGAGTCATTGTAAGGCTCCAGTGAGGAAAGGGAGAGATTGAGATTTATGCCTTTAAAGAGTAAATATGGCAGTAGCACAAAAATAAGGGCTTGCAAAAGGGAGTAGGAGGTGGGTCCAACAGCCTCAGGTTTCAGCAGTGGGCTTGGGAAATACTTTAGAGTTAAAACTCAATGCATAATTTCAATTAGCCCTCCAGGACTATTACCACTTGAAGTATAACCAGAGATAAAACCAACAGATAAAGAATATTTTCTGGGTTTTTTTTTTTTTCTGTAATGCCACACAATTAATGGTTTTTAAAAAGAGATTGGAAGTTGAATGTTTTTTTCACAATACAATGAAAGTTATTTTTGCGTTAACTTTAGAATTTAATTTTGTTCATTATTTATTCACTTTACATCTGATTGAAGCCCCCCCTCCCAGTCCTCCCTTCACATGGCTCCTATCCCATCCCTCCCTCCTGTTCACCTCTGAGAAGGGGCCAACCCACCCTGGCATGGAAGTGAGAAGGTGCGCCCTTGCAGGATGAAGTATCAGCAACAAGTGCCTTGAGAGCACAGGGGCATTAAACTGGGAAGCAGAGTGATACCGGTGTCTTCTGACAGCACGTGAGGGTCAGGAGAGGTCTCATTCATTCATTCGCTGCGTCTCTTGAATAAGCGGATTTATGTGTTTTCTTAGCGCAGGCAGGATTTACCACAATTCTGTAGACATACTAAACTAAATTGAAAACTACTTCTGGAATTTAATCTTAACTTAGACTCCTTCTGTGTGACACATTCATCTCTTGGGAATATTCTGTGATGCTGAAGATGGTCGTCAGACTTCTAAATTTTGTGTGAATGTAGTGTCCACTCTCCTAAAGGACCTGTTGTAAGATCTAGCCTACAGCTAGCTGAATTTTACTTCGACCTCCTTCATCATTTTACTGTATAGTTTAAACAATATGGAATGGGGCAGTGACAGCATCAGGTATGCTCCTCTCTGACATCTTTCTGTTTAGAGTGATGCATGGTTTGTCTGGTTTCTAAGCCGATTGGAGCTCCCATCACAAGAGCAAAGGAGGCAGTGTTCCAGATCAGCCTGCTCCTGGGCATGCCACTGACCTGTAGTGGAGCCTCTCTGCAGCCTCAGCCTCCTGTGAGCAGTCGTTATCCCGAGGCCTTCCCAGCCCAGAGAGCAATCTATCATGGTGACTTTGGAGTTGTAGCAAAGCAACATCTTAGTGAGATTTCTAGTGTGTACAGCAGAAGTGCCTATTCAAAGAGCCAGGAAGGCCTCCGTCCAAGGGACCTCCTCCACTGCCCTTTCACCACCTCCACAGTTTGATCTGAAAGCTTAATTTCAAAATTACCGAAGAAACGTGATCCTTCTCACCGCCTGATAGGAGCCAGGTGATGCTTTGCAACTCAAAACTGCCCTCCCTTCTGTCAGTGTCGTTCTAAACTTCCAATTGGGTGTGGGCTGGGTGGCTGAAAACGAAGCAGGCTGTGCATGTAATGGTTTGGAGGAAGGCACGTGGCATCTGACAATGGCATGAGTTCCTTTCAACATGTCCCACCATGCCTCCCTGGGAGGCAATAAGCTGTTTTGTAGCTAGCTCGCTCGCTCTCTCCACTCTCCTCTCCTCTCCACTCCCCTCTCCTCTCCTCTCCTCTCCTCTCCACTCTCCTCTCCTCTCCCTCTCCCTCTCCCTCTCCCTCTCCCTCTCCCTCTCCCTCTCCCTCTCCCTCTCCCTCTCCCTCTCCCTCTCCCTCTCCCTCTCCCTCTCCCTCTCCCTCTTCTCTCTCTCTTTTTGTTACTATGTAGTCATGAGCTCACCACACCCAGCCAGTTAGGCACATGTTTTTGCTACTGTCCCTTCGCATGAGAAGTGAGGTCATCCCACCAGAACAGTGTGTCTTCCTGTCTCCCACACGGCTTCTTCTGTGCTGTTGTAGCTCTGTCTCCCTATGGTTTGCACAGCTGTCGCTTCCTCTGCTAGGGTTGGAACCTCCAAGGCAACTCCATGCTGTTTTCCCTCTTACTGTGAGAGGTCTGGAAAATGAGGGCAGCCATTGCCTGCCTCTTGCCATGGACTTATTCTTCCAGTTTCTGCTCCTTCATCTTTCCCAAGGGGCAGTGGTATCAACTCAGAGTAACCCAAGAGGTTACTCTGCAAAACCATCCTTAAAAGTCTTACGTCCTTTACTCTACAAAATCAAAAGGTAGTTTCTGTCCTTTTCTGTGTCAAGCCAGTGTGGCTGAGCCACCAAACCAAAGAACACTGTCATAGCGACTCAATGACAAGGCAGTTGGCTTGGACTCCCTGCCCTTAGACCACTTTGAGTAAAGGACTCTATAGAACGTAGGAATGTGTGCCCACTGGAGGAAGAATACAATTTAAGCTGAGAACTGCCTTTCTTCCAAAACATTCCAATCAAAACACTTCCATAAGGGGATGGTAGGTGTCTGTTTTTCTATTAAAATCTTGGTAAGGCCCTTGGGATGGTTGAGTGAGTGAAGATGCTGCTAAGCCTGGCAACTGGAGTTCAACCCCCCAGACACAGCTGGTACAGGAGAGAATCAACTCCTGCAAGTTACTCTCTGAGCTCTGCATATGTCAGCATACACACGTATACTATCGAAATCCAATGTATTTTTAATTATGTAGTTTAAAGCTTTGTTGAGGATCATTGTTGGCATTCCTTCTATGCTCTACCCAGCAATTACCTGGCAACAGCCAGGTAGGCCTGGCTTGCTATAAAAGGGGCTGTGGGCCCCTCCTCAACCTCTTACTCTATCTGCCTTTTCTCTCTCTGACTCTCTCCCCTTTCTATGCGTTCCTGGCTGGCCTCCCCCCACTCTCTCCCTCTCTCAATCTCTCTCTCTCTCAATCTCTCTCTCTCTCTCTCTCCTTCCCTCCGTCCCTCCCTCCCTCCCTCCCTTCCTCCCTCTCTCCCTCCCTCTCTCTGTCTCTTGCTCTCCCTCTGTCTGTCTTTCTCTGTCTTCTCAACTCCTCTTCCCATGTCCCTAAATAAACTCTATTCTACACTATACCCCTTTGTATGGCTGGTGCCTCGGAGGAAAGTGATGTCTCAGTATGGGCCTGCCAAGGCACCCCTCCCCTGTCACCATACGTCACCTCTACAAAACACATCCTTGTCTCCTTTTTATAAAGCACAACAGTCATGACCCCCAAACCTGAGTCATGGCAAAAATAACTTCTGTTGGCGTTGTATAATCCTGCTATGCTTTCTGTGTTCTATGTTTTCTTTTTCTCAGACAATCTCACCATGTACTCTCAGTTCACCTGCCTGAGTGCTGGGGTCACAGGTGTGTTCTACCATGCCTAGCTTTAAATTATTTTCTAGTGTGACTTAGAACAGGCCAGATGAGCCATAAGTGTCTTTCCAAAGGGATTGGTGTGGGTCTCATGTAGGAAGAAAGCTGACCTTGCTGACTCCTGCTTTCTACTTACCATTTGCAGCTCAGATGCACCCATGGCTGAATCCCCCACCCCATCCCCACCCCCACTCATCCCTGTACCCCAGTGCCGTGGGAGAAAACTATGTCAAAAGCACATGGCCTGGAAGTTTCACAAAGCCATTTACAACTCTACCAGCTAGCTTGGCACACCTAGGTTGTAAAGGGTAAGAACACATGGACAATTATAACACCAGGTGACACTGGACACACCTCTGCAAATTAGAATGCTCATGAATGTGACACATTTATCTAGCAATGATGCCATGTCAAATGTCTCTCTCTGTGTGCCTAGGGAGTCGCTGAAGCCCAGCAGAACTTGAAGGTTAGGCAACCGTACTGTCTTAATAGCTATTACAGACACAAATGACCCTAGCTCCTTCGTTGTTAGTCATAGCTAAATGTATTGAATTATTAACAAGTTCTGAGCCCAGAGATATGAGGAAAGCTGAGGCTTCATGATTTTTGTCTTGGCTTCCTAAAATTTGACCTCATTGAGCTTGCTTTAAGGCGAGCTCATCTCGGCTCCTCAATTAGTGGGATTAAAACAACCACTCAGGTTAAAAAAAAAAAACAAACCTTCAGTTAAGTGACCTACACACCAACCTATCTTACATTTCCATGGTTATATGCTACTTTAAAGTGTCAGCTATGGCCCAAGAATGACACCACTGGCCAGTTCTAGAAAACCAGACACTGGCTTGGTGAATGAAATGCATCCTTTTAGATTTCTGGTTTTGCTTTGGGCCTTCATATATTTAAGGCTCTTTAGGAATAAAAATCATGAAGACTTTTTCTGTATTTAATGAGGAAACTCTTTTTCAAAAAGTATTCTTAGCCTTTTGAGAGTGGTTGACTGCCAAATATTTACCGTGCAACTAGAGTTAGGAAATAGGAATTGAGGAAAAAGAGTATACAGGTTAGTCGCAGGGGCCTCAGGCTGTTGTTAAGCTGGTTAACTACCCAACCCTTGTCTGCCTGCTGATAGAGGTTTGAGGGCATGTGTACACATACACACACACACACACACACACACACTGTGTCAACTGATACTTGCAGCTTTGAAACAGGCAAGATACTCAGTACTTTCAAGACTAAAAAAATTCCAGGGTTCAGTTTTTCTCAAGGTTAGTGGTGGGCTTGATGCATCTCACAAGCTGGTCCTAGAACTCTAAACCACATATATTGTCTACCTTAGAACTAACCAGGGCCTTCTACCTACCACTCACAGTGGGAACAGGAACTTGGCCCGTCTCAAAGCACTCTCCCATTTGTTTACCAGGGAAGACCAAGTGAATCCTATTCTTACCTTTCTTGTAACGCAGTATGTGGATTAGAAACAGGACTCTCAAGGCCTATGTCTGCACTGGCACTGACTAAATGCTAACTTCAAAGCCACTGTTGTGTGTCTGATGAGTTTCAAAGTGGCACAAGAGAATTATGAGGAACACCGGGGAGATTGTGGTGTTCCCAAAGCATAGAGCTGATTCCTATCCTGCAAGAATCAGCTCTGAGCCTGGAGGAAGGGCCAATGCTGCACAAAAGGCGTTGTCATATCACAGCACTCGAGAGGGATAGCTAGCTGGGGCCACATGCACATTGACAGTTCGATAGAAATGTTCTTAAGCTTCATAAAATGGGGCAAGACTGTAGCTCAGTGGCACACTATGTGTGGGAGGAGCCTCTGAGCTCCAGGAGTCGGTCCTCAGCACCGAACACACATAAGATGAATGCCGGCTAAAACTTAACAAAACATATGCTTACTCCTGCTAATACGTTCTTTTCTGTTACCATCTTGTCTACTTTATTACAGTAAGGAAGTGGGCATCATACGAGTATATACTGATGCATGACTAGTGACTGGCATCCTGAACTTTGAAACGTCTCACAGAAAACCAGGCTTTCTACCCTAAGTTTAAAGTGTGTGGCTCCAAATTCCCTGACCTTAGAAGCACAGTTGTGTGTTTTTTTATTTATGGCAAAAGGTTCGTACATTTATCTGGTCTTCAGGATGCCTATTGTGCCCTCTCTTTGAGAGCAACAATATGAGAAGATGAGGCAGGTGTGGAGGCCTGCGCTTGTAATCCCAGCACCTAGGAGGCTCAGACAGGAGGACTGTGAATTCCAGGTAAGCCTGTGCTACATAGAGAGATCTGTCTCAAAGTTATTGTTTATTATTATATAAATTATAATTTATAAATATGCCGATGTAAATACATTTATGTCTATAAACATAAATTACATTGTAAATCATGATTTATAAATTTATAATTAAAATTAATAATTATTATTGTTAACAAAGTAAGCTGACAAAAAGTGGAGATGGTGGAGACTGCTTTCAAAGTCACTGTGCAAATGGAAAACAGAGGCGAGGTCAGTCCTGGAAGAAGTAAAACCATGCCAAACTGTCTTCTGCCCCAAATGCTTGTCCTGTGCAGCAGTCGCCATTCTATTGTGTCCATGAGCCTTGAGCGCACCTCCTTTCTCCTGCCCAAAGTGGGGGGTAGAAGAAGCTCCCTGCATGGCAGCCTGCTGCCAGCACTGAATGGCTCATGCTTAGATCCACTTGGCACACAGCATACACAATGTCCGCTGTTGTGCCTACTGTCCCTGCATGGTGACAGTACCGCAGGGAACTCTGTCCCCATTGTGTCTGTCCAGTGCTTTGTGAGCATGTGTTTGTTTAGGATAGAATGAAGGGTTTTTCTCACTCACTGAGACTGGGAGAAAATCGGGCAATCTAATAAGCCTATAGTCTCTTCCCTGCAGCACTCAGACCTGCAAGACACAAACAAGACCTTTCTTACCCGCCTGGCTTCTGGCAGCTGCCACAGGACCTGCATGGTGGCCCTGCCAAGCTAACACAGGTTCCTAGATGCCCAAGGTGTGCCTGCTCCTGCCAGATGGCAGCTAGCACCCACGTCACCGCTCCCTCCACCCTGGCATGCTCGGGGCAGAGGCAGAGCTCCTGTTCCCACTCGCCTTTCAGTATGAAAACTGAACCAAAACAAAACAGAACAGGCTCCAGGGAGCTGCTGCCCTTAGCCTTCCTTGTGTGGGAGAGCCGAGGTTAGGAAAATCTGTTCTGTACAAAGCGCTGCCATTTGGCCACGCTGAATTTCTGCCTTCATATTTAAAATCTAACATTCCTTTTTCTGCTTGAATGCCAGACCTTTTCCAGTCAGGGCAAAAGCACCTCGGTGCCATGGAGTAAAGGCAGTGTGTTAAGATGGTTGTGGACTCCAGGACAGACAATGGATGTAGTGTGTGCCCAGACATCTGCCACCAGGTACTGACTTGGTTCCCCAAACTCAGTTATTTTATTTATTTGTTATTTTGAGACAGGGTCTCCATACATGTGTACCCCAGCCTGCCCTTCCCCTGTCTTACCTGCCACGCACTAGGATGTATGTAGGAGTATGTCATCATGTCTGACTCCAACACTCAGTGTAAAACAGTCAGCTGGTCAGGGTGTTTGCTGCCACTCTTAACCTAAGATCCCCAGAGCCCTCATGCTACCTAGTTCCAGAAAACAAACTCTGGAAGATACCCTCTGGCCCCCATAGGCTCACTCTGTCACACATATTCCCTACCCCATACATACAAAATAAAGAAATGGAATAAATAAATAATAAATAAGAAGGCACAATGACAAAGGCTTTTCTGCTTTTGGCAGGTCACCTCTGATAATGTATGAAGGTCTAGAGGCTAGGGGGAGTGTGGCTATGAGTAGAACACTTATATAGAACCTATAGCAACTGGAGCTATTCGTTTCTAATCAGATGTTTCCTATGCAGCTTTTCCATCTTAAGAAAAAAAAAAAAAGGCACACTGCCCATTGTGCCCTCTGTTGTAACACTCAGAGTCTCTGACCATAGCTACACTTGAAGGTGAGGTTTCTAAGGAGATGCTGGACATAAATGCAGTCAGGGCTAGTTTGTCTGTGCACCTATCCAAGCCCAGGCATGGCTTAGAAGGAACGATTAGGACATAGCACACAGAAGGAACATGGCATTAGAACACAGTGAAAAGACAAACATCTGTCCACTGGGGAACAGGCCCTCTCAGGAGAGACCCTGCTGTCCCTTTGGTCTGGGACTTCCAGCCCCCGGTGTAACAGAGACACAAATGTCTGTTGTGGAAACCACCCAGTCTAGAGTGCTTTGCTAGGACAGCCTGGCAGGCCTGTAAACTGTGCCTTTGGTGACTTCATATTTCTATTACAGTTTACAAGTCTGGCCAACCGCCTTGGAAAAGGAAACTAGGGAAGGACACGTGAAGTGAAGGGCAGCGCTATGCTGTGGTTACCATGGGTTCTGATGGCTGAATCCTACGCAGCCAACTGCAGGCTCTGTGCCCTGTGCAAGCTCCCTCCCCTCTCTGGACATTTACCTTAGATGGAACTTGGAATGGTGATGGTGGTGGTGTTCTCATAGACCATCTCAGGAACTGGCAGTGATGATGCCACCAAGCCACACACGCCAGGCATTGCGTAGTAAACCTGCATGCACTAAGCACAGGCCACAGGGTCACTTGGTTATTATCAGGGACCTGAAACAGAGGTTCAAACTTGGCATGTTGTCCTTTGCAGATGTGTTGGGAAAGCCACCACTTGTACTGCAGGTGACACAACTGTGTGCAGGGATGCTTGTGGCACTTCCTGCTCAAACATCTTTCTCTTTTCCTCTCTCTTTTCTTTTTGTGGAGGGGAGAGAGAGAGCGAGAGCCAGAGAGCTGTGGTCAGAGGTCAACCCCTGGTGGTGTTCATTCTTCAGTAGCTTTCCCTTGTCTTGTCTTGTCTTGTCTTGTCTTGTCTTGTCTTGTCTTGTCTTTCTGTGAGGTGGGGGTCTTCCATTAAACAGATGCTCACAATTAAGCTAGACTAGATGGGCCCTAAGTCCCCAGAGAGCCTCTGTCTCTCCCTGCCCAGCACTGGGCTTATATAGGCATGCATCATCCACCAAACCCTGGCTTTTCATCTGAATTCTGGGAACCAAAATCAGGTCCCAGGGCTTGTGCAGCAGGAACATTACTAACTGAGCCGTGTCTTCAGCCCATGTGTTAGTTGTCTTAAGAGCAGTGGTATGAGGAGTCATGACTTGTGGGGAGCAGTGTGACATATGGGTGAGTTATAAGGAAGTAATAGTTCTTGAGGTTTGCTATGTATTTATGTCTGACAAGCCCAGCAAATGGGATGGCATCCAAACAGATTCCTTTAAAACAAAGCAAAACTTGACCCCTTGGATTCTGCAGCTCTTAACTCTAGAATCAGACAAAGGGGGCAGGGGAGTCAGCAACTTCTACTTTCAAGCAGCACAAAGTAGGACAGTAAATCTGTTTAGGTCTCATCATGTTTGACTTTAAGAATATGGCTGAGCTATGGGCAAGGCAATTCAGGAGGATATAAATGGCTGCATTATAATAAGCAGACACCTATTTTAAGCATGATCTATGTTTTTGAGAAAATTCATTACAATAAGTCTTACAATCCCAACCTTTTCAATGAATTTTTCATGTCTGCATACCAAGATATATATAAAACGATCACAATCGTGCACCTTTGGGGCGCTGCTGAGCGCCAGCTGTTTCAAGCATGATTTATAGGTTGCCTCGCTCAAGGTTAATAATCAGGAGAAACAGGTTACAGTATGCAATGGATTTATGTCAGGTTAGAAGTTCAGTTAGTGGAGATAGCATGTTATAAGGAAGCATACACTTTTAATTATTTTCTGCCATTTGTAATAAACTAAAAATAAATGGTGTCTTACATAGGGAAACCTCTCTGCTACGTGTAACTTCTGGCTATTTTTTGGCTTTATTCAAGGGGAAACACAGCTAGAAATTAATTATTAGCTGTGCATATGAAGACACAGCTTGAAGGTACTTAAACATCTGTGCAATGGGTCTGTGCAGAAGGCTTGATGGAGCTTCACAAACATCATGCTAATTATGCCCTTGCTGAATCAGAGCATTCTGTGATAGCCAAATGTCTGGAAGGATTGTCAGAGCTGTGGCACACATAAGCCACAAGTCAGCCTGCAAGGGTGCTGACATGTAACTTGTCTCCCTTTATGGGCAGACTGAATGCATCAGTTTTATACAGATTTCTGAAATGTCCCCTTTAAATTGAAACAAAAGATGTATCTTGTGGACATAGTGGAATTTTTTTATATAGTAAAGATAATTTTTCAAGTGTTTTCTTAACATATCTCTTATTGTCTGTACAAGTCTCTTGTTTCATTATTTTATTCTCCTTATTATCAGACTGAGTGCCTCAGCTCTTGCTCATTTGGCCCATGATAATGGTTCCTAGTGTGCTTATTACACACAAACAGACATGCACACATGCGTGCACACATACATGTTTTTAACAAAGTGTATGTCATTTTCTCTGTATATATACTTTAGTTATATAAATGTATTGTTATATACATCATGGTTTTAGTCTATCTTATGACTGTGTTTGTATGTTTGAGGGTCTCATGTAATGTAGGCTGACTTGAACTCCTGGTCTTCAGACCTCCATTTCCCAAGAACTAGCATTTACAATATGCGTCACCATGATTTTGTTTTGATATTTGTTTTTGAGACAGGCTCACTGTGCAGCCCCAGCTGGCCTGGAGCTCACTATCTAAACCAGGCTGGCCTCAAACTCATAGTGATCTGCCTGCTTCTTTCTGCCTCTCAATTGCTGTTATTAAAAGTGTGTGCTACCATGCCTGGCCAATGCATAACTGACCTATGTCAGCCTCCAAGTACTGATTACGAGGACTGAAGCAAAGAGCATCATCTTTCAGGTCTTCTTGTGGACTTCTGTGCGAATTCCTTAGCATTTGTATGCAGGAATGGATCTGTAAGAACAGCACTGATGTGTGCATATAGTTATTATTAGAGGTATAAAATGGTGAGTCCCCCAAAAGGCGCTTGTGTGTTTCAGACGTGGTTGCAGTCTGACGGACTAGTAAGGACTGATTGGCTCAGAGGTTGAAGCCCTGCCTTAGTCTATTGAGGGCTTTATTGGAGAATGGGATATCTGGGGGTGGGGCCTTGTTGTAGAGCATAGTTCCCCTGCTTCTGTTGTCCGCAGCTCTGCTTCCTGACTGCCCTGAGAATAGCAGTTTCCCTCTTCTAAATCCTTGTGACCATGAGACTCTGCCTCACCTTCCAGCTATAAATCACTGTGCAGGCTGACCATGGACTGAAACCTCAGAAGCCTTGAGGCCTTCAACGTGACCTTCTTCCCTTGAGATTGCTTATCTCGTGCATTTGTTGAGTTGGCTAACACAGTGGCAAGGGGGTGACTGGTTGCTCTTCAGAAGGGCTAAACCAGCCTTACTTCCAGAAGCCAAGGGCAGACATCCTCTCTCCACCTCACAGCCAGCATTTGCTGTAGCTTCTTATCTATTACTAGATATGAAGTCAGGGTTTCATTTTTCTCAGCTCTAATTACAAGTGCCTTTAGATCTTTCTTTGTGTCGTTAGCCTGTTCATTTTCTGTAAGCTATGCCAGGTTTTTGTTTGTTTGCTTTCTTTCTTGCTTTAGGAAATATTTATCCCCAGAATCCTGTGAAAGGTGTATTACATAACACAGAATCCTTTGTGAGACATTTATACTTTTCTTAGCCTGTGTGCTAGTATACAGCTGTGATGAGATGCCATTACCAGGATGTACTGGCTAGTTTTGTGTCAACTTGACACAGCTGGAGTTATCACAGAGAAAGGAGCTTCCGTTGAGGAAATGCCTCCCATGAGATCCAACTGTAAGGCATTTTCTCAATTAGTGATCAAAGGGGAAAGGCCCCTGTGGGTGGGACTATCTCTGGGCTGGTAGTCTTGGTTCTATAAGAGAGCAGGCTGAGCAAGCCAGGGGAAGCAATCCAGTAAAGAACATCCCTCCATGGCCTCTGCATCAGCTCCTGCTTCCTGACCTGCGTGAGTTCCAGTCCTGACTTCCTTGGTGATAAACAGCAGTATGAATTTGTAAGCTGAATAAACCCTTTCCTCCCCAACTTGCTTCTTGGTCATGATGTTTGTGCCCTGACTAAGACACAGGGCAACTTATCAAAGAACGTATTCAGAAGGTGGGGATAGACTCAGTTTCAGGTTAGAGACCATGACCCTCATGGTCAGAAGCACGGCCTCAGTGGCTGGCAGTGCACTGGAGCAGTAGCTGAGGGCTTACAACTTAAAATATAACAATTTAGCAGGGAGAGAGATCAGAAACAGTGTGGGCTTTCCAAATTGCAAAGCTGGTCCACAGTGACACACCTCCTCCAACAAGAACACACCTCCTAGTTCTTGCCAAACAGTGCCACCAACTTTGGACAAAGCATTTAAGTGTATTTGAAAGCCTCTGGGGGCCATTCTCATTCAGACCAGCATAGCGTAGAATGTTTGTAAGGCTGGCTCTCTCTTACTTCAGTGCTTCTGTGAGAATGGCTGAAGAACTAAGGGTTGTCAGTTAAATTGTCTAAAACTGATTGATCAAATCGCACCCCGATGGGTCTTTTTTCCTTGGAGTACTTTTTAAATACAGCGTATTAAAGCTTAGTTTGAAGAGTGACGTTCAGAGGGTCTTCCTTGGAGTTAATGTAAGATGTCTTGCCGTGACATCATGCCTTAGATAACTACCCACCTCTCAGCAACCTGCTCCCAAGCTGCCAGTTCAATGTAGCAGAGGCTCCAGGCACATCCTGCCTTTTCCTGGCAGGATGGCATGGGGCTTCCATGTCAGTTTCAAAGCATGCCTTTTTCTAAAAATTACATTTATTTATTCCCTTTGATAGCTCCTCTGGATGCCAAACCCTCAAATTCCTGATTTTTTTAAAATTAAATGTATATATTCACTTTAAAACCCAATATCAGCCCTTCCTGTCTTCCCAGGATCCTCTCACAGGAGTCTTTCCCCTTCCCCTTTTGAGTCTTAATCCCTCACCCCCATCCCACTTCCTGCCCCCAGCCTCCCATGCCCCACCCCACCCCACCCTACCCACTCCCCAATGAGGCCAGATAAGGCTGTCCATTTACACATACAGGATTTGTAGGTAGGCAGGCAAGAAGCTCAGGGATAGCCCCTGCTCCAGTTGTTGGAAGACCCACATGAAGACCAAGCTGCTCATCTGCTACATATATGCAGGGGGCCTAGGTCCAGCCAGAGCTCACCCTTTGATTGGTGATTAAGTCTCTAGGAGTCCCCAGGGGTCCAGGTTAGTTGACTCTGTTGGTCTCCTGCTGTCAATCTTTCTCCTAACTCTTCCGTAAAACTCCATCTACTGCTTGAGTGCAAGTCTCTGCATTTCTTTCCATTGGCTGCTGGATGGAGCCTCCCAGGTGCTTTTTTTTTTTGTTTTGTTTTTCAAGACAGGGTTTCTCCATATAGCCCTGGCTGTCCTGGAACTCATTCTGTAGACCAGGCTGGCCTCGAACTCAGAAATCCGCCTGCCTCTGCCTCCCGAGTGCTGGGATTAAAGGCGTGTGCCACCATGCCCGGCTCCCAGGTGCTTTTTAAAAAGAACAAACTGCATGAGAGGTTTCTGAGCTGCCTTATCTGTTTAGGGAGTATATGGCCCCATAGCTTAGCTCACCTGTTGCCTCAAAGTAGATCCAAGTGTTTTCCATCTCCTAACTCATTTCTAAGGAAGAATCAATCCTTAGAACCAACCTTTTCAAAATGTTTTAGGGCTGGAGATATGGTTCCGTGGTAAGAGCACGCACTGCCTTTGCAAAGAACCTGGGTTTGAATCCAAATACCCACACAGAGCTTATGTCCAGCTCCAGGGAATCCAGAACCCTTTTCTGGCCTCTGCTGACACATGCGTGCTCACATACCACCCCCCCCCAGACACAAATAGTAATAAATGTGTGTAAGTTTGAATATATGAATTAGAGCTTGCACATGCACATGGAGAAGTCAGAGGAGAAACTCAGATGCCAGTCTTTAACTTCCACTTTATATGAAGTGGTATTTTCGTTGTTTTTCTTCTGTGTATGTTGGGCTAGCTGGTTTGTAAGCTTTTGGGAATTCTATATTTGTTTCCCATCCCCATAGGAGCACTAGATTGTAGACACTCACACTGCATGTCTGGCTTTCATATATGTCTTGAGGATTTGAATTCAGGTCTTCTTGCTTATGCTGCAAGTGCTTTTACCCATTGAGCAATTCCAGCCCCAGGGAAAACAACAACAACAACAACAACTGAGGGAAGAGTGTTAAGCTCTCATCATTACAGTTAGGCTGCTCCTCTCCAACACCAGCTCGCTGACAGTGTTAAACCAAACATACTTCCTCTCACTGTTGTACAGGTAAGAGCCAGCTAAAGTGACTCTTCAGGAAGCAGATGAGCTGGAAAGGAAAAGAAAGAAGCTGACATCCTACAAATGATAACTAACTTTGGGTGTTTTCCTGCAAGACTCGCATTGATTCAGAACCAGGTTAGCTCCTGTTGTTGAGCCTTCCTGTGAGCATTGCATACAGACTATCTTGCTTAATCCCACCCAAACCCTCTGATGGGGACGCTGGTACCACTCCTATTTTATAGGTGAGGAAATGGGGTCAGGACTGTCAGCTGACTTTTGGAGAAATGCTAGACTAGAAAGTGGCAGAGGAAGTACTCAGATAAGGACCCCATAGAGAAGGCTGGTATGGTTTAGTGGTAGAATGCTTGCCTAGTATGTCCAAGGTCCTGAGTTCAATTTTCAGCACCATGAGGGAGAGAAATGAGCAGCTTTCTTGCTTCCATTTTATTGAGGTACACCCTGGATGCAGCCCAGTGTGTCGGAGTTCTTGATCACAAATTGAGTTGACATTTTAATCATGAAGATGAGCCTTAGGAGTAGTCACCAAGTCCATGTTTAAAGACCATCACAGCTGTATGAGGAGGCTACTCAGTGAGTTCTCCCAGTCACCCCAGTGCTTTTCTGTCCTATTACTGAACAGCAGATCCATTTCTCCCTCACAAAAAGATCAGTGAGGTCACTGAAAATCCATACCACACACTGACTGACGGCCATATACCTATTTATTTTTATTTATTTATTTATTTGGCCCTTCTCCTAAAGGCAAGAAGATCATGAAAACATGCAGATGCAATGGAAGAGTTTCTGCCTTGCCAGGTGGAAACTTTCTTCCTCATTTATTATGATCTCCAAACAAAACCCAGACTTCCGGAGTCACAAAAGAAAATGGCTGCCAGGTGTCACCAAGTTCATACCCTGCCCCTGGCCATCACTTTCCTTGGGAGAATTCAACCCATTCTGATTGCCTATTAGCACATTATGTATGTATACATCAGATCGTTGGGTTGAATACCAAAAATGTGCCTTTTTTAAAAGGGGGAAGTATTCTTGGCAATGCCATCTGATTTAATTTAAAATTAAGAGTTTTTATTTTTTGTTTTGTTTTTTGTTTGTTTGTTTTTTCACCAGGCATTGTGGTGCACACCTTTAATTCTAGCACTTGGGTGCAAAAGCAGACAGCTCTCTGTGAGTTTGAAGCCAGCCTGGTCTACAAAGAGAGTTCCAGGACAGCTGGCTCTACACAGAAAATCCCTATCTCGAAAAACCAAAAGATAAACTTAATTGGTTTTGGTTTTGTTTTCCTGTGTTCATAGTTGTGCGATGTGGGACTTCATTTAGCTGCTCTGCCATTCTAACAGGAATCTGAGTAAGCTGCACCTGAGTTAACTATCTTTATCATTGCTCTATGAAATACCTGACTAAAGTTGCTAAGAGAATGGAAGAAACATTTGTTTTGGTTTACATATTCAAGTGGCTGAAGTCCATATGTCAGGGACAGCCTGGTCAGGTTGCTTCTGTAGTCAGGGAGCAGACAGATGGATGCTGGCAGTTAGATAGCTTTCTCCTCTCTGTTCAGTCTAGAACCAAGCCCATGATGGTACTGCCTAAGCTAGGGTGTGTCTTCCCTAATCTAGAACCCCTTTTTACAGATAAGCCCAGGGGCCTGTCTCCTAGGTGATCCTAGATCCTGCCAAGTTGACAATCAGTATTAGCCATGCCAGGTTATGTATAAGATTGGTGACCCTCAGAGCCCATTTTCTGACCTCTTTCACTCAATGGTAGAAGCTATTCTATGTGAGTGGTACCGCCCTGATAAAGAATACATCCACACAAATAGAATAGGTCAAAGAGAAGCTTGGCGAGAAAGAAAGCTGATGCAACCAAGGTCCACAGTGAGTGTTTCAGAGAAAGCAAGTTCCCATTTCTTTGATTATGAGGAGTCTGATATAATCAGCCAGCTACCACAGGATGACTGCTCCTGCTGGGCACTCAGCCATGGTGACTTTTCAGGCTTGGTCACTGCAGTGAGGAAGTTGGAGACTCAGGCAGATAAGGATGTGTTCATGTTGCTTAGCTGTGCATGGCTTCTCTGCCCCTCTCCATGGCCCTTTATGAACACACTGAACAAGTACTGGGATGCTGGAGACAGTGACTTGGTGATAGAGAATAGACCTTCATGTCTACTGTAGTGATAAGAGCCTTTCCACCACCGGAGACTTTGGGTGATCATTAACACCACTCTCAGGGATCAATCCACAGTCTTCAACAAATGTTGTCACCAAATATTAACTATTTTTCTTTAATAGTTTCTTACCACATGGCCAAGCAATTACCCATTGTCTGTCTGTATAACCTAATCACACTTTCTGTGTTTTGCTATTGTGTAAATGTGAAAACTGGTAATTATATCTGCTATACACTGTTGGTGATCCATTGGATCAAGCGTCAGGCTCGAGAAGAAGAATGGATTCTGCTGACTCAGCCCATTGGAGACTAATGGAGCCCTGCCTAAAGCTGTTCTCATCACCTGGGACAAGGCATGACAAGACTACCAAATTTGGTATGTGTTATCCCCACACCAGAAAGTTCTTTCTTATGGGCCATATGATACAACAAACAGTTCTTTTCTTCTTCTTTTCTTTAAAGAAAATGTGCATTGGTGTTTTGTTTGCATGTGTTTGGGAGATAGTGTTGGATGCCCTGGAACTGGAGTGAGTGACAGTTGTAAGTTGCTTTGTAGGTGATGGGAATTGAACCCGGGTCCTCTGGAAGAGGAGACAGTTTTCTTGACCTCCAGGCCATCTCTCCAACCCCCAGCTCTTTTCGCTTGAGGACATGTGCCTTCAGACCTTGTGGTCCTCCCAGGAAACATAATGCCCTCAAAGGTAGCTGCAGATTCCTATGAAAATAAAATCTAGGTATTACCTTTCTGTTACTATTTTTAAAATACCTGAGGAACCAGGAAGGGGTGATGGTGGGCAGGAGTAAGGGTGCTATGTTCTTTAGACTACTTCCCGATGACTGGGGTCTCTGCCCCGCCCCCTCATGGCTCCCTCACTGCCTCTACCCTGTCCCAGGTCCTCACTCCTCTTCCCTTCCCCCAGTAAGCCCCCTTATAAAAGGAAAATAAAATACCCACTATAAAGGAGCGTATGACAAGCAGAGGTTTAGTTCAGGCCACTGTCCTTGGGGTTCTGAGCTCTCTGTCCATGTTTGTCTGGTCCACACCTTTGCAGGGTTATGGCAAAGGAGCACATCACAACAGTAATGTGCCAAGAACAAAGCCACTGGAAGGTGGCAAAGGCTAAACACTGACAAAGGCAAAGGAGAGGACTAGGGGCCCATGAGTCCCTTCATAGACACACTCTCAGTGATCAAAAGACCTTCCATGGGGCCTGCCTTCTAAGGATACTGCCATAGCACCATGACTAGGAGACTAAGCCATATGTTCTTAATCATCGTTGGTCTTCCCACAATGTGGGGCAAAGGTTCTATGGTTGAAGAATTAGTGTATCTGTCTCTTACAAAGATATAATGGCACCAAGATTTCTTGCTCACTGGGTCCCACCATAGTGATATTATTAATGTAATCATCCAGTTATTAATGTAACAATCCTATGTGATATCTTTTGTAAAGTGAATCAATTAGTGTTGAAGAGTTACTGGTGTCCCCCAGCCAGACAAAACAAATGTCTTTCAATGATTTCTATTAACATAGAGAAGAAAGAATTTTGAGATGAGTACCTTTCCAGAAGACGTGCCTTAGCTAAATTGGTTTATTTCAGTGGAGAGACCCCACATCCAGTCAGTAATGGCAATTCAATCAGCCGTGTTATTAATCACTTAATAATCCTCTAGCACTTAAACTTGCAGAACATTCCAGGGCCTGACCCTACTTATAGAGCTAATTACAGGTCTGAAAGGGCTATAGGTTTTGCAGCATGATACCCAGGTTTGCTTAAACAAAGAACCAGCAATAGCCTGCCAAGGAAGGGTAGGTGTGCTTCCGTGGTGTGCAGGGAAGATTTGGGGAGCTAGAATATCCTGGTCTTCTGAAGAGCCCACTGGATTTGCCATTTGGATTTGCAGGCGTTGACTCCCGGTCAGTATGCTGCGTGTTGTACATGAGAGCTAGGAAAACCACATTCATTATCATGCAGGAACCAACTCTGAGACTGCCTTTGTCCACGTGGGGCCTATGTAAGAAATAAAAAGTGGAACTGTCTCACATTTAATGACCATGTTTTGAGCCCAATAATGGACATATTTTAACTTCCTTTATGTAGTTTACCACTTAAGAGACATTAACCCCATGCTTAAAATGCTCATCACTGGAGTCTTCCACTTTGCATGCATGCCACAAGACCTGTCAGATCCACGGCATCATTATTTTCTCAAATCAACCCCAAGTAGCCTGATAACCAAGCCATATTTCTTCATTGTGTGAGATCTGTCTCCTGTAACTGCTGCTGGCTCCAGTTTCCCCATCTGTGAATATTCTTACTTGCAAGCAGTGGAGATTTACTATAGTTGGTGTAGGGAAAATAAAAACTCATTTAAAAGGATACCATGTGGGCCAAGGAAATGGCTCAGTAGCTAAAGGCACTTGCTGCTAAACCTGATGACATGAGTTCAATTCCCAGAACCTACATGGTGGAAGGAAAAAAAACAATTGATTCCTGTGAGCTCTCCTCTGACCACCACACACATGCAATGGCATGTGCACAGAAACACACACATACACACATACATCACACACACACATACACACACATTGCAATAAATACTATAAAAACCTTTAAAACGATACCATGAACCTTCGACAGTTTCTACAAGGGTAAGAAAACAAGAAAAACTATCCCCAGATTACACTACAGAGTCCAGCCTCTTCTCATTCCTACACATGGCAAAGCTGAGCCAAGCCTTGCTCCAGTCGTCGTGGAGACCAGAAGAACAACAAACTGGCATTTCTAATTCTCGTTTGTTTCCGGTTTTGCTTCTCTGTTAGTTTTCCAGTGCTACAACAAAGCTCCCGGAACTGGATAACTTTTAAAGAACAGAAGTTGATTTACTTCACTGAGTGGATGGAAATCTACATAGCTTAGAGCTGGCTATCTCGTAGACACCTTGGCAACCTCACAACATGGCAGATGGCATCCTAACAGCTATTCATGCTAGAGGAAGTGATCACACAACGAGAACAGGAGCCAAAATTTGGTGAGTTTTCATGCCCATCCATTAACATCCCTCTCTCAAGAAGTGTCCAGGGTTCCATGAGAGCACCATCAATTCCTTTTAAGAGCTGGGCCGTTATTGACCTAATTACTTCGGAATGGGCTCTTCCTCTGTGGTTCCCACCATTTCCCAATAGCACTTCACTGGGCATTGTAACAATCGGGCCAGCCCAAATGTTCTGTAAGTATCAGCTGCAGAAGGATCCTTCTGTCCGTCAACAGCTCAAGAATGTCTTCTGTTGGGGCTAGAGAGATGGCTCAGCGGTTGAGAGTGTTGGGTATTCATGGCCACTCAAGAAAAAAGGAAAGGCTTCCCTGCCGTGAACTCCCTTTGTAAAGCTAGCATACTTTGTATACTTTTTAAACGTGGTAAGCCCCCAAGGCAAAAAGGTGGCCAGGCCACAGCCTGAGAAGCTCCAGCAGTCAAGCCTCTTCCCCAGACCTCCCAGAGGGTCATAATAGTCTTCCCAGCCCCTCCGTAGGACCCTTCCAGATTATTCTAACCCTAGCTGAAAAGTCTGAACAAGATCCTGCCAATCCCTGAACAGGGAAACCCTCCAATCCCTGAGCTTCCCACAGAAACCCACAAATTCCTGAGCTACCCAAGCTCAAGGCTTAAAATCCCACCAGTCCTCACCTGGAAAGCCCCCAAGCTCCTGAAGAAACCCTATATAAAGGTTGTGTTTGTTTAATCACCTGCTGGCGGCAACCTGGAGCAGAGGCAGCTGCCCCTGGATTTGTCCCTCCACACCCGGACTCTCCCAATAAACCGCTTTTATGAGATTCGCCGCGGGTGTGACTCATCAGAAGAAGCCAAGAAGCAGTGAAGAGAAGAGAAGATGCAGAAGACGTGAAGCCAGCTGGCTGAGGTTCCTGAGCTCCTCAGCTTAGCTGGTGATAGCCTCCTGGGAGCTTCAACACCTCTGCTGAGGAGACTTCTTCAGCACTGTGTGGTTTCTGGGCTCCCAGGTCTCAGTATACCCTCCCATTGGGTACACTTTCTCCCCTCAGCTGTGTTCCTAGGCTTCTGAGTCCTGGGACACCTTCACATCTGAGCAAGAAGGCCAACAAAGAGCACTGGCTTCTCTTCCAGAGAACCCAGGTTGAATTCCCAGCACCCAAATGGCAGCTTGAAACTGTTTGTAACTCCAGTTCCAGGGGATCTGGCACCCTCGTGCAGACATAAATGCAGGCAAAATGCCAATGTACATAAAATCAAAAAAAAAAAAAAAAAAAGAAATCCTTGTTGCATAACAACATACCTTATGGATAGGTAAGTGAATAGGTAAACTCTGTAAAACCGTGGAGATTAGACTCCTGTGTGAGAACCATATTATATAATATATATAAGTAGCAATTTTTTTTATTTCGAGACAGGGTTTCTCTTTACAGCCCTGGCTGTCGTGGAACTCACTTTGTAGACCAGGCCTCTGCCTCCCGAGTGCTGGGATTAAAGGAGAGCGCCACCACGCCCAGCTTAGTAGCAATATCTGTAAAGGCTGTGGTAACAGAGAATGGAAATGTTAATTCTGACAGGGATAATCGTGACTTTTAAAAGGAGTGATGTTTGTATTGCATCTTTCTTTTCCTGTGCTTTTGTTTTGAGACCAGCTCTCTTTATAAGCCAGGCTACACTTGAATGCAGAGATGTGGCTGCCTCTGCCTCATGAGTGCTCAGAGTAAACGCTTGTACCACCATGACCAGCGTGTAGCCCATCTGAAAAGCTCAGTACAACTTGTTAAGGAAAAGTAACAGGTGAGAACGGTGTGTGGCGAGACTGTAGGGTATTAAACTTCATGGCACATTCAGAAGATTGAAGTGGCCCAAAGTTAGCAGGACAGATCACAGTTGATAGAGGAGGCTGTGAATGGGTTTCAGGGTCTTGGTCTTCAAAGCTCGAGTAAACACTTATCTCCTAAGAGAGGCAGTACATATGTTTAAGCAAGCAAGCAAGAGGTGGGACTCCTGTTTCCAAATGAGCACTTTGGGAAAATGGTTATGTGAGTCCAAGACCAGTGTCTTAGGTTCCTATTGATGCAATAAAACACCACAAACAAAAGCGACCTGGAGAAGAAAGGTATTTTGCTTACACTTCCATATCACAGCGCATATTTGAAGATAGGAGCTAAAGTACAGGCCATGGAGGAGTGCTGCTTACTGGCTTGTCCATCATGGCTTACTTAGCTTGCTTCCTTACATACCTCAGGTCCCTGTTCAGGGAAGGCATCACCTATAGTGGGTGGGCCTGTCCACGTCAAGCATTAATCAAGACAATTCCCTGAGACTTGCCCACAGGCCAATCATATGGAGGCACAGTTCTTAATTAAGATTTCCCTTTCCCAGATATGACTAGGTTTGTGTCAAGTTGAGCAAGACCAACCATTAAAACCAGTTATTGTCAACAGGGTTCATGTAAGGCCTGACTGTCATAACAGCTGGGACTGATCTGATTACATGGGGGGTAACATGGGTATGAGGCGGGAAAGAACAAGAGAGCTAAGATGACGCTGAAGACTCTCACAGAGTATCTTTGCTCGAATGCTTTTGGCAGGAAGGACCAGAGGAAGAGCAGGTAGGAGAGAGTACAGAGTTTGATTTGGGATTTTACCAGTTTAAGGGGTATATGAAAGGCATTCGTGTCGGAAGGCTGGATGTAGATACTAGAAAGAAGTCATTGGAGGCTTTGGAAGGTTTTTAATGGCCCAAGAGTTACAGTGGTCGGCAGGGAAGATAGCAGACCCATGGGAACAGAACTTGAGGTCCAGCAATGCTTAGTTTGCTAAGGCAAGAAGACAAGAGACTGGCCCAGAGAGGAGGAGGAAGAGGAGGAGGAGAGGGAGAGGAAGAGGAGGAGGAAGAGGAAGATAAGGTAGAGGAGGAAGAGAAGGGAGAGAATGAAGAGGAGGAGAAAGAGGGGGAGAAATTGAGGAGGAGGAGGAGGAAAAAGAAGAGGAAGAGGAGAAGTTGAGGAAGAGGCAGAGGAAAGGGAGCAAGAAGGAGAGAAGGAAGAAGAGGAAGAGGAGATGTTGAAGAGGAGAAAGAGGAGGAAGGTGAGAGTAGTCCTTTCAGAAATAAAGGAGCAACAGGAAGGAGGAGACATTGAGGAGGTTCCCTACATGAAGAGGTCAAGCAAGGTGAAGCATAGGCCCATCTACTGCCTTAAACAATCAGGGACACTTAGGAAACTAGTGGCAGACATGTGACATCAGTGAGCCTGACAGTGACAGGGAAGGAGAGGGAAGGAGAGAGGCAGGCTGTCATGAGTAATGTTGAGCAGGGCTGACTCGCATGTACACTTCCATATCTGTAAGACTCCGCCCGTGCCTGGAGCTGTGGATAGCGCCAAACCCTATAAGTTAATGTCCTTTTCCTTTCTTTCTTTTTTCAGTGTGCATGCATGTGTGTAGAGGCCAGAGGTCAACGTCAGCTGTCATCCTTCAGCGGCTATGCACATTGTTATAAGAAAGGTCTTTTTTCTCTAGGACCCAGGGGCTTCATTAGGATAGATTGGGTGGCTAGCAAGCCACCTGTCTCTCCCTCCCAGAACTTCATTACAGGTACTCACCATTATGCCCATATTTAAAAAATATGGGTGTCAGGGATCAGACTCAGGTAAGCCCATGGCAAGCACTTTACTAACTGAGCCATGCTCCTAGCCTGTCTTTTCTGTCTTAACTAAGGACTTACTGTGTAGTGGGGCCTTAATGTTTGCAGTCTGGGGTGAAAGAATACAAGTGACATGGGTTTCCCTTCCCCTCACAGTAGTATTTACTCACGCTAGTACAGAAGGGTCATTCTTACCACAGGGTCTAGCAGCCTCTCCTTATGACTACTTTCCTTGCTTAGTAAGGGGAGAAAAACCACTTACTAAAGATATCATTGACTTCATTTTCAAAACGTCCACTACCTTCCAGTAGTACCATCTTGGGAACCTTGGAAGACAGTAAAGCTCTGAACTGTAGCGTAGCCATAGAAGCAAAGAGAGAGAACTTTTTTTTTTTTTTAAATATTTATTTATTTATTTATTTAATGTAAGTACACTGTAGCTGTCCTCAAACGCACCAGAAGAGGGCATCAGATCTCATTACGGGTGGTTGTGAGCCACCATGTGGTTACTGGGATTTGAACTTCGGACCTTCGGAAGAGCAGTCGGGTGCTCTTACCCACTGAGCCATCTCACCAGCCCGAGAGAGAACTTTTAAATTGAGGAAGATGAGAGTAGGTACTCTTAGGATGATATGGCCGTAGAAAGTTGGGGGACACAGGCAATATCTAATTTTCGAGGTTGAAAGGCAGAAATAGAAATGAAGACAGGCTTCCCTGGCTCAATTCCCGGCTGTGGGGCTGTAAGCAGCGTCAGGAACCTGGAGGCAGGTGACATTTGCAACTGCATTCATGCCAGCCCTGTGTAGGGACTAGTGATGTTCCAATGGCTACACCCCACCCTGTCCAGGCTTATCCTCATTGTGGATCCTCACCAAAGCATGTTAAAAGAAAAATTCTTTATTTTGATGCTCAGGGCTTCCTTCATATTAAGCACAGGCTCAACTTAAAAAAGAAAAGAAGAGAGAAGAAGAGAAAATTGCAGGGGATTGTAGCTAGAGAGAGAACTCAGCAGCTAAGAGCACTCACTGCTGCTCTTCCGGAGGACCAGGGTTCAATTCCCAGGACCTATGCAGTAGCTCACACTCACCTGTAACTCCAATGCTAGGAGATACATACAAGCAAAACAACACATACATATAAAATAAAGTTTAAAATGTTTTAAATGAAAATAAAAATTGGTAAAGCTGTTCTTTTGGAGCCATGTGGTCTGTCTTCTTGTCCCAGGGGAGGAGCACAACTGAAACAATAAATCCTCTTGAGGCTCCAGAGCCAAGGGCTGCGGAGAGCTTTCTCATAAATTGCCTCTCCATTACACTCCGAGTGTACTCACAGTGGAGAACTCTAAGTAAGATGAAGGTGAGACCAATTCACTTTATAAACATCACTTTAAATCTCTTTCTGTGCCTCAGCCACAAAATTAATTATAACTGATAAAATGGCGGGACGGCGGGGACGGGGGGGGGGGGGGGACGGGGGGTGGTGCTTGAGTGTGCGCTGAGCATCAGCAGAACCTATGGCCATTCTAACATGAACGTGCCTGATCTCATCTGAGTTCTACCGGAGCCGATTTTCTGAGCCAGTTTCCTCTCTGAAAGATGAGTAGATGATTTCATGACTCTGGAGCTGCCTGATGGCAAATCACAGTTACTGAGCTCTCAGCAGAAAATAGATGTAATATTCTTATCACAAAAGGATGCCGCTCTCTTATTCTTCTGGAGAAAGAATAAGTCCCCAGATAAGGCTGGGTAGAAAAGCCCACCCATCCTTTAAGAGGTGCAAAACTTTGCAGACAGATGCTCCTCAGTGCGTTTGTGTATGATGTAGTTTGTGGTAGAGGTACCCCACACACTCTGTTTTCTGGTGTGGGTTTCTGGTCCCTGAAAATTCCATTCTCACAGCTTCTTCTCTGGAAGGTAAAGTGTCAAGCAAGCGTCTGCCTGATTACTGAGGCAGGCTTTTCCATGGAGTTGCTTAGCCCAGACTACTGCATTTGAATCAGAGCCCACTTTGGCAAACATTAAGATTCACTTACTGACATCGACTGCGTCTTTTTTCTTTTGCTCAAGGTCTTTGCTAAGTGAGACCCTGAAGCCTATGGGAACCAACAGACCTAGTAGCAAATTAATTTCTGCTGACTACCGACACACACAAGATCAAAGTGACAACCCAAGCATCCCATACAGCCTTGGGGTGCCCAGAGGACAGTGGTGCTTTTCAATAATCTGAGCACACAGCTACCACAGGTACTGAATGAAGGATGAAGGGTGGGCTGGCACAGCGCAGCAGCCACTGGCATTGGTTGCACACCTGTTCTATGCCTGTCTGCCTCTCCACACTGCTAACACTCATGACAGTTTCCCTGACAAGAGCTGTCTTGTCACCTTCATCACAAAGCTGGGGAAACTGAGGCAAGGAGAGTAGAACAGTGTACCCCTGAAGCATAGGACTGCCCGCTGAGAGAACTGGGGTTTGAATCAGATCATAGGGACTCACACATATAATTTTGGAGGCTGAGGAAGGAAGTTTGCTGTGGAAGCAGTGTGGACTCTATAGCAAGGATCCCTCACCCCCATCTCAAAAAATTAAAATCAGACAAGCAAAAATCTAGATATGTGTGACTCAGATCCAGAAATGTTGTAATAGCCTGCATTGGGGAGATAGGGAGAGGGAGATTCGGGACAAACAGCTAACAGGACCCAAGGTCTTTGTGTAGATTACTTCTGATATGTCAAGATCATGTCTTGGCTGTATTCACTGTTTCTGCCCCCTCTCAGTTTTTCAGAATGGCAGACCTGGCTCCTGTTGATGGAATTTTGCTTTCAAAGGCTTTCACTCCTAGTCCACATTCGTCCTGTTTACCCGTACACCACCTCTGCCATGACCTCTGTATTTCTGGGTTCTCTCCCCCCCGCCCCCGTCAATTATATCAGATCTTTATCACATCTGGAGTCAGCATGCTCAGAGGGTGCTGACTGGATCCAGTTCTCTCCCTCAGTATGACTCATCAGTTCCCCCCGGGACACTTTCCTTCCTGTGTCACGAGGATGGAAATGGCAATTGTGTGCTTTTCCCTTGGGCAAGGTGATGCACAGTGCTCATTTAGGAGGTTTGCTATGGTCACGTGGAGTGGCACATGTGCTGGTTTTATCATTGACTTTTATCATTTTTGTGGACCACCAAATCTTTGCATTGCTAAGCAATTACGCTTGAAAGTATCAAAGTCTATTTCAGAATTACCACGGAGTTTTACTTCTGCAAAGCTTCTTGTAGCTTACTTACCATGCTAAGGGGAAGACAGTCAGGTGGAAATTACTTTCCAGGTGGCTTTACCCGTCAGTTGATATTTGAGTGCTATGCCATGAACCTCTCTAGAATGTAGAGGTGAGAGTGGGAAGTCTGGAATTCTCTGGAGAGGTCGTGGTTCCCATGTGCCTTGTAGAATGCCTCCTGCATTTAAGGACTTGCTTCTCCACAAGTCCCTACTTGGAAGCGAAGCACTCTAGCTAGTTCTGGGCTGAAGAAGCTGCAGCTTGCCCAGCTCTGAAGGGAAAGTAGATGTGTTAGACTTTGGGCTCCAGGTGCGTTCTTTCTGATGGATTTTTAGGGTAATTCTAAAACCATGCGACTTTGCTTTGAGTGCCTGATCTATGAGGATCATGTTGGTGTTTATGATGATATATCACCTGACATTTTCTTCTTATTGTTTTTAATTGAAAAAAAACTTTTACATAATATTCTTTGATTGCGGTTTCCCCTCCCCCAACTTCTCCCAGATCTTCCCCACCTTCCCAACTCCATTCTCTCTCTTTTTAAAACACAAACAAAACAAAAAAAAGCAATAACAAAAACACCCCCACACAGAAAGCTAAAACATACAGGCAGAAGACAAATATGAACCCCCTCCCCCTGCCAAAATGGCAAATAAAACAAAATGAGACCAAAAGTCTACAGAAGTGCCATTGAATTAGTTTTGTGTTTGGCCATCTATCTAGTATGGTTTATATACCCAAAAAGACTCCATTGAAGAAAACTAATTTTTACTTTGCCAGCAGCTATCAGTTGCAGATAGCTTCTTGGTTAGGAGTGGGAGCAGATGGCTCCTTTCCACCTCTGATTCCTGAGACCCTGTCTGGCTTGAACCTGTGTAGGCCTTGTGTGTGTTAGCACAGTCTCTGTGAGTGCATATGTGTATTAGTCCTGTTGTGTCTGGAAGTTTCCTCTTAGAATCTTTCTGCTTCCTCTTCACCTAGATCCATGAGACCTTAAGGGAGGGATTGGATGAGGACTTCCCATTTAGGGCTGAACATTTCAGTCTCCCTCTCTGCACGTTGTCTAGTCACGGGTCTCTCTGTATGTTCCCATCTACTACAAGAAGACTCTCTGAGGATGACTGAGACACTGATCTATGGGTATAACAGGGTGTCAAAGAGTCATTTTATTGTTGTGCTCCTTTAGTACAACATTTGGTTTTCTTCTAGGTTCCTGGTGTCTCCAGCTGCATGTTCTTGGTCACCCTAGCAGTTTTAGACATGGATTCTACCTTGTGGGCCTTAAATCCAATGACATGGTTGTTTGTTACTCCCACAGCTTTGGGCCACTATTGCACCAGCCTATCATGTAGGCGGCCACAATTGTAGATCAGAGGGTCTGTAGCTGGATTAATGCTTCCCTTCCTCCTTTGGTAGCATTCAGAGTGCCCTCCAGTACCACCAACACTAGTCAGGATGGGTGAAGACTCTAGATAGGCACCAGATTGATTTCTACACATTTGATGAGATACATACATGTTGTCTTCATCAATGAAGCCTTACCATCAGTCTGCAGATTGTATCCAATAGCCTTCACAATAGCCTGTCCTATTTGGGGGGTTCTATGGGGTCCCTTTGGCTAGTGACTCATCAAAATTTAACCCATTACTAACACTGGAGGTTTTTCTCAGTGGTGTAAGATTATCTTCCCCATTATTTGGTAACTCAATTTAGATGTCTTTCATATATGTGCATGTGTATGTGTCTGTCTATCTATCTATCTATCTATCTATCTATCTATCTATCTATCTATCTATCTATCTGGATGCTCCTGCAGTAGGAGGTATCCATTCCTCTCAGATTGCCCTTACTGTCAGTTGCCCCTTCTCATATGTCCTCTCTTTCCTTTCTTCCATCCTCCTCTCCATTTAATCTTCCCACTCCAGCCTCCTCCCTGTCTCTCCCTAACAATATATTCTATTTCCCCTTCTTTGGAATATCCAATGAGAGTTTTTTTTTTTCCTATGGGGGCATGTACAGAGACAGGGTTTCTCTGTGTAGCCCTGGCTGCTCTGCAGCATATTCTATAGACCACGCTGGCTTTGAACTCAGAAATCTGCCTACTTTTGCCTCCCTAGTGCTAGGATTAAAGTACATGACCAACATCTAGCTGTGGCACTTTTTAAAATTGTTAATTGATGCTAGAGAGCCCAGCCCACCTTGGGAGATGCTATTCCTAGACAAGTGTACCTGGGCTGTGTAAAAGGTGGCTAAGGAACCTGAGGAAAGGTCAGCAACTTTCCTCCAGGACTCCTGCCCTGACTTCCTTCAGCGGTGGACTGTGGAAGGGGGCATGTAAGCCAAACACACCCTTTTCTCCCTGAGTTCCCTTTGGACAGTTTTTTATCAGCACAAAAGAAAGCAAACTAGGACAGAAGACAATAAGGTTTATTACATACTCAACCTCCCTAAAAAGCACGCTTGTCTCTTTCATCATGCATTGTCATAGACTTATATAGCATACGGGGGGAGTAATGATGGCCATTCCTGTGGGAAGCCACATGTGCCGTTGCAGGGTGGCACAGGCTACTGCTGGCCACCATGCATAAGTTTGGGCAAACAACCAATGCATACTTATGCAGTAAAGTTTTTTTGCCAAAACACTGCCTGGCCTGGGCATGATAATGAGGCTCTGCTAAGCACTAAGAGAGTTTAACCAATCAGATGTGAGACATGCAAATGAGGTATGATAATGAGGTACCGAGAGAATAACCAATCAGATGAGGAACATGCAAATGAGGTAGAATGCGCAACCAATCCAGGTATGAGACACGCCTCTCCTAGGCCTATATAAGCAGCACCAGTTCTGGGCTTGGGCTCTCTTCGCCTCTGCAATCAAGCTCTCCCAATAAACGCGTGCAGAAGGATCCTGTTGCAGCGTCATTCTTGCTGGCGAGTCGGATGCGTGCAAGACATTCCCTCTGATCTGAGCTGGGTCCAGCCACATGAGGTCCTTCAAAGCAGGAGCCTGCCCCAATGCCTCCTGCTGCAGAGGGGTCTAAAAGTTGACCTCATGTTGGTAACGGATGCTTTCTTCTCTGCTTCTCATCTCTGCTTTTCTCTGGTTGACTTTCTTCTTCAGTGACTACTTCTTAGTTGCAGCAGGAAGAATTCCTCTTCGTAAGAGTTCTAGAAACTTCTCCACTGACTCCTGCTGACACAGATTACATCACACACCTGTGATGTAATTACAGGCCAGGGCGTATATGATGCTGGCTAGTTGACCCTGGAGCTGATGGAGAACCAAGTTGTGCCCACTCTTTGCATAAACAATGTGGGCATCAGGGAAGGGAAGAAAACCAGGACCAGCTGGCAGCTGCTTCCTGAAGAATGGAGAATGGGTGCACATAAGCAAACGCAGCCCGTATCAGTTTCTTAGACCATTGCAGGTCCTCCTGCCACAACTGACTGTATTGGCCTCCCTTATCTATGCTTTGTATTACCAAAATCTCAGTTTACCCATCACAACACAATAATAAGGTTACCCTATTTTCATTTTACTTATGGTTGTTGATCTCTTACTGTGTCAATAAGTTAAACATTTTTTTCTGTGTCTTTATAAAGGAACAAAAAACACTTCCTATAGCATTCAGTACTATCTGAAGTTTTGAACATCTGCACAATATATTGAAACTTCATAGATAAAGGGAATCTATCTATCTCCCTCTCTCCCTTCCTCCCTCCTTTTCTCCTTCCCTTTCTCTCCCCCCGTCACCCCATCTATCTGTCGCTGTTTCTCTCTCCCCGTTCTCCATCAACTGATGGCCTTTTCTGCTTCCCGATGTCTATTTCTTTAGGACTGTGGTGTACTTTTGTCTCAGCCTTGATCCATTTCTGCTTACCCCATCACTGTTCTTCCTCTGACTCTCCCACTCCCTTAGACTGTGTCTTATTGGGTCTATGGGTTATCTTTTATTGTGAACTTGAAACAAACTAGAGTAACCGGATCCATCAAATTGGCCTACAGCATGTCTGTTAGCGTTTTTTTCTTGATTACTAACTGATGAAGGAGGGCCCAGACCACTATGATCAGTGCTGTCCCTAGGCATGTGGTCCTGGGATGCATGAGAAAGTCAGCTGAGCAGAAGCCAGTAGGCAGGGTTCCTCCATGGTCCCTGCTTCAGTTCTTACCTTCAGGTGCCTACTTAAGTTCCTGTCTTGACATCTCTCAGTGATGCACAGTTACCTGGAAATGTTAAGATGAAATAAGCTCCTTCCTCAACTCAGGTTTTTCCTGGCCCCTGTGTTTGTGGTAGTTTGCATAAGAAGCATCACCATCGACTCGGGTATTTGAAAAACTTGGTTCCCAGTTGGTGATGTGCTTTGACGAAAGAAGTATGGCTTTGCGAATTTGCAGCCTCATCCCGATTGGCTCTCTGCTCAATGCTTGTGGTTGGAGATGTGAACTCTTCGGCTCTGGCTCTGGCTCTGGCTCCCGCTGCCCACTGTGCTTGCTCTTGCTCTCAGGCCTCCGTGCTGAGATGCACTTTTATCCCTCTGGGACTATGTGCTAAAATCAGCTCTTTATTCCACAAGCTGTCCTGTTTTATTACAGCAACAGAACAACAGCTAACACAGTGTTTCTCGGTGCAACAGAAAACCAACTTGAACATGGATTTTGTTGGTGTTTTTCATAATGTGTCTCCATTAAGAGGTATAGTCGGGCTGGTGAGATGGCTCAGTGGGTAAGAGCACCCGACTGCTCTTCTGAAGGTCCAGAGTTCAAATCCCAGCAACCACATGGTGGCTCACAACCATCCATAACAAGATCTGGCGCCCTCTTCTGGAGTGTCTGAAGACAGCTACAGTGTACTTACATATAATAAATAAATAAATCTTTAAAAAAAAAAAAAAAAAGAGGTATAGTCATGGAAAGCCCCATAGCCACTAGCCGGCCTACAGACTGCTCCTTCTAATCAGCTTCTCTTGTCTAGTTAGTCAAGCAGGACCACTGTAGCATTAGAAATTAGGGGATCTCTGTAAAAGGGACAGGCTTCCACAGCTTTGCTGTAACAGCAAAATAATTAAGGATTCATAGACAAATACAAAAATCCCCAAGTTTTGTATTTTTTTCTAAAGTGTCTCATATTTTTCCTGAAATGCCACAGAAACCAAAGCTGTGCTTACTGAAAGAAGGGTCTTTGAAGAAAATGGACTGTGTTTCTTTAAACTCTAGGGTGGATGACTGGATGGAAAGTCTAGAAACCAATCATCTTAGTGACTAAAGGGAAATGAGTTTGATAAAAAAAGAGGAAAGGTGTTCAGAAGGACCAAGGGGAACCACAGCACTTGCAGGAGAGTAAAGATTAAAAAGGCACTGCTCAGGCTGGGCTGTAGCTCAGCAGCTGAGTACTTTTCTAACATGTGCAAAGCCCAGGGTTAGACTCTCAGCACCGCAACAAGCGCGCGCGCACACACACACACACACACAGTATAAAGACATCACTGTGTTGTTCCACACTTACAAGAGTGCAGATCAAGAAGGGTTTTTCAATAGTAACAAGAGGTACCTTTCTTGACCACAGATGGAAATAAGGCAAGAAGCATCTAAAGGCTCCGAGAGCCCATCCTTACAGAGGCCCGTGGAGTAGATGTCTGGCGGCTTCTGTGTAGCCAGGCCTGTTATTTAGGAGGCTTACAGTGTGGGGGTCTCAAATAAAACAAGAATGGGAAGCCCAGTAAATCTTCAATTAATTGTAATTGATGAAGAAGTCTTTATTTTATCCACCCCTCTCTCTGTCTCCCTGTCTGTGTCTCTTACTCTCTCACCTTAACTCGAATGCTGACCTAGGGCGAAGTTAGCATCAGATTTAAGGAGGCCCTCATTCCCAATGCCAACGCTGTTCTAGCAGGCACCTGAGCTGGAGCAGCTCCTTCCATGACGCACCTTGGGTTCCTGAAGGCTTCTCGTTAGTTCCAGTCTCCTGTTAAGTCACTTAGCCCTGGTAGGCTAGGACACCCTGTCCTCCTGTCAGCCTCTGGAGGACTGTGTTGACAGATGTGCACCACCAAACCCAGGAGTCGTTGCCCTTTTCAGTAGAATGAGTGCCTTCATTTTCCTAAAAGCAAAGCTTTTTTGGTGGCTTAGATGAGACTCTCCATTTTCTTGTTCTCTTTCTGACCTAGGTTGCTGGATTCAAACTTAAACAAAGAATTTTATTTGTATGTGAGAAAGAGAAGAAAAACGCAAATTTTTCTAAAGTAAAAATTTAAAAATCCTGTTATCATTCATGTTACTTCAATTTTTGTTTTGTTTTGTTTTTTGTCCTTTTGTCTTTACAGGCTATCAAACATCTGCCATGACTAGAACTGTCCCCAAGACTAGTGGGTAGCCACCTCTGATCTTCACATAGGCAAAGTCTCCTGTATCATCCAAGCACTTCCTAGACGTGTCGTGTTCTTGTGGCTTATTAATAATTGGCTGCAACCTTTCCAATTTTCCCCTCTAATAGGTTCGCAGTGTTTGTTCCTTATCTCGTTATGAGCCCGGTTCTCCGAGGTTTTACATTACTCGTCTGAGGCCCTCAGGTAAATTGGAGGATCACCTGCGTGACGCGATGCTGATGAGGGAAGTTTTGAGACAAATGCCAACCCTGACGGGACCAGAATGTATCCATGTATCCTGGAAACGTGGTTTAACTGTCACCAGCCACCTAATGTGACCACACCAGGCCTGGCTTTCCCTTCAGCACTGAGGAAAATATCCCATGAACAGTGAACAAATGTTCCCATGAAGGAGTCACGTGGGGCTGACTCTTACTGATCTTCTCACTGAGTGGTGCCACATTGGTACAGACATCTCTTCAGTCTTCCACTTCCTCAGAGGCCACACTCCCTAGCCATAAGCATGGTGCAGACTTTAACTGTCAGAAAATAGTCCAGGCTTCTTCTCCTCCTGGAACTGGTTACACACACATATACATCATTTCTCTTTAGGCACTTATTCCTGGAGGGAAAAAACACTTAGAAACTTTAAGTTGTCTATTTTCAGGTTATACTGAAAAAAAAAAATGATGCTGGATGTGCAGCACGTGTCTCTAGTCCCAGCACTCAGGAGACAGAGGCAGAGGGATTTCTATGAGTTCGAAGCCAGCCTGGTCTTCAAAGGGAGTTCCAGGACAGCCAGGACTACAAAGAGAAACCTAGTCTTGAAAGAAAAACAAGACAAAACAAAAACAAAAAACACCCCCACCTTTTAAAATAGTTTATATAACAAATATGAGCTCTGTGTTGTAAAGTTAATAAAATTAATCAAACCTAAATATTAGTTATGTGTTACAACTCAGGTGTGGGTGTGGTGAGAAGTGAGCTCGTCCCCTCTGGGCTTCCTTTCAGGTTTTTGTTTCTCTGGCTTCAGCTGGGGAAAGCTTTAGATGTACTCTGTGGGCTGCTTGGCCAGTTCATCCAGTCTCTCCAGGGCAAGTGAATCCAAAGCCTGTTTATGTGCAAGAAATGATTTGTTAGGGTGCCTGGAGATATTTGGCTTTAGACTGTCTCTTGCTTAACCCAAATCACAAGACGCTGACATGGGAACTAGGAGTCTAATTCATCCATTCTTAGTGCAGGATAGACCAGGACATGAGAACGTGTGTGTGTGTGTGTGTGTGTGTGTAATGCAGATGGCTGCTGATGTCTGTCCTCAGGAATCAACTGCATCCATTCCTTCTGGATGCAGAAGATCCCAAAACATGGGGTAATTTCTGCCTAAGGCAGGTCTGCCCTCATTTCTCTTCCCCCAGAAATATTAGAGAGAATAGGACAGTTTCAGGATCAAGCTTTCTTTCCCAGAGTCCCCATGCTGACCACCTTAGTCCTGCAAGAGTCTTGAGAGTGGCTCACGATTTTTACCCACCTACCATGTCAACCAGAACCCACTTGATGACAGGTTATCTCCTTTGTGAGAATGTTTGTTCATCATCTTGTAAAACTCGGGCCCTCAACTTCTGCAAACCATTCACTGGTTGACAATTCCTAAGACTCCACCCTTTCTGCAGATAGCGAGTTATGGCTAGCGTACTAGGGGCGCCCAGGGTGCAGGGTGCTCCTCTTTAGGGTCTCAGTGGCTTCTGCTAATGCCAGTGCCTCCAAGGATGAACAATTACACATTTTTACATTGACTTTTGTGTGTATGAGTGTTTTGCTTGCATGCACCTACATAAGTGTACCACATTTGTGCTTGGTGCCCAGAGGGTGTCGGAGCCCCTGAAACTGGAAATGGGTGGTTGTGAGCTACCATATGGGTGTTGGATACCGAGCATTGGTGTTCTGCCAGAGCAACAAGTGCTCTTGACAGCTGAGCCAACTCTCCAGTCCCAGGAATGGACAATAGTCACAATCAGGTGAAGGAAAATAATTGATGTATCATAGACAGTGAAGCAAACTGTTCTTCCTACCTCTGCTGACCTTTCAGCCTCCATGAGCAGCAATGATATGTTGGGGGGTCTCAAAACTAGAAAACTCCCCCAGTACAAATGTGTGCCCATGGGTATATAAGAAAGTATATGGGTGTGTTAAGAAAAGAGACTTGGGAACTAAAAGCAACCTATAATCTCTACCCAGTGCTGTCCTCATCCTGTGTGTATATTACCAACTTCTTAGGACACTGAGTATATGTGAGAATTTATCTCCCTGATACCTAGCAATACACTGAGAGTGCTCCTCCAGACTGGCTGGCTGTGTGGGGAGTCTTTGCAACTGAAAGTCTCACAACAGGCAGAGATGACTGATTACAAGACTGACTGGAAGTAGCTCTCCACAGGCCTCTCTCCACTCCCCACCCCCAAAGCATAAGTCAGCTTTGTGTCTGTGTGTAGCAGGAAGACTCAGAGAGGGGAAAAAGCAACATTGATTAGTCAGAATGCAGTCCTCACTGGAAAACCACCTTTGGAGGGCAGGAAATGACCATTTTCAGCCTCCCGTGGTTTTTGAAGGATAAACCATACATCGCGTCATGTGAAACCAGAGACACTCGTGTATTTCAGGAAAGCCCCTCCCTCCTGGGGTTGGTGGGTTGTTTTCTGCATGAATCAATTCCTGTATTTTCCTCTGGTTCCTGCAGGAAGGAAATGAGAAGTTTTAGTTCGCTGCAGGGAAAGCTACTTTTGCAGCCTCCAGGCCCTTACTGGAAAGCCTCCTGTGTTTCCCCTATAAGGACCTACAGACTTAGCTGAGGAGTGAAAACTACACCAAGATAAGGCCCAGTGACATGTTCCTTGCTACCCAAAGCCATCTGCTTAGCATCTGGGCATCAGCACTCCCAGGGCTTTGAAGGTACCAAGGTGATTAAAGGAAGCCTTCTTTGTGTCCGTTCCTCCTTCTCTAGGATGCTGCTTACAAGTGATACGGAGATTGAGAAGGCAGCAAGCAGCTTCTTGCATCTGTGGCTGTGTCCTTCTATAGGAAGGCATTCTGCCTGCTTCTGAGGGTAATAGCAGAAAGGATTGAATGCATGCTTTCTGTCCGCACTGTTTGAAAAGAACTGATATTTGCTTTGTTTTATTGTCTAGTGAACCCTTGGTCTTGCACTTGATGGGTCAATGTTCAACCATTGAGCTATATTCCCAGAAGTAAAATGTAACAGTTAGAATGATCAGATGCTTAGAAACACTTTCAAAGAAAACACACACACACACACACACACACACACCCTGAAACTATCAGGAAACACAGCATCTGCAGACACAAGAACATGTCCACTGGTACCAGTGTGACTGGAGTAGATGTGTGAGCTGCTGTGTCAGTCTGATGGACCTAGAGACACCGCCGTGATAGAAACTGTAATTCTCCACAGGATGTGTTCATTCTCTGACAAAATCATCATCATCATCATTATCAATATCTTTTTCCTCCTCCTCCTCGTTAAATGCTACAGATAGAACCAGGACCTTGTCCTTGCTAGGCAAGTGCTTTACCACTGAGCCACATCTCTGCCCTTCTGCAGAGTCCAGATTTGAGTATTTCTTCAGGATCATGTGTTTGTCATATGTTTTTTGGTTTCAACCAATGGTAACAATTTAAGATGGTTTTGACCTCTTTATAGGACCTCTTGCATAACTTGAGCATCAGTTTCCTCCGTTACTAAGAGAGGGTAATAGCAGTACCCATCTCTGAGAGCATCTATGTATTAATCCAACAAACAGTGCGTGCCCTCAGAATGTTAGGTACTGAGCCCACAGCAAGAGCAACACTGGAGATGTCCCCAGACTGCCCTTCTATTATGGTATAGGAAGCAAAGTGAACAAGTCTGCAAGCAAAAACAAAGTGTGTTTACAGAAAATGGAGAGTGCCTTGAAAGACGAGAACAGGGTTTGAAGGAAATAGAGACATTTAAAGTAAAGGATGGAAAAAACAGTATTATAGGTGAAGGAAGGAGAATGTGCCTCAACCCTGAGGTTGGCTGCCTTTGAAGGATGAGCAAAACTGTGTAGATAACACACCCTTAGAGAGATGACCCGTGGACTGATGGTATAGGTGCAGTACCCAGGTACTGCTAGGTTATAAATCAAAGAGGCTGCAGAAGTCTTCCAAGGATGCTGAGAAGCCACCAGAAGACTTTCATCACAGACAAGACTTCACCTCACTGATTTTGGACAAGGCTTCCCCAGCTTCTCTGCAAAGAGAAGGGGTAGGAGCCAGGGCTTGCATCGTAATGACTGAAGCAGACAAGGACGGCTTAACATTTCCAAAGCATGTGACACACACACTTACCCAGTGATGTTAGTAAGTTTTAATGGTAATTAACAATAACACATTATAACCTGACTGCGCTAAGAAAATCCAGCATGTACACCAGGAATTAAAATGTCCTCTGTGATTTCAGTTACTATGCTGTCAGAGGGGGAGGGGAGTGAGTTAACTAACTTAGGTAGTGCTCAAATCTAAACCTAATTTGAATTTGAATTTCTTACTTTTAAAGCTTATTGTCTTCATACAAAGTTTTAACAGATCAAAGTTGTGATTTTTTCCACCATTAAATTAGTATACTCATCCTAAAGATTTGAAGAAATACTTTCCAGAAACCATGATACTTGCTTTTTTGAAATTTACTTTTGAAGGTTAATCGCTAAAAGCCTCAGGTGGACGGAAAAGCTCTAGACAGGAAAGTCGACTTCCTTGATGTCAGGGATCCAGGAGGCTGGCTCTGTTGATATCTACCACTCTGGTCTGCATATGAACCCCTCATCCCTTCCTTTCCTGCCCCATAAGCCCCTGATGCCCCTGATCCAGGAGTGAGCGCAGTCTCCACTCCAGGAGAGACTGTGGCCCTTCAGTTGTTCTGGTAAAAGGAGCCATCCTGACTCTGGAGCTATCTCTTTCTTTCCAAGTTGCCCCCATCAATCTTGACTGGCACTTTTGACTGAAATGAACATGTATGTAGAGAGAATGTGTACCTGGAGAGCCAGCAGACACAGAATTCTCAGGCTACAGAAAACCCAAGATACCACTCAGTTCCCCTTGCTGTTCTGTTAGAATTGAGTGCCCTGGGTTCACCTCTGGGGCTGGAAAAACAAACAAACAAACAAACAAACACATAAAACAACAACAAAACAAAACGTGGAAGAAAATGCCAAGAAACGCACTGGTGTACCTTCTCAGCCCTCTGGCGCCAGTATGTGACCTGTGAAGGCTGTTGAAAGGACTGAGCCGAACATCCTACTATGTAGTCAGACAGGTATTAGCTTAGCAACTGCTGTCTGTTCAGGCCACTATCAGATACCAAATACAATTTAAAAACAGAAATTATTGTGCTCTAGGTAGAATTAGTTTGGATATTAGAAAATAGTGCAAGGAACTTTGACCTATTTATTACCTGTGACCTTAATTTGACTTCTGAGCCAAGCTGAGGCCTGGGCAGGAGCCCTGTCCCACACTGGCCACAGTTACAGTCTCCTTGGAGTCCTCTTCAAGTCACAGCCTAGCTACGCTGTGCAAGGTGGCCCTGTAAATCCTTGAAATTACACTTGTAACCTGGGCGTTTGAGAAGCCAAGGGGGTTGCGGTTTCAATTCCCGCTGTCCTCTGCTTCTCTAATTATCTTTGTAATGCTCTAATGCTAAGTAATGATGCTACTAATGCACGCTGCATTTCGCACACAGGTGCCAGCTGTTACCTCGCTGGGCAGCTGACCTCACAGTGCAGACGAGGTGGATTCATGGCCCAGCCCTGCCCACACACACAAAACAAAGAAAGCCCAGCTTTCTATCCACCTACCCGCCCTCCCTCCTCCCCTCCAGGAGGCCCTGCGCGGAGTCCCTGGCCTCTCTTTCTCCTTCTCAGCCTCCTTCCTCGCCCTTCCCCTATCTGCCCTCCCTCTCATCGGTGGTTTCTTCCTGCATCAGAAATCCAGGAAGCTGCCCCCCACCCTCACCCCACGTTTCCTCTACCCACATTTTCTCCGGGCCCCTGAGTCACACACAGTTCGACTTGATCTGGAGTTCTCCTTTCTCTGCCTCATGAGAAATCCCAACTCGTCCATTTCTTCCATTCTTTTCTGCAACTAGAGCTTGTCAAAGAGGTTGCTTAGGTTTGAGTGTGATAACTTTCATCATCATCATTATTTTTTTAAGTGATATTAAGGACTAATGACCAGAGAACAAATGTGCGGCTGTTGGCTTTACAGACACACTCATACATGCACACAAAGACCTTTCACACTCCTCGGTGGAACAGCCTTCAGCAGACATCTGCAGGATAAGGGTTTTCTTTCTTTCTTTCTTTTTTTTTTTTTAAACTTTAATCTCACAATTCATTGTGTCTGTGGTGATGGTTCCGCCGCTAAAAGGGTCTAACAAGCAGCCAACTTGGCACACAAATTTAAATGTGAGCCGAGGGCTTTCTGCACCTTTATGATGGCTGCTTTTGACTTATTGCCAAAACTCAAAAAACAAAAAACAAACAAACAACCACCCCCACCCCCCAAGAGGTGGGTTGGCGGCGAGGGTGGGGAACGAGAGTTGCAGTTGCTAAACGGGGTGGAGGCTTCTTTAATCCTGACAGCACCGATGCTAGCAGGGGTCACCGCACATCTGCTCCAGCAAAGACAAAGGGCAAGGTGGGGCGGCGAGGCCGGCGCGGGGCTCCTGCAGGGAGTCGGGCCGGGCGAAGGGGGCCGCAGCCCCGCCGCAGCGTTTAACCTTGACTTCTGCCTCTTGGCTTCTGGCACCGGAGCAAAGCCGGGCCAGATGGGCGTCCTGATTGTAACGACCCCCCCCCTCCGCCCCCACCGCGTTCTCTCTCCCCTTCTCGCACAGATGTCGCAGGCTGCCCCCCGGGCCCCCGCCACGCCGCCCATGAAGGCCGCCAAGGCAGCGCAGCCTCCTTCACCCTCCCTGCCCGCCGGATCTGGGCGTCCTTCTGGGCGTCCTCCCGTCCTCCACTCGGCCTGGCCCCGCTGGGACCTGAGCGCCCAGGCCAGCTCCGGGTGTCCCCGCGGGAGTCCCCGGGAACAAAGGCGAGCCTGTGCTCGGCCGGCTGGGGGGCGTCGTCCCTGCAGCTGGTGCGTCCCTCGGGGCTGAGCACAGCTCTGTCCCCGCGGCCCCAGGCCGGGCTGCCCCGCGGGGCGCCAGGGAAAGGCCGGAGGAGGGGGTGGGGGTGGGGAGAGATCTGAGGTTCAGAGACCAGTGCTCCAGGACAACAGTGTCGCCCGCGCCCGGCACGTCCATGGAGACAGACCAAGCAGTGACAGGCCGGAGGCGGCTCGAGGGATCCATAATTTATGATGTCGTTCTACCAACAGGGTTTGAGATTTCACAAGCTTTGTCTGTTTCCTTCCCATTTGTTGCTTCTTTTGGAGGAGGCTCTTTCCCCTTCCAAGACAGAGAGAGCAGTTACTGTGTTGAATTAATGATATAAGAAGAAAGTGGGATTTTAATGGAGGCGTGGGTGAGTAGGGTTAAGGGAACACCGGTAAGGGGGCAGGTGGCTTAGGCCGTGTATAGTGGACTGTCCCCAGATGATTCAGAGCAAAACAAGCCCTGAACATCCTTTAGACCCTCCCACCACTACGGCCAGCCATCTTTATGCTCCTTTTAAATTAATAGGGCTTTTGGTCCACATTTTTTTTCCTTTAGCAGGCCTGAAGCGAACAACATTTTTCCCAACAAATAACCCCCATCCCCCCACCCCGATAACTTGGGGGGGGGGCAGGAAGGGAAGAGGTTAATGGCTTCTTACAATGCTCTCTGTTGACCCCTGAGAAGACTCTGCTTTGCTGACCTTAGGTGCTTCAGGGTTAGAATTTTTCGGGGACCCTTGGGCAGAGGTCCTGGAAATTCCTTGAGTTGTTTTAGTGACCGGGAAAGCTTTATGGATTTTACCAATTTTGGAGCAATAAATGAGTTTTGTGTGCAACAAAGGATCCAAAACTAGGGAACTTTTCTTTCTTGTTACCTTCCCTCCCTCCCCCCCTCTTTCCTTTGGAAACTATATTCTGGACCTGTTCTTTTTTTCATCCAAGGTTGCTAAATAGAACCAGCGAGCTAGCCAGCGCCTGCTGTGGTCAGGGAGGGTGTGACTACCAAGAGGCTTTAGAGGGCAGGCTCCATCTTGGTTGCTTCAGATACAGGGAGGCCCTCCCCTGGGAAAGAAATGACAGGCCTGGGGAGCGCTGTCTGCCCCTCAAGCCAAAACTCCTACAGATAGCTGGGTCACTGTGTGGCTTACAAGTGACCAAGTCAAGCTGAAGCCAGTCTCTGCGGGTCTAGGCAACTGTGCTTAGTCACACACTTAGTGACCCAGTTGTGACACACCCTTATTTCCCCTTTCTCTTTTGCAGCACATCCTCTGTTAAGAGAGCATTATTTCACATCTTGCCAGCTTGATTTTAGAAACTGCTCATGTATACATGGAAAAGCAAGATCTCACAGGGCAGGAAACTGAAGTCAGCCTGTAGATTCAACTAGGCCAGGAGTTGGTTTGCTGAAAGGGAATATATCTGGGTGTGGAAAGTGGAATTTCTCTAATGGCTGTGGAGAAATGCCTTCCAAGTTCAAGGGTAGCTCTTTTTGAAGGGAGCCTGAAAGAGAATCTGTGAGACAAAGAAAGGGGCTTCCTGGTTGCTTTGACTTGGCCATTTGTAAAACGAAAGTGGGGCTGAGGGAGGCAGGAAAGGGAAGAAGAACCCTCAGTTTGGAGGTTTGTGTGGGTTTTCTAACTTCTTAAAAATAGCATTTCTTTTACCACAGGGGCACAGGAACTTGTAAATAAGAACTGCCGGCAATAGTAAACAAATCCGTCTCAGCCCTTTTATCTGAAAAAAGTTTCTCTCTCTCTCTCTCTCTCTCTCTCTCTCTCTCTCTCTCTCTCTCTCTCTCTCTCTCTCTCTCTCTCTCTCATGCAAAACAAAATTTCCCCCTCCCCTTCAAGGCTTCTTTGCTGGTGTTTGTCCAGGAACAAACAGCCTTCTATATAAATGGTCTCCAAAAGTTCAGGAACAAAAAAGTGTCCACTGTCTGAGTACCCACAAAAACGACCTCTGCTGCATAGTGGGGCTTTTCTGTTCTGAATTTGTGCTCTGCTATCACAGTCCTTTAATTTCTCTGAACAGAGGGCTCTTTGGCAGAAGAAAGGCTGGGGGTGGGGAAGCCGCACTGGAATCATCTTTTTTTCCCCTTCCTTTGCTGTTTTCTTCCAGTCAGCAAGGAGTGCTTGAGTGGCTCTGATCTGCCCCAGCCTCTTGCTGAGGTGGGAGCCTTGAAGGGTTAAGGGAGGCCACCACCAGTTTCCCTGCTGAGTGGGCCAGCTAGACGACCCCACCTCAGAGCTGTTCATAGAAAAGAGACACCCACTCCTGACACCCTTTATCTCCTTTGGAGATTTTCCTTTTGCTGTGTGTTTAAAATGCTTTTCAGTGATGACTGTCTTTTTTAAGGCAGAGGTTCCCTTTAACCACTGGGAATCACTTTCAACCTGGTCAAAGGAAAGGAATGTTAGGGATGGGTGGGGTGGGGGCACAGGACGCAGACACTGCCACTACTGTTTGAGAGCCTGGAAAGAAATAATTGTGGTGAACTTTTAACAGCCCATTTCTTGATTTTCGTTATTTGGCTATTTGTTCGTGGATTGAAACTTTAATTTCATTGAATTCAGTTTGGCACACTTTGAGCAGTCTCAACAAAAGTCACATGCTTCCTCTGGTGGCCAGATTAGGGCCAGGGACAAGATGCACCATAGCCAGGCAAAATTTGACCTAAGCACAGTGAAGAATATTTAAATTTCACTTTTTTGGTATTGGAGATCCAATTATCCATGCAAAGCAAGTGTTCTATCATTGAACTAAATGTCTAGATCAAGATACCCTATTTAAGACAACTTTCAGATAAACATATGTGTTTTTTTAGCTAAAACTGCAGACAGAACACCTTCCTCTTGCCAAGGGGCTGATCTCTACACTGAGACTAAATAACAATGGTGTACCATCAGAGAGAGAGAGAGAGATGGTCAAAGTGGAGAGTCAGCGTGGACTTGGGCAGCAGAGGAAGAAGGCCTGTGGTGTAGGACGAGGGAGAAACAATAGAAGATGGTGCTTACCCTAGCATTTTCTAGTTCTGTGCTTGCTGGAGCTATAATCAGGACACCTTCAGGGAGTCACTGCACCTCTGCAGTCCACAACGTCCTGGCTCTATCCATTTCAAACCAGCAGAACCCTGAAGGTCCCACAGCAGAGTTCCTTGTCTGGGCTTTAAATCCTTCTTCACGGGAAACAGGGAATTTAATAGAGCCAAAAGACTGAGTTCCAGTTTGGGAGGGAAGACATGGACATGCATATCTTATGGAGCTGAGGATCATGGGAAGAAATGTGGGTAAGTGAAGTGTGAAGAGAGCCACCCACAATTCCGGTCTCACTACTATTTACTATTAAGTGTAGGTTGTGCCTGTCAGACGTGTTCTCTTCAGTCCAGGAATGTGTTTTGCCTTTCTCGTGGTCTTTCTATTCTTGTACCACAGACTTGGCATTTCCTTCTACTCCCAAATCTGTTCCATCCATCTTTACTCCAGGGGTCCTGGGGTGTCTTGCCATCACGACCCTGGGTCGTCTTCTCTGTCTGGCATCCAGGGCGCTGGTATAGGTGGTTATTTCCCATGAAGCACCAAATCACATTGCTGAGGAAGATCTTACCTCCCTTCTCCCTTTCTCTTTCTAAACTGGGTTCTTCGCGGACAGAGTGCTCTTGTTGTTGATTAGAATATGGGCAAGAGAAAGGAACGAAAGAATGTTAAATGGAACCTGAGAGAGAAAAGGAACCAGGGCTCTGTTCTTGCCTTTTTTAATGGGGTGTAGCAGCCCTAGCCTGCTGTTGGGCTTAGGAAAGTACACTAGCGTTAACTCTACATGGGTTGCGCTGCCCACATCTGATTTAGGCCTCTGGCTCCTTGCTGGGTAGTAAGGATTTCCTTCCCAGGACTCTTGGAAGGTGGTTATGAGCTATCTCCATTGCAGGACTCCCAGCTTGTATTGACTGTTGAAAAGCACCACAGGGCTGGTATGGACACTTGCTGCCAAGCCTGACCATCTCACTCCATATTTGTAAGGATGTCAGCAGTCATGAAGTTGCTAGAGAAGCTGATTTATTACGCTGTCTCTATCGTCCTGAGCATGAGGACAGAGCTGTGATACAAGGGTTCATTCATTTCTTCAGAGCTTCTTAAGTGGCAACACACTTCAGCATTGGGGCATCACTGAGCAATGCATGCCAGCCAGCGGTTTTCCCCCAAGAAGGAGCGATAGTGAATATAATTAATTATAGTGAAGGAAGGTCTGCCGGTTGCCTGGGAAGTCATATACAGAAGGTTACAGGAATGTATATTTGGGCTACTTAAGCTTCGTGGAGGATAGACTCTAAGACTCTAAAAGAGGAAGGGTTCATCAGAAGAAGGGTTACAAAGCACACACAACTTCTTTGGGCATAGAAGCATGACATTTTTGAGGAACTGAAAGAGGTCCAGCTTTGGCAGATTGTAGGCAGGATGCTGAGAGACAGGATTAGAGCGGCTACAGTGAACAGGGCCTTGTAAGCCATGCGCGTGAGTTTTGATTTTACCTTAAAAGGCAAAGGGAAGCCACTGTAAGGTTGTAAATGCTGTGTGTGTGTGTGTGTGTGTGTGTGTGTGTTTACACCAACAAGGCTGGAGTGTTAGAGGGTCCATCTGGTTGTTAGAGAAGAACAAGACAGGGTGGAGGGAGCCAGTGAGAGGTACTATGAGACAGACAAAGCCTATGAAGCCCCGACTACAACAGAGTAGAGATGGGCAAAGGGGTGAGCCGGGTGGGATGGTATTTGAGAGGGCTTGTGATGGTTGAAGAAGAAAAGTCAAGGATAGTCCTAGGCTTCTGGCTTTAAGTAATTAGAGGGACTATGGCATTCAATGAGGCTGGCAACAAGGGGACAGGGAGTATGCTGGAGGTGTGTGCACGTGTGTGTGGGCTCTTTGTTTTCTGCATGTTGAAATTGAAGTTCCTGAGGGGACAGCCAGGTGGGAATACATTTGGGAACACTGCTCATCAATGGCAAAGTGACAGCACAGGCTTGAGAAAATGTGTCTCTTATCTGTGTTTATTTATGCTGAAGTCTCAGATCTTTGGTCATAAGGAAAGAAATTTACTCAAGCTAGCTCAGTTAAAAGAAGATATTGCTCCAGCACAGCAGGCTTCAAAGAGCATTGCTCATGGGGAAGCCCTGAGCAGGGGGCAGCTCTTCTGAACTTTGCAGAGCAAAGTGGACCCTCTTTCATTTTGACTCCCCTCCCCCTGCATTGTAGCATACCAGGGCAGATCCATGGAGCTCCTACCCTCCACCAACTCCTGTTCTATCCCCTACCTGATCCAGTGAAAGTCTGGGCTGAAAAGATTACCTTAGGCTTTGCCACAGTGTGTCCTTCTCTTTATTCAAATTCTTGAAAACAAAGATCTAATTAGCCAGTAAGTGGGGCATTAGCAAGGGTTGTGGCTCCAAGGGCTCATTTTTGGTCCAACCAGTGATCTCTGTCTCTATGTGGTTCTCTGGTCTCTTTCCCTCCCTCCCCCGCCTCCCCCCACCCCCCCACTCTCTGTCTCTGTCTCTCCCTGTGTATTGAGTGTATATAAAGGGTGTAATTTAGCTGGCTGCGCTCTCTCTCTCTCTCTCTCTCTCTCTCTCTCTGTTGATTCAGTGTAAGGGGTGTGGTTTAGCATGTTTTAATACATGTTTAAGCTTTTGATGGGAATGTACAGAGTGTTGATATGTGCTTAGTTAAGTAGCATACCATGATGATTCTGTGTCTTTCATGAAACAGGAAGAAAGCCTGAGAACAGCTTCCCCATCAGTAACTTCTTGGCTGTCTTACCTATACTGTTGTTTTGGGGCTTCAGTTTCTTGGCTGTAAAATGGGTGATGCTAGGAGAGAGTTACAGGAGCTGCCACCAAGGCGAGCAGAGGGACGGGCTTGAGTAATTTCTTTTGGGCTTCTTTACACTGATTTGAACACCATTTGTAAATGCTCTGGCCTCATAACACAAAGGCCCCACGTGCTAAAGTCATGACTTTGGGGGTGAGCGCTGCACACATGGACTGGGCATGTGCACTCCATTCTGCATTAACCGTTACCTTATTTACCTTGGATTATCTTAGATTATTAACAAAAATTTAAAAAACCAATGGAATAAAAATGCCTCACAGCACTGGGGGGAATTCCTGCTGTGATATCAAGTATTTGTGACCAGGCATTTGCCACAGTGCCTTGCCAGCATCAGACTTACCGCTGCTTTCTGTACCCTGGGGTGCTGTCTTTTCAGGGAGCCTCACCTACATAGCCAATACTCCCTGTAACTGTGGAGGGTAGAGGCTATTGAAAAATAGTTTGCAGGTCTCCTGAGCTCTTCTGTTAAAGGAGAGGTGTTCACATCATTCAGATATTAATCTTTGCCCTCTGCTTCTGTGAGTGAGTGAGTAAGTACGTTGGCTTGCCTCTGTGGTGGCTTTTCATCAGTGTCCATGAAGCTCGTTCTGTGGTACACCACAGGAGAGCAAGCAGTGGCGAGCAGAAGCTTCTCCGTCCCCCACCTCCTCCTCCTCCATCTTCTCTGTTTTGGAGATCACATAGCCCAGGCAGAGGGCACATAAGCTGAGGTCCAGCCAGCCGAAAGAGGGGCTGTTTGATATGGTTCTAGCTTGTTCCCACATGGGTGACATCACATGTCCTTATTGATCCTGATTGGTCCAACCTGGATCAGGATCAGCCTGACACAGCTCATCATTTCTGACCATTATGGTCAGAAGCATGAGATTTGTTTCAACCATCAACTCTCCAAGGAAAGAGAAATGTTAGATGTCTCTTGTCTTTTCTTTCCTGTGAGCTTCCTCTCTTGCTACTTACTTGCAATACTTACACCCCTCTCCTGCCCCCTTCCCAGCAATACTCAATGAAGTCCCAAATCATTCCCAGGACCCCGAACCAGCCAGCAATTGAGTCACTCTGTCTCCAGACCGAGTGGAGGGTAGTGGACGAAAAGTGCCTTCCCCTGGTAAGATCTGAAGCCGGGTGTCTGTATTACAGGGCTCCTGTGTTGGGAGTCTCCTTTTAAATTACCCAAAGGCCAGTGATCAGAACTGCAGCTCTGGAGTTAGGACAAAGGAATAGAATTCTAGGATTTATTTGTGCTTGTGCAAGTAGTATGCATGTGCGCGCGCGTGTGCGTGTGTGTCTGTGTGTGTGTAGTTCACAATTCCCAAGAATTCCCACGTGAAGCCTGTTCCTTGTTTTTCACATCAGGTCCTTGCTTGATACCTTTGTTCCCCCAGCCGCTTGCCTTCCTCCCCCTAACAGCTGGACACATCACCATCCCATTTTTCTATTGGTTGTGACTGAAGTAGCTTGGGGTCAATTATTTCCCCAGCAATTGACAAAGAATCTTGATGAAGAGGAAAGTGACATTGTCCCTTAAACAGCCTTGCTCCCCCCTCCACCTCGACCCTCCTCCCTCTCCTTCTGCAAGGAGCCCAGCAGGGCAGTGGCCACTTGGTCTGGAGAAGTGAGTGGATAACATATGGGAAGTGCAGAAAAGATTTTTATTCAGAGGGAAAGGCAGAAGACCCAGAGGCAGCCATTCCACAGAGACTGCATGCAGGCAACACAGGCCTGATATTTTGTCTTTGCCTAGGTTCAACAGAAAATGTAAACAGAGTTTGGTTTTGTAGCTCTCCCTAACCCCTGCACCTCTATTGAAGATTTGGATCCTTGGCAGTCGCAAAGGGGCTATGGGTCCCCTAAGAGTAGTAAAAATGTGACCCTGGACCGCCCCAGAGCCTTTCCCCTCCCCCAGCTTCTGCGCTCAAAAGACCAGAACTCAAAGCCCCCTCCCTGGTCCATGCGCCTTAAACCTGTTGGTGGCTTTTGTTATTTTGACTGGGCCACTAGGTAAGCCAAACTAGCGTACTGGTTGAATGGACATTTGGGTCGGCTGGTACTTGGGGAAGACAAATGATTGATGGTTGTTAGGTGCAGGGCCCTAACTTCCCAGCGGGCTTTTTGCAACCCAGCTTCCTAGGAAAGGTAAACCAAAACAAGCAAACACCTCCTTTTGGAGCCCCCACTCCCACGACTAAAGGCTGCTCCAAAATTTTACCAGCACAAGGTACATTTGTGGGGAGAGTGGGTCCAGATGATGCAGAACATATTCATTCACTCGTGGCCTCCATCTATCTGCCATGTGGAGCACAGCCACCCGTGCCCAAATTCTGGTCTGGATCAGGCTCAGTTGAACCCCCGAGTTTTGGGTGGTGAGAGCTCACAGATTGCAGTGGGAGCAGAACAAACCTAAGGGAAAAGAGCATTTTTTCTTTTCTCTTTGGAAAGTTGTCCTTTCTGGGTACACAGTGACCCAGGGCAGGATGATAGGACACTGGGAGACCCTGGGGACACCCTGGTGGTGGATGGACTCCATGTCCAACTATGTTAACTCTTTGAGGAGGGCGCTTGTTCTCTGGTGCCCCTACCCCCCCCCCCCCCCCGCCAGGTCCCAGTTGCTGAGGGGCTGGGATACAGGTGGCTAAGAGTCGTCGCTGGGGAGGGGTCCCCCCATAGGACTGCCTTGAGATGCTGCGGGTGAAGGAGAGCGCCCTGCTGCACAAAGGCCACGCTTAATGGATTCTTGCAGATAAAAGAGCCCTGCTACCTTTCTTTCCTATAATGGCCCCTGAGGCTAAAGTCTTAAAGAGGAAACAAAAGGATTGTTTTACAGTACACAAGTGAAGCAGGCGGGCTGGAGGTTGGGAGTCAGCGTACTAAATACTGGGAGAGGATCTTATTAACCCTTCCCCTCCCGTAGCTTTCAGGTCTCCCTTGGCCTTTCATTCGTACCCAGTGGCAGGAACGCTCGGGGAGTTGGTCGTGCCTGGAAGGGACCGTGATAAGACCTCTGGCTAGCCTCCTTCCTTTCTCTGTTTTCCTGCAGAGTAACAGAGGGCAAAGATCAGGGGACCTCTTTTGCTTTGCTACGATTTCGGAAGGTAATCGGAGTAAAGAGGGACATTTCTCGCGGCCCGGCCCGGGGTGACTATGCAGAGCCACCTGGATTTTAGGCGGCCAAGACAGCCGCGCCTGGGCCGCAAGTAGCGTGCTCTGTGAGCGAGCGCCTAATGAGGTTTCAGAGAAGGCAGCGCTACTCCAAGAGCCCAGGCAGCCTGGAGATGCAGCGTGCACCGCACCTGGGGAGAACTCTGGGGTCTTCAAGTGTAGGCAGCCTCTAGGTGTGAATGGTGTGTGCACATAAGTATGTGTGCCTGCTTATTCCAGTGTCTCTGACAGGAAGTTCATATTTGCAAACTCCGATGCGGGTGGGTGTGTGGGTAGGGGGGCAGAAAGACAGACAGACAGACAGACACACACACACACACACACACACACTCACACAGACTTAGAGACAGAGAGTGAGTGTCGTAGTTTCTTCTGCATCCTGGCTTTTTTGTTCTGGCTCCAGGAGATTTGAAAAAAAAAAGTTAAATAGCAATTGGAGACAAATGATCTAAGGAAAAAAAAAAACCTCAACAACAAAAATGCCCACAGGGATGGTTTTTAAAACCCTTTATTATGGAAATCCATTGCTTACACAAAAAGGGAGAGAATGATATTTATTCAGTGGGTCTTCAATTTGAGGGTGTATCAGAGTAGCTGAGCAGAATCCTCTAGGGGGCTTGTTAAAACACAGATTGCTGGGCCCTAGCCCCAGAGGTTATTTTATTTGGGAGACCTGGGGTTGGCCCCAGCTTGAGACTTTGCAACTTGTTAGAATTCCCAGGTGCTGCTTCTGGCTGCAGAGATCCTTATGTAACCCTCTCCTGGCTTCAGCGTGTGTAGCAAGTTCTCCATGATGATGCCTCGGGCCCCCTCCCCCAACTTGCTTGGTTTGCTAGAGGGTTTTAAAGCAAATCTCAGTTATTCTGTTGTTTCACCCCTGTGGGGTGATTTTTAATTCAGTGGTTAAATAGAGGGGACTGTGAACTATGGGAAATCGTAGAAAAGCTTTTCATAAGCTTCCAGGAAGTCTCACTGCCCTTCTGGTCATGTCACTGGGGAGGAGTCTAGCACCTCTCTATTAAAAACCATGCCTGTCAGTGTATGTGTGAGACTCTGGGCTCCACCCCACCTCACCCCTCCCAACTTTAACCCACGCCCAAGGGAATAAAAGCAGCAGTGCTCTCTTGTTGGTGCTGTGGTCCTCAGCTCTCCCTAACCTCCATCCTCAGTGTGTCCACATGTACTGATATGGCTTTCTGGTGCTCTAAAGTGTTTTCCTAACAAGATACCACAAAGGATGGGCTTCTGAGCTATTTTGAATGCTCATACTCTTCTTAGGGATGCTGGGTTCAGACTCTAAGAGTACTTCTGGCCTACTTCTCTGTCACTTTTCAAATTCTTTATTGGAAAAAGAGACCTCAGTCTCAGCTCCTGCGCACAGCCTTCACTGAAGCCCATGAGCAGGTCCTGGCACGGTCTGGCGCTGTGTCTTTCTTTTGCTCCCCAGAGCCACTGAGGAAAACCTTACATTCCTCTTGATTTGTCTCCAATGTGAGGCCTCTGCTCACACTCTTTGACTTTCCACTGGGCCACTTCTAAAAAGATTCTTTGCTCTCACCCTTCCCTGGCTTACTTAGGACTCCTTTGACCTCACCCGAACCTTATCATTTTGGATGCCACCCACCCCACCTCAAGCTTACTCTCAGACAAGCCTCGGTGAACTCCCAGGAGGTTAGATGGTCACTTTTATCTGATGGCGGTCCTCTCTCCTTTCCAGATTCTCCAGGAAGTCATACAAATGTTTCCTTTCTCCATCTGCTGCTGGAGTAAAGCTCTGGGGACGGTGCTCACTCCAGGGCCCCAGAGCTTTGTTCATATTTTCATGCCGCCTCATGTTTGTGTGTTTTCCTTCCTGGAATCAGCTGTCACTTTCTGTTTTCTCCTGGGTCCCTCCGCTTGCCTTTGCTTTTCTAGCCTTTCTGAAAGAAGATGCAAACAGCACATGTTTGCTCCGCTTTGGGTCCTTGTGCACCCATTTTGTTTGGTGGCCTGTCTGTGATGCTGGCTGATGGAGCAGTTGTGGTCAGGAAAGGATGGAGACCACCACGTGGTGCTGGGTTCTAGGCTGCTTTGATCAACCTGAACCTCTGCTAGGTGCCAGGCACTGTTTGGAGGCTTGTAGCATTGAGCAAATCAGACATGTTCCTGCATTTGACCAGCCCTCCTTCTTGCCTGGTCCATGCCTGTGGATTCAGCCACTAATGGATCAGAAATATGTGAAAAAATTTCATCTGTACCAAACATATACAGACTTTCTTGTCATTATTATCCTCTATACATTATAACGAATTTGTTTTACATTATAACTAATTTACATTATACTAGGTCTTATTGGTAACTTCGAGATGATTTGAAACAAGTCTTCTTAAACAGTTTCTACCCAGGGCCTCTTCTGTTCAATAAATTTTTATGTGGCCCAAGTATATAGGTATATAAAACAAACATAAATTTCAAACCATTATTTGGGATACATTTAACTTAATTATAGTTATTAAATGTGAAAGCAACAGGGCAGTGGTGACACTTGCCTTTAATCCCAGCACTAGGAAGGCAGAGGTGAACAGAGCTCTGAGTTCAAGGCCAGCCTGGTCTACAGAGTGAGTTTCAGGACAGCCAGGGCTACACAGGGAAACCTTGCCTTGGTGGGGGCAGGGCTAATGAAAGTAAGTTTACGTACTGATGGAATGGTGGGATTATTTATTACCACATACAGAAGGTAATATTAGCTGAATATTTTATAGTGCAGGGCTTAGAGCATCCTCAATGTTTTTCCAAGTTGATTGATATTTTGATTTTATAATCATTAGTGCTAAGAATGCTGTTTTACATAAATATGGGTGCAATGTACAAAATGACAGCAATATGTTTAGTACCACTTCAGAAATGATTGGAAAATGTGTTCCAATTCTAAGCCAAAATTGAGCTATATTTCATGATATTCAAATTAGCAATTCAAAGCAGCAAATTGTCATTGTGTTGTTGTTGTTGTTTTGAGACAGGGTAGCCCTGGCTGTTCTGGATCTTGCTCTGTAGACCAGGCCAGCCTTGAACTCACAGAGCTCTGCCTGCCTCTGTGAGTGCTGAGACCAAATAAAGGTGTGCGTCATCATGCCCCACACATGTCAAGGGGCGGTGACTTTTACATCTTTAAGTATTAATCTGACTTTTACATACTGAGGAACGGTAGTAGGAAAATATTCAAAAACTTTGTTTGGTAATTAAATAAATTTTTTAAATTGCCAAATTAATAATCAAATAATGCCAGAAAACCTTTTATGTATATCAAAGACACCATAATGAATAACAGCAGGGTCAAATCTGAGCCAAGGTGTGGCTGGCAACGTTTGGTGGGTTTTGTGTTTTGTGTTGGTGTTGTTGGGCACAGACATGTGCTGCACAGATATTGTAGTGCATGTTCAGAGCCAAGTGTACAGTGAAGATGTGGCATCAGAGGGCACTGTCAGAAATGCCTCAGATTCCATACACGCTTGTCTTCAATTGATTTTCATTTATTATGTGCTCAGAAATCTTCTACTTTTGCCTAAGGGTCCACAACTCTGCATTCAGTTTAGTGATTGTACTGGCTGGTTTTGTGTCAACTTGACACAAGCTAGAGTTATCACAGAGGAAGGAACCTCAGTTGAGGAAATGCCTCTGTGAGATCCAGTTGTAAGACATTTTCTCAATTAGTGATCAAGGCGGGAGGGCCCAGCCCATTGTGAGTGGTGCTGTCCCTGGGTTGGGGGTCCTGGGTTCTATAAGAAAGCAGGCTGAGCAAGCCAGGAGAAGTTAGCCAGTAAGCAGCATCCCAACATGGCCTCTGCATCAGCTCCTGCCTCCAGGTTCCTGCCATGTTTGAGTTCCAGTCCTGACTTCCTTTGGTGATGAACAGCAGTGTAGAAGTGTAAGCTGAATAAACCCTTTCTTCCCCAACTTGCTTTTTGGTCATGGTGTTTTGTTGCAGCAAAAGAAAATTTAACTAAGCCAGTGACACTGTAAAGGCCAAGGCCCACAGTTCAAGACGCTGTAGTTTAAAGCATAGGAGAGGATGTGTCACATGCAGGCTATGTGCAAATACTGCATCAGTTTATACAATAGGCTTGGGCATCACAAGATGCTGAGGTCCTCAGGAGTTTCTGAGGATACTGATGGAGAAAATGTAGCCATGAAGATGATATAGTTTAGTCTGCAAGGCAGTAAGGGACCTGTGTAAAGTGCAAAGTGCCCAAGTGAAAACCAAAACAATGCAGGATTTGCGCTGCTATTTTTAGACTCTGCGACCAAGAAAGGCTTCTTAACTACAGGAGTTACTCTGAGGAAAGTCTAGAGGCCAGGGAGAACATCTTTTGGGTGAAGGCATCAGTGGTAGAACCTGATGAACCAGGTGAGAAGTTACATGGAAAGGTGTACCCAAAGATAGATGCTTGCCTTCTCAAATAGCAGTTGTTACAATCTCTGAATTACTCTACCGCTCTAGTGTCTCAGGTGGCTTTGATGTTTGGTTTTCCAGTTACCCACTTCCTTTCCTCAGCTCTAGTGTAGAGGAGGTGAGGTGGGAGGGAAGCTTGGCTTCTTATTCTCTGGGGAAGCCTGATGAAGCACCGTGGGTGGGGCTAGGTGACTGTTCCTAGCTCTGGGTTCTGGTGATCTCAGCACAGGAAGAGCTAATTCTAATGAAAGAAGGTGACAGTGGTCATCAGAGTCCCAGGAGAAAGGGGACAAACCGAGGCAAAAGCTGAAACTAGGTTTTAACCACAGCAAAAAAGTGCTGGTGTTCACTACAGTTGCTGACTTTAATGAACAGCAAGCATGTGAGGTGCCATGCTCCTTAGTAGGCCAGAATCCCATGTGTTCAACAGGCAGTTGGCGCTATGGAGCCTGCCCTTGGTCTTACTGATTGATCATCATTACTTCCCAGCCCTCCAAGCCATCCTTGGTACTGGGCTGCAGTTGGCAGAGACTCCTTCTCCCAGTTTTGTCTGCAAGTGGCCATGCTCCTTGAGTTGCTACTTCCTTTTGAGGAGAATAAGGAAAAATGGATTTTTTTTAAACTTTCTCATCTCTTGGTGAGGGGCCTTGTGAACCTTTCCCCTAATGTCCAACTGCTTGGCTTTCTGCATTCTCTTTGTTGTTGTTTAAGACTGGCTCCACTGACATATAAGAACACCTGCCGCTTCCCCCAGGGCTGACAGGGGAAGCTGTTGTTCTAAATCCAAAGCAAACACTAGTGCCACTGGGCAGCTGGCCTCCCCAGGAGCACAGGTGAATGGCGGGGAGGGGGGACAGTGGCTTACTTGTCCTGGAAAGGGGCCATTAGAGGTCTGATCCCCAGGGACTGGCTTCCTCTTCCAGCTTCCCTGGAGCAGCTGTGCTGAGGAGGAAGGGTGCAGAATTGACTCCGTTTTGGAAGAGTGGAGAGGCTGTCATCTCGTCTTCTCTTTTCAGGAAGATCTCCAGGGGTGGGTGGGAGGCAGCAGTTCCACTCAGCCATGTGTCCCCAGCACGCTCTCACACAGCATCTTAAGCGACCGGCTGGCCGGAAGGGAGACAGTGCTGAGGGAGAGGATGTGGTTATTCTTCAAAACCCTAGTTCTGTTAAAGGACTTTAAAAAATGGTTGCAAAACACACTCACATTACAGTTTAATACATTTATGCCCATTAAAACATGGCGATCATGAACATTGTGTGTGTGTGTGTTTCTGGGTATTACTAGATACAAGAGGTGGAGTTACACACTACACTTACATGGTCAATGGTTGTCTAGTGAGGTTTACCAATAAAGATACCCTATGTCCCTGTACTGGCTTTATAGGGTTGCCATAACCAAGTGCCAGAGGCACATTGAAGTTTATATCATACAGTTCTGAAAGGCTGGGAATCCAAGGTCAGAGTGTTCATGGTTGCAGATGTCTGTCTTCTTGTGTCTTTCCATGACTTTTCCTTCTGTGTCTGTCCCATGCTCCTTTATAAACTTGCCAGAGATCATGACTTATCCAAAATGACTCTATTAACATCACCTCTTTCAAAGGCCTTGCCTCCATATTCCTCATTTTTGAATAATTGGAGTTAGGACTTTAACATAGAAATGTGTATGTGGAAGGACAGCAGACCTCTGACTTGAGACCCTTATGCCTTAACCATCCATCAACGACATGGCAGGTGTCCGATGTGCCTGGCCACGTGATGGCTTTCCACAATTAGTCTCACCCTGATTACTTCTTCAAGATGAAGAGCACCCAACTATAAAACTAAAGCATGCAGCGCTGTGGAGTTAAGGTAACTACATTGGTTTCTCGGCATGGAAGGTGTAACGTAGTGGTGGAGTAATTTCCTGAAATAAAATGACTAAAGGAAAAACACTTTCTGTTTCATGAGTTTTATTGTTGTGTGTTGTTCCATCACCCTTATCATTAAAAATTACGGGCACAGATGTTACTTTTAGTATAGACTCGTCATAGTCTCCTCATGTTGGAGTAAGAAGCCCAGATCCAGGGCAGGGGGACAGAGCAATTTGCCAAGGCCTGCCCAGACTCAGCCAGAATCTACTTGCTCTACTGGGCAGGTGAAAGCCCTTGGGGTTGGGGGTTGGCCTGCTTCTTGGACTTATACAGACATCGAAAAGAGACTGTAGTTATTAAATGAGATGGCCTCTGATCACGAGTTGGGACTTTTTTACTTTTCTCAGAGAATACTTGCCTTTGTTTGTTTTTCTGATCAATCTTGAAACCAGTAGTGCCGACTCCTCCTCCGCACCCGCCACCCACTGGCTCCACCCACTGGCTCCCTTCACAGCTCCACCCACAACACCCACTCGGGCAAACAAGAACAGAGAAGGCTCCGGCTTTCTTCCTGATTCTGGCGAATATGCTGTAACCCCTTCTTTATAGAGAACAGCATAAACGGCCCACTACAGCGCTGCTGGCTTCAGCAGGAGGTGTGGGTGGGCTGGCTTTTCCTGGCTCGCCACTGGATCACCTCCACCCAGCTGCTCCAGAAATCTCCTGACAAGGCTCACTCGGGAAGTGCTGCCCGGTGTGCAGGAATTGGCCTGGCTGTCACCAAGCGTTTGCAGCAAACACCAATCTGAATTTTGAAAGTCTGATGTGAACAGACATCGTAAGTTGCACCAATGTCACCCGAAGGCCAACTAGTGACTTCATTAGTCAACTGTTTCCTTATTGCAATTAAAATGAGGATGGCCAGATGTTTATTTAGGTTTAAGGAAGGATGCAGTATTGTTTGATACGCGAGAGAGTACTGAATGTGTGTGTTAAAGCGATTCCCCAGGGTTCTGAGATAGAAGGTGTATTTCTCAATGACACCGACTCCCTTGGCCATTCCTTACTGTCAAGATCCAACTTGCCATCTGCTCTGAGATGCCCTGGGTCTCTGCCCAGGATTGTCTAGCAGAACACACATTCGCGGCTTTGCCTTCCCTTCCTATTTCCCAGCACACAACACTACCTGCTGTTGCCTCCCTTGGCTTCTTCAAAACACACTGCACTCGCGAGACATGATTTCTCTTCTAGCTTAGCAACAGTCTGGAATGGTTTTTGTTTTTTGGGTTTTTGTTTGTTTGTTTGTTTTTGTCTCCTTTTGGAGTAGCACCATTAATCTCAAATCCTTTTCTTTGGAGATTTTATTTTTTAAATTGTGCTAGAATACATACCACATAAAGGTTTATCATTTTCACCACTGTTAAGGGTACAGTACAGTTCAGTGGCACATTGTGTGTGGCATTTACAGTGTGGTACAACCATCACCATCATCTACTCAGGAACTTTCTCATGAACTCAAATACAAACTCGATACACATGAGCTGTCTGCCCATCCTTCTTTGCCCCAGATCTTCAATGCTACTTTGTGAACGAGCCTAGTCCAGGCATCTCATGCAGATGGAGTCATCCGTAGCTGTGCTTCTGTGACTGGCTACTTCATTTAGCCTAAGGTCTTCAAGACTTACCCATGTTGTACCATGCTTGAGAATTCCACTCCTTATCAGCGTGCAGCGTCCGAGCCATATATATATTTTTTAATCTATTGATGGATCTTTGTATTGTTACCATCTGTCAGATGTTGGGTAAAATGCTAAGAAAAACAACTTGCAAGGATCTTTTTGAATTCCTTCATTTTGTTAATGGTTTTGGGTCTATTCTCAGTAGGGGACGCTGGATCGTGTATCATTCTGTATTTAATCCTGAGGTTTTTCCTAAACCAAACCATTTTTAAACACCTCCTCACAGGCCAGTATCTCCACGAGTGGAGTGACCATATATTTCTTGGTGAAAGAAGAACCACTTCTCTGAAGGGAGGGAACATCAGAAGTCTTGGGGAACCACCCCCTTCCTTGATGAATAAGCTAGCTGGGAAAGGATTGGCAGAGCCCCCTTGCCAGACAAGAAGGACACAATCCTGTTCCTATACTTAGCACATTTGTCCGCCTGATTGGCTTTACCTAAACACTCTAAGCAGCAGTTTCGAATGAGAAAAGTGTTTGCTGAGTGTATTAGGGTTTTACTGCTGTGAACAGACACTATGACCAAGGCAAGTCTTATAAAAAAACATTTAATTGGGGCTGGCTTACAGGTTCAGAGGTTCAGTCCATTATCATCAAGGTGGGAGCATGGCAGTATCCAGGCAAGCATGGCGCAGGAGGAGCTGAGAGTTCTATGTCTTCATCCAAAGGCTGCTAGTGGAAGACTGACTTCCAGGCAACTAGGGTGAGGATCTTATACCCACACCCACAGTGACACACCCATTCCAACTAGGTCACACCTATTCCAACAAGGCCACACCTTCAGATGGTGCCACTCCCTGGTCCAAGGATATACAAACCATCACACTGAGTAAGTAAAATGTGCCATGTACACACATTATGACTTGGTTTCTAATGACAAGAATGCTTAAGTTCTTTAGCTACTGAGACAACGAAATAAGACAATGTTGTAAAATACTTGGCATCATTCCTGTTGTAGGTGATCTTTCAATCAGCATTAGCCACTGCTGTTATTATTACCGTATTTCTAGATGAAGGGGCCCAGACTCCTGGAAGCTAACAGTTAATGTGGCGGTTTCATAGTATTCATTTGGTTGGTTTTGAAATCTCTATGGCTGGCTTTCTATTTCTACAGTATGGTTGACATGGCTCAGGCTGTGATCCTCAGTGTATTTTGCTTGTGATATCTCCTTTTTCTACATCTCCCTTGGTCTGCTTTCTGTGGGCATAACTAAATAGTACAGCCTGGGTAGTGTACAAAGAATAGAATTTTATGAATATTCTGAGCACATAGGAGCGTGACTGGAACCAGATGAGGAACTTCTGCTCTATCAACAAGTGGGCTTTTTAAAAAATATACTTTCTAACCAGAGCAGCACTGTTCATAAATGTAGTTTGCTGGTAATTCTTTGATGCAGCCACAGTCTTTGAATAGTAGAGTGACATGGCATCATTTTACTTTGCTAAGTACTTACCATATGGCCTTCAGCAAGCCATCACATTGTTCTACATGTTGGGGTCTACCACTGGAGGTGTCATAGCACATGTATAAGGCTTGTGGTCAAAGCTATGGAAAACATGCACGTGAATACTTATGGTGGAGTTCTCAGTGCAGGGCAATTTCAATAGCCATCAATGTAAAGACATAGAACATGAGATGGGCCAATAGCATCAGCACACAACGCCAGGGTGCTTCAGTCTCTAAGTGAATCTCCATTTCTTAGATATTGTATGTAAGGAAAATGCAAGGCTTTGAACTACTCAAATAGTGTTGCTGCCTTTCCTCGCATGCCCAGGAAAATGATCATAAAGGAAAAGGTGAAGCATCGGGGCTGCCTCTCCTCTTGGAAAGGAATAAAGGATCTGGAGATGCCCTGCTCTGCCTGGGAGTAAATGACAGCGACAGCTCACTTACCTAGTCAAATCCAAAGAGTCCCAGGAAGAATCGGTTCCTTTGGAAATGCAAACTCATCCCTGGCAAACAAAACAGAAGTTGAACTGCTTTTCAGAGACACCACCCTCCACTGATCTTTGGAAGGGAAGCAGCATCTTTAACCCTTGGGATTTGAGCTGGTGGTACCTGAGAGTGTCAGTTTGTCTTCCCAGGTAAACTAGTTATTCATATCCTTATACAGGGCACCTGACATAACTGATCCGCGTGAAGGTGCCAACTCCAGGAGTCTGCAACCTACCTACTTGTTGTAGCTTGACCTAACTTTGTTTTGAAGCTAGCCTTGATGATGTTCAGAATTGCACAATGCGCGGTGGCTCACAGCTCATGGAATCTCCAGCCCTTCTTTAGGAACAGTCTCTCCCACAATTTTACCAAGTTTACTGTACTTTTAGGGTTTGAAGAAGGCTGTTGGTGACATCCTCCAGATTGGTTAGATTCCTGTCCCAGTGGACTGACAAAGGTTTGATTCCTGTGACTGACTTAAATCTTAATGGTTGTGAATTATTGACAGTTCTATGTGAAGTAGTCTTTACTCCAGTCTTTTTTTTTTGGCCCTTACAGTCTTCTCTTGTACCATATAAATACCAGCACTTAGTGTGTTCCCGAAAGGATTCTAAGCCCTTTCCTGTTAGGAGAAGGCTGATATCAGTATTCCTCCTACACAGACATCGATGGAGTACAGAGGAAACTCACTGGCTGGTTTGTAATAACTGCAGAGGTGACTTTACAACTAAGCACCTCAGCAGCATCCGGATGACCTCTTCCCAAACACAGAACCCTAGATGGGAAACAGACCCCATTCCTCCCCACTGGACACTGTCTCCTAGCCATCTATCCATCCTTGCCCTAGAGATGGAGCTGATAGTCCATCTGGAATCAAGGTCCCTGCTTGCCAGCATTCTTGAGGGTCTTGCTCTGTGAAAATGCTCTTTCTCCTGTGATCTACCCACTCCTATACTCTGGTATCTTTCATATTATGAAGAAAAGCATATTCCACTCCAGCCTTGAGTCATCTTTAATTCACCTCCTATCTTATATGATGACTTTCTTTGTAGTTTGGCTCCATCACTGGTATCCATGACATATGGTCTTTCCAAGGCCTCAGTCTGTCTTCTGTCTTCTGCTGCAACCCACAGAGCTTTGGGATTGACATAGCTGGAGTGACAATACATACAGAAAACTGTCTTAGTTTGGGTTTCATTGCTGTGATGAGATATCATGGCCAAGACAAGTCTTATAAAGGACAACATTTAATTGGGGCTGGCTTACAGGTCCAGGGGTTCAGTCCATTATCACCATGATGGGAACTGTGGTATATGGGTAGACTTGGTGCTGAAGAAGAAGCTGAGAGTTCTACATCTTCAGGCAGCAGGAAGAGAATGCCACACAGGGTGGGACTTGAGCATCTGAGATCTTAAAACCCACCTCCATTCCAACAAGGCCACACCTCCTAATAATGCCACTCCCTATTGGCCAAGCATTCAAACACATGAATCTATGGGGGTCATCATTTCCATTTAAACCACCACCACAGAGATCAGATGGGCAGTGTAGTGGGCTTTAATGAAGACATACCAGCAGCCTGGAAACTCATTGTCTCTGTTCCCATGATTCTGGGCATTGGAGTCCTTGATGTGGCAATGTTCATGTCAATAATGCACATTCACTTAGGGTTTCATCTACACCGAACAGTCTTCCAAATGGGGACTTGTCAGTGCTCCCCACTCTCTCCTGCTAGACTCACTTCTTTTGGCTTCCCCACAATCTGTATAGTTCTGGGCTGTTGTGCTGATTAGTTTTATATGCCAACTGGATTGGGCAAATGTCATGCTCAGACAGGATATTTCTGGATAGTCTAAGGAGGTAAGAATTCATGGAGGAATGCTGCTTACTGGCTTTCTCTTCATGGTGCCTTCAGCTTGCTTTTTAAAATACAACTCAGGACCACAGGCCTAGGGATAGCACTGGCCCACATCAGTAGTTAATCAAGAAAATGCTTTACAGACTTTGCCTACAGGCCGTGATGGAAGCATTTTGCCTATTGAGGTTCTCTCTTCCCAGATGACTCTAGTTTGTGACGAGTTGACAGGAATCTACCTGCACAGTGTGGATGCTAACATTTATTTAATCATTTTCCATTTGATGTGCTGTTTGTATACTTCCCAATCTGAGCGGCTGTTCATGAAACTTCTAGAAACAGGCTTTTGTGTTTATAAGTTTTCATTTTTTTCCCTTGAGTAAACTTTGAAGAAATCTGAGTCACATGGTAGAGTGTGGTTAATTTCCTAACAGTTTTTCAACCTGGCTGTTGTTCTGTGAGGCATTCTCATGAATGATGGATGAGACTTCCATTCACTGCCTGTCCTCGTCGGTACCTGCTTGTCTGGTTTTTAAGTTTTTAGCCATCTTGATACTGTGTGTTTAGGAGGGGTGGGAAGTAGGTAGAGAGGTGAGTCATTGGTAGTTAAGTTTCGCTGGTAAGTCTGTGGTTCAGCTCCTTTCTATTCTGTCAGAGAATGATGTCAGAGAATGATGACATGCCGTACTCTGAAGCCCTGGGGTTAGCTGAGCTGGATGGACAGTGTTCCTGGGTTTTGCTCCAGTTGTGTCAGCTGCCAGTTCCTGATTCTAAGGAGGAATGAAGGATCCACACTTTGGTCTTCCTTCTTGATTTTTTTGTGTTTTGCAAATTGTATCTTGAGCATTCTAAGTTTCCGGGCTAATATCCACTTACCATTGAGTGCATATCAAGTGACTTCTTTTGTGATTGGGTTACCTCACTAAGGATGATATCCTCCAAATACATCCATTTGCCCAAGAATTTCATAAATTCATTGTTTTTAATAGCTGAGTAGTACTCCATTGTGTAAATGTACCACATTTTCTGTATCCATTCCTCTGTTGAGGGTCATCTGGGTTCTTTCCAGCTTCTGGCTATTGTAAATAAGGCTGCTATGAACATAGCATAACATGGTGGAGCATGTGTCCTTATTACCAGTTGGAACATCTTCTGGGTATATGCCCAGGAGAAGTATTGCTGGGTCTTCCGGTAGTACTATGTCCAATTTTCTGGGGAACTGCCCCATTCCTGTCTTGATCCTTTTTCCCATCACTGCATCTGGCCACTGACCACATGCTAATAGTCAAATGTGTTATCTTTGGCCTGCATTCTGTCTTGAGGCTCAGATTCAAGCATTCATCTCCATCTTTAGAGCCTCAAGTTAGATACTATACTGTTTTTCTTTTGCTTCCTAATAAAATTATTACATTTTCCATGTCTCTCACCAACAGCTAGTTCTCATCTCACCAGTTCCATAGGTCTGGATAGGGCTGCATAAGGCCTTAGTTGGGTTATGTCTTCCTCTTGTCGTAGTTGATTTGGGTGGGCCTGCACTTTCTAAGTCACTTAGGTAATTGGCAGAGTTGTTTCCTTATGGCTATGGGACTTCAGCCTACAGAAGTCAACGTAAGATTCCAGAGGCTGATCTAGGTCCCCAAGGTTATCTCTAGTCCACCTAGCTAAGAGAGCGCCTATATATCATGGTACAATTACAAGAGGGACATGTTGTTACCTTTGCCATATTCCATTAGTTGGAAGCACTAGTCACAAGGTCTGTATGGGAATTAAAGGGGGCAGGGGAAGGAGGGGGAAGGGAGGATAGCCCACGTCTGGCCAGAGTTCCTCCTATGCTCTGGGCAGGCAGACACCAGAGGGCTGCCAGACGCTTTCCACTCAGCCCCGGGTGGGCATCTAAGTCACTGACCCCACTCTATGGTGGGGGGGGGAGTTGACAAGGAGCAACCCCCGTCTGGGGCCCTGGGATGACACCCTGTAGTCATGAGGTTATGGGAGAGAGAGCTGAGGGAGAGAGGTTCCCACACAGGCAAGAGTAAGCACAGCGGGCCTTGATGAACAGAGACAGTCTATGGTTTTAGAGCTTTATTGTAGAAAGGCAAGGGAGGAAGAGAAAAGGTGAAAAGAGAGTTAGAGAGAGAGAGAGAGAGAGAGAGAGAGAGAGAGAGAGAGAGACCAGCCAGCCATGGCCAAGAGGAGAGAAGCGGAAAAGGGAGAGAGAGAAGAAAGGCTAGAGAGAGAGAGAGTAAGAGGGAGAGAGTGAGAGGGGAAGAGAGAGGAGAGTAAGGGGATTAAGAGCAAGAGAGTAAGAGAGTGAGGAGGGGCCAAACAGCCCGTTATTTTTACTGTTTCTAGGTAACTGGGGAGGTCTAGCCTGAAGCTCAGAAACTTGGGACATTGCCTACATGACTAAAAGCCATGCATCTCCTGTGGGGGAGGTGGGGGCTGTGGGGGCGGTAACTTCGACAGGAACCAGAGTTCTAGGAGACATGAGAGAACTCTTTCTGTCCCATGTAGGTGAATTATTACCACCAGGTCCTGGGGTTCAACATCTAGCCTCAACTGGAAACCAGGCTGTTAGTGCATTGTCCCATAGGTCTGCCCACTCTCCATGGCAGAAGGGTTTTTTTTTTTTGTTTTGTTTTGTTTTTTTTTTGTTTTTGTTTTTCGAGACAGGGTTTCTCTGTATAGCCCTGGCTGTCCTGGAACTCACTTTGTGGGCCAGGTTGGCCTCGAACTCAGAAATCTGCCTGCCTCTGCCTCCCGAGTACTGGGATTAAAGGCGTGTGCCACCATGCTCAGCTCTCCATGGCAGAAGTTTAGTTCAGGGTGTGAACATCAAGAGGCAGGGAAATCAAGGACCAACCTGGTAATGCAGATATCAACAAGCTTTTTTAGCATACCTGTAGTGGGATTCCTTACCATCTAACTACTGTGTCCTCCTTCCACAGATCCCGCCGGAGGAGATGGTATCCAAGAGCCAGTCTGGACTCCCTCCTCTGGTCAAGTTCATGTATCAGCAAACATCTAGGCCTGCTATTTTGTCTCTTCGATACCTCTTGATCCCTTTCTTCTCTTCACTGCCAGGCTGCAGCTGCCACCTGCATGACCCCATTATTTTTCCCCCTTCTATCACTGGCCACAGCTACACTGTAGAAAGGAAGTTCTGATTACAATGCACCTTTATATTGCACTTGAAGCTTGTGTCTCCCAGGCCTTAGGAACCATCAGACCCTCTGCTCCTCAACTTTTATGTTCTTTGCCCTGTTTTCTGGAAACCATCTTTTGTTTTCTTTTGTTTATTAGGACAAAGCTCAGCTCTTCTTGGCCTTCCTTCCAGAGAATCCGCTCTCTCAGTTGCCTAGGTTAGCTCCCTGGTTTCTGCTCACAGCTCTCGGACCTTCATGTCAGGGACACTCATGTACCCCGTCGTCCTTTCTCAATTGCATGCTCTTATTCTCTTCTGAGCTAGAAGCCCTGTGAGACAGGAGGGGGCATCTTCATAGCTAGCATGGGTTTCTCAGCACCATGAGCTCTCAAATAATTGGCAAGTGAAGAAAATGATAGATGGAGCCTTGGCTCTCAGTCCACCCTTAAAAATATCTCCAGCCTTCCCTCACAGCAACACACAGCACTTGCTCCTGCCGGGCTCCATTCCAGTTGGCAGACCTTTGTAAATCGAAAGTAATACGATAATAGAGGCACCTTTGTTTAGGGTAATATTTCTTTCCTATTATGGCCAGTTCAGTCCCAAGACATTTCCTGATGTACTCAAGTGACATCAGAGCCAGGATGTCACCTATTTCCTCTTATGCCATGTTTGTCCTTTTGCTGTGTCATTAGAGTTCTGTAAAAGTAGCTGACCAACAGCAGTACATAGAGTCCCCTGTGCTGCCTGGGAACTGTCCACCCTATGGGGAGGTCCACAGCTGCTCCCGGACATTCCAAGAGATGCATGCTCTCATCTTCTGGGAACAGAAGGGGCATTTGTTCCCTGAGCCCACTCTGGAGGGACAGCTGAGTCCCCAGTCCAGCCAGGTCAGCCTGTCCCTGAGCGTCAGGGTCTAGTTTCACACAACAAGTGATTGAGCTTAATTGACAGGTGTGAAGTATGTTCTTTCTAACCCCACTAGATTCACTTCTGCCTGTAGGGGTGAAACAAACTCACTTGGGAGCCCAATTAGCATATCGTGTGTGTGTGTGTGTGTGTGTGTGTGTGTGTGTATGTGTGTGGAGAGAGAGAGAGAGAGAGAGAGAGAGAGAGAGAGAGAGAGAGAGAGAGAGAGAGAAAGACAGATGTGTTTCTGTGAGAGAGTGCTTGGAAAGAGTCTCAGATACAGAGAGTCAGAGATGGAAACAGAATCTCCAAAGGGAGAGGGGAGGGGCAGAGAAATAGACAGAAGGCAGCAGGGGATGAGAGCCGCAGAAAGCTGCGGCCTGGCGGAGAGATAGTCAGATAAGAGAGCTGGGAGCGTATGCACATGGGCACCGCTGGTGGCCTTTTAGGTGGGTTAAGTGCACACAAATGGAAAATGGGGTAGGGTAGAATGTCAGTCCCATCTGGAGGACCATGTGTGAGGTAAGGACAAAATGAGCATCTGTATAGTTGTTAATGTATTCCCAGGGGCTGGCAGGGGCTGGGGGATTCTGGAAGGGAGAAGGACTAAGTGAGATGAGACTGCAAGGTTTGCATTTCTGTGGCAGAAGGCATCTGCCTCAGCCCCAGTCAGCTCTCTTGCACACACATGAGGCCGGGACATGCTAAAATAAACCTAATCATGATGCTGGGGCTGGGATACTCCAGAGAGGAAGGAGAACTAACTCTACATGGAGAAAAAGAATTCTCTGGGATGTTTTGAGGGGGCCCTAGCATAGAAGGAACCAGAAAGCCCAGGCAACACTCAAATAAAGCCTTTTGGGACTGTCTACTGGCTTCTGAACACATGGACTGGGGACAGGTGTCACATCTGCCCATTCCTTGTGCTTCATGGATTCTCATTGGGTGGAAACATCATCACCTCCATTGTGGGGCTGGAGATATGATGCATAGAGAAGTTAAACAACTTCTAGAACACGGTGCCATTTGTAAAAGGCAGAAGTGGGCTTTGAGCCCAGAAGGTCCAGACTCAGTCCTGATACCCAGTATGTGCTCCTGTAAGCCACAACTGAGCTCTCAAAGCAGCCTCGGTTCTATTTTTTCTTTTGTAAATTCTTCTTAAGACAGTGTCTTACTATGTAGTCCCGGCTGTCCTGAAACTCGATCAATTGACCAGGCTCATCTCCAGCTCAGAAATCTTCCTGCCTCTGTTTCTCGAATGCTGACATTGCTCAGTTCTTTGATTATGTTCTTCCCAGGGAGCATAGAGGAGGCTATGGAAGATAACAGAAGAGCTGACTTCCTGTTCTGGCTCTGCCATTTCTAGCTCCAAGATTGTGAAGTTGGCTGTCTGGGCTTCAGTCAGGAGCAATAAGCAAGTGTATGGATCCTGGTACCACACTATCTGCCCCTCCATGACTACCAGATGGCTGCCTTTGTCCTTTAGATGGGGTCAGCCACACATCTACCCATTCCTGGTAGAATGAGGCTTTTTCACGAGGCCATGAGAATGACATGGCTCATGTCTTTATCATTCCCGGCATGAAGTAAGCTGCCAATACATGTCACTTGTAGTTTTCATCTGTGAGATGATACCATTTTTATTTTACACGGCATCCTCTTTATATGTGCACAGGGGATATGTTCCAGACACCCCCGTGATACCCAAATCCTCTTAACTAAAAAGGGCAACATGTTTGCATATATGCTGTACTCCCTGCTTAACACCTGGAGATGACTTATAATAGTGAATACAATTTAAGCCTATGTAAACATATTTTTGGTTTTTTGTTTTCATAATGTATTATCTAGGGGGATCTGATAAGAACAGAAAGCCTGTACATCTTCAGTACAGATGCAATTTTAAAAAGTATTTGTCACCCATCTGTTTTGGTTTTTCGGTTTTTTTGTTTTTGTTTTCTGTTTTGTTTTTTTGTTTTGTTTTGTTTTTTTTTTTTTTTTCTGAGATGACATCTTGCTATGTAACTTGAGCTGGCCTGGAGCATGGCCTCCAACTCCTCAGTGCCACCCCTAACTCACCTAACTCAGGGCTGTAGAACTCACATCTGACTGCACTTAGTGTAGGAGTGACGTGGGCTACCGACTATGAGGCTGGCTGGCTACCTCTGGGCACTGTCAGGTATTAGAGATTACTGTTGTCATTAAACACAGTGTTGGGTTCCCGCAATGCATGTGAAAGGACAGTCTTAGCAAACAGTTGGCAAATAGTGGAACAGGGAGGCAGGGTGATGCAGACACATAACTGAAATATTTGTTTGAACATGGAGAGCCCACAAAAGAATTCCACCTCTGTGATCCAAAGAACAGCAGAGGAAGGGATCAGAGATGTCTTAGGAAATACTAGTGTTTGAAAAGTACTTGAAACCGTATTTACTGAGCGCATGTCACATCTCTACTGGGGGCTAGTTAGTTTACTCAGTACTGGAACATAGCCACAAATAAGACATCAGTGTGGTACCCAAGGAGATGTTCGGAGATGAGACTTCTACTGTAGTAAGAGGGTTTATAAGGGCATTTCAAGAGGACAGAGTAGGATGAGCAAGATCAGAAATGGGAAGAGAAGCTTTAGAAAGCCTTTAGGGATCCACTATGGCTGTCATGAATGAAGCCTACAGAAATAAGGGGACATGATTGCAGGAAAAGTGTTTGTAGCTAGCTGTCTTGGGCAGTCTTGAGTAACAGGATGTCATTCTGAAAGATGATGAGGCAACATGAAAGGGTAATCATAAGCTTGCAGCCCCACATAATGGCCGCTCAGGACTGTGAATTCATAAGGGTTGTAATATTAATATAGAGATCTAGTCTTTAAATATATTTTAGTCTTTAAATATATTTTAAATGATTTATTTAGGTATATTCCATGTGTGTTGGTGTTTTGCCTGGATGTGTGTCTGAGAGAAGGTGTTGGATCTCCTGGAGCTGGAGTTATAGGCAGGTGTGAGCTGCCATGTGGGTGATGGGAATTGAACCTGTGCCCTCCTGAAGAACAGCCAGTGCTTTTAACCACTGAGCCAAAAGATCACATCTTCAATATAGTGTGTCGTTGCCATGTCCCCAGTGACTCCTGAGAAATTCCAGCACATTTTGAGAGTTCACAAAACCTACATTGACAGGCTGCAGAAAAGAGCCTTTGTCATCATTACCATTAAAGGTGTGGGGCAGAGATAAGCTCATGTGGTGTCGAGGAAGGCAGACATTGACCTTACTAAGAGGGCACGGATGAAGAGGTGGAAGACGTGACCACCATCATGCAGAATCATGACTTGGACAGGTTCTTGGACAGGCAGAAGGATGTTAAGGATGGAATAGTACAGCCAGGTTCTGGCCAACGGTCTAGACAACAAACTGCGCAAGGACCTAGAGCTGCCAAAGAAGCTGAGAACCCACACCACGGGGGCTGCACTACTTTTGAGGCCTTTGTGTCCAAGGTCAGCACAACAAGGCCACTGGCCACTGAGTCTCTGGGCCTTTGCTGGTAATAGTTTGTATAACTATGGGGGAGGGAGACATTTTCAAGACAAGAAAATATACACTTTTTTTCAGACTAATAGTAATCAATTACATGAAGTGAGAAACTTGAACTTTTTATGGGCTTGGCATATAAAGGCACACACAAGGCAGTAGATTGTATGTTAAAGTCAGTTCTACATTTGAGGTATTTATATATGTCATTATCTTTCAGTATCAAAGTCTAATGTGTCACTATATACTATTCTAGAGTAAATGTATATGGCAAGGGAATTGTTCAGGAATGGAAAGGTGTGCCAACAGAACTCTTAGAAGCTTCATCTCATGACATTCGGAGCTCTTGCTTCTGCAATATTTCACTGTGGTAAAAGGGAGATTAAAATCATTGCAAATCAAAGCGATTCTTTTCAGCCTCCAAAGTGAATGCCAGCTTGCCTTTTTTTCATTTCCCACACATTTGCATAGATCTGTCAACTCAACTGAGCAATCTTCTCAGGGTAATGCTGGATTCAAAGCTGTGAACACCCATGTACCACCAAATTGCTTTGCCCTGGCTTCTTCAGTTCATGTCTCCATGCCCTTCCCTTCACCCCCAGGAGCACGCTCCTCCCTGAAGGTTTAGAGGGAGTTTAAGAAGATGGAGAAACTTAAACACAAAACAACACTGCCAGAGTTGTACTTCTGAGCAGTCACTGGCTGCATTCAGCCCCTTACTTTGCCCTGTGTGTCTGAGATTAAAAGCTATTTGGCCAATCCTTGGCGAAGTATGTTTTCCCAAGGACCTGACTATCTCTTGAATGGGCCCAAGTATTCAAGTGTGCATTCTGCTGGGGTAAAGTATTCTTTTGCCTTTGGTGGGGTTAAAAAGCAAGATCTAAGTGGGGTAGTAGTGGCGTATGGCTTTAATCCCAGCTCTCAGGAGGCAGAGGTAGGCGGATCTCTGAATTTGAGCCCACCCTCGTCTACAGAGTGAGTTCCAGGACATCCAAAGCTACACAGAGAAACTCAATCTCGAAAAACAGACAAATAAACAAACAATAACAAAAAGCAGGGACTAGAGAGTACCTAGCTGAGGCAGGATGGCACCCTACTTGGCCAACACTGCTTATTTATTATTATAACTGTCATTTACAGATATTCGCATCGATGCGCAGTGGTTTGTGCACATCTGATTGGCTGCCAGCTGTCCTAAGCGATTGCCAGACATACTCAGGTTTGTTTGCAAGACACATCAGCTCTGCCTGCGTTTAGGCTGCTAACCACAACTGTCAAAGTCTACAAAAGAAACAAAACCTTCAGGCAAGCCGAGTCTCGGTTCAGTGCGCGTTTTGTTTTCTGCTATGTTTATTTCAAATTAATATCACAGACAGAGCCCACAGCTTAATAGCACATCTGCCTGAGGTTTGCATAGCAATTCACAATATGTTTTTATTCCTTTAATTATGGCTTAGAATCCTTTTGACACTCTCTCAAGTAACAGGTGGTTTTTCTGACCATGATAAATGCTAAATCCTGTGGAGGGTAAGACTGTTAGGCGCTGTTTTCTTAGCTGTGGTTACACCTAGGCCCCGGGCAGCTTCTGACTTAGCAGCTTGCAATAGATTGGAATTCCTGGGGGACTTCACTTAACCCTTAGTTCCCTAAAACCTGTTTTCAATGCACTGTTGGGTGGGGTGTCTCATTATACCCAGCTGCTTGGCAGATGTACTTTTTGTATCCTGGAAGGTGGAAGTGGGGTTGAGGGTAGGTCAAAAAGTTAATATGTCAACGCTCTGAGGGTGATGGGAGGAGAAACTTGGTGATATTAAAGGTGATTTGAATTTAGATTTTTTGGAAGAATAAAAGCATTCTTTTATATATCTGCAATAGATGATAACAATTAAATAAGTCACACATGAATCACTGGAAGTGGAATGAGGGCAAAGACCTATTAGATCATACAGCCAGTTCCCTAGAGAACGCAGACTTATTCTCTACAGTGTGCTCAGGGTGCTTTGTACAGTCTTTGAAAGGCTTGAGCAATTGAGGCCTTCGATTATTTCCCAAGGGAAAGGCTTTCCTTTATAAAGGGCCTCAGTGTTTTCCTCCTTCATCTGAGGTTTCCACTGTAAAACAACAACAACAAAAAAAAACCCTTATTTACATGATGCACACAAAATCATTTGCAACGCTGAAAGAAATTGCGTGTACTGATCTCCCAGAAAACAATATGCCCTTGGCCGCCTTCTGTGTGCTGCCGTTTCTGATTTTTACACCTGTTTTCCACAGTCCTTGGAGAAGTTGGCAGGGATGCATCCTCTAGAGGACTTCCTAGTGACTCCCACTACCGGAGACTCAGCACTTCGTCATTTGAAACTAAGAAGAGAGTTGTGCTCAGACTGTCCACACCTTTGGGATAAAGAACACTCTGTCATCCAGGAAGCATTAAGTACTTAGCATTCCTTTCTCTTTGTAACAGGCTTGTCTATTCTGTGCTCTTTGCATCAGAGAGGCTGATCATTAAGGGCTCACAAACGAGCTCTGGGACAGACAGACACCCTGCCCCAAACCCCAGGCAGGGGCTGGAGTCCAGTGAGGACAGGGACGATGTGCAAACCTTTCTGTGGAGTTGTTATCTTTTGTTGACACAAAGGACTTTTCGGTTCCAGAAGGTCAGAGCTTATGAGAGTTCTTTTTTTTTTTTTCCTTTCTCTTCTCTTTCAGATTTTATAGTTTGAAGAGGCTGGTTCTAGATCCTGGGAGTGATTAGGAGAAGGTATTAGGAATAACCTACTTTACGGACATGGAGATTGTGATTTGCAGACCTCAGATCTATCCCCGACTGTTGGGGAGCAGTGGAGTCAATGTTCCCGGGCAACAGGCAGAGAAAGGAAGAACAACGAATCAGGTTTCCAGCCTCAGTGGCTCCGCAGACATAGGGATGATTTTGATGTTGAGGGATTGGGGTAAGGGCTGTGACATAGGAAGAAGTGAGCCCAGTGAGAGTGTAGGACAATGGGACCTCAGAGAGCCCAGGGCTGGAACCTTCTTCTAAGAAAGTTGAACTTGAAGGGTAGATTCCAGGGAAGGAAAACAAGACAGAAATAGAAGAGGAAAAGGCAGTGGAGGGAAAGCAACCTGAAGATGGCAGAGAGCGAGAAGGCCGCTGGTGGGGAGCAAGCGCGCAGTAGCCTTGGAAACCTTTTCTGCTTGCCAGCTTTTAATCTCCAGAGAGATCACTGTCCTCATCTTCCCGACAAACTCACCATGGCTCAGAGACCGTGGTGTCCTCTCCTAGACTACGTAGCCAATGAGAGAGCTAGGATTTCGATCTCTTCAAACCCTTTGGAAGAGAAAGTGATGCAGGAAGCTGATATCTGCAGGAGCCGCATAACTTGGTAAGCCGAGGCTCTCCCAGTGATCAGAACCTCTGTTTTCCATAATTATGGTATGGAGAAAGGGACCATAGTGCCTCAGTTTATTGGAAAGAAGTGAAACGGTCCCCTTAGAAGCCATCAGCTCTTTAAAGTCTTAAAATGACTCATATTGCATCGACTTAGTGCCTCCGGAATCTCATCATTCCTACCAGGGCTGAGCCAGCCAGGCCTGCGGGCGCCAAACTCAGCCCGTGGCCATGGGCAAGGCAAATATGTAGCTCTGTGGTCATGGCCTTCCAGCAGGCATTTGAAATATGGGAACCATGAGAACAGTCTGTACCTCAGAGGAGGGAGGAGGCATGGGAAAGGCAAAGGAGTGGCAGACACACTGGGGGCGTGTACCAAGCTTGGTTATTCCTTCCACTGGTGTGGTGTCTGTGCCTCTTCTCTCAGGCCTTAGTAAGTCAGAATGTTATTTCTGTCACATCTACTCAATGCCACCATTACAGGGCCAGAACAGTCATCTTTGAGCAAATAGGCATAGGCATGGTGCAAAAAAATATTGTGCCTCCATCTTAGCCTTTCCAGTCACTACACTAAAGGCATGGAATGGTGGGCTGTTTTTCTTTTTCTTTTTTTTTTTTCTCATCTAGCACAAAGCCATATGTGTATATATATGTATGTATATATATATATATATATATATATATATATATATATATACCCAAAGTGTTCCCACCTCCGATTCTAGAGCATTGGAGACAAGGTTTCAGCATGCAAAATTTGGGGATGATACAAACATCCGGGCCATGGCATGACTGAAACTCAAGTTTCATGTGATTATCGCTTGCCTCACAATATTCTTAGAAAAATTTCAATCATTAGCACAGTCTAGAAAGCCATCTTGGATTCAAGCTGCACCGAAACAGGCGGTGGGTTGTAACCAACACAGGCACTAGGTTTCTGACCGCTATGAACAGGTTGCTTCTAATCAGAAATTTCTTTGATTGTGGGTCTCACTCAGTATGTTTTTGGTTTTTTAATGCAGTGGTCAGAATTAAGCACCTCCCTGTTTACTGGCGGCATCTATTTTGTAGTCTCCAGCTATGGATGCTCTTCACCTTAGGACGGGAGACATCCTGATAAACCCTTGGTGAAACTGAGTCCATCTCAAGCTGCAAGCATGCAATACTTGCCCACCAAACACTCTGGGCTCAGCACATTTACATTGACCTGCAGTTGGGCAAACTCATCTAGCACAAAGCCTAGTTTATAAAAAAAAATTGGTGAAGGTTTCATATAATGTATGTAGTAGTGTACTAAAACAAAACATGGTGGGGAATTGGACAATACACAGGAATTTTAAATATTATAAATCAAACCCGGATACACTGAGAATGCTTCCATCTTCAATGTGAGCATTTAATGATGTGATATGGAAAAAGCATGGTCAGATGAGTGCCTGCATAGTAACTGGCTCTCTTTCCCTTTCTCTGTTCCCCCAGGCTGTGCTTGGAAGCTGTCCTCAGCAATGCTGAGGCCTGCCTTCCATGGAGGTGAGGGGGAAGCTTCACTTTGCTTTTGAGACAAAGGAAAACTGCACGCAATTTGGTCAGGGACTCTTCTGTTTCTAAAGAGAAATCATGAGGGGCGTGACAAAAGTGATACCAGTAACTTCTATCAGGAAAACCTCAGGCTGCCCACTGGAATCAAAGGAAGCAGCAACAAGCCTGTGCCCAAGCCTCTGTGGAAAACCACAGAAGACCTGCGCAGCTCTGTTCTAGTGAAGATGTTGGCACGTTCATCTGACTGGCACTCTCATCTTAAAAAACAGACGAAGTTACTCTGGAAAGTCAGGAGAAGGAATCTATAATTCCATCTATATTGCAAAATCATAATATAATATCTTAGCTTTCTTTCTTCCTTCCTTCCTTCCTTCCTTCCTTCCTTCCTTCCTTCCTTCCTTCCTTCCTCCCTCCCTCCCTCCCTCCCTCCCTCCCTTCTCTCTCTCTCTCTCTCTCTCTCTCTCTCTCTCTCTCTCTCTCTCTCTCTCGTTTAATGCTCTGTGTACGCATGTTTGTTCTCATCTCTTTATGCTTGTGGGAAGGTCAGTGGAAGATGTTGGGTGTATCTATCTCTGTATCACTTATTCCTTTGAGATGGTGTCTTAGGTAGGATTACTATTGCTGCAATGAAACACCGTGACTAAAAAGCAAGTCAAGGAAGTTTTTCTTACACTTCCATATCATTGTTGGTCATTAAAGGAAGTCAGGACAGGAACTCAAACAGGGAAAAAACCTGGAGGCAGGAGCTGATGCAGAGGCCATGGACGGTGCTGCTTCCTGGCCTGTTTCCCCTGGCTTGCTCAGCCTGCTTTCTTAAAGAACCTAGGAGACCCACAATGGACTGAGCCCTGCCCCATTAATCACTAATTAAGAAAGTGCCTCACCAGGAGCTTGCCCTCATGGTATGGGCAGGCAAGGGAGAACAGGTCCTGATACTTGCTGGTCACTTGCTGCAGACAGGAGTGCTGGGCTTGTCCCTCTCCTGGGCAAAGCTGGCCCTGGTGGCATGGGTATGGAAGAGCAGCCAGCAGACCAACAAGGCTACTTACTACCCGGCCCAGTTCCAGAATTTTGAGTTAGCCCACCCCAACATCTACACCATCTATGAATTGTTGGACGCGTGAAGGGGCCAGTCCTGCAGCAGACCCAAAACTACAGGGTCTCTGTGACACAGGGGCAACAACAAGGAATCTAAGAAGAGTCCCTGTGAAGATCCAGTATTTCTGGTGTAGCAGAAGGCAGAGGCCTCAAACTAGACCAATACAATAACTCATTAGAATGAACATTTGCAAGTGAACCTGTTTGAACAAAAGGCTATACTGTGGGACACACTATAAGGTACACTGCAAGATAGATTTGTTGTTGTTGTTGCTGTTCTGTTTTGTTTTGTTCTTCCATTGGACAAGGGATATTGCAAGGATAGATATAGAGGGATGGGGAATAAGTGGGAAGGGATGCATGATATGAAATTCACAAAGAGAAAAAAAAGATAGTAAGAAAAATGAAAGATAGAAAGAAAGAAAGAGAGAAAGAGGGAAAGAGGGAAAGAAAGAAAGAAAGAAAGAAGAAAAAGAAAGAAAGAAAGAAAGAAAGGGAGAAAGAAAGGAAGGAAGAAAGGAAGGAAGAAAGGAAGGAAGAAAGAGGAAAAGGAGAAAAATAAAATGCTGGGACTTATGGCGGCATCTTCTCAGGTGAGGTTCCTTCCTTTCAGATAACTCTTGTTTGTGTATCAAGCTGACATAAGACCAGCCAGCATAGACGGTTTCTCACTGACCGGGCAGTGCACTGGCTGACCTTAAGCCTCCATGGCTGTCTAGTGCTACTGTTCTGAGAATAACTGCTCACACCTGGCTTTCTACATGGATGCAGAGTAACTTAGAAAATAAATCATTTAATGTGGGACTCATAGCTCCATAGGGCATCGAGTATTCAAACATATACATCTATGAGGCCCATTCTCAGCTGTCATAAGACAGCATTTAACTGATTCTAAGTGTATAATTCATTGTGTTAAACATATGTACAGCATGCACAGCCATTTTATGTTCTATCACTTAATAATTCCGTGTGAAGACCTTGCAGGTTTAAATTATGGTTATTTCTTTTGACTTCTGGATATGGTTGTTGGTACTTAGAGTTTTTTTTTTTTTTTTTCGTGTATGAATGTTTGTGTGTGCGCATGTGTGTGTGTGTGTGTGTGCGTGCGCATGTGTGTGTGTGTGAGATGGTCCAAGGTCATTGTCAGGTGTCTTCCTTGGTCACTCTCTATCTTATATATTGCTCAAGGTTTGTAAGTTGCACCCAGAGCTAGCTGACTTGGCCAGTCTAGCTAACCAGCTTGCTCTGGGGTCTGTTGATTCCCATACTCTAGGATCACAAGTGAGCTTTGATGTCCAGCCAGTTTGTATGAGGATCCTTAGAACACCAACTCCTGTTTCATTTACCCGCTGAGCCATCTTCCCAACTCTGTGTCTCTTTCTAGTTAATGGAGCCTAATGTGTGAAAATCATGGGTAGTGAAAGCTTTTATTTTGGATAGTATTTGCATTCCTCCTGCATGGTATTTATTTTTTATCTTTTTTGGGTGTTTAATTAAGATTATATGAAGGTTAAAAGCAGGCCTATGATTCTTATTTCCCAGGAGGCCATTACCACTATTTTTGTTTATTATTATTATTTATTATTATTATTATAGTACTGCTTTCTTACCCAAAGCTACAGAAGAGCCAGATATCAGCAGATATTTCTCTGAAGTTTACCCTTTCTGTGAAGAGTGAACCGTTCAGGAACTTTTGTGTCACTGTAATTGAATCCTGTGACGTAGACAGCTTAGGGAGGGAAGGCTCACTTAGAATCACGGTGGAAGGGCATTTCCTTTTTCCTGGTAGGGAATGCAAAGCAGAGGTCCTTCCTGGCAGGAGGACTGGAGGAGGGCAGTGGCTGTTCACACTGGGCCGGGGTGATAAGCAAAGATCAACTTCCGTTCTGTGGGCCCCATCACCATTACCTACAGGGTTCCAGCCTTCTAACATAGAGCCTCTAGTTGGAAAATAGGCACCCCAAACCTGGTCCTGAGGCGGTCATTTCAGATTCAAACCATGACAGAGCTCCTTTCAAGGTTTAAGTTTTATGTTAATCTTAGGTTCATCCTTTTCTCTGTGCAGGCTCCAAAGACCACGTTTCGTTGAGCAACCATGAAAAATGTCCTTAAGGGTCAGCTAGTATATATTTTAAGCCTGCCAGCCATATGGTGTCAGCTGCACCTGCAGAGCCCTATTGTTGTAACACAAAAGCAGCCACAAACCATATGTAGCTGGAAGGGCGTGGCTGTATGCCAATAAAACTTTATTTACAGAAGCAGGTGGTTGGCCTACACTTTGTTTTGCTAACCTTGCTCTAGAGTTCTGGCTTTGACATTTGGTTTCTCAGTACCCCCACATCCAGATTTTTTAAAAAATGTGTTAATTCATTTAACCTAGTCATTAATTCAGCATTACGGTGTTTTGTATCAGAGGGGTTTTGGAAACACCTAGGCTTCTATAGAACCAGTAGCAGAATTTAACAATTTCTTTTCCCCCTTTAGTTTACATATTCACTCAGTTAAACAAACCAAACCTAATACGTTAACTAAGTGACGGCCATGTGTTTTAACTTAGGCATCTCCCAAGTCTTTAAACACCACGTCACTAGCTTAGAGCTCCTTTCCCTTCTTAAAACATGTCACCCCCATAGCACCTTTCAAAGGGTGATCCTAAGATTCTGACTTCCTTTCTCTTGGGTCAGAGAGTGGGGTATCAAGGGTTTTGCCTTACAATGGTTTGACTCATGATTTTCTGGCTTTATAACAAACTGAAAGTATGCCCATAAATCATTCTGTTTCTTACTTTCAGCACAGTCTTCAATAAATTACCTAGGATGTCCAACACCTTGTTATAAATAGGATTTGTGTTAGATGATTTTGACCACCTGTAGATCGCCATAGGTGTTCTGTGCACATTTAAGGCAAGCTGGGTTAAGCTACGATGTTTTGTAGGTCAGGTGTACCAAATGCGTTTTGCCTTGTGATAGTTTCAACTTACGTGTGATGTGCTTATAGGTCTGCAACTTTACCATAAATCAAGACCCTTGTGTAGAAGAGACAGAGGCAGTGTGTGGAATATGGCTTCCTGCCTTCTGTGAGCTCTTCTAGCTGTGCTTATTGAACTTCTGTGTACCTTCAGTGCCTTAGGGGTTGAAATACACTGCTCTCTTGGAGTTGGCATTGTTACAGTAAGATACAAGCAAAACAACAGTGGCAAAAACATGTACGTTTTCAAAAATAAGGACAATATCAAGAAACAGGAGAACTGTGTCGAAAAGTACTGAAGTTATTTTTAGGTGAATGTGTTGTTTTAGGCTCAGTGACAGCGAGTGTTGCTACCTGATCAGAATAAATAGAATAAGCAGTGAGAAGATTTGAGGCAGGGAAGGGAGACAATTCTGGTGTTTCCCAGGGGTCAGAAAGAACACAATTAAGGCTAAAATACAGTAGAAAAAAACTGAAGCAAAAAGGACTGACCAGACATGGTCCTTAGGAATCTGAGGAGCAGAAGAGCTGGTCAGGAGTACAGGGCAAAGGGCCTTGGGATGTGAGCTGTGAAACAGGTATGGAAAGCAATTGATTCCAGTTAGAGCAGGAGGACCTAGGGACCAGTAAGACTGCCTAGAATAAGAAAGGGCTTCAGTGGCAACTGCAGAGCTTACATTAGTCTGCACTGGGTCCTCTGCACATATGTTATGGTTGTTGGCTTGGTGTTTTCTTGGGTGTGTGTGGGGGTCCTGACAGTGGGAGTAGAAGTGTCTCTGACACCTTTCCTCCTACTGGTTCGCCTCGTCCAGCCCTGATATGAGGGTTTGTGCCTGGTCTTGTTATGCCATGTTTGGCTGATGTCCCTGAGAGGCATTCTCTTTTCTGCTGTGGACGGGGGGTGTGGGGGGGTGGGGGGTGGGGGGACACAGGAGGTGGATCGGGGAAGAGGGGAGGTCCAGGAGAACTGGGAGGATGGAGACGAAGCTATGGTCAGGATGCATTGTTTGAGAGAAGAATAAATAAAAATTAAAATGAAAAAAGGAAGGGGCTTTAGGACACACATCATCTTTTGGAGAACTTGGGCAGTTTTCTTAAAATGGATGACTTATTTGTGATAGCACTTGCTTCACAATCGAGGACCTACATTTGATTCCCAGCACCCATGTGAAAAGCTGAGCATTGTAGCGCACACGTATCATCTCACTGCTGGAGAAGCAGAAACAAGTGGATCCCAGGGGCTCTAGATAGGCCAGCCAACCTAACCTAACTGGTGAGTTCAAGGTCCCAGTGAGAGACTCTCGAAAACAAACAAAACTCCACTGTGCCTGTCTATTGAGAATGATGCCTGGGGCTGACCTGTGGCTTCCCCATGTACACCCACACTCATACATGCATGCCTGTGCACATGTGCACCCTCACATGTATGAACCTCCCACCTTAACACAAGAAAATGGAAAGGAAGAAAAGGGGAGGCAGAGTATAGACTTTACAAGAAATTCATAGTTTGAATGGGATAGATGGTTCTGAGTAGATTATGTGATTTCCTGTGGGAATGCCTTTGATCTTGATGTACGGCGCATAGCTCTGGGAGCAACACAACTGTGGTGTCACACTGTCTGCGTGCTTCATTACGTCGTATTGTTTTCTCTTTTAAATTTAATTAAACTGGGAGGCAGGAAGATTGCCATAATTGGGAAGCCTGGACTACTAGGTAAGACCATTTTTCACGACCCTCCAAAATATGTCTTGCTATTTGGACATATGTATGCATTTTGAAGTGGCCATTGTAATGAAGATAACTTAAACGCTTGTTGTCTCTGACGGTATCGTGTGTGTGCGTGTGTGCGTGTGACACAACGACAGAGAGCAGTCCCTGTTTCCAGTGTTCATATTTATGCATCAATATTGATAGAGGTTCCTACCCTGCCCCCCCCCCCCCAGCAAGTGTGCTCCTCATGCCTGGCCTTTGGTGGGACTGGTGATCGTCTTTGTGCAGTGCAATAAATAGTACTTTTATTACCTGAGCTATCTACCCAGCTCCAGTGCTCACTTTTCTGTAGTACTGGTGAGTGAAGTCAGAGCCTCACACAGGCTGGAGAAGTCCTCCAGCACTGAGTTACCCTCATGGCCAAGGGGGACACATTCAACCATAGCAAGCAAATGACTGCCCATGACCTGAAGCAAGCTCAGATTCTTTGGCGAGATTTGCAAAGTCTCACACATCCATACTCATCCATTCTCACATACCATTCATTATGCATTGCGGGGTGCAGATGAAGTCCAAAGTAAGTGTGTATTAGTGCCATGAGCAGAGCCGTGGCCAATTTCTCAGTGCCTCAGGCAAGGCCTTCCCTGGGTCATTCTCAGAGGAGTGGCAAGGCCTTCCTCTTGTGTGGAGTTGACACTGTGTGCATAAACTGTCACCCAGAGCTCCCTCCTCAGGGATGACTGCAACCTGAGACTGCTCTCCTACAGAGAGCTGCTAGCTACTCTCCTCCCGGATTTCCGTGATCTCAGCTCTGTGTAATAAACTTGTGTTTCCAGGCTGCTGCTGGCGCTCCTCCATTGGAGCACATGGCCCACACAACCCCAGCCTTTTTTGTATGCGCGTCATTTCCACATTCCCTGGTCACCTCAGTCATGCCAGTCCTACAGCAGATCGTGGCAGTATATGTTGTTCCTTCCCACCTTCTACTCTTCCTACCCTGCCTCTGTCTCCACAGCCACTTCAGTGGCTGGCAGGATGCAGAACTCCCAGTGGCCCCGAGGTGCTGTGTACCTTGGCATCTGTTTAACTGTGACTGGGATGGATACACAGTGTCTAGGCTGGGGGTCCTTGTATGGTTCCAGTCTTCTTGATTCTTACCATATCTTTGGGCAAGCGATTTAACTTCTAAGAGGTTCTGTGCTGACCTGTGAAAATGGTTCACTGTGAAGTTACCTCACAGGCTGTTGAAGATAGCCTAGCCTTCTGCACAGAGCCTCCAGCACCATGATTCTCATCCTCTATTCTTCATTTCTGGAGATTCTAAGGGTGTCCTTCCTGTGCTGTCTGCCTTTGTAGCTCGCTTCTTCCCATTCGTGGTACACACTAACTTCCTCTGTAATCCTTGCTGGTTGTCACCTACTGTGTGATCACGCTGCTAGTGTAGAGGCAGCTCAGTGTGTCCCATGACAGTCCTACTTCATAGCTTAAAAATGAGAGTTCCCAGGAAGAAAGGAAAGGAGGGAAGATGAAGCCTGAGGCAGAAGCAGAATGGAGCTAATCTGACTTGACCATGGAAAGGATGTTCCAATTGATCATGAAGGTGGTGGGACCCTGGCAGGCCCTAGCAGGATGGATTTCACTCTTGGAGGACATTCTGTAGTTTCACAGACATTTGATTAGGGTCCCCTTCTGCTGATTGTTAAAAGGATTTGTTTCCCTGTCACAGTTCTACCTTAAAGAACAGCAGAAGACTAGGCTGCATTTCTGTACAGCAGACCCACTGCTATCAGCACAGAACTATGAGGCCAGCCTGCCTGGTGCTGTGTTGACTTGGAGCGCCCTTCTTTTAAGTGCTGGTATTTGTTTACCCAGAGTCCATTGCAAACCTGCACAGAGCAGCAGTCCTCCTCCTGTGAGGAGCGAGCTCCTTCCTGCTGAGCTGGCTGACCCGGGACTTGGTGTGGCTTGAGCTCAGGCAGTGATTTGGCTCCTCTTAAAGCATGGACAGGCTTCTGGAGTCCCAGGGCTCCCAGTGCTCACAGCCAGAGGCAGAGCCCAGCTGTCTGCAACCCTCCAGGGACTGACTCCAGTCTGTTTACTGAATGGTCATATGGTAATCTCTTCCGACTCATGAACGAGCTGCACCGTTCCCTCATCTGCAGACCAGTGACCTCACCCACCTAAAATGGAGCAAGTGTGACTCAGGAATGCAGCCAGCTAGACTCTCACTGGAGCCCAGGGGAAGCTGGGCGGGCTTCTCACGGGCTCAGGGACTCTGCTGTACATCTTGTAATCAGTCCCTGAGCCTGGAGCAGCCCCCAGCCAAGGGGTGTGTTCTCTGTGGGGTGGAGCTGGGAGGTGCCTGTGTGGACACGAGTGTGCCCGCTCACACCTGCAAGTTGCTTGTCTCAGGTGGTGTGCATCGCTTCTCATCCCTCAGAAGGGCCTCTGATTACAGGCTAGTGAAGCTGACCCCATGTCCTTAGCTAGTCACCCCCAAGATGATGACACCAGAAAGAGGATGGACAAAACACCTTGCAGGGAGGTGAAAGGCATGTGATCTCATAACTGGAAGGTAGAAACATGACTAGGTATTGTTTTACTGTTTATCATTCCTTTTGAATTATATTTGCTTTCCCCTTCCAAAAATATTGCATGTGATGACTGGGAATATAAAATAAATTACCTTGCTATAGGCTGCTGGGTTTATTAGCCTCTTTCAAGCTCTTGACAATGGAAAGGACAGTGTGACCTACAGTCAACTCCTTCCAAGGAGCTCTTGTTCTCTCTCTCTCTCTCTCTCTCTCTCTCTCTCTCTCTCTCCCCCCCCCCCCCCTCTGTACAGGACCTCTGTACCTCTGTTATTTGTGCATATAATGGCTTAACTCTTTGAGTTACTCAGAGCTCTTCATTTTTTCCCTGGTTTCTATTGAAATGTCAGTTATTTTTATTTTCTAGGGTTGGAGACTTGGCTCAGTAGCAGAGCATTTGGCTAGCTCGCTCAAGGTCTTGGCTTCCATTCCTAGTGTGGTGGAGAAAATCGAACAAACACATAAAGTAATTGAACTTTATCGAGGCATAACTAGCCATTAAATGCTGTATCTATCTGTAACATACAATGTGATATCGTTCCCCCAGGCCCCCTTTCCTGTGCTTGTGGTTGAAACCATGGCTTCAAGAATACTGGGCAGGTATCCAGTGTAAGTCACATTCCCAGCCACTCATCCCAGCTGAAAGTTTGCCCATGATTTACATTTCAGGCTGATGACCTATGGTATCCATGCTATGTACATTTGAAAGAGCAAACCTATGAGAAAACAAGGCCAGGGAGTAAGAGAGAGAGAGACAACATAAACGTTAAACAGCCCCAGAGGTCAATCGTGTATTTGGATAAGCTCTTTATACCAAAAGGACTCGTGAGGGTGGAGCGAGGCAGGCCATTTTCAAGAGCAAATGTTAATAAACTCACGGTCATCCCCTTGACTAGTAGAGATCAATTGGCAATATAGAATCCTTCAATCCTGGTGTGTGTGTGTTTAGAAAGCGAGTTTTAGGGTGCTATCTCTCCGAGAGTCTGGAGGGCTTGGGAGGCAAAGATGTCACTCTAATGAGCAAAAGAGCAAGGGTCATTATTTCCACCACCATGTTTGCTATGGGCCCCTGGACACGCGCTTGACACATTCTTTCTTGTTAGCAGGCCTGGAGCCACAGTGGAGAATATCCAAACATTTCTCCAAAATCTGGGCTCCAAGCACGTTTTCTCAAAGGCAGATCACTGCCCTTGTGAGCAAATTCCTCCCAGCCTGTTCGGAGCCACCTCTGCTTCTGGCAAATGGTTTCTCAGAGCAAGGTAAGCAAGCCCCGTGGAGAGCTGGCGACTGTATATTTAAACAATTACAGGCCTGTGCGCCTCAACCTCCTGCAGCCCCGTCCCAGCAAGATGGGGTAATGTGTGTGCTTTACATATCAATAGGAGAGGAGGCTGCTTCCAGATGGCCTTACCTAGTTCAAAGCCACCTTTTTATGCTGAAGGAAGACTGTGTGACCTCCCTCCAAGTAAATGTGTTTTGTAAGCCCTGGGAATGGATGTTTAAAAAAATGGTCTTGGACCATATTTCATGTCCAGTCCAACGTGTGGTGTGTGCACAGCTGCTCTGGGCTGGCATGTGGTAGCATATTAAAAGGAAGATTACCATTTCCAATTTTTCCCCTTCTGAAAGCTTGATATGCATATATGAAACTTGTGGAAAAAAATAGGCATAATGAGACGGGGAAGCCAGGTCTCAAGGCACTAGCCAGCACACATCTGGAGTTTCAGCATTCTACAGATAGTTCCTTATTCCCAGGAGCCACAGCCGGAGTGGGAATGGTAGCTTGGTATCCATGGTGAACATCCCTATCTCACTGTGCCAGGTGTGTGTGCGTGAGCGTGTGTGTGTGTGTGTGTGTGTGTGTGTGTGTGTGTGTGTGTGTGTGTGATTTCCTGAAAAGGCTGTCCTCTGTGGGGGTGGGGAAGTGAGAGGACAAGAGAGGAGAGAAAGGGGAAAAACAGAAGGGAGGTAATTAGGCGCCACCTTGTCCAGGGGAACCGGCACAGGAGTCTGGAAAAGGCTGGGCTTTGGAGAGGCCAGTGCAATCAGAGAAAGCTCACAGAGCCTGCTTGCTGCCTGTCAATCCATGCTTGTTTCTATGGGGACAAGGCCAGTCAAGAGGAACCCCGGGGTCAGAGAAGCTGCACAGATAGCAACACCAAGCAGGGTGGGTCCTGCCGCTTGGCTCTTGCGCACTTTGATATCAGGTTTGAACTGAGAATCTGAATTTATGCCGTTGGTTACCATCCTGGAAGCTGTGAATGATTTAAACCGCACAGTTCCTTCTTGAAAAGAAAGCTTCAAGGGACAGTTAAAAAAAAGAAACCTGATTTATTTAAGGTTTTTGTTTGTTTGTTTGTTTGTTTGTTTGTTTGTAACAGTCTTGCAATGTAGCCCAAGCTGGACTTGAACTCTCTCTCCATCTTCCTGCCTCTGTTTCCTGCTTCAGCCTCCTGTGTGCTGGGGCTACAGGTGTGTTCCTCCAACGAAGATTGAGGGATATTGCTTGCATAGTGTGACTTATCGGCTGGTTTTTATATTTCACTTAACTGACAGCAACAGGGAAATGCTGGGATTTGTATACAGATCTGCCTTACAGAAGATGGAAATAGACCGGGGCTGCGAAGTTTTCCCCAAGGAGAGAGTTTGTTACAGTTTTTTTAGATTCAAAAGATGAGTAGATTTTGATTAAAAAAAAAATCGAGCCACAAGACCATGAGGTTCCAGATGCTTCGTGTAAAACAATGCCCCACAGGGAGGGGAAGTGTGGGGTCCTGCTGCAGGCCACCCTTAGAAGGGCTATAAACAGCAGCTGCTTCTATTGTGCGTGCCAAGTGCTGCCTATTAGGAGAGGCTCCCAACTCCTTGTTTCTTTCTCTTCAACCAGATGTGACCAAGCAGGAGTTTGTCAATTTAGGGGGTGGACCCCAGATGGTGGGATCCAGGAAGTGGGGAGGTACAGGGAGCTTTGGGAAGTCAGTTCATCTGTATTCCCTCTGCTCAGCAGTCTACAGCTGAGGCCGAAGGAGAAAGGGTGCCTGAGATGTGTGTTTTGCAAGCTCAAATATGGATCGAAAGAGTACAGGGCAGAGGAGTGCCAATGGAAAACCAACTGAAGGGGCCCTGCAGTCCCCTCAGATGGAGGGCAGGAGACGGGTAAACAAAGGAGCCCCACATTGCTGGGACCCAGGAGGACCTACGTGATGCAACAGGAGGATGTGGGCTGGAAAAGACAGAGGCTTCACCCAGCTAGCTGCACCTGGCCAAGGCTTCATCAATTCCCAGTTGGCAGGGCATAGACATCAACCTTGGAGCTATACCGCCTCTAGTTAGTTAAGCAAGGGTGTTTACTTGTTGCCATTTAAAAAACTGTGACTTCAGACACTCTTAATCTCTCTTTTCTCCAGGTAGAGGACCTTGGAGGCATAAACCAAACCAGCCTTTTATACAAGTTGCTCCCTGCTAGGACAGACAGGGATCAAGTCTGAGGAAGAGGTGGCAAAGCTGCCACCCACACAGAGACAGCTCCTATCTTCAGTGCAAGGGACAAGCCCAAGGGTCTTCTGAGGTGCACAAGAATGTGTCTACACAGGTTTCTGTCACAGCAATTTCCCAATTACACAGTAGAGGAAACCTCCACATAGCTGAGTAGGAATAATTCACAAGCATACTATAGCTAGATTATAAATTTATACAGGCCTTCATGCAGATCCCAGTAGATGTCAGGGAAACTCTTGCACAAACAGGTAAAGAAGTTCCCAATAGCATTACTTTGAGTCTTAGAGATATGGATGGTGTGTGTGTGTGTGCGTGCGTGTGTGTGTGTGTGTGTGTGTGTGTGTGTGTATTTGAGGAATGGTGACCTAGATGTTAATTTCAATTTTGTTGCTGTGGGAAAACAAAGATCTTTCCCTAGCACTGACAAAACAAAAGAGGGCAATCTTGAATAAACAACTTCACAAGAAGAAGTTGTACTCAGGTCACCGTGTTAGAGGGTTTGTCTATCATAGCAGAGGGGAAAACAGGGCAGTTCATGTCATAGTGATGAGGAAGAAGAAAACTGAGATAAGGATGCGGCCAGAGCAAGACAGACTACAGGGGCATCTCGAGTGGCTTCAGTCCCTCAGCTAGCGCTACCTCCCAGCTCCTTTGCACTGTCTCTCAATGATACCAATACATTATGACTCCATCATGCAATCAGTTTACCAATCGGGCCAGAGTTCTCACCTCCTAAACTCCCAGCATCTGGTTAACAAGCCCCAATATACAGGCCCGATTTCATGGGGGAAATTTCATGTTCATAACAAATATCATGTAACTAATGAAGCAAAAAAGGCAGTTTTCAAAAGATGCTGGCTGAAAATGTAAGGAAGGAAACAAGACCCACAGTATACTGTACTAGTCCTATGTAGTAACGTATTTGAGAGCAAATCATTTTAAGAAGAGAAGTGAGCAGCTGAGGAGGTACTCATCTGTCATCCCAACCAATCCAGCTGAGAGGCTAGTGAACCCCAGCAATCTTCCTGCCTCCCATAGGACGGGGGTGACAGGCATGTGATGTAGCAATGTCTGGTTTCTCACGTGGGTCCTGGGGAATCTGAATCAAGTTCTTCATGCTCGCTCGCGTGGCAAACTCTATTTCCTACAAGACCGAGGCAGGAGAACTGTGAGTTCAAGCTGAACTACAGATCAAGACCCTGTCACACAAAGGCATTCCTCCTTCTCTCTCTCTGCCTCTACTTTATCAAATATTCTCTAAGCCTATGTGTGATATAAGTTATGCATGATGGGGCCACTTAAGAGCATGTGGTGACATTCTTGTTCTTATCATGCATATTAGGTTATATGTGAAAATTACCATCAGTTGCAAACAGCCTATAAGTAGGGCTCTAACTTGACAGACGACTCAAAACTAGGTGAGCTTTATTGTTTTTATGTATGTGTGTGTGTGTGTGTGTGTGTGTGTGTGTGTGTGCACAGTGTGCTCCACTGTCTGGAGGCCAGAGGAGGATCGTGAATGTCTGCTCTCTTATTCTCTATTTTATTCCTTTCGCACAACAGGGCTTCTGACTGAACCCAGTGGTCTTCCTGACTGTTGCCTCCCTTATAGAACTGGGCTTACAGGTACATGTAGTCACAACCAACGTCTTACACAGGTCCTGAGGATTTGAATTAAGGTTTGCTTGCACAGCAAACTCTCCAGCTTAGAGATTTGAAAATAATAGTAACAAGTAGTGAGGTGGGTGTGGGTGAGAGCCAACAAGAAGTGTTCCGTGGTGGAAGCTCTGTCCTGCCTGGTCTTTGCGGGTCAGCAGAGGGAAGGAGCATGGGTGTGTGGCTGCTGATGCTGGGCGGGACAGAGACTGTAGAAGGTGTGGGAAGGGGCCTCAGTGTCTGCTGATCCCGTGATCCCACAAGCTTGGCCTCCAGAGCTCTGCAAGAGGTCATATCTACAACCATTCAGGCTTTCCCTCCTCCCAGTGCAGCAGTGTGGGACTTGAGAATAGGTTTGGCATTGGACAAGATGATGCATCTGCCGCCACCTTTTACTTCAGCGCCTCTCAATATCAGGGCTGGAAACATCTCTTCAGTCAAAACCATGTATGTCCAAATTTAAATGGGAGGAGTTAACCAAATAAATACCATGAAGTTTGCTAAGAAAGTAGGCATCAGGAGGCCTTGTCCCTCCATCTCTCCCTACTTAGAACTGGCCACTTGGGGCTATGTTTCAATATTCTTTGTGTATTTACTTCTGTATTTCTATTTCATTTCTATTTAATTGTGACGTAATTTTTGTTACATGTTTCAAGCAACCACAGTTGTTTTCTCCTTGTTTTGACCCACCACCCAGACAGAAACAGCTTAGGACAGGAAGGACTTATTTTGTCCTGTGGCTTCAAGGGACATCAGTCTATCATGGCGAGGAGGGCATGTCATGGGAAGCTGCGGCAGCTTGGGCTGGGAGCTCTGTATATTTCTATTAGGACAAAGAGAGCTCCAGATGGCACAGAGGTGGCAGTAACCTTCAAGACTGCCACAGTGACTCAGTTCTGTTAGCCAGGTCACAGACCACCGTGGTTTCACAGACTCTCCCAAAAGAGCCACCTAGAACACCTAGGCAGCCCAGTGTTCTAACCCATGAGCTCTCGAGGGGCATTTTAGATTTAAATCATAGCAGGTACTACCCATAGGCTTTATGGATGAAGGGGCCAGAATTTCCTTTCTACTTCTTTTCTTGACAAGGAACGTTCTCTCTCCACCCTCTTCCTAGTGTAGTCTACATTGTATTTCGGTTTGTTCAATATTTAGAGTATGCTATCTTATTTCCCTGGGACTCAGAGGACAGCCAGCAGTCACACGGTCTCTTATACACTTGAAATATGACTATGGTGCCTGGAAAACTACTTCTTAATGTTGTTTAATTTTAATGCTTTTACAACTAAATTGTACAACTTGACAGCTTGTTAAGAATGTTTGGAATACCTTTGTTATGTAAATCACCTTCCACTTGTACATTTAATGAAAGTTCTGTACAGCTGAAATCAAGTACTTCTGAGAAATCTGGGTGGGCAAATCAAGATGGCTTGCAAATGCACATGAACCCTGAAGCTCAAGGGTTTCATTTGAAAAAAGAATATGGCATATCTCACAAATAGCTTTTATACTGAGTTGAAATAATATTTTGGGTAACTGTGATTTGAATACAGTATGCTATAAAAATGAATCTGAGCTCAATTCTTAAGATGACAGACCAGGGAAAGTCACCCCTGGTGTGCAGCTTGTGTTTTTGCAGGATAGGACTGGACTGACTTGTGCTTGTTTTGTTTGTTTGTTATGGTTGCTACGTGTTTATCAGCTGTTGATTTTGTGCCAGGGCTCTGGATCTCCTCGTGAGGTGGCATTCTCTGTCCTCTGGCCAGGAAGAGCTCCTCTCTGGCCTGGCAGCTGTCATGCTGGGGTCTCTCATCGCTGACATCTTGGAAATCTTTTTATTGCTCTACTTTGCTAAAGCCTTTTTCCTGGCTCCGACTGTCTTCTTTCTTGTTGAACCCTTTGTTTAATGAAGCATCCTCTCCAGCGGTGACCTGAAAAAAAGTTCATGGGAGGCTAATTTTTTTTTTCAGCCTCATATGTCTGAGAGTTCTGCACACGCCCTGATACAGCAGTTTGAGTAGGTGAGCCCAGGATGGAAACAATTATTCAGAAATTGGAAGCCACCACACCATTGTCTTACAGCTCCTTTGTGCCACTGAGAAATCCTGTCACTTGACTTGCGTCCTTTGGATGTGAACTTTCTCTAGCAACCGTCCTTTCTTGTTCCTCTGGTAGCCTCTTCCTTTTTCTCAGCGCTGCAGGGACTTTCATGATGGTGTGACTTGCTGTGGGTCATGACTTCCAATTCTGGGAAAGGTTCCTGACCTACTTGATCTATGATTGCTTCTCCTTCATATATTTTCTTCATCTCTTCTCTTGGGAAATCTTTAGTGTTTGGATGAAATAGATAGTTATTGGTCTGTCCTGGTCCTCCAGCCATCTCTTCTTTTTGATTTCCCACCTATGTCTTTTGCTTTCTTCTTTAAAGCATTCCCCACACGTTTCTCCTAACTCTTCTGCTCAGTTTGGATCACTACCCTTTTAATGCTCTGAAACTCTTCTTCATCGGCTACTTTTTCTTTTTGATTGCCTCCTGCTCTTGTCATATGAGTATTGTGTTATCTGTGTCTTGTCTTCAAAAATAATAGTGACTGTTTTCATATTTTTTTCTCTCTCACTGTTCCCCCTCTGTTTTAGGTGTCTTACCCTCTTTAGAAATGTGGTAACTCCTGGCTGCTTGGACAGTTAGCTGCCAAGGGTGGGGTCAAGGTTCCTGGCAGGGTAGCTTCGGGGAATTCCCCAGGACAGCTGCTTTAGGTGTTTCCTCCAGTGCTGGTCAGATTTTCCAGTAGAGACTCTGCCAGTCTCCTGCCTCGGGGTAGTAGCATCCAGGATGCCAGCATTCTGGGAGCTGACTTAGTGAGAGAGCTTGGAATTTCAACACTCAGCATTCACTGCCACCCTCTTCTTTGAAGAACTCCAGACGGCTGTGGATTACCCCCGCCAGATAATTATTTCTGTAACTCCAGACTGCCCCACAACTCTGAAGCCTGGGAAAATAGTTTCATTTGCTTATGACTTTTAAAATCAGGCTGTTGATGAGCTTGGCTGAATGGTGTGCCTGATCACATGGTTGCTGGTGCTGCAGGGACACAGAGCCTACTCAGTCCCACCCCTACCTATGGCTACCACTCCTTGGTTTCTCTGTCTCTCTGTTTCTTTCTCTCTCTGCCTCTGTCTGTCTCTCTCCATGCTTGCTCCTGAGAAATCCTTCATCTGGCCTGGGTTTTTCACAGCCTGGGGATCTCAATGTAGTCACACTTTCCCACCCTGCCAACTCCCATTGGGCATGAAGCAGACGCTGCCAGCTGAAGACTTTACCCATAGAAGACACAGAATCACATAGATACTGTGATACAACATACTTATCAGGGAAATCACAGTCCCTCTCTTCCTTCTCCTTCCCAGACTTGAGGATGTGAAAAAATGGACCCCTGCTCCCCATGAAAGGAAAGTCACTTGCCAACTGCTGTAGGGATCATCTCACCAGAGTTCAATCTACCTTACTGTCCAGGTCAAAGTACCTATGCATTACGTGTATGTGTGTGTGTGTGTGTGTGTGTGTGTGTGTGTGTGTGTGTGTGTGTGTGTTTGTACATGACATGATACTTGGATAGAATAAGAGGATATCTTGCAAGAAGGAGTAGATTCTTTCTTTCCACATGACTTAGTTTCTTTTATATTGCTATGAAGAGACACTATGACCACGGCAATTCTTGTAAAGGGCAGCATTAAGTTAGGCTGGCTTACAGGTTCATAGGTTTACTCTATTGTCATCATGGCAGGAAGCATAGCAGCATGCAGGCAGACATGGTGCTGGAGAGGAGCTGAGAGTTCTATATTTAGATCTGAAGGCTGAAAGAAGAGAGAGAGAGAGGGAGACACTGGCCATGGCTTGAGCATCTAAAGCCTTAAAGCCCACCCCCCATCGACACACTTCCTTCAACAAGGCTATCTCCCAATAGTGCCAGGGCTTATGAGACTAAGGGGGTCATTTTTATTCAAACCACCACACATCATGTGGGTTGCAGTGACCCAACTCTGGTCATCAGTCATGGTGACAAACACCTACCTACTAAGCCATCTTTCTGGCTTGTGGTCATCAGTCATGGTGACAAACACCTACCTACTGAGCCATCTTTCTGGCTTGATTCATTTTTTTTTTCCTTTTTAGGGAGCATGAATTTCATTTGGCAGGAGTACTTATTGTTTCTTCTTTATGTTGAAAATCCAAAAGAATGTTTGTATTGTACCAGCTCATTGACACATGCATGTAATACCATCACTCGGGAAGCCAAGGCACGATTCTTTGAGCCTACATTTTTCCTATGTGCACGTGTATGTACATATGTGGGCACATGTGTGCTTGGATATATATGCACAGGGGTTCCTTTTGGAAGTCTATTTGAATTGTTCTCCCCTTTATTCACTAAGTTAGCTTTTCTCACTGAACTTAAAGCTTGCTTGCTGATTGCTAGCTTGCTTCAGGGATCTATTCTGTCTCTGAGCCCCAGGGTTAGAGGTTGGGTGCTTTGCCATCCCAGGTGCTGGGGTGGGTGGTGGAGAGGGGGGCTTGCACTCCACTTGCTGAGCTGTCTCCACAACCTTTAAGTTCAGGGATTTTATACTATCCTGGGTAACATTGGGAGACCCAGTATCTAAGTGCACACACACACACACACCACAGGCATACCATACCATACACAAACACACATACACCACACACTCACCATATATCACACTATACCACACATATGTCTTCAATGTATATTCTTTCCTTTTCTGCATTAAATCTTTTAATACACCGCCCACCCCCAGTTTGTGCTCTGTTTTCTTTTAGAAAGAGATTCAAATTTATTCACTTGAAAGCTTAGAGGGTCTTATCAGTGATTGTCTTAGCTTCTGTTTTCTCATGCCAAAGGGGAGATTCTACACTTATATTAATTTGGCAGCTTTATTTTCCTCATTTGGGGGTCTCTTCATCTGGGAGACAGATTTGCGGTCAGCTGTCCCATAGTCCCATTCTCTTCCAGCTCGAGTCTGAGAAGGTCTTATCTCGCTGGTGGGTTTTCCTAACACCTCTTAAGTGGTTTTATTTATGTTGTATGTATGGATTTTATCCTTGGTTGATGTAACCATTATGTGCCTTCCATTCAGCTTTTGGGACGTGGAGAAGAATGAAAACACTCAAATCCTCAGCTTTCGTTTTCATTGGTTATTTTGTGTTTGGTTTAGGTTACCAGGCTTCCTAAGAAACGCTCCAGGAATGTGGTTACACCAGAGTGCACAGCTTCTCTCCAATGGCTAAGAGGAAGGCAACGGTCTAAAGCAGGGATTCCACACCAGGACCCGAGACCAGGCCATGCCCAAGAAGCTATGATCTGATTGGCCTGTGAGCAGGCCTCACCCAGGAAGCTATGATCTGATTGGCCTGTGAGCAGGCCTCACCCAAGAAGCTATGGTCTGATTGGCCTGTGAGCAGGCCTCACCCAAGAAGCTATGATCTGATTGGCCTGTGAGCAGGCCTCACCCAGGAAGCTATGATCTGATTGGCCTGTGAGCAGGCCTCACCCAGGAAGCTATGATCTGATTGGCCTGTGATAGGGCCCAGCCAGCTTTCACACAAGCTCTTCCGGGTGGTTTGGTTCTTAGTGTGGATCTTGGTGCACAGCTTGTGTCTGTGAATGCTTTTGGAATTGGGAAAAGAAGGGAAAAAGAAAATAGTAGGAGTGAAAAGGATGACGCCAGAAAGGAAGGAAAATGAAGAGGGCATTTCAGGAAGAGGACTCGGTGTCTTGAGTGGCACCGAGTCATGGTTCTTTAAAAGGTTCAGCGCCACAGTTTATCCTTATATGTTAGCCATCGTCTAGATGCACTATTTATTTTCATTGTTGCTGTGACAACATTCCTGATAGCCACAATATAGAGGGGAGAGTTTGTTTTGACCCATCACAGGCAGGAAGAGTGAACAGCAACAGTGCGATTAGCTAGTAGCATCGAATCTGCAAATAGGATGCAGGGAGGTTGGTGCTTGGTTCAGTCTTTCTCTCGTCTGAGCGTCCAGCCCATAACCGGGTGTTGCCCACATTTATGAAGGGTCTTCCTTCTTCAACACCTTCATGGAGATATCCAGAGATATCCAGCCGTATTCTCTTAGGTGACTCTAACTCCAGTCAAGTTGACAACAAACACTAACCATCATGAGTTTATTCCTTGTCGACTTGATATCCGAGGACATCACTGTAAGTTGTAACATTGGCTGGCTATAGTGGCACACGTTTTTGATCCCAGCATCCTGGAGGCAAAACAGGCAGAACTCTGGGAGTTTGAGGTCAGCCTTGTCTATATGGGAAGTTCCAGGCTAGCCAAGGCTACATAGTGAGATCCTGCCTCAAAATAAAAACAAAAATAAACTCTGTAACATTCCGTGTCTATTCCTTCTGGGCTCATGTTCATTCATTAAGCAAAATACTTTCAGTCCAACTTCAAAAGACTTCATAGTCTTAACAGCTTGCACTGTTTAAAAACTCTAAAATCTTCTGATATTTGAGGCATTTTCCTGGCTGTGAATTCATATAAAATAAGTTACATACTTCCAGTATACAATGGCAGATACGAAACCTTCCATTACAAAAAGCAGGAATTGATGCACAGCAAGGAAAGACTGGGCCCAAAAGAAGTCTGAAAACCAGGAGGGCAAACAACAAATCCCACAACCTCATCTCTAGCATCTAGGCCTCTTGGTGACATTATTTGTGTCGCCCCACATCTTTCATTCTGCTTCCTGTGTCACATATAACCTCTTTCTTGGGCTTACTTCACTCTGTTCCATGGCTTTCCTCAGCAGACATCTGGAAGTTTTGACATCTCCAATACCTGTGGGGTCTATAGTAACATAGGCTTCACCTTCCTAGCTTCATGTAGTGGCTTTTCAGAGCCTTCTAGCAGAGAGTCCAGAGCTGCCACACATTGTATCAGCCCTATTACCTTGGTATTGATGAGGAAGAAACTCAAAATAATAAAATTGATGTTATAGAAGATTTACTAATAGATTCTCTTGGGTGATACTAAGTTATGTAAGCAGAATTTAGCTAAAGTATCTCTCCTTCCCAAATACCTCAGGGATAACTAATGTGCTAACCAGGCCTGTTAGAGTCAAGGGAGTTAGGATGTTAGGATGCAAATGTTTATTCACTGGTACTGACCAACCCTTAGGCGCCATACCCTGAAAGAACTTGACTCTAAACAGGCAGCTCAAGGGGATGTCACAGGGTCATAACCACCATTAGGTTCTAGTGTCCCATTAAGGCCCATGTGCTTGTCAGAAAATATGTAATTTTGCCAAGTGGGTAAAATGTCTCTGGGTAACAAATATCCAAAAAATAACGCTGGTATACTTAAAATAATCCTAGCAGTATCTTTGCTGTATAAATCTCGTATGTGTCCAAGCAGCCAGGCTTTCAGTCTCCTGCTTCTGTTTAAATTGTTCAAAGCATGACCTGGGGTTGTGACTGAAGGAGATTGAAGGATAACAGTGGTGGTGGATTGTGTAAGCTGAAAGAGTATAGACCTTGGTAAAATCTTCTGTTGAAGAGTGACTCTTCCCTGGTCAGCCCCCAGCTGGAAAAGCACTGTTAAAGAGAGTTTCTTTAGTTCATCTTCAAGTATATGGAGTGATTCCTTACTGGGAAGGCATATTATTTCTATTACAGTACAAGGTTTATAAGCCCATAACTTATGACTACAAAACCAGTACCATGGGAACGACATTCCAGCTTCTTTGGTTACCATCTGGAGGTGTTGTATGGCTTCTTTCTATCATAGTTGTGGTAGCCCTGTGCATTTTGGTGGCTGACTTTGGGAAAACACTTCTTTTTCTAGGGAGTTGTTTTGGGACAGGATCTCCCAGAGCACAGGCTGATCTTGATATCACTGTATCACAAGAACTCCTGCTCCTGAGCATGGAGATTGCAGCGCTGCATAGTCATGTCCAGGATTTTCATTTTTGTTTTTCATTTTAAGCAGAAATTTATTGAGCAAAGAAAAGTAAAGGAGAGGGAGAGAGAGAGAGAGAGAGAGAGAGAGAGAGAGAGAGAGAGAGAGAGAGAGAGAGAGAGAGATCTGAACGGGTTGTTTTGAGTGTCCTGGAGGAGCATAGTATCCTTGAAGTTGTTGATAAGGGAGCCTCAGGGGCAAATTAATTTGCATTTTTATAAGCTAGAACCTTTGACAGGTAGGGTCTTGCCCTCAAAGCACCTTTCTTTTTGTCCCAGTGCAAACCAAGATTTTCTTTTAATTAGGCCTCTGCTAATCTCTTTAACAGTTATATATGCTTGTCAGCAGCTTTAAACCCAGGCACACACCCCTTTCCTGCTAATTGCACTTTCCCTATCTGTCTGCTTTTAACTTTTTGTAAGCCTCAGTAAACAGTGGGCCATAATCATGTCTTAGTCTATCACTTTTAAGTCTGTTTTCACCCTGGTTCTCAGGACATGGATAGCTGCTGCCAGATTCTCTGCTAGAATGCAGCATGAATGGCCTCTAGCCCAGGTCCCAATAGCATCTTTATTCATCTCTGAAAGCTCATGAGCTCAGATTTACGGTCTGCGTTTCTGTTGGCATTCCGGGCTTTTGAACTCCAGTCACAATGACCCATTGACCTCTGCTTACAGCAAGACTCTCAGTGGCTCACAACTTCAAATGCTTCCAAAAAACCATTTCAGAAGACCCAAGAACCACACGGTCAGCTTTCTCACAACCACCCTACTCCTCAGGACGAAGTTTCTTAGTTTTTTCATTGCTGTGACCAAATACTTGACAAAAGGCAACTGAAAAGGGGCTTATGTTGGTTCACAGTTCAAAGGGATGCGATCCATCACAGCAAACATGGCTGCTGGTGGGCAGTCTGGTCCGTGGAGCTGACCAGGAGCAGTGGAAGGAGAAAGTCAATGCTCAGCTGGTTTTCTCCTGTTTGTTTATTTATTTATTTATTTTTATTCAGTCCAGGATCCCATCCCAGAGAAGTCAGGCTCAGTGTCTCCTCTTCATTTATGTCTCTGGTAAAACCCTCAAACATAGATCTGTAAGTGTGTCTTGTAGGTGATTCTAAATCCAGGCAGGCTGACAACCAGCATTAGCCAGCACACATGCCCATCCTTCCAAAGATCACTTATAATAGAAACTGAAGATTGATAGACAGGTGGAATAAATCCTGACGACTCATTTTCTAAATAAAGTCAGGTAGCTAGATGGAGAATATTGTCATTGGACGGCATAAAAGAAGGCCATTAGGGGGCTGGTGAGATGGCTCAGTGGGTAAGAGCACCCGACTGCTCTTCCGAAGGTCCAGAGTTCAAATCCCAGCAACCACATGGTGGCTCACAACCATCCGTAACGAGATCTGGTGCCCTCTTCTGGAGTGTCTGAAGACAGCTACAGTGTACTTACATATAATAAATAAATAAATCTAAAAAAAAAAAAGAAGGCCATTAGGGCTCTGTTGAGGCCCACTATGGGAAAACTGGTCCATACTGGTCAAAGCAATGGTATTTACGTTTGGTCCTGGGTGAAGACATGGTATTATAATTTTCATCTCATTTTATTTTACATATATGGGTGCTTTGTTTGCGTGTATGTGGAACTAGGGTACATGATGTGGAACTCACAAAGAGACAGTAAATTTTTTTTTTTAAATCAGTCTCTTTAAAACAGTCTTTTAAAATCCAAAGACTTTTAAAACTCAAAGTTTCTCAATTGTGGGTTTCTGTAAAATCCAAGATAAATTAAATGCTTTTTTACTTCAAGATAAATTAAATACTTTTTTACTTCAAGAGGGAAGAACACAGTGACAATCTGAAAGAAAATCAAACTCTAACAGTATAAATAACTCCATGTCTAGTGTCTGGGATTCACTCATGATTGTCTGGGCTCCTCCAAGGAGCTTGGGCCATTTCTCTGACTCTGCCTTCTGCAGCACACATGGCTTGTCTTCTAGTCCCCGGCTGGTTCCACTCTGCTGTTCTTGGTACTCATGGTACTGAAATCTTCCAAAATACTAGAGTCCCTTGCTACAACTGGGCTGCACTTTTACAAATAGCCTCTGCTGAGCTGTCTTTGGGGCCTCTAGGACTGCCATGCAATTCCAAGCCTTAACTGCTGTCCATGACCCATTTCTGCCTTCAGAACCAGTGCCATCTGGTTGACATTTACATCACCAAGTTTGACTGCCAGCACAAAATACAGCCTTGGCCATCTCTGGAGCACAGCTTCTGTGTGCTGACCCTGAGGGAGCAGTTTTCAGAAGATTTTAACTCAATGATGCCCGTAGGTTTAGATTTTTGAAACCCTACTTTAATAAGGGTTCTTAAATGCTTCAAAGACCCTTCTAGCTCACCCACCAATATAGGGGAGAAAGATAGTTAATAGGACAAGGTGGGTGTGAACTTATTTAGAAGCAGTTCTTTGGGGTGATTACAATCTTAGTTGGCAGAACGTCATCAGTCAGGTCCGAAACATCAGATGTGAATAAGTATCGGCAGTCCAGTCCAATCAGCAAACACCAAACAAGAATAAGTAGCAGCAGCTCGATATAGAAGAAACAGCATTGCAAGGTGAACCAATGCAAGAGTGTTCTCTCACACTCTGTGGGTTATATTTATAGCCTTTCTAAACATCACACACCCTTTCAAGCATCCACTCCAGCATCACATGCCCCTTCACAAGACAGCTTCCAGAAAACAGCATGTGTCTCTTCTCAGCAAAACATCTCCTCATAAAACATCCTCCAGAAAACAAACAAACAAACAATCACATGACACAACTGAGTCTCCAAAGAAACCAGAACTTTCTACTGCAGTTGCCTGTCTGTTCTCAATCACAGATGATTCTTCAGTCCCAAGATGTCAGCAACCACTGTGGAAACAAAGCAATGGTTTTCACTTTAGTGGTTCTGGTCTCTTGTTAATCTCTGCTGACACTTCAGCTACAGCTGACCAGATACCAAAGATTCTTCACACAAAAGGCACTATAGAGTCTTTCCTTCCCTCTGAAACTTCACAAGCCAGGTCTTTATTGTCTGCATTAGTTTCAACACTGTTGCTTGGAAGCAAAGTCCTACAGAACAGCTCATTGTGCTCACAACACTCAATGGTCTTTCTAGCCCAAAGTTCCAAAGTCCTTCTACAAGCCTCCCCAAAACAACATGGTTGGGTCTGTCACTGCAATACCCCAGTATCCTGGCACCATCTTCTTTCTCTTTTAGTCGCTGTTTTATTTCTTTGGAGAGACACCATGATCAAAGCAACTAATGTAAAAGAAAGCATTTAGTTTGAGGTTTTCTTACAGTTTTGGAGGCTTAATCCATTGTCATCATGGTGGGGAGCATGGTGACACATAAACAGTCATGGTGTTGGAGAAATAGCTGACAGTTCTACATCCTTATGCACAGGCAGAAGGAAAAGAGAGAACTTCATCTGGTATGGGTTTTGAAACCTCCAAGCCACTATCACTATACACTTCCTCTAACAAGGCCATAGCTACTCCAACAGGTCACACCTCCTAATCCCGATTCTTCCAAAATAGTGCTATTCACAAGGACTGCTAAGCCTTTAAATGTACAAACCTACGGGGGCCATTCTTATACAAACCACCAACCCCAATAACCAAGTTTGTTAAAGTCCTCATTTCTAGCCAAAGGCAAAAGAAGTGTCCATCAGAGACATCTTTTACCTCCTCTATGAGATGTTTTCTTAAGTTGACTCCATAAACAACAGTTGATGTGTTTACTATGTGCTTAACACTATTAAATTTTGTAGGAAAGCAAAGGATTCATTTTTTCTTTCCTTTCCCTTGTGTGGATTGAAAAGACATATTCTAACTTTTGTGTAATGTTTGCTATGACACAAAACAGTTCTCTAATCCTCCAACACCAGCTTTTGGATACCCAAAGATTAAGTTCTAGAACTATCTGGAGTTAGTGTAGACCCCCACAGGTTGAAGGCTAATGTCACAGCAGTGACCTCCATTCGAGGTGCTAGTTATAGGTCTCAACCTACCAGTTTTCTTGCTACACAACTATAAATCAGGAGTTCTCACACCCTGTCCCCCAAGCCACACTTGATAATTTGTTAGAGAAGCTCAGGGAATTCAGGAAACAGTTTAATTATATTTACTGGTAAATCATAAAGGAAACTCACTTGGAAGAGTCAGGTAGATGAAGTATACAGCATTTTCCTATTTTATCCCATGTGCACCTACAAGTGTTGTTGCCAAGTGCACTTGTCGCTTTGGAACCTCAAGGTTAAAGAGAGTTTATAGTGCTTGCTCTTTAGTCTCCATTCCCTCCCTCGGGTTACATAGAGCTCAAGTCCCAACTCTGTTCACCTGGTCTTTCTAAAGAGCTTAAGGCTATAAAGGGAACCTAGCATATGTCACCAGTAACAAATGCAGATGTGACTGGAAGGGGTTCATTATGAATAACTGGAGGTTGTGTCACACCTTGATAGCTATGTATCTGTCCCTTTTTTGTTCCAGTATAATAATATATATTGAAAAAGAGAGGGGGCTGGAGAGATGGCCCAGCAGTTAAGAGCACTGACTGCTCTTCCAGAGGTCCTGGGTTCAATTCCCAGCAACCACATATGGTTCACAACCATCTTTAATGGGACCTGATGCCCTCTTCTGGTGTGTCTGAAGACAGCTACAGTGTACTCACATAAATAAATAAATCTTTAAAAAAAAGAGAGGGACTACATTAACATAGTTTTATGTAAATATTTCTCCCTCTTCCTTTTTCTCCTCCTCCTTTTTCTTCTGTCTTTCATCTTCATATTCTCCTTCATCATCATCACCTCTTATTGTGGGTGATTAAATTAAATTTAATTTTATCCTAATATGTGCAGACAAAAAACATGGTTGACATTGGGATTGTTGCATCTGCAGTTCTAGGCATGACTGGGACACAGAGATTGTTAATCTTGGTTGTCAACTTGAGACAGTCTGTAATCAACTAAGAGCTAAGCCCCTGGGTGGTTCTGTTAAGGGTATTTCCTGGGAAAACTCAGAGTTGAGAAGACTTCCCTTTGAGCAATGATTGAGCTATAAGGTCCAAGGGAAAAGCTAGGGGCTTTCTAACTGCCCACTTTGCCCTTTGGAGAATACATCTAGTCTTTTGCATCTGTTGCCACTGCTGTCCCTTCCTCAGTCGTCCAATGTGGGCTGAAGTCCACTGTGTTACAATACTCTTACTTGTCAGAGGTAATTTTCATCTTGGGGCTTACTGCCTCTGTGTGCTAACCCTAAGCCTAGTTCTGGAAGCTTCTAGCCTCTATATAATCTTACTTAGGCAAAGAATGTTGTCAGTCTCTGAGACTTGCTGCTGAATAAACTCATACTTTCTAAGTTCTTTCTGAGTTCTGGCTGGATGAACTCAGCTGTTCTGGCTCAATCTCCTTTCCAAGCTGACTGATTCAACCTGATTTCTTTATGCTTCTCCTGAATTACTCGGCTTAGCCTCAAACTAACTCTGGCAGTCTCTTCTAATCTTTTGGCTTCTTCTCATTCTCTGGCTCATTCTGTCTTCACCTGTGTCCAGCTTGTTCTCTCTTAACCTATCTGTATAAAACTCCCCCAGAAAACTGCCTCCTTCTTTTCTCTCTGCACAGCTTCCCTTTCCTCTTTCTTCTCATGAGATTTGGGCATATCTTGTTCTGTTAAATCTTTCTCTGATTTGTCACTTTGTCTGTCACTCAATTACACATCAGTTTTCAAACACGGGTGTTTACTTTTACAAACCAACTTTACCTTCATTGTTTGGGATTAAAGTTGTATACTAAGGGCAACTTAGAAAAAATGTTTTCCATGAGCTTGGTGTTTACAGTGTGATCAAATATTTTGCAACACTACTGGCTCTCCAGAAAATTTCAAGGTCTACAGTACTACACTAGGATTTCTGAAGCATCCAGCCTTGTGGAACTGAGCAACTCCTGGGTTCCCAGTCTCTTCCATTTACAGACAACCTTTGCTAGATTACAGCCTGTATGTTGTAGGCCAATCTGATACCTCCCCTTTGTAATATGTAGTCATTCCACTTGTTCTGTTCTCTTAAGGAATCCTGTATCATAAAGATACAGACTGTATCCCCTGTGGATAATTTATTCTATGACAGTTTCATGTATGTATTTAATGAATCTTAGTTATTTTCATCTCTGTTACCCTTTTTCATCCCCCATTCTCTCATTGAAACTCCTTTTCTTTTCAACAAGTCCCCCTAATACTTTCATCTCTTCTTTCTGTGTGTGATGCACTGAGTTTAATTAGAGTTGTTTGTACTGTCATTGGGGGAGATTACTTATCGTAGAATGGAAACTTATCAGCAGATACACTTTTGAAGAAAACGAAACCCTCTCCACCAGCAACCATCACTTTCCCAGTGAGAGGTGAGCACCTCATGGGTTTCTCTCCCATTTGAGATATAAGCAGACTCAGTCTAGTGCAGGTCTTATGCAAATAGCCACAGCTTCAGTGAGTTCATAAGCACAGAGACTGTGTTGTATCCAGAAGACCTCTCTTTAGCTGCATGATTGCCCATCCTCTGGTTCTTACATGCTTTCATCTCCCCTCTTACTAATGTTCCCAGAACCTTGAAAATGGTGAGTTTGGCTAGTCACAGGTATTTTCATTAACTACTACCCATATAAGAAGCTGCTCTGCTGAAGACTGAACAGTACTAATATCTGACGGCAACTGTGGCTTGTGTAGTGTTTTTAAAGTAAAAATAAGAATCTTGAGGTGAGATCATCGTGGTGTTTGGGTTTTCCCTAAACTCAATGACTTGTATCCTTGTAAGAGCCTTGAATGGAGCATCAGACATACAGGGAAGAAGGCCATGTGAAAACGGAAGCAGAGGCACAGTGACTGTATCATAAGGCAAGGTATGCTGGGAATGACCAGACGCTAGAGGAGGCACAGAAGACTTGGTACTTAAGAGGGAGTGTGGCTCTGCCAACAGCATGGTTTTGAACTTTTGGATCCAGACCTAAAGAACAAATTTTATTGTTTTCATCTATGAAGTTTGTAATGACTCATTATGGCAGCCCCGTGAGGAAGTCCTACAACCAAGGGAACTTACACAAGGAAGAGTTCTTTGCTACTTGCAGTTCCAGAGAGATTTAAATCTATTACTATCATGGTGAGGAGTATGGAAACTGACAGGCAGGTGTGGCACTGGAGTAGTGGATGGGAACTCACATCCTGGTCTACAAACAAGGAGCAGAGAGCACCCTGAGCACAAGCCGTTTGAAGCCTTACGTCTGCCCCCAGTGACACATGTCTTCTAGTAAGCCCACACCTCCTAATCCTTCCCAAACCTTCGCGAATAGTTCCATAAACTGGGCACCAAGCAATCAGATATTAGCCAGTGGGAGTCATTCTTATTCAAATCACCACATTCCATTCTCTGATCCCCATAGGTTCGTAGTCATATCACAGTGCAAAATTCATTTAGTTTAAATTCAAATGTCTTATAGTCTTTTATAGTCTTAATTCTGTTTAAAAGTACAAAGTCTTTCTGAAACTCAAAAAAGAATCTTAATTATAACTTAATTGTGAAAAAACCCCCAAATTATATACTTCTAACATGCAATGGTACATTATAATTCCAAAAAAGAAGAAATATGAGCATAATGATGAAATCCTGACCCAAAGTTAGATCAAAACCTTGCAACACAAACTCCAGATTTTGTAGCTCCATGTTCAGTGAGAAGGGCTTAGATGGCTCTGCCTTTCCAGCTTTGCTACCTGCAAGACAGATCACTCTTGGACTGGCCCCATTCCCTGTCTGCGTCCGTGTTGGTGGATATCACATGGCCTTGACACTTGTAACATTGTTGTGTCTCCAACACAATCCAAACGTCACTGTGACAGCTCCTCAAAATGACATCTCAGGGGCTTCACACAGGAATTGCCTTGCCAGTGACTCCCCTGTCCCACAGATGAGAATCGCACAACCCTTTCCTCATGCATCCTTCATGCCTGCCAGAATCCCATGGACAACATTACCAAAGTCCATGGTTTGCCTGGCTGGGAGCCTGGCTCCCGTGGGTCACCTGTGCAGCAGCTTACGCTTGTTGCACATCTGTCTTTCTTTGTTGTTTGGTTTGGTTTTCTGTGGGGGTGGGGCAGATTTTTTCTGTGACCCTGGCCACCCTGGAACTCATTCTGTAGACCAGATCTTGAACTTAGAGATCCTCAGGCCTCTGTCACCCAAGTGCTGCCTGGTTCCACTTGCTGGGTATTTTATTTTTTCACTTGCTGTGTTTTTAAGAGCAGTAAATGCAGAGTTTTGTTTTTTTGTTTTTTGTTTTCCCCTTTCTAAGTTGGGAGTTTATCTGGTCGGGGTCTTCCCCCGAGGATACCATGTATTTTAATTGCACCTTGGATCAGGCCTCTCCTTCATCTTTTTATGTCTTTTGGTATAAGTCTTGGCTCCAACATCTACTTTCCCAGGGCTCCCTTTCTCTCCAGACTATACATTTTGTCCCTTTATTTTTTATTTATTTATTTTTTTTCAGACAAGATCTCCTACATATCAATGGCTGTCCTACAACTCAATATATAGATCAGGCTGGCCTTGAACTCACAGAGATCTCTAGTGCAAGGATTAAAGATATGTATCACCATTCCTGATTCTAATTTGTGGGTTTTTTTTTCTTTCAATTTAGTCTCAGGCAAGTGCTTAGGATGGGGACAGAAGGTAGCGACTTTCTTTGTCAACGTATCACAAGAATGGTCTCTAACTCAGTTAGTTGCTAAATTGTTTTTCTCTGAAACCTCTCCAGCTGGGCCTCCAGTCCGCATAGCTATTAGCCCCATTGACTTTCAAGCTCCTACGAGAACATCCTATTAAACTCTGCTTAGAACATTCAACTGCTTTCTTACTCCCAAGCCCTAAGGTCTTATACAATCCTCCCAAAACAGCATGGGCAGGTTCTGCAGAGCATTGTCCCCCTTCCTGATACCAAGTTCTGTCTTAGTTACTTTTTTTTTTTTTTTTTTTTTTTTTTGCTGTGATAAAACACCATGACCAAGGCAACTAAAGAAGGAACGGTAAATTTGGCACTTACCCTTCCAAAGTAATGGAAGTCCATCACGGTCATTGTGAGGAACAGAAGAACAGGCAGGGAGAGCATTGGAGCAGCAGCTGGGAGCTCACATTCTGATCTGGAAACAGGAGCAAGAGAGAGCACACTGGGAATGGCATATGTCTTTTGAAGCCCACAGCTCACTGCCAGTGACACACATCCTCCAAAAAGACAAACAGTTCCACCAATGGAGTCAAATATTCCAACCTATGAGCCTATAGGGGCCATTGTCAGTCAAACGGCCACAGCCCTAAGGCATGAACACACATACAAACCTTTATCTCCCCTCTCCTTTTTCTCCTTCTTCCTCAGAATGATGACACCTAAGAAAATATCTAATTATGCTAGAGCAAAGAGCATACGGCCTCACAAAGTTAAATACTATACAAGTTAAATGTTCAAATAGGACTACAAGACGGGGACTACCAGCCCCCGGCGGCTGAGCGCTGAGATCAGTAAGTGTAAGAGGGTTGTACTAGGAGGACCTCCTTTGTCCTCGATGTCAATGTTTCTCTTGCTCATTCAGTTCTGAGCCTCAGCCTAGACTTTTTCCCCCCTTTTTCAGATCAAATTTATAGAATTTTTTGGCCTAATCTTGCCTTCTAAAAGAGATTTTAAAGAAGATAAGCAGTTGAAAGATGGTTGATAAAACAAAAACCATCATAGTCGCCTGTGAGGTACCATGAGAAAAGGGAAAGTCCTCTTCAAAGAAATGTTGAGAAAAACATGTGTTTGAAAAAACAAACAAACAAACAAACAAACAAACAAAACAAAACAAAACCAACCACCACCAACAACCACACAAACCAAAACAACGACAACAAAACCTAGCCAGGCAGAGGCTGTCTCAGGGGTTAGGAGTGTGCTCCTACTCTGGAGGGCCTGAGTTTGGTTTCCAGCACCCAAGTTAGGAAGCTCACAACTGCATATAACTTTTGCTTCAGGAAAACTAACGGTCTCCTCCGACTTCCACAGGCACACATACAATAAACACACACACACACACACACACACACACACAAATGGGGGGGGTAAGTAATCTCAAAACAAAACACATTTTAAAGAAATCACAGCACCCTTTCTTTACCCCTCCCCCAGTGATTTTGGAAGAGCAATATTTGTGGAATATTTTCCAGGCCACTATACAACTGCTAAGACAGTGGAACAGAAACTGCAGTGATTATAATCAGAGACATTTCTTTTCTTTCTTCCTTTCTTCCTTTCTTCCTTCCTTCCTTTCTTTCTTTCTTTCTTTCTTTCTTTCTTTCTTTCTTTCTTTCTTTCTTTCTTTCTTTCTTCCTTCCTTCCTTCCTTCCTTCCTTCCTTCCTTCCTTCCTTCCTTCCTTTCTTTCTTTCTTTCTTTCTTTTTTCTTTCTTTCTTTCTTTCTGAGACAGGGTTTCTCTGTGTAGCCCTAGCTGTCTTGGAATTCACTCTGTAGTCCAGGCTGGCCTCAAACTGAAATCTGGCTGCCTCTGCCTCCCAAGCGCTGGGATTAAAGGTGTGTGCCACCATGCCCGGCTGAACAGAGGCATTTCAAAAATAGTTTTTTAAAAATGGATGGCTCCAGCCTTCAAAAAACAAATAAACAAGACCCAACTGTTCAGAGCCATACCACTATTCTCAAAATGACCATCTCTCAACCGTAATAGAAATACAAAATGAACACACATACAAGAGAATACAACTCATTTATGGGTCAGAATAATTGGTAGAAGCCATCCTTGAGAAATCTCAGACAGTGGCCTTATTAGTCAAAGATGCTAACTTGGCTGCTTTAAATATGTTCAGTGTGCTATGAAACCTGAATATGAGCTGAAAGATCAAGAGAGAATATAGCCAATGAAAATTGAAAACACCAAGATGGCAGGGAGCCACGGAGCCAGATAGCCCAACAGGTGAGATGAGGGTTCAGGGCAGCAGGCAACTACAGATTCGAACAGGTCACAGGAACGGTGAGCTCCAAGATAAACATTTGAAACCGAGGAATCAGTGAAAATGAAGAGGAAGTGGAGGCTGTGCTGAGACTGTTAACCATGCCAACCTTTTCTTCATGATCTTCAGAGAAGAGGAAGACAAGTATTTGACCAGACGATGGCTGCAGACTTTCCAAATCTGCTGATGAGAGTGGACACACCAGGGGACACCAGGAATCCCAGGGACGATAAGCTTTCAGAGATGCACAGGCTACTCAGGGTCAATAAGCAGAAGATACCCAAAGCCACTGTTGTGAAAGTGTAAGCAGAGAAGTGGCTTCCTGCCATAAGGAATCTCAGTAAGGTTAATAGCTGATCACTCCTAGAAGCCTCAGAGACTGAAAATCAGTGGAGCACATGAAGTCCTGAAAGAAAATAAAGCCAAGCGAGGCAACGGAGAATCTTCTATCTGGAGAAGTGGTCTTTGAAGAACGAAGGGCAAATTACAAGTGCAAGACGGGGAGGGGGTCACTATGAATAGACTGTCTCTACAAAACATGTCAAAGGGAGGTAGGTCTTTAGGCTGAAATGTAAACCACTAGACAGCAAGTTGAAGCCCTAAGAAGAGACAAGAGCCACTGGTTAAGGTCATGACTTAGGTAAATACAAACTCAGCATCCTTCAGTTTGAAGTTTTTCTCTCTTTTACATATAACAAAATAGGCAAATGCATTGATTACTTTATACCTATATAGGTACTCTCTATCCCTCTATATATCATGGGAACACAATATATAAAGTCATGATCTGTGATCATAATGATATTAGGAGGGAGGAGACAGGCACAGGAACAGTTTTCCATCTCATTGAAATTAGGTTGGCATCATTCAAACAAGATTATGATAAACCTAAGATATACAAGTTTTCCCCAAGATAGCTACAAGAAATTAGCTTTGACCTTGTAGGACAAGGAAGTAGGGGGACATAAGAATGGTGTGTTATGAAACTAAGTTCTGCTAGAAGAATCCTTCTCCTCCTCACTTCTTCTCCTTCTCCTCCTTCTACCGAGTAACTTTTAATCTTTCTTACTTGTTCATGCTTCATCCACAATTCTCAGAACTCCCAATACTCTAGACCTTTGCACTTTGGGAAAAAACAGGATCAGTTTTACAAGGCAAGTACAGACCTTGGGTTACACAACATCTAAAGGAATGAAGATGGCGCTAGACTAGAGGACAGTAAAAGATTAGGGTTGTAGTTGGAACCTGGAATCTTTGTGTTAGCAAGGCATATAACATAGACAAGATTTTTTTTCTTATCCAAAGGAGAGACTTTTAAAAATTATTTTATTTATGTTTATAAGTGTTCTGTCTGTATATCACATGCACATCTTGTGCTTGCACATTCCAGAAGAGATTATTGAATCCTGTGGGACTGGAGTTACAGATGGTTGTATGTCACTATTACATCAGTGCTGGGAATGAAATCCAGGTCCTCTGGAAGAGCAGCTAGTGCTTGTAACCACCTCTCCAGCCTGGGAGGATGTTTTAATTGGTTTGCTTTTTTTTATTATAATGAAATATATAATAATGCTTGGTTATTGTAATGAAATACCTAAGGAGAACTATCTTAATGACAAGATTACTTAGCTCACAGTTCTATGAGTCAGAGGCATGCTGATGGTACCTCAGCATGGCTCTGGCAAGGGATTCATCATGGAGGGAAAGGTCCCATCACCAAACAAGGAACCCAAGAACTTTTAATTCTAAATTCTACTATGAGAATGACTGTCCCTGACCCAGACACCTTTCCCTGAGCTCTCCCTCCTAGATTCCCAACCACCTCCCAGCATCCATCCACTGGGGACATACTCTAGCCACTCCCAAACTATTCAGTGTTGGGCTTGGTGATCTTAAAGGCCCTGCCTATCTTGATGGTAAACACCAGGGCTTGAAAGCAGATGCTCTAAAGAGGACACGTGTTCTGAATGGAAAAGCAGAATAATGGTGACCACTCTCTACTCATCTCAGATGCTCATGTGCATTGCCAGAAGCTAATTTTAAAAAAAAGATGAAAGCATCGCATGGCAGGGAGGGGCTTTGAGGTATAAATTAGTAGGAGAGAAATACTGTCTGTGTCTATGGATGCCTCTTCTGTGTGCTGAGTTTTTGAATTATCTGTAGAGACAACCCTTAAAAACCTGTCTAACGTGTGAATCAGCAAGGCAGGCATTCAAGTAAACACAATGTGTAAACTGAGAATCTCAGCACCAGTTGTATAAACCAAGGACGTGACTGCTTCCAGGTATGACTGAAGGGAAGGATTTTATTGTAGATACGAGGGAGCACAGTCAGAGGCACATGGAAGAATCCAGAGCAGGGAGAGAAAGCAGATGTAACATGGCCAGTAGACTGGACCAGGTCATGGAGGAGAGGAAGGGAGAGAGAGAGAAGGAGAGAGAAAGAGAGGAAGACAAAGAGAGCTTAGGAGAAGGAGAACTAGAGAGAGGGAGCCAAGAGCAGAAGACAAGAGAGAAATGGTAGGGCTATAAAGGAATGAGAAGGGGAGACCATGAGCCGGGGAAGTTTACCACAGAGGACTGTGTGAGAAGCACGAGAAGTGCTGAGAAGGGCCAGGATGCCAGGATGGACTCTACACCAGGTACTTATGATGCTGGGGAAGCTTTGGTATGCTAGTAGGCACCACAGCCGTTTGTCCTAAGTTTCTTTTGTGCCTGACAGTGAAACAAAACTCCATTGGCAGAGGGGTAGTGCACACCAGGATTTGGGGGATTGGAGCTTCTATTGAACCTGACACAAATATTCACTGAAGGTCCTCTGTGTGACAGGCAATATGCTCAATTAAAAGAAAAGAGTGAGTCCTGTGCTGGGGAGACAGTTCAGTTGGGAAAGTTCTTGCCTTTTAACTGTAAGGGCTTGAGCTCAGTCCCCAGAACCCTAATACAAGCCTTGGTGTGTGAGCATGCACTTCCATTTGTTTATGTTTTCAGACAGGGTCTCTGTAGTCCTGGCTATTCTGGAGCTTGTCATATAGACCAGGCTGGCCTCAAACTCACTGAGATCCTCCTACCTCTGCCTCCCAAGATTAGAGGTTTGTATGATACCACAGCTGGAAAAGTGTGCCCTTCTAACTTCAGCACAGGGCGGCAGATTAAGGATGATCCTTAGTGCTCTCTGGGTAATTAGCTTAATACTGGGAAAGTTTCAGACCAGTGAGGGTCCTTGCTTATCCCTTCCTACTACCCCCTCCTCCCCCCAAATATCAGGTTTTATGCACTGCCCTGCATACACACACACACACACACACACACACACACACACACACACACATACACACACACGACGAGTCCTGGCTTGAGGAACCCATATAGTACATGTTTACCTGCCTCTAGCCATATCTTCTATATGTACTTCCCTGGGTGAGCGCCCGGTTACTTAGGACAACCAGTTCTTCTGAATAACATCACAGAAGGGAAGGGATAGTTAGGGCAGGAAGCCAGGTTCCTAGTCACAGAGTTTACTATACTGTCAGGCTGACAACTTTCCAATCATCTCTGTCTTTCTGTTCTCCTTCCCCTTCCTTTCTCTTTTCTTTCTCCTTTTATTTGACAAAATATCATGTCTTCTACGTTGGCTTCAAAATGCCTATGCAGCTGAGAATGACCTTAAACTCTGTCTCCACCTCCCAGGTGCAGGGATGACAGGCAAGAGCCACCACGTCCTCTGTCTGTGTTTCTTTTCTGGTGTCCGCAGCAGGCTACCCTTTTTGGACATGGGTCCTGATCTGGTCTACCTGTCAGAGGTAGTTATCTCACTCCATAGCTTGCCGTGTTGAAACTTAAACTAGCTTTCCCTTGTCCTATTTAAATGAAAACAAACAAACAGACAGAAACAAAAAACAAAACAGAAACAAAACAAAAACAAACCAAAACACCAATGCCCTTCTAAAGACCAACAATTCTCCCCTAACCATCTCAGTTCTGGTTGTCAACTCCTCATTCAGTGTTTCAGAGCGTGCAACTGCATCAACCTTAGGGCCAGGAGGAAAGAAGAGAGAAAAGGGGAGAGAGGGAGAAAGAGAGAAAGAAGAGGACTCATGACTCAAGTCCTAAGCACACAGTGTATTCGGGGCCAGAGCTACATAGATCTGGAAGACAGATTTGCCAAATGTGTGCTTTTGTCATATGGCAGTGAGAAAACAGGCCTGTTTCCCATCCCAGGCTGTTGTGAGAGAGTTGGAGAGACCCTAACATTTCTCTGGTGGTTGCATTGACACATAGCTATTTACACATGGCCCCCAACTTGTTGGGTTATTTGATTTTATAGTTCAAAGTGGATGGATATCCACTTAGTAGAATTATAATTTTAATGTTTGTTTGCTCTTCTCTCAGGCTACGAATGAACCTTTCTCCCTACTTGGTACATTAGCAGAGCGCTTCAGTTCCCAGTCAGTTCCTGGTTACAAGGGACAATGACAGCTGTAGTGCATTGTATAACTAGACATGAGTTAGGGAGGGCTTGTTTCTAACAGCTTTGCCATGGGCGTCTGTTTCTACTTGGCACCTGCTTTATCATACCTTTGAACTAATTTTACATTGCTTCCATCATAAGGTTTACCAGTGTCAGACCTGAATTGCCAATAAAGAATTAAACACAGATTAGTACTGTAAACACTGTAAACCAAACAAAAGCTCCAGCCAAGGAGGCCCTAGGCTCTAGTGGGGAGTTCACTACTGTTGTTGAGCTAAACTGACATGATGCCAAAATGCATTCTCAATATTTAATATCACCATAAACAAAAGCTACTCTCTTCCTTATAGACAAATGCTACCCTGATCCTTAATCAGAGAAGCATCTCCGCGCAGGGAACGGTGCTGAATGCAAAGACACCGCTGTTCACGGCTGCAGAAAATGAGGAATGGTTGGGTGCTCAGTCCTAAGCAGGGCACCTGTAACGTTTCCTTTAAGGCTCAGAAAGCCCACCAAGGAAGGGGAGTCAGGAAGAATGAAAGAGCCAAAAGGTAGCGAGCAGAGACTGGAAGTGCTATAGAGCACGACACAGCCATTGCAAACACGATTTCACAGTAGTAGTCGAGGTTGCCCACACTGCCCCTGCACAAGACTGACATAGTCAACAGCCAATCATGGCTCACAGAGGGTCTCAGTCATTGGCCTCTGTTGTATACTCAGGTGAGCCCATGAGGCTCCACAAGATAGGTCCAGACTTGTGGCTACACAGACACTTCTGGTTAATATCTATGATTCACAAAGCAAAGCAAAGCAAAGCAAAGCAAAGCAAAGCAAAGCAAAGCAAAGCAAAGCAAAGCAAAGCAAAGCAAAGCAAAGCAAAGCAAAACAAAACAAAACAAAACGATAGGAATGGAAAAAAAAGGTCTTGTGGAGAAGAGTGGGAGAGGTATGGGATGGGTTTGTGGGGCAGGATAAAAAAGTTGGGGGTAAGAATACACAGAATGTATGCATGTGAAATTATCAAAGAGCAAATTTAATCAATAAAAATAAATATGTATATACCCCCCAACAACTATAGCAACAACAAAAAGGATGAAGATGGGTCTTAGACAAATACATTCTAATCCCTGGAACCTGTATCATTGGACAAAAAGTCTTTGCACATGTGATCAAGGTGAAGAGGTAATTATTCTTTGATGGGCCCCAGTTATCATCAGATAAAGTACCATTATAGACTGGGGACGAAGTACATCAGTAGAACAATTGTCTCATGTGATCAGGCTGTGTTATGTCCTTCATATGCACACACTCAAGCACAAATACACACAGAGAGAGACAGACAGACAGACACACACACACAGAAACACACACACACACATACAAACAGACATAGACACACACACAGACATTCACACAGACATACACACATACATACACACACAGACACACACAGACACATACACACAGAGGCACATATACAGACACACAGAGACACATAGACAGACAGACAGACAGACAGACAGACACACCATCGTTATAAAGGAAAAGCAAAGGAAGGTGAGTGACACAGAGAGAAACTGGGACACATGAGGAGAAACAGGCAGATGTTGATGTGAAGGGGCCACAAGCACAGGTACATGACTACAAGAAAGAGAGGGCACTGTTTCTTCCAGAGACCCTGGAGGTGTGGTGCTTGGCTTTTGGCAGAGTGATGCTGATATCGAGCCTCTGGCTTCAGAACTGTGCCGATATGAGTTTCTGCTGTTCCATTGAGCGACTTGCCCTAACAGCCACCAATACAATGATTTAAAAACAATCCTGTGCTCTAGCATTTAGCTGTCTGGAAAAGTCAAAGGATCCCTGCTCAGATAAAGTGGTTTTAAATTATAAAATAAAACACAGAGAATTATGTAGCATGCCAAATACATTAAAATGCAGTTACCAGAACGTAAGAACACAGAGAAGCGCCGTTCTGAACACATTAACCGGAATGATGCATTTCAAATACAGGCAAGTTAGAGATTATTTTATTTTTGAAAGACATAAGGGTATTGAATGACTGGTTGCTGTGGCTCTGCTTGAATCAACACACCGGCAGTGGGGAGGCTTCAGGAGAAAGGGCAGAGACAGAGTATCATCCACTGTGGGATCTCAGCCTCACCACGCTCTGAAATAGTCATGAGGATAGGACATTCCAAGATTTTTACACTGACTCCAGCACAATTGTAAAGTTTTGTGATTCTGGTTACTGAGTCACGGGGACCTCTCTGTGCTTTATTGTCTACATTGTAATGGGAGAAAACTACTTAGGTCATGAACTTCAGGCAAAGGAATGCCTGCTTGCCAGGGGACTGAGAGTATGGACCGGGTCTGCAGAGAGCCAGAGGAGGGCTGGACAGCGAGGGCATCACTGAGGAATGCCTCCTGGACAGATGTGGGCTCTCCTGTGCAGCCACTCTGCAAGGCACCAAGCAATAAGGCAGACCCGGCAAATTGGACAGGGTGTCAGCTTGACTATGAAATATGACGGATTAACAGGGTAGGACGGCGGTGTGACCTGCTCTCAGACACTTCATTTAGAAGCTATCATATTGCTGGATGCTTCCTATAATTTGTGATGATGCTGATTGTGATAAATCGTGAGTTTCTGGCAAACTCCGCTAGCCTGCTCCAGTGGCTGAACAGAGAAAATGTGTAATTCTCTGGGAACATTCATGCCACGCACGACAGTGAGGGTCTGGCAGTAACCACAGAGTGCTCAGTCAGTGAACAAAGTAATTAAATCAAGCTAATTAAATCACAATAAAAATAATTTTAATTTAATTAATTTCTCTGCACTGATGGAACATTATGTGGAAACCAAGAGCCTTTCTGAACACTAATAGAATTTGGGAGCTGGGACACCAAAGTTGTGGCCACTGGTGTGGTACATGGGTTAATGTTGAGGGAATGAAATTAAATACACTTAACGAGCTGCTGATATGTTGATTGAACCACAAATGGGAAATGACTTTGGAAGCAAGGTAATGGGGTCTCTTCCTTTCCCGGGTCTTTTTGGTACTAACGGAGCTAGTAAATGTCAAATTTGTTAAAATTTGTGAATAGTTAGAAATTCAGAGTAGATGGGCATCCTCACAGCAGTATATGGCATTATTGTGCTAAAGATCACCCATTCACAGCACTGGCAGCACTGTCCTCAGCCCCCAGACCCTTAACACAGAGATCCTGTGTGGTCCCCAGGCAAGGTTAACCAACTGCTGATAGGTTTTTGATAGCATCTTGGAAGAGTTAAGTGAGCCATACCAAAGGACTTCTTGTCTGAAACAGGCATTCACCAAAAGCAAGTTACTACTGCTCCTAGAAGCCACGTACCGTATCTCCTCCCATTCCCCTAACCCTCTGCTCTCAGGGCAGAGCTGAAAGTGTACAAAAGCTGGAACTCAAGTAATTATTAAACTAAACCATTGAGCTCTCCTAAGGAATTCCTCCCCCAGGACTTGAGCATTAGATGAATGCTCTTCCTCTGGCATTTAGACATTGTTCAGCTCACAGGGGGATGTGCCACCAGATGACCCCTCAAGGTCATGGCCCAGAGACTAATTTTGTCATATAAGCGACACTGGCATTCTAAGAATGATTTAGCAGGCGCAGGCATAATTACCGACTGTGATTTTAGAGGCGTTCTGTGCTTTGGGTCTCAATGTTATTTATCATGCGTGTTGTTTTAATTAATATGTCACGTGTGTGCCAACATTTGAGGCAGACTTCACTCTGACTCATGCAGGCAGAGCATTGTTTGCACAGTGGTATTGTTTTCTGGGGTGCAGCTGGTTTCTCTCCTCCATATTGGGGTGAGCCAGGAAGCCACCCCTTACCACAGCGAGCCTTGATGCAGTGGACAACCACCGTGTCTTAGACCTCTTGCCAGGGAGGGATTGTTCCACTCTCAGAAGGAAGCGGAGATGCCCACAGAAGGGGGATTCGAAAGCAGAATTAAGCAGAAAGAAGGTTCATAAGATATGGTGCTCAAGGCAGCCTCTGAAAAGGTTCCGGGCATCCGGAAACCTTTTCTGTCGTCTGCTATATAACTGTGCCAACAGTAGGCAACCCTTGATGCCCCAATGCACAGGAGTCCCAGTTTAACTCAGAGTACAGGGGGGCCCAGAGGTCCTGCGACCTCTCCTTGTCTTCCTGGGAAGGCTGCTCACCCTTTCCCAGAGGGTTAGAAAAGAGTTTTGTCTTTCTGGAAAGAAGACTTCTAGCTGCAGCAGCGCTCAGGACAGTTCACTTGGCTGCCTTTCCAGCCTTGGGAGCACCTCAGCCTCCTCTCAGCATTTCCGGAACTCTGCCTACCATGCTGCGGAAGGAAGACAGGGTGTGATAACTCCTGAGGCAATCCTTTTGTTACTTGGACAGTTTTCCATCAGAGTATCTGTACCTCTCTCTGATGTGGCACTTCATGCCCCTGTGTTTGTGTTCAGAGTTAAAACCCTAAAGGTTTCTCCCACCGTCACCTAGTTCTGCTCATATTTTAAAGTAACGCTATGGGCTTCCATGTAAGGTCCTATAAGGTCTAAGCCACATGCGGAGCATGTGACCAGATTGGCTAACTCCTCTCAGGGATGCTATGACATGGGGGCTGTTTTCTTTCTTTTTTAGAGATGATTAAATGGCAGTGCGTAGGACTCAGTTTCAGTCACACCGGGGCAGTGACAGGGCTGCACCTGGAATCCAGGCCCCTCCCTTTCAGAGTCCTTGTCCTGTTCTATCCTATCATGTCACCTTTAACCGCTTTGCACTTGGCCTCACCAGCACAAGTGCCATTAAACATTGCCTCACAGGCATCCTTGCCAAAACACCCTTTTCCAACCGGAATTATTATATGCAAAAGGAACATCGTGGACCAATTAGGAATATTAGAACTATTTTTTCCTTCTCTTACAAGGCCAATTAGTTATACATGTGACATCAGTATTGGTCTAAGGATTCTTGCTATGGACGGAATATCTTTAAAAGGGTTGCCCTGGCGTGCCAAAGATGACTTGAACACTGGATTTGAATCAGCTTTGAGTCTCCGGTCCCTCCCTGTGTATACCCCGTGCCCACAGACTCGGCAGGTGCTTTAGGGGTACCCAGGACTAGTCACAGGCATGGAGGCATGTACCACTCTGGGAGCCTCACCTTTATCACCACTGGTCCCCTTTTGTCCAAATCCACTTTGTCCCTCTCATCCCCATCCCTGTACCTGACTGTCCCTCCTTTCCTTGCTGTCGTGTGCAGTTGGCTTCACACTACAATTGTTTGGGTAGCCTTTGCTTGCTTTATCTTTCTTTGCTGACAATGAATAATAACAGAAAATCACAAAAGAAAAAAGTATTTATTGGTTCTGAAATGGCTCGTTGAATTAATGACATCATGCTTTGGGGCATTTAGATCGGACCTGGGTAATTGTAGGTTACACATAGTCATAGTAGCTCACGCAGAGCTCTCATTTTGAGCTATTTTACTTTCAGGTTTTTGTTAATCTAGTGGGTTTGGTGGAATTAGAGGGCTGCTGTGAGAAAAAAGGCAAGCAGCCTGCTGGTGTGAGCACAGCCTTGTCAAGCTAGCGGGTAGCTGCACGGTCAGCCTTTATGCGACTTACAATAAGAGCAATCACCAGGGCCTGTGGAAAGAGTATTGAACTGCAGACACAGGACATTTTTGTTGAAAGTAGTCCTTTTGATTTCATCTTTCCTGACTAATGTAATAAAAACAGGCATTATGGGATGCATTCATCTCAGTTTGATAGGGGTCATTTCGAATACCCAGCAATGTGTGCAGTCGTAAAGGTTATCCGACTGCTGTAATTCACTTGGAAGATGATTCTGATCTAGAGGGCTGAGAAACCTATACCAGACAAGGAGGAACGCTGTCAGGGGAGCAGGCTCCTGAGCCCAGAATTGTCACCCTGCTCCCACTTAGCAACAACATCCTACTCCTAAAACATTCAAAGTTTGAGCCACTCAGAGAACTCAGGTCTGAGTTCTCTCATTAGCACAACCTTGATTGTTTATCTCCAAGTAAGAAGAAAGGAAAACAATGTGAACTTGAACTTATTTTTACTGATTGGATGGCTGTTTCTATGGAGACAGAAACAGAGGCAGGAACCAGCCTTGCACAGCTAGGGTCAGGGGCCTGGTTCATGTCAGCCTCTCTATGTCCATGAATTCCATCCATCCTCTGGCTCTTTGAGTTTATGACCTCAGTGGGGACCATTTGCAGAGAAAAGCACTTCCTATAACTTGAGAAGCTAGGAGTTTTCCTTCAAACAGAAAGCTCACAGAAGTTGAGCTGGCACTGGCCTTTGAGGGGTCCACACTTACTGAGCTTGCTTTATTACTTGAAGTCTTTTGAGTTTGCTGCAGCATGGAAAGCAGCAACGTCATCAACGGTTCTGTGACTGCCAAGGGCACCATTTCCCATGCACTTGCTGAAGAGCGTCAGAGAGAGTTGCTTATGCTCCACCAGTTTGCCCTCTCAGGAGTTGGGTGGTAGGTGGTACAGTTCTAGGCATTACAATGGGAGGAGGTGAATAGTCATCGAAGATTGGATCTGAAATGTGTAAATAGGAAGTAAGCTAGGCTTCATCACTGGATAAAAGGCCTGGCCTGGCAGTCTCCAGACTCAAAAGCCATATTTCTCATTACTGTAATAGTTGCTGTTGAGTTCACAGTGCTTTATAGAATTCATTTATGCATGCAATCAGTTAGCTGTTACCAAGAAACCCTTGGGCCAAGATTGAGGCACTGAATTCTAGCTCACAGATTAAGGACACGATCTCTGCTCATAGGCAACTTTCAGAGGAGACTCTGAGTCAACACAGATGGTTACAGTTAGCAGGTAGGGAGTAGGTTGCAGGGACATGGGAGCCAGGAAGGGAGCCACCTGCGTGTGGCCTGAATGGGTGTCTGCTTACATGGGTGCATGCCCCATCCATACTCATGGGTAATTTGGAAGAGCTGAAGAGCAGAGTTTCTGATAAAGATATCCAAAACAAGTCTTGAAGCATATTTGGGTGTTAGGCAATGGGAAGGAACAGGTGATATTTTAGATAAGAGGAACATCAAGAGCTAATAGCATCTAAGAACTTCCACTTTCTCTGTGGTTCTTGGACAAAATGATGGTGTAGGCTCAAGACACTGGCGGTGCTCTTGAGTTTCATCTCAAGGAGTTCACCTGTTGAAGGAAGAAAGAAGGAGGAGACAGACAGACCCTTGGGAGGAGGAGAAAGAAGGAGGAGACAGACCCTTGGGAGGAGGCCATTGAAGAGCAGGGGGCGATGGGAGTGTTGCTCACTGTGTACCCAGGGCTTTTCAGAAGCACAATTTATGTTTTAATATTCAAGCTTGAAATCGCAGGGGTGGGAGAGAGAGAGAGAGAGAGAGAGAGAGAGAGAGAGAGAGAGAGAGAGAGAGAGAGAGAGAGAGAGGTTATGAATGTCAAATGAAGCACTAATACCAGATACTTATCACAGCCCGGCACGTTCTTATACTCAGCGACACAGTCATTGTTATCACAACATATGTGGAGTAAAGAGGTTACAACTAAAGTGTCAGGAAGGGAAAGTTAAGGTCAATCATGGGGAGAGGAGAAAGTCAAGACCAGCTAGACATAGTGGCACAAGCCTTTAAATTCTAGCAGTTTGGGGACAGAAGAAGGTGGGATCTTTGTGAGTTTGAGGTCAGCATGTTCTACACAGTGAGTTCCAGGACAGCCAGGGCTACATAGTGAGACATTTTCTTAAGAAAAAGAGAGAGAGACAGAAATAGAGACAGAGACAGAGAAGAGAATACCAAGGTCTGACATGCCTGAGAATTTGTGGATCGGTACCTGCAAGGTTGGCGAGTGTGGAGTGTGTGGGAACGAAGAGAGGAAAGTCAAACGCAGTATCCAGGTATCCATGGGTACATCCCTTCCCTGGGATGGCCATAGGCAGCTGCCGGGAATGCTCACAAGGCAAACTACCACTGAGCACTGTCTGTTTCATGTTATTCTCACAGAGTACCATAAACTGACACTGTACAGGGAACAGTAATTTTGCTCAATCATGGTTCTGAAGGTTAGGAAGTTTGAGGTCAAGGTGGGGGAAGAACCTGGTAGGGGCTTTCTGGGCACATTACCATATGGTAGTAATCATCCTGTGGACAAGAGAGAGATGTAGCCTGGGCCTTTGATAAAGCAGCATCAATTTTCATGACATAACCCCTCACCCCCACAGGGGCTCCACCTTCCAATCCTGTCACGTGAGAGAAGAGATTTCCAACACATTAGTCCACAACAAACACCCAAACTTAAATAATCTTTAATCTGTTGAGCTCAGTTTTGCAAAGGGGATTAAATGAGGACTTTGCAGAGCCATGGGGTGTGCTAACTGCTGGCCATGGGACATTTCAGTGAGAATGAGGGTCACAGTATTGTGGACTGCTCTTCTTCAAGCACAGCAGCCTTTATCATCTTAATCAAAGTTGGGGTCTTGGTGTTTCCCTCATAGAAGGAACAAGTAGGGAGGGTCATTTGACTCTCTCCTGAGAGTCCAGTAGTCCCTCCTTTCCCTGACCTCTGGAGGGCTGTATATCATTATACCCTGCTGCATATGGTCTTCAGGGGGGCTAGATGCTGGGAGTTACCTTTAATTTAATTCTTGTAAATTAAAGGGGGATATTCTGGTTGAATGTTGCCATCCAAGCTAGGGTGAGACTTTTCAATGATGCAGCTGCTGTGCGGCTACGCTCTTATAAATCTTCACCTATCTATTAGAACTAAGCTCAACAATATATGTGTTCACCAAATTGGATTTTGGTGGAATCGTTCCTTTGACCTTGACTCTATCTGGAGTGAGCACTTGTTCGTTCACATCTTCTGAAGGACAAACCTGTGCAACCACGCCACGCAGAAACTCAGAAGACCCCTCCCCCACACTGAATGACTGCCTGCGTCTACCTAGCCTGTCATCTCATGGGTAGGTTCATTCCTCTATTCCCCAACAGCCACCTGTGAAAATGTGGCTTCTCCCGTGTCGTATGACCTATGACACCAATAACCTTTGCTCTTCTCTGTACGCCAGACCCAGTGCCGTTAGATGTAAACCTACTGCTGGAAAAAACTCACAAGAGTTATGAATCCTGCCTCTTTGTGTTTCTGCCAAAGCAATAAAATTTATTCCCAATACTAATACTGCAATTTAAATTTATTATCTTTGTGCTTTACAGTATCCATAGCAGTAAAATCTGTTCCCAAGAGGATAATTCCAATTGCCAACTACTTAAGGAATTATTTTTGTTTATGTTTTAAAGCCACAGCAATAAAATTTAACACCAACAATAATTGTACAACTTTGTATGCCTTTAAAATTTTTCCATAAATGACAATTTCGAGAAGAATGTCTGTAAACATTTAGATGTTTCTCTAGGAGAAAGTTTTGTGTGTGCTGTCACATAGTAAGACCTAGCTTTTTTTTTTTTTAAACAGAGCATTGAGAAGCACAATTCTTTTTAACTTTAATTCTTTTAAATTCTTTTTAATCGTATATTCTCAGCAATCTCCTCTTCTGCACGTGTCTTAAGAAGACCATTCCTCTGTCCTTACAGCCTGTTTTAGTTAGGGTTCCTATTGCTGTCATAAGACACCATGAGCAAAGCAACTTGGGGAGAAAAGGATTTAGTTTGCACATCCTAGTTCATCATTGAAGGAATTCAGGCCAGAAACTCAAACAGGGCTGGGACCTGGAGGCAGGAGCTGATGCAGAGGCCATAGAGGGATGTTGCTTAATTGCTTGCTCATCATGGCTTGCTCAGCCTGCTTATTTATTTATTTATTTATTTATTTATTTATTTATTTATTTTGGATAGAGCACAGGACCACCAACCCAAAAGTGGCACCACCCACAATGGGCTGGGCTCTCCCCATCAATCACTAATTAAGAAAATGTCCTATAGAACAAATGGATCTTATGGCAGTATTTCCTTAATTGAGGTTCCCTCCTTTCAGATAACTCTAGCTTGTGTCGTGTTAATATAAGACTAGTTAGCACACTGCCCTTTGGTCTATTCCCCAGTCCTGTAGTCCAGAGGGTGCTAATCTCTAGCCTGTGTGACTAACCATGACCTTCCCATTGCCTACTATTATTTATATGTGACTCCCCACAGAGCAGTACTTCTTCAAATACAAATTATGACAGCTTCCAGGAGAAAGGGGGAGAGAGTGAGAGAGAGACAGAGATAGAGAGAGACAGAGATGCTCACAGAGAAAGATAAAGACACACACACAGAGACAGAGAAAGACAAAGACAGAGAGAGAGAGAGATGAAGAGAGTGAGACAGAGACACACACAGAGAAAGACAGAGATTGAGAGACAGAGAGAGACAGAGATAGAGAGAGATAGAGACACACACAGAGAAAGACAAAGACAGAGAAAGAGAGACAGAGAAAGACAAAGACAGATAGAACATAATACTGCAAAGAAGCAACCAGATTAATCAGAATTTAGACAAATGGACTGTTTTCTCTAACAAAGCAATAGCAGGAAAGATCCTAAGCAGAAAGAAAGCTGAGATTTCATGGGTCAGAAAAGCACCAATAGGGGCACAGGGACCAAGTAACCTTTGTAGGCTGTGCATGGTCCTGAACCTACATCAACTGTATAAAGGCATGCTTGAGAAATGGCGGCAATGTGAGTATGGCCTGGCCTTTAAATGATATTAAAAACCTGCTGTTAACTTTGTAGGCATGTGGCTATATAATTAAAGGAAGGCTTTCATTTATCAAAGAGTCCTTTGGTATCAGCAGAAAACATAACCTCATGTCTTGCATGCGTATGAAATCACCTAGTCTTCTTTGTTCTTCAAGTGGATGGGTGGCAGTAAAGGATGAGAGTCAAGACTGTCAAAATGTTGGCTCTTGTGCAAGGATGTTGGGTGTGGGGATGATTCCCAGTAGATCCCTGGGAATCCATTATGTATTTTGTCTACGTCTGTGACTCTTGGGAAAATGGAATAATTTAAAGTTAAATATTGGGAAGAATAGGTGAGATGAAACATTTTCCCTTTTTAGTAGTAAGCAGTTTATTCAACAAGGACTTATTTTCTTCTTTCCCATAGTCTATTCCAACTAATGCACTTAGAAACAAAACAAAACAGAACAGAATGAAGTACCTCTCCCTTACTAACTAGAATAAGATGCAGCATCTGTCCCCTGAGGCTTGCTCTCTGGTAGAGAGGGGATATAATATGCATCAAGAACAGGATTATGACAATAAAAATAAGGACATCACAATATAAAGAACAGACAGGAATGAGCACAAAAATGTTACTATACAAACCACTGTGTGATGTGCAACTCCTTAAATATGTAAGGAAAAACCAAGAATCCCGTGCTATTCTGGTTCACTTTCTGTTGCTGTGATGAACAACATCGGATAAAAGAATCCCAGGAAAGAATGAGGTTACTCAACCATACAGCCCCCAGGTCATACTCTATCACTGAAGGGAGCTGGGGAAAAATTCAGGGCAGGAGCCTGGGAACAGAAGCTGAAGCAGAGACCACTGGAAGACCACTGCTGGCTTGCTTGCCTGTTGGCTTCTGCTCATCGACCTTTTGTCTGCAGCGCAGGCCCACCTGACTAGGATGAAATACCCACAGTGGGCAGGGCTCTCTTCTATCAATTAGTAATTAAGACAACGCGCCACAGATGCCCCCATTAGCCAACCGGATGGATGCAATTTCTCAGTTGAAGTTCTGCCTTGCCAAGTGTATCAAAGTTGATAACTGAAGCTAACTATGGCACTGGACATTTTGGATTCAGCACAAAGATGAGAATAAATCCTAAGAAATTGTTATGATTTAAGGAAAAGGAGAATCAACCCAAGATGGGGTTCTTTATTTTTTTCTCCTGCTTTTATTTATTGGAAATTTTTTATTCACACTTCAATTGTTTTCCCCCTCAGAAACCCCCTATCCCAGGCCCCCTCCCCCTGCCTTTATGAGGGTGTTCCCCTACCTACCCACTTCTGTCTTCCTGCCCTGGCATTCCCCTACACTGGGAATTGAACACCCTCAGGCCCAAGAGTCACTCCAAGAGGGAGTTCTTAATACTTCATACTTTACAAACAGCATGTGAACACATTTCGTACTCAGTAGGGGTGGAGGGCATTAATATAGGGTCTCATGTCACCTAGGCTGGCTTCATCTGGCCATGTAGTTGAAGATGGCCTTGGATCCCTGATTTTCCCGTCTCTTCCTCCAAAGTGTTAGGATTACACACAGGTCTCAAAATGTAAAGTTCAAATATGTACTCTTAGTGGCAGAGCTCTTTTTCCATATGAGGCCACTCTTGGATTCAATCTCCAACATTACACACAGACATGTATACATACATACTCACACACAGTAATAAACACACACACACACACACACACACACACACACACACACACACAGAGGATGATACTCTTGGTTTCTCTTCTTGTCTACAAGGAGGACTGTGATGGTTTATATATACTCTGCCCAGGGAGTGGCACTATTAGAAAGTGTGGTCTTGTTGGAGTAGGTGTGTCACTGTAGTAGGTGTGGGCTTTAAGACCCTCATCCTAGCTGCCTGGAAGCCAGTATTCTCCTAGTAGCCTCAGATGAAGATGTAGAACTCTCAGCTCCTCCTGCACCATGCCTGCCTGGATGCTGCCATCCTCCTGCCTTGATGATGATGAACTGAACCTGTAAGCCAGTCTCAATTAAATGTTGTTCTTTATAAGACTTGACTTGGTCATGGTGTCTCTGTACAGCAGTAAAACCCTAACTAAGACAAGGACTTATTCAGTCTCTGTTTTCTGTGGCACACAATCTGAAGACCTTTTGTGGCTTTCTTGTCCTCTGTCTCCATTTCTCTTGGCTGCTGAGCTCTGCAGTTTTAACCACCTTCCTCAGGTAACCTGCCCAGCTGTTGCCCAGAGTGTTCCTCACCTCCTTGACTTCTGTGAGCAGATACAGCTTCTTGCTTTAGGGCCCTGTCTGCTTACTCCCAGACAACCCCTCAGCTCCCTCTCGGTAGAATAATATGTCTAATCTGAAAGGGATCCTTCAACTTTCCCCCTTTTCTGTGTGTCTCAGGGAGTCCCACTGGCCCATTCTTCCCCTAAATCCACCACCTCTTTCTGGGCTTCATACCTGCATTCAGCAGAGTGCATAAGTGAACAGGCACCCGTTTGCGTGCTCATGATAGGCAGTGAGCAGGAGCAGAGGAGGAATCAAAAGAGAGACAGGAAGCCTATTGGGATGGTGTAAGAAAGGGTGTCAGTCAGTGGGCAAGTTCTGAGTAAGAGGACGACTTCCAAGACTCAAATCGATAAACGGAAAACGTTTATATTGGAGAGAGGGTAGCTGTGGGTGAAAAATGAAGAGGAGAAAGGAGAAAACTTTTGAGGTTTTATACAAAAGAAAAGGGAACTGGCTTGCATGGGAGCCCTTAGAGAGATGTCCTTGTCTTCAAAGCTTCCATGTTTTCTGGGGATTTTAACGACCCATAGATTCATAGAAATGGAGGAGAAAAGACCAACGCACCATGAGAGAGCTGGAGCGTGATATGGGGAAGACAGGAAGTAAATAACCAAGATCTCTTATGTTGCCTTTCTATTGTTGTGATAAAGCTGTGACCAGATAAGCAAGCAAACTGAGTAAGCTATGGCAAGCAGGCCAGTGAGCAGCACTCCTCCGTGGCCTCTGCGTCTGTCCCTGCCGGAGTTCCTGCGCTGACTTCATGGGAAGATTGGTTCGTTCTCTGGGTCAAGTTTCCTTAGCAGACTTCTACGGCCCATGCTGCTGCAGAAGGCCACGCGGATGCCTGTGATTTGTGCTGCTGCAGGAGGGCATGTTGATGCCCACATTCTGTGCGGCTGCTGGAAACCGTGTGGAAGTCCGTGATCTCTGCTTCTGCCAGCTGCTATGGGCGACGGAGCTTCTTTTGCAGTGGTGTTAATTACTACAGACTCATAACTGAGAATGGGAGATACTGAAGGTTTCAGAGACAATCTTCCCCATACTCCAAAAGAAACAGTCCAGACGAAAAACTACTGAAGTGTTTGTGTACTGGGTGCTGTGTACTGGGTGCTGACTCTCTGTGGGGATCTAAGGATCTTTGGCCCGTAGTTGCATGTCCTTGACCAGAAACTGGAGCAAGGTGTGGGGGCCGGAGGGGGAGTCTTCCTTGGCTGCTTCCCCTGAGTTGGTGGCAGGCAGCGGCACATGGCTGCAGTAGGCATTGGGCCAGGTCAAGGTCCAGAGATAAAAACTTGCGGAGAGAATACTCTTCCCTGGAGTGTTACAGCTCAGTAAGACAAGCGCTCTCAAGTGATCTTTGATGAAGTAACCCATGCACTTTATTACTTATGGACAGGATCTTATAAACATGGGGGGAGGGGCTGTCCAGAGGCAGATGCTTTCTATTGGCTTGATCTAAAATGTTAGGGATGCCTCATTTGCATATAGAAGGACTTCTAGTGTTGTCCCTATATGACTGATTGTCTCAGTCCTGTCAGTGGAGTGTCATGGTCAGTCACATGGTCCAGGACAAGAACTTGGTCTGAGTAGATTTAAACTCCTATCATTGTCAACTATGAAAATGGCCAGGGTTCCTGAATCCGCTCAACCTTAGCAAGTTTTCTGTCTGGTGGTATGGTCCACTGCCCACACTGAAGACAGTCATTAAAACTGTGATGAAGATAAGGAGCTCTAGCCCTTCACAGCTGATGGCTTCTGGAGGGGGTGAGTGGCTGGGAGAAGTACCTGCCTGAGCTCCAGGCTGCTGTATGCACCTCAGTTGTCTTTAGAAGGCTGGTCACTGGGAGTTTGTCCAAGTTCCGATGAGTATATGAAAAACACTGATTATACTTGGTGTTTTGTTTTTGTCTTAGTCAGGGTTTCTATTCCCGCGCAAACATGATGACCAAGAAGCAAGTTGGGGAGGAAAGGATTTATTCGGCTTACACTTCCATACTGCTGTTCATCACCAAAGGAGTCAGGACTGGACTCAAGCAGGTCAGAAAGCAGGAGCTGATGCAGAAGGCCATGGAAGGATGTTCTTTACTGGCTTGTCTCCCCTGGCTTGCTCAGCCTGCTCTCTTATAGAACCCAGAGATGGTCCCACCCACAAGGGGCCTTTCCCTCTTGATCACTAATTGAGAAAATGCCTTACAGTTGGATCTCATAGAGGCATCTCCTCAACTGAAGCTCCTTTCTCTGTGATAACTCCAGCTGTGTCAAGTTGACACAAAACTAGCCAGTACAGTTTTTGTTTGTTTGCTTTTAGTAGGGGAAGGGCACAGGGTGGAAGGGTGGGCCTGGAAGGAACAGGAAGCTAGTGTGATTGGGGTGCATTATATGAAATGTCCAAATAATTAATAAAAATATTATGTTGGGGAAATAAAAAAAACTAAAAAAAAAAATACAAAGAAAAAGGAAAACAGACAGGATCTTAAGACTTCTGGTGAGTGGAACACAGCTTCTGCTCCAATCCAATTGCGTGCGGGACCTGAGACTGCATTAGTTAGGGAAGCAGAAACCGGCCAGAGTAGGGCCACAGGCCTCATCCGGCCGGATCAGCACCGGGGTAGCTAGAGCCCAGGGTCAGCTGACACCCGCCAGCTACCCACGACCCCCGCCACAGGATTTTGAGACTGCTGGTGAGTGGAACACAGCTTCTGCTCCAGTCCAATCACGCGGGACCTGAGACTGCTCTGGTTGGGGAGAGAGAAATCCGGCCTACATAGGGCCACAAACCTCTTCCGGTCAGAAAAGCACCTGAGTAGCTAGGGCGCAGGGTCGGCTGACACTCGCCAGCTACCCACAACACCCGCCACAGGATCTTAAGACTTCTGGTGAGTGGAACACAGCTTCTGCTCCAATCCAATTGTGCGCGGGACCTGAGACTGCATTAGTTAGGGAAGCAGAAACCGGCCTGAGTAGGGCCACAGGCCTCATCCGGCTGGATTAGCACCGGGGTAGCTAGAGCGCAGGGTCGGCTGACACCCGCCAGCTACCCACAACCCCCGCCACAGGATTTTGAGACTGCTGGTGAGTGGAACACACCTTCTGCTCCAGTCTGCTTTGGTTGGGGAGGGAGAAATTCGGCCTACATAGGGCCACAAGCCTCTTCCGGTCAGAAAAGCACCGGGGTAGCAAGGGCGCAGGGTCGGCTGACACTCGCCAGCTACCCACAACACCCGCCAGAGGATCTTAAGACTTCTGGAGAGTGGAACACAGCTTCTGCTCCAATCCAATTGCGCGCAGGACCTGAGACTGCATTAGTTAGGGAAGCAGAAAACCGGCCTGAGTAGGACCACAGGCCTCTTCCGGCCGGACCAGCACCAGGGTAGCTAGAGCGCAGGGTCGGCTGACACCCTGCAGCTACCCACGACCCCCGCCACAGGATTTTGAGACTGCTGGTGAGTGGAACACAGCTTCTGCTCCAATCTTTAAACAGCGACAATGACAACAACTAACCCCAGAGATTACCAGATGGCGAAAGGTAAACGTAATAATCTTACTAACAGAAACCAAGACCACTCACCATCATCAGAACCCAGCACTCCCACTTCGCCCAGTCCAGGGCACCCCAACACACCGGAAAAGCTAGACACGGATCTAAAAGCATATCTCATGATGATGGTAGAGGACTTCAAGAAGGACTTTAATAACACACTTAAAGAAATACAAAGGAACACTGGTAAACAGGTAGAAGACAGTAAAGAGGAAGCACAAAAATCCCTTAAAGAATTGCAGGAGAACACTGCTAAAGAGTTACAAATCCTTAAAGAAAAACAGGATAACATAATCAAACAGGTAGAAGTCCTTAAAGAAAAACAGGAAAACACATCCAAACAGATGATGGAAATGAACAAAACCATACTAGACGTAAAAAGGGAAGTAGACACAATAAAGAAAACCCAAAATGAGGCAACACTGGAGATAGAAACCCTAGGAAAGAAATCTGGAACCATAGATACGAGCATCAGCAACAGAATACAAGAGATGGAAGAGAGAATCTCAGGTGCAGAAGATTCCATAGAGAACATCGGCACAACAATCAAGGAAAATGTAAAATGCAAAAAGATCCTAACTCAAAACATCCAAGAAATACAGGACACAATGAGAAGACCAAACCTACGGATAATAGGAGTGGATGAGAATGAAGATTTTCAACTCAAAGGACCAGCAAACATCTTCAACAAAATTATAGAAGAAAACTTCCCAAATCTAAAGAAAGAGATGCCATGAACATACAAGAAGCCTACAGAACTCCAAATAGACTGGACCAGAAAAGAAATACCTCCCGACACATAATAATCAGAACAACAAATGCTCTAAATAAAGATAGAATACTAAAAGCAGTAAGAGAAAAAGGCCAAGTAACATATAAAGGCAAGCCTATCAGAATTACACCAGATTTTTCACCAGAGACTATGAAAGCCAGAAGATCCTGGACGGATGTTATACAGAAACTAAGAGAACACAAATTCCAGCCCAGGCTACAATACCCAGCCAAACTCTCAATTAACATAGATGGAGAAACCAAAGTATTCCACGACAAAACCAAATTCACACATTATCTCTCCACGAATCCAGCCCTTCAAAGGATAATAACAGAAAAAAACCAATACAAGGACAGGAACCACGCCCTAGAAACAACAAGAAGGTAATCCCTCAACAAACCGAAAAGAAGACAGCCACAAGAACAGAATGCCAACTTTAACAACAAAAATAACAGGAAACAACAATTACTTTTCCTAAATATCTCTTAATATCAATGGACTCAACTCCCCGATAAAAAGACATAGACTAACCAACTGGCTACACAAACAAGACCCAACATTTTGCTGCTTACAGGAAACTCATCTCAGAGAAAAAGATAGACACTACCTCAGAATGAAAGGCTGGAAAACAATTTTCCAAGCAAATGGTCTGAAGAAACAAGCTGGAGTAGCCATTCTAATATCTGATAAGATTGACTTCCAACCCAAAGTCATTAAAAAAGACAGGGAGGGACACTTCATACTCATCAAAGGTAAAATCCTACAAGAGGAACTATCAATCCTGAATATCTATGCTCCAAATACAAAGGCAGCCACATTCATTAAAGAAACTTTAGTAAATCTCAAAGCACACATTGCACCTCATACAATAATAGTGGGAGACTTCAACACACCACTTTCACCAATGGACAGATCATGGAAACAGAAACTAAACAGGGACACAGAGAAACTAACAGAAATTATGAATCAAATGGATCTGGCAGATATCTACAGAACATTCTATCCTAAAACAAAAGGATATACCTTCTTCTCAGCACCTCATGGTACCTTCTCCAAAATTGACCACATAATTGGTCACAAAACAGGCCTCAACAGATACAAAAATATTGAAATTGTCCCATGCATCCTATCAGATCACCATGGCCTAAGGCTGATCTTCAATAACAAAATAAATAATAGAAAGCCAACCTTCACGTGGAAACTGAACAACACTCTTCTCAATGATACCTTGGTCAAGGAAGGAATAAAGAAAAAAATTAAGGACTTTTTAGAGTTCAATGAAAATGAAGCCACAACATACCCAAACTTATGGGACGCAATGAAAGCATTTCTAAGAGGAAACCTCATAGCTCTGAGTGCCTCCAAAAGGAAACTAGAGAGAGCACACATTAGCAGCTTGACAACATACCTAAAAGCACTAGAACAAAAGGAAGCAAATTCACCCAAGAAGAGTAGACGGCAGGAAATAATCAAACTCAGGGGCGAAATCAACCAAGTGGAAACAAGAAAAACTATTCAAAGAATCAACCAATCAAGGAGCTGGTTCTTTGAGAAAATCAACAAGATAGATAAACCCTTAGCCAGACTCACTAGAGGGCACAGGGAAAGCATCCTAATTAACAAAATCAGAAATGAAAAAGGAGACATAACAACAGATCCTGAAGACATCCAAAACACCATCAGATCCTTCTACCAAAGGCTATACTCAACAAAACTGGAGAACCTGGATGAAATGGAGAAGTTCCTAGACAGATACCAGGTACCAAAGTTGAATCAAGATCAGGTTAATGATCTAAACAGCCCTATATCCCCCAAAGAAATAGAAGCAGTCATTAATAGTCTCCCAACTAAAAAAAGCCCAGGACCAGATGGGTTTAGTGCAGAGTTCTATCAGACCTTCAAAGAAGATCTAATCCCAGTTCTTCACAAACTATTCCACAAAATAGAAACAGAAGGTACTCTACCCAACTCCTTCTATGAAGCCACAATTACTCTGATACCTAAACCACAAAAAGACCCAACAAAGATAGAAAACTTCAGACCAATATCCCTTATGAATATTGATGCAAAAATCCTCAATAAAGTTCTTGCTAACCGAATCCAAGAACACATCAAAACAATCATCCATCCTGACCAATAGGTTTCATCCCAGGGATGCAGGGATGGTTCAATATTCGGGAATCCATCAACATAATCCAGTGTATAAACAAACTCAAAGACAAAAACCACATGGTCATCTCGTTAGATGCAGAAAAAGCATTTGACAAGATCCAACACCCATTCATGATAAAAGTCTTGGAAAGATCAGGAATTCAAGGCCCATACCTAAACATGATAAAAGCAATCTACAGCAAACCAGTAGCCAACATCAAAGTAAATGGTGAGAAGCTTGAAGCAATCCCTCTAAAATCAGGGACTAGACAAGGCTGTCCACTTTCTCCATACCTATTCAACATTGTACTTGAAGTCCTAGCCAGAGCAATTCGACAACAAAAGGAGATCAAAGGGATACAAATTGGAAAAGATGAAGTCAAAATATCACTCTTTGCAGATGATATGATAGTATATATAAGTGACCCTAAAAATTCCACCAGAGAACTCCTAAGCCTGATAAACAGCTTCGGTGAAGTAGCTGGATATAAAATTAACTCAAACAAATCAATGGCCTTTCTCTACACAAAGAATAAACAGGCTGAGAAAGAAATTAGGGAAACAACACCCTTCTCAATAGTCACAAATAATATAAAATATCTTGGCGTGACTCTAACTAAGGAAGTGAAAGATCTGTATAATAAAAACTTCAAGTCTCTGAAGAAAGAAATTATAGAAGATCTCAGAAGATGGAAAGATCTCCCATGCTCATGCATTGGGAGGATCAACATTGTAAAAATGGCTATCTTGCCAAAAGCAATCTACAGATTCAATGCAATCCCCATCAAAATTCCAAATCAATTCTTCAACGAATTAGAAAGTGCAATCTGCAAATTCATCTGGAACAACAAAAAACCTAGGATAGCAAAAACTCTTCTCAAGGATAAAAGAACCTCTGGTGGAATCACCATGCCGGACCTAAAGCTCTACTACAGAGCAATTGTGATAAAAACTGCATGGTACTGGTATAGTGACAGACAAATAGACCAATGGAATAGAATTGAAGACCCAGAAATGAACCCACACACCTACGGTCACTTGATCTTCGACAAGGGAGCTAAAAACATCCAGTGGAAGAAAGACAGCATTTTCAACAAATGGTGCTGGCACAACTGGTTGTTAACATGTAGAAGAATGCGAATCGATCCATTCCTATCTCCTTGTACTAAGGTCAAGTCTAAGTGGATCAAGGAACTTCACATAAAACCAGAGACACTGAAACTTATAGAGGAGAAAGTGGGGAAAAGCCTTGAAGATATGGACACAGGGGAAAAATTCCTGAATAGAACAGTAATGGCTTGTGCTGTAAGATCGAGAATTGACAAGTGGGACCTCATGAAACTACAAAGCTTCTGCAAGGCTAAAGACACCATCAATAAGACAAAAAAACCACCAACAGATTGGGAAAGGATCTTCACCTATCCTAAATCAGATAAGGGTCTAATATCCAATATATATAATGAACTCAAGAAGGTGGACTCCAGAAAGTCAAATAACCCCATTAAAAAATGGGGCTCAGAACTGAACAAAGAATTCTCACCTGAGGAATACCGAATGGCAGAGAAGCACCTGAAAAAATGTTCAACATCCTTAATCATCAGGGAAATGCAAATCAAAACTACCCTGAGATTCCACCTCACACCAGTCAGAATGGCTAAGATCAAAAATTCAGGTGACAGCAGATGCTGGCGAGGATGTGGAGAAAGAGGAACACTCCTCCATTGTTGGTGGGATTGCAAGCTTGTACAACCACTCTGGAAATCAGTCTGGCGGTTCCTCAGAAAATTGGACATAGTACTACCGGAGGATCCAGCAATACCTCTCCTGGGCATATATCCAGAAGATGTCCCAACCGGTAAGAAGGACACATGCTCCACTATGTTCATAGCAGCCCTATTTATAATAGCCAGAAGCTGGAAAGAACCCAGATGTCCCTCAACAGAGGAATGGATACAGAAATTATGGTACATTTACACAATGGAGTACTACTCAGCTATTAAAAAGAATGAATTTATGAAATTCCTAGCCAAATGGATGGACCTGGAGGGCATCATCTTGAGTGAAGTAACACAATCACAAAAGAACTCACATAATATGTATTCACTGATAAGTGGATATTAGCCCAAAACTTAGGATACCCAAGATATAAGATACAATTTGCTAAACGCATGAAACTCAAGAAGAATGAAGACCAAAGTGTGGACACTGTGCCCCTTCTTAGAATTGGGAACAAAACACCCAGGGAAGGAGTTACAGAGACAAAGTTCATAGCTGTGATGAAAGGATGGACCATTTACAGACTGCCGTATCCAGGGATCCATCCCATAATCAGCTTCTAAACGCTGACACCATTGCATACACTAGCAAGATTTTGCTGAAAGGACCCAAATATAGCTGTCTCTTGTGAGACGATGCCGGGGCCTAGCAAACACAGGAGTGGATGTTCACAGTCAGCCATTGGATGTATCACAGGGCTCCCAATGGAGAAGCTAGAGAAAGTACCCAAGGAGCTAAAGGGATCTGCAACCCTATTGTTGGCACAACATGATGTACTAACCAGAACCCCGGAGCTCTTGTCTCTAGCTGCATATGTATCGAAAGATGACCTAGTCGGCCATCAATGGAAAGAGAGGCCCATTGGACTTGCAAACTTTATATGCCCCAATATAGGGGAATGCCAGCGCCAAAAGAATGGGAATGGGTGGGTAGGGAAGTGGGGGGCGCTATGGGGGACTTTTGGGATAGCATTGGAAATGTAATTGAGGAAAATATGTAATAAAAATATTAAAAATTAAAAAAAAAAGAAAAAGGAAAACAGATGAAATAAAAGACAAAACAAGCCGGGCAGTGGTGGTGCACGCTTTTATTCCCAGCACTTGGGAGGCAGAGGCAGGCGGATTTCTGAGTTCGAGGCCAGCCTGGTCTACAGAGTGAGTTCCAGGACAGCCAGGGCTACACGGAGAAACCCTGTTTTTTTTTGGGGGGGGGAGGACAAAGCAAAAAACCATCATGACCAAAAACAACCTAAGGAAGAAAAGATTTATTTCTTCACACAACTTTCAGGTCACACAGAGGGAAGTCCGGGACCTGAAGTCAGGAAAGCAGAAGCCATGGAGAAATCCTGCTTATTGGCTTGCTCTTCTTGGCTGACTCAGCCCGCTTTCTTATACATCTCAGAACCACCTGCCCAGGGGTGACATTGCCTGTAGTGGGCTAGACTCTTCTACATCAATTACTAATCAAGACATAGATCAGTCTGATGGAGACATTTTGCCAGTTCAGTATCCCTCTTCTCAAATGGCTCTAATTTGTGTTAACTTTATAAAACAAAACAAGCAAACAAAAACCCAAACTATCTAGCATGTAAGTTTTCAGAAAGGCAGCCGTATGGAAGTGGGTGAGGGTTACATGAGGGAGGGGCTAGGGAAGGTCCCAGAAGGACACTGAGACCAATGCAGTATCTATGGCTTACCTGGATTGCTCACAAGCCGCTTGCTTCACTAGATCTTCATAAAATCCTGTCCCTTTCCGAAGTTATGTAAGAAGTAAACATTTGATAGGGCAAGTATCAGGCACACAGGAACTGCAGAGGTGTACCTGCCTGGAAGTAGCCTTCTCTGTCATGTGACTTCCCAATCATGTGACTGCTTTTGAGTAACCCATGGTCCTACAGGCAACTCCAATCAATTTTTTTGTTTTGTTTTGTTTTTTGTTTTCTTGAGATAGGCCTTCTCTGTTTAGCTGTCCTGGAACTCATTCTGTAGACCAGGCTGGCATCGCACTTGGGAGGCAGAGGCAGGTGGATTTCTGAACTCCAATCAACTTATTGGTTCACCGAACTATATCTGGCAGCATCCTCTCCTCAGACTACTGGTGCCTTCTCTTTCTGGGTGAATAGACAAATCTTTCGGTCTCCCTGGGAGAAGTCTCATATCCCCATCTTGGATCATCATCAGAGCAGCTGTCTCAGGATTGCAATGTTTGTGCCAAGTAACCCTCATTTCACCTAATAATGAGTTCACATTGCCAAAGTGGTGACGGCAGCAGTTTAAATGTGTAAATAGGAATGAGAAAGTGCTTCCTAATGTGAAAAGGTAAGTAAAGAAAGAAAAAAAAATCCAAAAAAAACCCATATGCACTTGAGTTGTTATGATCTGTGGGAAGAACATGTCTCTCTGAGGAAATGTAACGGAGTGGACAGTGGGACTTAATACTTGTTTTGTCACCACACTTGAAACTACAAAAGCTGTGGCCACAATGTGTAAGTACCTGGGTAACATGGGAAGGACGGCACCTACGCAGAAACAAAAGCACGGTGTCTTTGGGATTTGGTTCTGTCTGAAGTCTCAGGTGTTGACTGTGGAGTCTGGAACGGCTCTGTGGATGAAGCAAACACTGCATTTATTGCCAGCGCTTTTGTGTCCCCCTGGTAAGAACACGCTCAGGGCAACCGGAATCTTCTGCAGCACAAGCTTTATTGCTTACCCCATCAGGAGCCAGTGGAGAAGAGAGCCAGAGAGAGAGAGAGAGAGAGAGAGAGAGAGAGAGAGAGAGAGAGAGAGAGAGAGAGAGATGGCGGAGCCCCCTCCCTTTTATGGAGGACTGTCCTCCGCCTCGGATGTGTCACTCCCTGATTGGCTGCAGCCCATCAGCCGGAGTTGTCGTCACGGGAAAGGCAGAGCACATGGCGTGGAAAGCTACCCCGGCACATGCACAGCTTGCTTGTTTACTACTTAGAACACGGGTGTCAGTGCCATCAGCGCCATCTTGTAATGGCGAATGTGAAGGCGGCTCCTTACATCTCCCCCTTTTCTTTTATTTAAGAGCAATAGGCCACCCATATTAATGAGAGTGGAGATAGAGGTCAAATCCCCAGTGTGTAAAATAGGGGCTTTACACAAAACCTCCTCCCAGGCTCATCACCCGAAGGGGTCTTGGTCCGCTCCCGTGTCGTTTTTCCTGGGGGAAGGACACTTGGACACTCAACCTTCTTGAAAGATGACATGTCTCCCTAGAATAGGCTCATAAATGCCACAGAGCCCTTCTACTGCAGTGCTTAGCCGTGCAACTCTCTCGGGCTGCTGAAGCACACTCACTCTATCCCGTGCAATGAGACTAGCCTCGTGGGGTGCAAGAGCTGAGTGGCCAGCGACCTATTGCTTAAGCATAGATAACCATATATCAGGGGAAGCACCATGTTCTAGTGCTGCAAGCACCTGGGAAATAACCACCATGTCTCTCCTAGTTTGGGCCTTAAGCTTACAGACCAATCAGAAAAGCAACACTAATCCACAGCAAAGAACAGCTCCAAATAATTCCACCCCCACCCATTCTTTAAAGAAGGAAAATGTTGGGGAGATAATCCTTTGGTCAGGGACAGGTCCAAGTGCGTGGGGCAAGTCTCAATTTTTGAAGGGTCTGTTCAAATTTAGCCGTCCAATTCTGTATCTCCCAATGCTGCTCTCCCTTTGTTGTTATCGCACTGAACATCACCAAGACGAGGGACATCAGTATTCCCTTGGTCAGTCTGGATTTTTCGGGTGAGTCTTTCGGGTATCCAAAATGGGTTGTCTTCATTCTGTGGAAAAACACAAACAGCTCCCCTGGATCTTATCAAAATAGGATCCGGGCCTTTCCATTTGTTATTTAAAACATCTTTCCATTTAACCATCTCTTTGGGCCTATCTGGCTCTGAACAATGTCGTTCAGCCGCGGTATGGCCATGAGAATCAAGATTTAAAAAATTGAGTGTAAAAAGTGCTGTAGACACAGACACTCTTGGTACAGTCGAGGGGTAGAGCCTCCTCGACTCCCCCTTTCTGTTTTATTAGATGGAAGTCCAGTCAGGTGGATCACATCCATCTGACGGCAGAACTGTTGGAATTTTTGAGATGTATAAGCTGGTCCATTATCAGTCTTAAGGAGTTTGGGTTTCCCACAAGCACTCCATGCCTCAAGACAATGTTGAATCACATGTGAGGCCTTTTCTCCAGTTAAAGGAGAGGCAAACAAAACTAATTGTATCTACTGAAAAATATTGGCAACTTTACTGGAAGGCTTAATCACTCCAGCCACTTCTAAAAAATTGAGGGGTTCTAAAAAGGTTTTTAAAACTTCTAAAACCACTAAACATTCTACCACTTGAGGTGAATTTTCATTATATTGTTTGGATACTACTTTACCACTAGCCACATAGGCACCTATGCCAGTTTTTGATCCATCAGTATATACCACAACCCCATTTTTAAGTGGGTTTCTTACTGTTATTTGTGGAAACACAACAGATTGATTTTGGGCAAACTGTAAAATTGGATGTTTTGGATAATGGTTATCTATTTGTCCTGAAAAGGAGGTAACTAAAACTGCCCAATCATTGGATGTGGCTACCAAGGTTTGAACATGTCAAAAGTCCAATCTCTCTGCTCTGGAGTCAAAGCAGCAGCATTTGCTCGGGCCTGGGTTTGTGCAGCCTCTTGCCATAGAGCTCTCCATTCCATATATTTGCCCATATTGGGGAGAGCGGCTTTTGCAATCACTTGCCAGTCGGCAGGAGTTAGTGCCATGCCGGCAAGCCTGTACTCTACCTGAGCATGAACACGCCCACCCTTGGCTCCTTCAAAGACCGGAAATGCCTGTTGTATCTTCCTTTGTTCCTCTCTTGAAATGAACGAGTCTGCGCACTGTCTCTCTGCACACTGCCTCTCTGTGCAGGGCTGATGCACTACGCAAGGCGGGGGCTCCGCATAGGGCGGAGGTGCACTATGACCTTGAGGCCGACTGCCCTGAGGCCGAGCAGCAAGCTGGCCTTTGCCAGCCGCTTTTGGCTTTTTTCTTGACCTATAAGCTCGCATTTCTCTCTCATAACGAGCTGCTCCCTCCTCCAAGTCTGTTTCCTCAGAAGGGCTAATTTCTTTATCTGATTCACAGCTACTAAGAACTGGCTCTTTAAACTCATCTCTTTTCTCCTCTTTCCTTCTAATCTCTCCCCAGGTATTTTTCCCTGACATTAACTTTTCTTTTTTCCTTTGTTTTTTCTCCTCTTTCCTTCTAGTCTCTCCCCAGGTATTCTTCCCTGACATTAACTTTTCCTTGGGTTCAAGACCCGTGGAAAGGCCTGTATACTTATTTGGCGCGCCATGCTTTCTCTTTTTTCCTGCTCTCTCTCCCCGCTTTACTTCTGATAGACTGCCTTGAATTTCGTTCAGAATTCTCCACCCTGCCTTAACCACTTGTTGACATGTGAAAAGAAATAAAAGGGCTTTTAACACTAGAGAAAGTTCAAGACCAGACATACCTTGTAAAGCTGTAATGCGCGTCCGTTCCCCAGCTGAAGAGTTCTGAACCCATGCCGGATCCTTCTCAACAGTCTGTTTTGTGGGAACACTTCATTACCACAGTTCCCCAGCTGAAGAGTTCTGAACCCACATTGGATCCTTCTCAACAGTCTGTTTTCCGGGAACACTTCATTAACCGCTCCTTCCCCGTGATGCAGTAGCTCCCGGGTTCCGGCGCCATTTATTGCCGCGCTTTTGTGTCCCCCTGGTAAGAACACGCTCAGGGCAACCGGAATCTTCTGCAGCACAAGCTTTATTGCTTACCCCATCAGGAGCCAGTGGAGAAGAGAGCCAGAGAGAGAGAGAGAGAGAGAGAGAGAGAGAGAGAGATGGCGGAGCCCCCTCCCTTTTATGGAGGACTGTCCTCCGCCTCGGACGTGTCACTCCCTGATTGGCTGCAGCCCATCAGCCGGAGTTGTCGTCACGGGAAAGGCAGAGCACATGGCGTGGAAAGCTACCCCGGCACATGCGCAGCTTGCTTGTTTACTACTTAGAATACAGGTGTCAGTGCCATCAGCGCCATCTTGTAATGGCGAATGTGAAGGCGGCTCCTTACATGCATTGTCAGTTTAGAGAGGCCTTGTAGTTTTCAGCAAGGGGGTCTTCCCTAGCCCACTTCACCTCAGAATAGTTTCAGGCAGTTGGAAGCTCCTGGGCTCGGGGTTAGCTGGGGCTAGAGCTCTCTTCTGTCTCCTGGTGATAGATGCCAGTGCTCTGCTATTGTGCCTCAAGCTTCTCATCTATAAAATGGAACAGCAGTAGCCCAGGGCCCATGGGATGTGATGAAGATTATCTGGTTTATTACACATAAATGCCTTCGGGACCCCTATATGTCTGACATACGCCTTCTAGACATCCCCTTTGGTTGACCCACGGTTCTCTGCTGAACCAGTTTTCTCACCTGTGGTGCAGCTGGCCCAGGCTGCACTGACCGCCACCGGCTGACAGGTTTAAGAGGCCAGTGGATAGAGTCTTTCTGCCTCCTGTTTCCAGGAGGTGGGAGACACCATCTTCATTGGGTCTGTATCATTCCAACTGTGACCGCTTTACTTTGGGACCCTCAGCAAGCTGCTTTCCACTCCCAAGTCTTTGTGTCCTTATTGATGGCCCTTAGATTTTCCATTTCACGTTGATGTGAAATCCATATGCATTCAGTAGAAAAGAGTCTTTAAAAATTGAATTTGGCTTCTTTTCAGAGGCAGGGGACTCTCTCAAAAATGTAAATCAACCTGCGGATCATTTGGAGAACACCTGATGGTCCGCAGTGGATGGTGGACACTTGGCAGTTTTACATGGACCAAATGCATTTTTGAGTTACTATATTGTTAGTTAGGAGAGGGATGATTGGGGTGCAGCCCTGTTGGAATCAAAGAGCACCGGCATTAGGCCACGAGGACACGCAGTTATTTGTTCAACTGTGTAACTCAGTGCCACAGTCCACGTGGCTTAAACAGAGTGGCGTGTTTCTCCCCAGTTCTAGAAGCTGAAAGTCCAAGACCAAGGTTTAGACAGGCTGGCTTGTCTTCTCATTTGTGGATGACCTTTGTTTTAGAGTTTCCATTTGTGTGAACAAACAAACATCCTATGCATGTTGTCATGACCAAGGCAACTCTTATAAAGGCAAACATTTAATTGGCTCTGGCTTACAGGTTCGAGGTTCAGTCTGTTATCATCATGGCAGGAAGCATGGCAGCATCCAAGCAAACATGGTGCTGGAGGACCCAAGACTTCTGTATCTTGATCTGCAGGCAGCAGAAGAGGATTGTCTCCCTGCAGGTAGTCGGGAGGGGACAGGAATTCCACTCTGGGTGGCACTTGAGCATAGAGACACACTTCAGTGTATTTACATGACACACTTCCTCCCACAACACACCTACTTCAACAAGGCCACACCTCCTAACAGTGCCACTTTCCATGGACCAAGCATTCAAACACAGGAGTCTATAGGGACCAAACCTATTCAAACCATCACAACCATCTTCACCCTTTGTCTTTTGATGGTCTTTCTCTGTGTTCAAGTCTCAGACGTGATGGGTTGGTGTCCATCCACAAGACTTCATTCTAACTTAATGATAACTTTAATGATCCTGTCTCCATGTACAGTTACATTCTAAGGAGCTAGGAGTTATTTGGGGGTGGGGCAGAGGGAGAAGGGGAACCAAGCTAAACATAGTAGAATTCTAAATGAGAAGGTACATATTGAAACATCTTAAATCAGGTACTTTGTAAGTGGTAGTAAAATATCTTGATGCATTTTCTACCCTGTTTTTTTTATTAAACAACCAGTGGTCCACGCTTAGGTCAAGGGAATTGCTTGGATTGGTGATCAGGTCTTATTTTTTTCCACTTGGCACTGCTGTTTTTTATGGCAGTTCCTGTCCACCTGATGTGCTATCTCCTACTGGCTGGGGTGACTCAAGAGCTAAGAACTTTAAAAAAAAATACTTTTATGTTCATGAGAGTTCTGCCTAGTTTCCTACAGAAGCCAGAAGAGGACATTGGATTCCCTAGGACTGAAATTATAGATGGCTATGTGTCTCCATGTGGGCTGGGACTCAACCCTGGGTCCTCTGGAAGAGCACCTAGTGGCCTTAACTGGTAAGCCATCTCCCCAGACCCTGCTAGGAACTTCATAAGGATCAATTTCTTGCTGTGATCAGCATAATGGAAAATGAATTTAGTTAAGTCTCCTTAGGGCTTATATCCTTAGGGGTCAAGGATCTCATGTCTATTGGTTGGAATTTGCTTTGCTGGTCACAAACGCTGGTTGGAACACAAGGCCACAATTTGTACTTTATGATGAGAGGGAGAGCAGAGATACTTGCAATAGCTTTAGCAAGTAGATTAGTCAATAGGATTCCTCCAACGGAAACACAAGCAAGTCAACAGACACGGCAGAAGCACCATGAAAAGAGGTGACAGAGAGCCTGGATCCAGGCGAGTGAGGTAGAAGACCCCTCTGAGGAAGCCATCTTTGTGAGAGCCTGCATCCAGGCGAGTGAGGTAGAAGATCCCTCTGAGGAAGCCATCTTTGTGAGAGCCTGGATCCAGGTGAGTGAGGTAGAAGTCCCATCTGAGGAAGCCATCTTTGTGAGAGCCTGGATCCAGGTGAGTGAGGTAGAAGACCCATCTGAGGAAGCCATCTTTGTGAGGCAGGAGGCCTCTATGTTCTTTCTCTATTCTTAGTCCCAGATCCCTCTGTGATAAGCATGCCACTACCACTTGCAAATTCCTTTGCATGTTGCTCTGATTGCTTCCTGTCACTCACAATGTCCCCGTAGCTGAGGTTAATGACGGGGAGCAAGGACTCACGGGGTGACACCTTCCTTCTTTAGAGACAAAGCTGGCAGAGGCATTCAAGGCCCACGTTGTTGCTTGCAACCTCCCACTCTCCAGGGACCATGAGTTCTGACCTTCTCTGCCCTTTCAGCTAATGACAATTATAAATGTTTGAGAGACACACCATCAAGGCAAGAGGCTTCAGCTAATTGGGCACTGTGATTGAATGCAGACAGACTTTGCAATCCCCATTCTCATATACAGCTGCGTATGCTTTTATAGTAGAAATAATAAATTGGAGAAAGAAAGGCTGAGACCAAGTGAAGCTTTAAAAGAAAAAAATATTTCACATCTTGGGATATGTATGTATGTATAGATACACATATATACATATATACCCCAATATATACAACCAGAAAATATAATGTATTACAATATGTTATATAATAATGTTACATATTATCTGTTATTTATAATATATTATAATAAATATGTGTGTATATATATGTATATAAACACGTATGTGTATATATATATGTACACACACACACAGACACACACACAGACATTCCTGGTTGTAATTTTGGACTGTTTTGATGGATGGATTTGCTTCAGGTGAGAGATGTCACAAAGCTCAGGTGTGGGGGTGGGGGTGCAATAGAGTGCAGCTGCAGTGCAGGAGGCCAGATGGCGTGGAAAGAACCAGTGGGGACTCAGGGGACTATAATGTAGAGTAGCCCTCGATGGGCTGTCAGCTGTGGGCAGACATGCTGGGAATCCCAGGAGCTGCCACAATTAGCATCTAGAAATGACACCTAAAAGAAAGGCCCGCAGTGCAGTGGAGTCTTAACATTGGGAGCTTGTATTCAACACAAACACCAGCGAACCAACTACTTTGCATATTTAGCATATGTTTCTGTGCATCTATATTATATATATATATATATATATATATATATATATAATATGGGTGTTTGCTAAATTTAAGCTGATTATAATAAAGTTAAGCAAGGGAGGAGGTCATGGGTCACACTTTTGCAGCCACCATCTGCTGTACACTTGCCCATATTGCTGTGCGGAGTCTGAAATATCCCCTACCGGCACATGTTTTGGGTGTCTGTTCCCTGGCTGGTGCTTCCATTTCTGTAGCCTCTGGACTCCTTTGAGGCAGTGCTTAGCTTGTTAGAGGCAATGCCAGCTAGGGAAGGGTTCTGGAAGGTTATACCTGGCTTCCTGGTTCCAGCTGCGTCATGCTCTGGTCCGCTATGACATGACGAGTCTCCTCCATGCATACCTGTTGCCACAAATTCTGCTGTGCCTTCCTGACATTTTTTTGGCTCAATCATGAGCCCAAATGCATCATCCTTCTTTTGTTTATGTCAGGTATCAGATCACAGTGATAAGTAGATGACGAATGTAGAAGAAATCTGATTCCTGAAGCTACAGGTAGTATCATCTAGCTACACACAGGCTAAGGCTGTATTCTGCTTTCTGTGGATTTCCAGCAACACAATGAAAACCTCTGTCATTCTTCAAGTAAAATCTAAGCTTTCTCCTAAACTGTGAAGTGCCCAAGACTTTTTCTGCATCTCTGAAGGCCAAGGGGATATTGTCAAAGGAAGATGTACTCCCGTTCAAGCGAAGTTCACCCAAAAGGAGCACATAGTGCTTCAGGGTGAGTGCCAAAGCTTGGGAGGGAGTGTGGAGCATGATGGAAAGGGTGGCAGGAGTGTGGGGCATGATGGGAAGGATCTGAAGAGGGTGGCTGGCGCTTGTGCAGGGTTCTTCACTGAGCAGTACTGACGGTGACTACAGAGTGATCAGACACTTCATGCTTCTGCTGCTGTGCCTTTCCTGTCAAGATGGAGAACATTCTCTAAGGCATGAAGAAAAACAAACCCCACCTCTCTTTGTGCTTCTTGCTGGGTGTTTGTAACAGTTAAGAAGAGTAACTAATATGACATCCTTTTTTCCCCTTCTTCTAGGGCACAGAAACACCGAGGGTAGGTGATTGGTCTGATGTGTCCCATAAGAGAAGCACTCATGCAGGGGACCCCTGGCTGATAGCTCTCTAGTTCTGCTCTCTTAATAATGGTGCTGATGCTGATGCTGATGGCAGCTCAAGGGAGGGATAGATAAACAGAGAGGGACACTGTGATGGTTTAAATGTGCTTGGACTGGGAAGTGGCACTATTTGGAAGTGTGGCCTTGTGGGGTGGGTGTGGTCTTGTTGGAGTAAGTATGTCACTGTGGGTGTGGGCTTTAAGACCCCAGCCTTAGCTGCCTGAAAGCCAGTCTTCTCCTAGTGGCTGTCAGATGAAGATGTAGACCTCTCAGCTGCCCCTGCACCACACCTGCCTGGATGCTGCCATGCTTCTACCTTGATGATAATGGACAGAAACTGTGAAATTGTAAGCCAGCCCCAATTAAATGTTGTCCTTATAAGAGTTAAGACTTGCCTTGGTCATGGTATCTCTTCATAGCAATGAAACCCTGTGTCTCTTCACAATGAGACCCTAAGACAGATACCTAGTGAACTGAGGGGAGGCTTTTAGCCTTTCTTCCATGTGGCTTACCTAAGTCCTGCTTATCCCACTACGGGCTTCAGACTTAAGCTCCCTCAGCTGTGGATGACAGGTTGGACCTTGACTTCATGACTTCAATGACAAACCAAAACACCCTACAACAATTCCATGTGAAGAGAGTGTCTGCCCTGGTGATGACTGTCCCGACCAGTGGCACGATTTGATAGGCAGAATGCTACTGCTCCACTTGATGATTCAGAGTGGATTTGGGATAGAAGAATTCCTGCTAGGCTTAGAGTCATAGGAATTCCGTTTGCTGCCCAGCCCTGCCAGTTGGACCTTTCAGAACAACACTGCATTTCCTGATAGTTAGGTTTGTTGCTGGTTCTTGGAAGGGAATAATTATTTGGTTCCCAAATCTTATTTCAAAAGGAAGATACATATGATAAAATTGTGCATTCATTCATTCATTCATTCATTGTGGTGTTTTTCTCTAGGGGCAGTTTGTTGACTGCCTCACATGGTATCATGTGTAGGCACAATCATTTAGACTACCAGCAACTCTGCCATTGGGTCTTTCCATTTCTGTTTTGTGGTCATGTCTCTTTGTCCACGGCAATGCTACAAAACACATAGAATTCGAGGAAATAACACAGATGAGCTTCTAAGATTTCTCAGCCTTGGTGGCTTGGGAACACAGCAAAGAGAACCGCAATGAACTGGAGGGTATCTTGGGGTGTGATGAGGGTATGGGGGACAGGTGGTGAGTTCGAAACAGGATGTGATGGCCATGATGCTTTGAGGTAAAGTCCTCTTCAAGAGATAGCTGAAAGCCACTCCAGAGAGCCAAGATTTAAGGCACAGCAGGACCTGCAGCTGATTTCTTTCTTTCAACTTAGTGTGGCATATGACACTGATGATTGGCAGTCACTGTGCAGGGATCAAGAGGGTAAAAAACAATGGGGGGCATTTTGAGGGGAAGTTTGATGATAGAGGCAATATGCCAGGAATGTCTCCTGGTCCAAGGGGTAGTTGAAACTTTAGTGTGGGTGTGTAGGTGTGTGTGTGTGGGTGTGTGTGTGTGGGGGGGGTGTGGGGTGTGTGTGTGGGTGTGTGTGTGTGGGGGGGCTTAAGAGGAGGAAGTTAGGAGATTGGGGAGGCCCATCCATGAAGGAGATTTTTAGAGCCTTTTCTTCTCTAACTCCACTGCTTCCTGATCACAGGAGGTGAGCATCACTGTATTATCATGTACCCCTGCCAGGGTGCTCTGCCCTGCCACAGGTCCTAGAACAGCATCCTAGAAACAATGAGCCAGAATAAATATGCTTTCCTTTCAAATGTATCACCCTAGGCATCTGTCTCAGAAGTGGCAAACTGGCTGATGCCATAGGGCTGACAGGAAAGTCTGGTGGAGTCTTTGGAGGGTAGAGAGTAAAATATTAAGGATGAACAAGAGCTTTATTCAAAATAGCAATTCAGAAAGGAAGGCTACTTTGTTTTTACCCCAAGAGTTAAAATATTCACTTATTTTTTCTGAATCTAATGGTTTGGTACCAAATGGATGTTGGAGCAAACATAAGAGAGAACAGAGAAATGGTTTTCTCCGTAGCCAAAGGGAAGCTTCTGTGATCCGGTGTCCTGAAAGGTGAAGGGAAAGGGCTGTGGAAGGAGGTGGCCGTGCTGATTGGTCTTTGGGGAAGGGAGCTGGTGAAGTGGGATGATTGCGCTTGATTTAGGGGTGAAGTTGAGCGGCAAAGGACAATGGAGGCTTGAAAGGGCTCTGCCTAGCAGTTCTTTTGTTAACGGGCAAGATGTTGTTCTTGAAGGGTGTGGGAGGGCAGGGAAAAAGTGGGAGGGGTGATGGATTGCCGATGAACCTATGAAGAATGAGGCAAAGCAGCATGAAACCATTTGTTTGGGCTTTATAGATTTTCTAATAAAAACGTCAAGGTTTTCCACACCGTTTTGAAAATGTCATCAAATGCAAAGCAGTTCTCCTTGTGCTGGTGACAAAGGCTGCATTTCCAACGGTAAATTCCAGCTTGAGATGTAATAACAAACCTTGTCGGGTTTCCTCCAGCTCAGCTCAGGGGTCAGGTTTGGTCCAAGACCCTTCAAGTTGACCTTTGACCTTTCACAGTAACTGAAACCTCCCAATAGAACTCAGAACTTTTTTTGCTGTAGAGCACAGGGAGAGTGATTAAGGCTTGAGATTTAGGTAGATGGGAGCATCTCTAAAGGCCAGAATTGTACTTCTAAGCCATAGTTGGGGGATGGGAGACCTATTTCTGAGTCCCCAGCATTCCTGCCTCCTGAAGAAGCCATCGTGCAATTCTGCCATGGATTCTTGT